>NW_026892555.1:56997500-58197500 GCF_033815535.1 Pezoporus flaviventris
CTGCGTCAATTGGTTTGACTACATATAAAATCAGACAAAAAAAAAACAAACCAACAACTTGTTTCTGTAAGTCAGGCATTTTCTCATCATCAGGAAGATAACAACATCTCTGAGTTGTCCTGGGTTTGGGACAGGGTGATCCATTCTGTCTGCTGTGTAATGGAATTATGTCTGGTCTCTTAGGACCTACTATGTGCATGATGACTAATCTCAATCCTTCCTGTCATTTTCCCATTGAGTAACCATGACTAAATATAATACATATATGATCTAGCACTTACATTAGAGCAATGGTTTATATATATCTGATACTGTCCAGTGCCTTGATTAGTATAATACCAGATACATTTCAAGCATAATTAAACTTTGTTAACGTGGCAATTAAGATTATTTCCTTATCACATATGAAAAATCTGATACCTAATGTTGTCTTATAAAGTTATCCTGTATTTTACTTCATCATGAATATGTTGCCTTTTTTACATTTTCACTAAATGGCAGGCACTGTACGTGAGCATGACTGGCCATTTCTTCGAACTTCTGATGATTGGTTGAAAACTTTCTTTAACCAGAAGATACACTGTCAGCATGTAAAATGTAATGGCCACATATGAGCTGCAGGAACACTCCCTATGTCAGGAAAAAAGCCTGGATGTTCACTATCTGCTGTCCCCTCTTCCTCTCTTTCCTAAAGGGAAAAAAAAGCCGAGCCTGCTAGCAGGGAAGGAGCCAGGTCTTCCATAACGGATGAATTCACCAGCCCTGCAGCCACGGCCACAGCACGTATCTGTGCTGTGCTCTGCAGTGCTCATTACAGCACCAGACCTTTGAAGGCACCAGGTCACCTCAGCTCTGGTGACAGCAAGGTGTGCTGATGCACTGCTCGCAGATGCATTATCAGTCCTGAGCAGACTGGATCCTCAGCATCATAATTTTTCCCTACACTGTTCGCAAACATAATATATGATTAAGGGTTTCAAGTACACTGCTTTAAATCCTATATGGAGAAGTAAGGGAACAGAAGGGATAGAAATGTTCAATTTACTTAAGTATAAATAATACCAGTCACTCACAATATTTGGCCTCAAGACTTTTTATTTTGTTGGTAGCAAATTATTTCAGGCTGAAAAAGACGACTAACCCTGCTTAAAATACTTTAGAAAACTTTGAAAAGCAACTTTCTTCCAGTTTAACATGTTAAGTATCTGTATTTTTCTTCTATAAGATTAATATATACAGATATGAAGAAAAAAACCTAATATTGGTGGAAAATAAAACACTTTATTTATAATTCAGTATTTATTTTAAAATATACCTGAGATAAATGACTAGATTTCATTGCACTGAAAGAAATTTGATTATATTACCATCTCTTAATCTAGAAAAAGCAAAAAATTGAAGCATCCGCACTACTTATCCTCAAAGCTGTAAGAAACACAAGAAAAATAAGGATTTCTAAATATTAGGTTTTGTCAAATCCATACTGCTGCTTGTGATGTTGTTTCTCTAAAATCACTGTTCTTTTAATATTGTATGCTTGATGATTGACAAAGGAAATACAATATTGCTATTGGGCACACTGACAGGTGAAGCTACCAGCAACACAGTAGACTAACTATTGTAGTTTCAACTGTGTCAAAATTTCTGCTATCACTATTACTTCTTGGCAAAGCACAGAAAACCCTTGTTTGCCAAAGTATTCTCAAGGTCAATGACGAAGCATTTACTGTGAATTCCAGAAGCTGTTTTTATTGCAACAAAATTTCAGAGAAAAAACAGTCTAGATGCTAAACTTAAAAAACCCACAGAGCCTCTCAGCAGGTGTAAAAGTACTGACAATTTGGAGCAAAAATAATAAAATTTATTAAGAAAAACTAAAGATTTATAGAAAAATTATTTGGCATTAATGTCTTCACTTCTTGTCATTTGGTCTCTCCCTGATTGTATCTATTCTATTTAAAAGTTATGTATTTTTAAAAAGGAAATATTACTTACAAAATTTGAATTGCACCAAATAAAAAAATCTACTTATAACAGTATGAGACTTAAAGGGAAGATTTACTTAGAGCTTAATATGCTCCCTGGGACCAAATTTTGAACCTACTAATGCTCTGGAGGCAGATGTTAACAGTGTTGTAAAGCATACCTTGTTACATCTTAGTGCTGCAGTTAGATAGATAATGGAGTACATGGATTAATAAAAATTTCCTGACCTTGGAAACAGTGCTAATCAGTGCTGTTGTATTTACATGCAAAACTTAAGTGTTTCTGTGGCCTGCTGCTGTTCAGAGACTTATATCCATGAGGAAGTACTCAGACAACACTGGAATGCTTGAAAGACACCTATGCATTTAAGTGCTTTTCAGTGAAAAGAAAAGGTCATTTTTAAAAGCGGAATACACCTCAGAATACTTAGGGGGCCAATGTAGATGACTTCCTAACTCTGCTTTTAGTAGGTCCCTGCATCAGAGAATGATGGAATTTTAAGGGCTTGACTTAATTTTGCATGACCATAAATAACTCTTCTCAGCCTCTCCATTGAAGTTATCTGTCTTTTGAGAGATCACTTTACTGAAGGACATATAAGAAATCCCAAGAGCCAGCCTTTCCTTTAATCAGTGTATAGCAACTTCTCTCTGTTGTTTTCTGAATTATTTTTTTATATGTTCCAAGGTTGTACTGAGGGCACAGTAGTGGAGTGTGCTGGTTTTAGCTAGGGTATAGTTAATTTTCTTCATAGTAGCTAGTATGGGGCTGTGTTTAGGTTTTATACTGGAAACAGTGCTGATAACACAGGGATGTTTTCCTTACTGCTGAGCAGTGCTTACACAGAGCCAAGGCCTATTCTGCTCCTCACACCATCCCATCAGCAAGTAGTCTGGGGGTGCAGAAGTTGTGAGGGAGGATAGCCAGAAGAGCTTACCTGAACTAGCCAAAAGGATAGTCAATACCATATGATGTCATGCTCAGTATATAAACTAGGGAGAGTTGGCCAGCAGGGGCAATTGCTGCCTGGGGATGGGCCGGGCATCTGCAGTGGGTACTGAGCAACTGTATTGTATATCACTTGTCTTTCTTGGGTTTTATTCCTCACTTACTTTTTATTTTCTATTATTATGGTTATTTTTATTATTATTGCTATTATTACATTTTACTTTATTTCAATTATTAAACTGTTCTTATGTCAGCATATGGGTTTTGCCTTTTCTGGCTCTCCTCCCAGTTCCATTGGGACAGTGGGGTGAGGGGGAGTGAGCAGGCAGCTGCATTGTATTTAGTTGCCAGACCTAGGGTTAAACAATGACAAGGAGTTTAGCAAGTTTAAGTGTGAGGGCTATGTGTTATTTAGAGAAACGTATCTTATGCTTTTAATGAGTTTCTGAAGCTAGTTATGAAGCACAACTCAATCTGAGTTCTGCTTCTTCAGAAACTAGCAGAAAGGAATAGCTATATTGGTTTTCTGAGTCTGCTGTAAGTTTGACAGAGCTTCCTACATGGAAAAAAAAAAAGGACCCTTTTTGAGTTCTTTAAGATGTGTTAGCAACAGGGAGCTTGGCAGGTGATATGGCTCCCTAGGCATGAAGAGTGTAGAGGCAGAAGCAGACCAAAGAGACTGCAGTCTGAATGCTGCAGGATGCTAAAAGTACAATGTTCCTAAGGGACTATAAGAGCAGTCAACTATTCAGAACGGTGGTACAATAGCAGGTTACGATTGCTGTTCAAATTAAAGTCAGTGTAAACTGCTGCTACACAGTGTTGAAAATCCTTTCATTTATAAGATCTCATATGATCAAGAATTGCATTTGTGTAATGGGATCAGATCTTATTTGTTCACAGCATGCTTTATACCTTTCTGAACTGGGAGTGGTTGACCAACCTTCTAAGAGAAGGTTGAGGATCTGAATGAAGAGGCTACATAATAATCTTGGTATGAAATAGACCTTGCAGTTGAATATGATGTCAAAATGTAAACAGTAACTAATTTTTCAACAAGGCAATTGCAAATAATGTTAAAGACTTGCTTTTCTCTCTTGAATGAGTTACATATTTATTAAATGGAGTCTGGCGGGATGAACGGTGCTGTAGGAAGCGCCCTTGAAGTGTGTGGTTTATGCTGTCTGTTCTAGAGGAAGCAGATGCAGTTTGGCATTTGCCTGTACAAAAGGCAATGTGCTATTGTTTTTCCCTTTTGAAAACCTCCAGTGTTACAGTGGTAGCTCGGCGTACTGTTCTCATTTTGCATCACTTCTTTGAGCTGATAAAAGTTGAACATGCATTGGGTTTTAATAAATAGAGCAGGCAGGGATGTAAATGGCAAGATTTCAGAGACTGTGCCATTGTGACTTTTTAGCACCAAGATAATGTGTTTCTGAATTCTATGAGAAAATGCTGCATGAAACTTTCTTCTAAGAAAGGAAAATGAAGTTTCATATTTGCAATTAAAAAAAAAACAAACAAAAAACAACAAAACAAGCCAAAACCAAAAACCCCAACATGACAAACTAAGCTTAGTACCTGCAAAATATAGTGAGTTAAAAAATGTTTACCTTATAACCTGGGGTTTGGGGGTTTTGGATTGATTTTGTGGAATTGTTTGGAGGAGGGGTTGTTGTTATTTGTTGGGGTGGGGGGTTGCACTGCTTCTTAATTTTAAGGCAGAATTCATTATATATTTTATTTTGGGCTACTGTAAAGGGTCAGTGTGTCTACCTTTCACTTCTATATGCACAATCTATATGCATGAGGTTATGCATGTAATCTGTTAGCTATTTCATCAGTCATGTTTTGTCAACATAGAAATAAGCAATCTGTCTGCCTGCAGAGACGTTTCACAGTCTGGAACTGAACTTAATTGTTGATTTCTCCTCAGAGGCAACATTTTTAGGGAAACATAA
Source organism: Pezoporus flaviventris (assembly GCF_033815535.1). NCBI lineage: Eukaryota > Metazoa > Chordata > Aves > Psittaciformes > Psittacidae > Pezoporus > Pezoporus flaviventris. The sequence continues at coordinate 57,002,396 of NW_026892555.1, forward strand.
AGGAATAAAAGCTTTGGCCAAGCTACTGTCACTCTTCATGTGAAGGTTAATGTTTTAGGTTCTCCAGTTTGGTTCACCTGCCGCAGCCTGAAAGGACCCTCAGCAGTCAAAACCAGCAGTATTTTTTTCCTTGACTGAGCACAGAAATTAGGACATTTCAGACATTCTTAACTAGGAGGCATTAACAAATACACAATTCTTCCTGCCCTCAGTTTATTTTTTGATTAGGATAGAAACTGGCAAGTAACTCTGGCCTTTCAAAACCAGATGCATACATAGGAAAGGTTTAGGGATTTTAGCTGAGTTAAAAAGTTAATCTTTTCCAAGACAAAACCCCAACTTTCTCTTAGAGTTAGAATCTATGTCCAAAACTGCTCTGTCTTTTAACCTGCCCTTTTATCATACTAGCCTACTTGCTTTGTAGAATAAACAAATGTAGTCGTATAGGTCTTCTTACCTGAAGAGAAAAAATGTTTAATTGTGTCCTTTACCAGGAGAATGCTCTAATTACTGAATTTATAAGAAAATGTAGAACAAGATTTTTATATTTTTTCAGATGAAGCAGTTATATTTTGTAATAATATCATTGGGAATTCTGTAAAAAAAGCTAGTTTATCACATATTTTAAAGAGTTATGAGAAAGAAACAGGGCTTGCACATTCATTTTTCTCATATTTACTTCATGAAAAGTTATTTGGGTAAAATGGTCTAAATTCTTTAGAAGGAACAGACTTTACAATATCATTCAGTCAACAAACAGGTTACCTACACAGAAAATTCAAAGCCTATCCTACTTCTAATTAAAACAGATATCATCTAGAACAGTATGGTTCTTTGTCCTGCAGTGTATGAGGCATAGGCTAGTCAAACCAGCAAAGTTTTGTCAGGCTACCCATTCAACTAGGCAATTCCATTCATTTCACTTCAAAGCTGATTTCTCCCTTCCCCCTTTACTTTTTTTGGTGTATTTGGCCTCCAAACTAAAAAATCATTTGTTTTCCTAACGTTTTGGTTTCTCGATCTATAATTTTCTTCAAGATTCTTCTAGCAAGTGTATTGAGGAAATTCTTGCTGTCCATAAGATTTAGCATTCTTGTAGAATGCACTTGGAATAGACAATACATAAGAGAGAATCACAGCTGTGATAGATCAGCCTGTACCAAAGTCCCCTTCTTGAAAACAAAACAAGAACAAAAAAAAAATTACTTAATTAAAGGAAGAGGTGTTCTCAGCTTTTTTTTTTCCTCCCCCCAGGGAAAAAAAAAAAAGGTAGCTTGTATTTTTTGTAAATAATCATCTTCTCTGACTGTGCTGGTTGGCCTGCCAGCCACATTTGCTCTCTCAAAACCTGCAACTGCTCTTTTCTCTTTTCCCATAGGCACACATGAAATCCCTTTCTTCCAGACAGCTTGTCTGTAGATGAGTTACATGAACAACATTGTAGGAGATGGTCCAATGAGAAAGAGGTGATTACTTTTGAAGGCTTATCAACTTCTCTCAGAAATTAACTTGGCTTTCAGAAAGCAGCTTTCGACAGTACTCCCAGTAAACCTCCTCCTCCTCTTTTTCTTTTATTTTTGTCATTGACTTATGGCCAAAGGCATATTCCTCTTGACACAGACAGGCACCTCCGACAGTCTGTCTTAGAAACAAAATCAAATCAGCATACAAAAGAATAACATCACCCAAAATGTCCACCTAACTGAACAGGTAATGGTTTTGTTACTGCATGCTTTTGTTGAAGTCTGTTCAAAACCATAAACCTGCTTAGTCGTTGTTCCGTAATGGTCTATTGAGTCTCTGACTACCTTGACGCATAGCACATGGGTGAATGCCAACAAGTGAGCCTGAAAGGGCCACATCTGCCAGAGCACATCTGCACTGCAGCAGTTCATTGTGTGTAGTCTGCTCTACATAGGCTTCCCACTCACTCACACTTAACTGCCACTTCTCTGACAAATGCGGGTCTCTCTGGGGGCACCTTAAGATGGTAACATTTGAGTTCTCCTAACATTATACACCAAATCATAGAATCATAGGGTAGGGTTGGAAAGGACCTTAAGATCATCTAGTTCCAACCCCCCTCCACTGGGCAGGGACACCTCACACTAAACCATGTCACCCAAGGCTCTGTCTAACCTGGTCTTGAACACCGCCAGGGATGAAGCATTCACAACTTCCCTGAGCAACCCATTCCAGTCCCTCACCACCCTTACAGTAAAAAACTTCTTCTTCATATCTAATCTAAACTTCTCCTGTTTCAGTTTTAACCCATTACTCCTTGTTCTATCACTACAGTCGCTAATGAATAGTCACTCCCAGGCATCCTTATAAGCCCCCTTCAGGTACTGAAAAGCTGCTATGAGGTCTCCATACAGCCTTCTCTTCTCCAGGCTGAACATCCCCAACTTTCTCAGCCTATCTTCATACGGGAGGTGCTCCAGTTCCCTGATCATCCTCGTGGCCCTCCTCTGGACTCGTTCCAACAGTTCCATGTCCTTTTTATGTTGAGGACACCAGAACTGCGCACAATACTCCAAGTGAGGTCTCACGAGAGCAGAGCAGAGGTGCGGGATCACCTCCTTAAAATGGTTTTTAATACTGCAAGATTTGCCACTATCACATCTTGCATATGTCTTCTTCCTCCATCTGCCTGCTCTTTGCTTTTCTGTGCTTGTAGTTAATCAGTGTGCTCCACCACAATTTAGGCTTTAAGTGTCACTAAAGCGGAACTTTGCAGGTCTGCTTCCACTGCTTTTGAATTAAGACACTGCAAGATCCCTCCCACTTCCAATTGAATGAATTAATAACCCTCATTGTTTATGCAGCTTACTTTAGTATGCTTAAATCCTAAAGAGACCAGTATAGTTGTATCACCTATGTACAATCATTTAAATAAAAAAGTGAAAGCACAGCCTTTTGATTAAGAAAATAACTGCTCTTATTTTTGCATTATATAGACATTATTTCTGTACTTGGCAGTCTGTTAATGACTTTAAGCTGTGCCAGGCAAAAATAATAATGAATCATTCTCCAAGCTGCTGAATTAACTGATGAATTAGTATATACCGCTACCCTCTTTTTTTTCATCCCCTTCACCAAAAAAAAAAACCAACCCAGAAAACAGTTCTGGTTTTATCCAACACACTGAAAGGGTTATACTCTTGGGTCTGGAAAGACTGGATTTCATTGTTTTTGTTGACCAGAGTCCACTGAATTTAAATATCAGGTTGTCATTGCAATCTTGCTTAGTATGGAGAACACATCATAGTCCATCTGGGTGAAAACCTGAAAAATGGAAATGAAACAAGCATTTTGTTGTTTCAGCTTTTTATTGGTGGAGCTAGTTGAGAGTCAAACATGCCAAAATTTTAAAGATTACTTCTTTTAAAAAATTTGTGGTCTTGGCCACGGATGGTCATAACCCTTTTGTTATAAGTTATTGTGTTGTAAAAAGGGTAGTAGTTATCTTGAAGAGAGTCTTTTCCACTAAAGTGTGATGTCTATCATTAAAATAAATCTTCAGAAAATGTGTTTAATTTTATCAAAACTTCTAAGAATATTTATTTTGCTTTACTATTTCTATTAAAAAGACTAAATTTAACATAATACATTGTTATTGCATCTATATAAACCTTAAAATCACATACACATCATGAACAGAAAGAACAGATGTTTGCCAAATTTTTGTTTAAAAAAATTCCTATTGTTTGCTATGCATTTTTTATGTAATACTGACTGTTTCCATTGAGAAATGAAAAGTTTCAAGCCTTGAACATAAAAGTCCATGGTGATTTTTCTGACTTATGACGCTATTGTGTAGCTTACATTAACTTATATTGTGGCCTTCACTCTGCACAAGGCTGGTGTAGTATCAAAATCAAAACATGTAACATGTAAGGGGTACAAAAGAAGTCAGAAAGAAATTTTCTATTTTGTCATTCATGTTACTTCAGTCAGCTTTCTGTATTTAAACTGAATAATGACATCTAAATTTGGATTTTTGGTCACTTCTTTCATGCTAGTAAATTCAGTACATGCTAAAAAGGTATCAAAGTACTGCTCAAATGAATTAAGTAGTAGGGTAACTAACATTTGTTCTCCTTGAAACTAGGCAGATCTCAAGGCAAACACAGTATAGGATGGATGTAGAAGAGACTGAACAGGAGCTCTTAACAGATTCAACCTTTTCTCCAAAACCCTAGGACCCAAAAGAAATTTTTTTGTTCCTTGTGCATGTCTTAATACCCTGTTGAATTTCTTCACTTATAGATTTTTGGAAGAATAAAGCAAAAGTGGTCTTTTATTCTCCCCTTACAGAGGGGAAAAAAAAAATAGGTGAGGAAGTTTTTGTAATGTTTTTTTCCTTGAAAATATGACTAAGAAAGTCTTGAAGAGCATTAAAACTAAAAACAGAACTGGGTAAAAATACATTTTTTTTCAAATAATGATTAAGAAATATTTTCTCTCAATATGTAATGGTTCTGAGTTTCTTTTCAAAAGTTGACTCAAAACATGGACATCAACTAATGCTTATATTCATTTGCTCTCTATCAACCCTTTACACAGCGGTTACACAGTGTAGTGTTTGAAAGTCAATGCAAGGTATGACTCCCTATGTAGTCCTAGCTGTCATTGCACATAGTCCAAGGACATCAGCAATTCCCTGTCAAAAATTGCATTAGGCCAAGTAACTAAAGGCTGTACTAGCAAGCACTTAGGAAAAGAGGTAGATTGAGTACTGTGCAATCAATCTAAATTCTGACATTTCCAAATCCACCTTCCAATTCTCTTCCTTCTGCTCTTGCAGTAATGCGATACTTCCAGGCAGTGTCATGTGGCTGCTTAATACATTGCATAGTGGTAGTATTAACCTGGTCTGAGAATGTGCCAGGGTGAAATTTGCACACAGCCAAGATTTATTTCCCGAGGAACAGAAGTTAAGAGAAAAGACATTTCATTTTTTTGTACCTTCAGTCAGATTTGAATGAAAAGAGAAAACTCAGTCTTGTCATCTTCACAGATTTCTTCCCTTCAGGCTCCGCATTCTGCGGCAAATAGCAGAAATTTGGAAGTTTTGAAAAACTTCTTCAAATTGGAAAGCATTAGACATTTTGGACATATAAAAGGTGTAATAAGCTACTTTTATAATATTCAGGAAAGGATTTTCTGATCTCAGGTCTTGGCACCAGAAAGAATGTGACATTCACCATGAAAAATAAACTAACAAATAAGAAAACAATGAAAACCTGAGAAAAAAAGTGCCTCCATTATCCATAGATTAAAAGAAGTCCTGTTTGGTCCCATTTCCTGAAAGCATCTTTGTAAAATACATTTATTTCTTATGCAAATGTGTGAGGGAAAATGCTCCCATAACCTAAAGGGAAATTTTATGAGGTAAAAAATCTTCACTTGCTTCCTACTCATATGACATAGATGAGGCATTGCACATTTTATGGCATGCAAATGGAATTATAATTTTCTAAGTTGTACATTAGACCCACTCAAAAACTAAATGCATGCACACACACTGGTGAGAGTAGAACAGGCCTCCAGCTGCCCAGCTTTACTAGGAGGGGATATGGTAGTGCAGTACAGGGTTTGTAACCACTGTGGAACAGAGAGATATTTTACCTGCTGCTGTATGGCTGAGCTCTAGTAAGACATGATTGTTCCAAAGGTATTAATATATATACACACAAATATATAGATATGTATAAATCCATACTTAAATGCATAGATCATTAAAAATTCATCAGCAGAGTTATAGTAAAAGCATTATATAACTGGTAAACAGAAGGAAAAAGCTGAAGGAACCGTAAAAGCAATTGTAACAAGAGAAAGACAGCCTACACAATACGTAAATTAGATGAACTTCATACATGTCCAGAGAAAAACTAATAAAATATTGGCTCATATGTTGGACCTGCTTATTCAGTTCTTTGCAAATCCTAAATTGTTTATGCTTTCTACAGGAAAAGGATGAATAAACTTCCCCCCACACCAGTTTATGAATGCATACAAGCTTTGATTTTCTTGTTGTTCTGAGGCTTGCCACTTAGGTTTTCTGAATACCTGGGTAGTGGCACATATCCATGATCGTAAATGATCTTTAGCAGCACTCAAAGAAGATCCTCTGTTGCCTTTTTTAGAGATTTGATCCAAAGCCACAATATGACATTTTAGACATTGCCTGATTTAGAAGGTCTAGAATGAAAAATGCCAGCAGTTAAAACATAGTCATTCACTCCTCAAAGAGAAACACATCTCTCCATCAAGATTTTAAAATGGTGACATTTTTCTTTCTTTGTTTTTTGGTTTTTTTTTTAACTTCATGCGGAACCGTACATCTTTTTGATGATACATAAGTAGGTTTTATATTTTTGTGGTTTTCAGCTGTCATCCCCATGTCATGTGATTATGCATGCTTTCATTACCAAAACCTAACTTCATTGGTTTTGTTTTCATAGCAGTAGGGGAATGCAGAAGAACAGACTGCGTAGCTCACACTTCTGCTGTGACCCAGCTCCCTATGGTGTTGTGTCTTCTTCATCTTTGGCTGCTTCTATTGGTCTCATCCAAGACACTTTTTTGCATGCTTCTTAGTTTAAAAAACCTTCACTTTTATCAGCAGGCAGTAAATGAAACTTCTTCCTTGAGATTCCTTTAAACAGGGAGCAAGTGAAAAAGAGATTTTTTTTTCCATTTTTTTTTCATTGGTTGGGACTATGTGGCAGTATGAGGATGATGTTAGGATGAAGACAGTGTGCCAAATGTGCATTTAGTAATTATCTACTGTGAACCAAAGTTAGAAGTTTTCATTTTGCAGAGGAGGGAAAATTTAGTTTCAGATGTCTCTGAGGTTATTAGAAGAGATTTTGCTGTAGGTCTATTTTTCTATTTAAGCTATTCTATTGTACTAGACTCCCTTGTAGTGAGTAGTACGAATGGGTTGGCTACATTTAAAATGAAAAAACCAAAACCAAAAACAAAACCGAAACCCAACAAACCACAGTATTTTAGCAAAGTTAGAAAGTTTTGATTGTTAGATATTTTTAATTATTGTTGGCTTTTCATTGGAAAAAAAATGAAGAACTTAGCTGTATCACTAGTAAGTTAGGTATTACAATCCAAGCTGATCTACAGTTAATATACAATACTTTTTGTGTGCAGCAGGTAAAACTGATAGCCTAAAGTACCAAATAGCATTCTTAGAAAATTAATACTTAAAAAAATTAAGCTATAAAGGATACACTGAAGGAGTCTGAAGGTTTTTCTTCAAAGCTTTCACCCAAATGATATTTCTAGGGATCAAACCACCCCTACTTTTCCTGGATTCCGTTAGAGAAGGTAAACAAGCAACTGGTTTGATTTTAATGAAAAAGGATGTTAAGTTTGCCTCTTGATTTCTGCTCAGGTGTCATTCTGCTGTGTCTTTCCTTAATAATCTTAATGTGATCAGTAATAAATTGAAACAGTAAAACTATGAAGTATTAATTGGGATCTCTTCAATGTAATGCAATCGAACCGCAGGTAGGGTTGCTCTACTGCTCACCAGACTCTGAAAACATCACCTATAATATCATTGCTACTACCATTATTAGTATATTATTATTATTAGCTATTGCTTCTGTTTATTGTGTTCTGGGGAAAGAACATGAGGGATGTAGTTCAAAAGCCTTGTTTTCAGTTCCTCTTCTTTTTAATCTGAGCTGATGCCTAACCTTCATTACCATGCTGGTTGTCATTTCAAACAGGCATAGCCTTCATTGAGCATGAAAGAAACATTTTATTTGTAATTAACTTACGCATTCTTTTTAAACTTAACAAGCTGGTATACAAAAGTATCAAATTTTTAATTAATAAATGTTTCCCACATAAATATGCCTTCCAGAAAAGGAGCAATTAAAAAAAAATGCAAGTACAAATTGCAGATTCAGAGGAAAAAGAAAAAAATCTCAATTTTCAGTAAATAAAATGCTTACTGGAAACTGAATAACAGCGGTAATTATCTCATCTTTGAAATGAATAGTAATGCTTGCTCCTGATTAAAATAGTGAGGCATATTTAAAAGGTAAAGCTTGGATCATCTGTGGAAAAAAAAATAAATAAAAAACCCACAAGCAGCAAGAGCAAATACTAACATCACTTTCTAATAAAAGATGATAGTCAACTAATAACATATCTGATAGTAACAAATGATTAACTCAGAAATTTCTATCAAATCATTACTGTTGTCAGAAAAAACATTTAGAGCTCCAAACGGTTGGGTTCATCAAAAGTACTCCTTTAATATTACTGTCTTGGGAACAAAGGAATGAATTAGGTGCCCAGATTTGTATAACTAAATTGAAGCTATAAAAACAAAAATAAAAAAAAAAAAGCAGTCAAGTAAGTCAGATGCTGATGGATTCCTGGGTGATTTTTAAACATTCAAAAAATGTTTAACTCTATTTTATAGACATATACAAGAGCTTTATTGCACTGTCAGGTCATGAAAACAGATAAGAGCTCTACTTTAAGATACACTTTGGACCCTACATTTATTTATGCGTGAACATGTACTTACATGTACATTTAGAGATGAATATTAGATTTTCTCATTCAGTCTAAAATGTCACAAATGTTTTCAAATAAGAGCAATTTTTCAAGGAAAAAAGTTGTCTCATCTGAAAAGCCTATTTTGAATTATTTCACCTAGAAAAATGTTCATATATTCATTTTTTTTCAAACAAGTGTCTATTCATTTTCTATTTTCTCAAGCTGTAGTTTCAACTGTTCTATACGAGAATGAAAAAAACATTAACTACAAAAATAGTATGAAGTATTAACCTTAAAAGATTAAGGATTGGCAATTACCTACATACATAATACCTTTATTACTTCTAAATATCTACAGAAAGTCAGTGATGTAAATACTGAACCATTTTCCAAAGGTATTCAGGTAAGATTAAGTTGTGAAATCATATACATATGTGTTTGGAGATAAGTAGGGGAATATTTATGTTTTATACCCTACACTCCCTGAAGGTGGACCTACTGCCTACTCCTGATATTACCACCAATGGAGGATGAGGAATGATGACTTGGTAACACGCTAAAACCAGTGACATGACGCCGTGCTTCACTTCCAGTGGAAAACACATGGCTTTGAGGACTGAAATAGCTTTTTCCTCCTGCCTCTCCCCAACTGCCTACACAAAGAACTTAGGCTGGAATCTCTGGGGTCATATAAAGTAGAAAAAGTCAGTGTCAGCCCAGGCAAACTGCAGACTGCAAACATGATTCCTGCAGACTTGAATAGATTGGTGTTGGGTTTCTCCCCAGATTCAAATGCACAGTCACAAGGCTTATAAAGATGCAGTATAATCCACAAGCTCTTGGACTCTACCCAAAAGTTTATGGAAGTTAGACCTCCCCACAAGCTCGAACTTTTGTTTGGGACTATATGAATCCAGTCTACTTCTGTGAAAATTACAGGTACCGACAGCAACCACAGAATATCTCTGTAGATTTGACATCTCTTTCCTAGCACCAATCCAGATACACCCACACAACAGCTGAACATGCACCAGTTTAGGGTACAGTGTTTCAAGGATGTTCTCCGGCAAGCAAAGGGTTATAAAATAGTGGGATTGTACATGCTTCTGGAAGAGGTGCTTTAGCCAGTTCTGTAAAGCTTCTGTATGTTTTGTGTTAAGGTAAATAATGCAAGGTATGATGATGAGGCAGTGGGTTTGGGACAGTTACATCCTCCACTACCGTTAGTTATTCTATATTATGAATTATCTGGTATCCATAATGGCCACTATTTGAACTAGTGAAGGCATAAATATTGTTTTTGAGTGCACAGAAAACTTAAGCACTCAGTATCCAGGATTGCTGCAGTGTGAAGAGCTGGTGCACTGACAGTGCAGCTAGATTTTAAACAAGCCATTTTGTGAGCAAAACCAATGAACTGTAGACTGCTAAGAGTTTGTGATTTTTCTCCTCTATTAGATGTCCTAGCTTCAGTAACCACAACTCACCTGCAACTTCTGCAACACCTGGACACCTTCAAGACCAGGCCGGATGTGTTTCTGAGGAACCTCATCTAGTTGAAGAGGTTCCTGCTGATTGCAGAGGGGTTGGATCAGATGGCTTTTAATGGTCCGTTCCAACCCAAACTACTCTATGGTTCTATAAGAAGCGTATACTGTATGTAGTCCAGAGTGTGATCATAGGGATTGGCCAGAAGATAACAGCAATGCTGCATACGTGATAGATGAACATTACTTGCCTCCCCTTACTGACAGGAGTAGCTGCAGTCTTTGTTCTTCACCTGACATCAGTCTTCACAGAATTTCTAAGCTACTACCCACCTTCCATTTGTTTTATTCTCACCAGACTGAGCTGTCCACTAGGCTGTGCCAAGCTTCATAAGGATCCTTAGCATGTTCTCAAGGATGTTTCCTACTTATTTTCCAGGGTCTTCTTGCACATACAAATCTGTCCTACCTAACTCTTGTTATTTCTTCCCTTCAGACACTGGCAACTCCCAGGTACTCTGGACAGTACAATGCAATACATGTCAAACTGTAACTTTGACAATTCATAGCCATGGAAAATATGAAGAAAGGTAGAAAATAGGTGGGATTTTTTTTTTCTTTTCTTTTTTTTTTTTTTTTTTTAATACAGGACTTTCCATGATAGAAAATGTTGAAGAATCAGAATTCAAGTTTGTCCTAAAACTTCAGTGTACTTTGCTAAGTTTCAGCCTTTGAGTTCTTAAAGATCATTGTAATGGAATATAATACTTTCTACACAAAGTGTGATTTCATTCCCTCTAAATTTTCCTGCAGCTATTCCTGAAGATTATTGGAGTATCATAGGTAATATGCCAAACATAGTATTTTAAATAGAACACTTACATGGTATTCATCATGTTTCATGTTTAGAAATTGGCAGAAGCCAATCAGAAAATTATTGTGTTTATAGCTTTTCTGTATTTTTTTTTTTTTTGCAATGGGACAAAACTGAACAGGTGTTCTAATATGTAGCTGCCTTAATTCAGACATTGTTTCCCCATAAGCTGAATCGAAGTATCTTACTCTTGGATATTGTACTTCGTAGTCAAATATATCAGCCTAAGCGCTTTGTGATAAAGCCAGTATTCATATACTACTACTATCCTTGCTACAGTGCATTGCTCTCTAAAACCAGACTAGGGCAGACATCTGGGGAAAGTAGTGCCTTGGGCCACCTCTGAGACAGCACATCTTTCAAGATTAAGCAGTTTGTCAACACGGTTATCAAGGCCGCAACCATGCCCACAGTATTTCTTCTTTTGGTGCAAAGAACAGAATGCATAAATTATGATTTGTGTCAATGAGCAGAGTCTCAGAGGACCAGAGGTTTGACTGTCACTAGCTGTCTGACAGAAAAGCAGAGGTGACAGTATTTTCTGATCTCCAAAACCAGATTAATCAGATACAAAATATCACCCTGTAAACCAGAAAACCAGAAGAGGTCTTTTTTTTTTTCTTTTTTTACCTTTCTGACACAGGAAGAAGCAACAGGGTAAGATATCAGCCTATCTCGCTACTCTGTATTTGCGGCATGAAATACACACTATGGTTCTGGATAGTAAGCCAGTACTAAATATGCATGCAGTTTCATGCAGGAACTAATGGTTGTGCTTTTTACAATGCCCATGGAAAACAACAGTTTTTTAATATTGTCTATCTCAGTGATTTATGTTTCATGCTAGTTCACAAAGGACTCTACTTAGTATGTGATGTATGGACTGGAGCAAAATAATTGTCTAAGCCTAGCTGAAGGTAGGCTTCCAGGGCATTAATAATGCATTAGGTAATGTTTCTTTCTTGGTATTGTCTATGCAAATTTCTATTATCATAATAAAATTTACTGTTTGTTTTAGATTGGAAACAGCTTTATGCGAGAACATGTTTTTATCAGATGTCTTGATTAAATACTGACTGCCAGTTCCCTGATGAACTTTTAACCAGAGTTTTCCCTTTAGACTCAGCACATATTTGGTCAGGAAAGAAAAGGAAGAAACAGCTTGCTTTGCTAAAAACTGAGAGGGAGCTCTCTGTGCTCCTCTTTCCAAGTGTGGTGAAAGTCTACACTGGCTGGAAACTTTAAACACTGATAACTGTCACTGGAGAATCATTCATGAATGTAAACAGGGAACATATAAAGTCAGATTTAAAACATATACTGCCAAAAATTGTTCATTTTGTCAAGCAAGCACAGATGAAGACCATTTCATTTAAATAAATTACTTTCTGACAGAGGCAAATGGCAATACATATTGTCTGTCCAAAATAGATTTGATTGCACTTATGTTAGGTAGATTAGAAATTAACTTCTCCGCTTGAAATAATTTGTGACTTGATTATCTGCTGAATCATTTCCTTTTCCAAATGATGATTTCACATCAACAGACATATCAGAAATAATCTTTTACAAAATATATAAGACATTAGTACATGGCAATGTATTCTTCAGAAGGACTCACACACTGTCTTTCCTGCCTCTTCTTTCTGGCTCCGTTGAGTTGGTACCTGTTGAATTTCTGAAAACATTTACCTTTCTCAGATGTTGGTAGAAAAAGAGGATAAAGCATTTGGGGCCACTGCTTTGGGAATCTTTCTTCATAAATTATGACTTTTCACAGCAAATACAGTATATTAATATGTTATGAACACAAAACTATTTTTGTGGGGAAGTAACAAGACAGTTTGGCTGTCTTCCTGTGATTCAGAGTGGCCTTGCTATGTATTTGTACCACAAGCTGCCCATGGGACCCATAAGCAAATGAATATTTGATCATTCTGACTGCTGCTATCTAAAGAAGCTGAAAATAAATGCCAGACTGATCATCTTATAAGCTCAGGCTGGCTAGTTTACACTCTGTAGAATGTAGAATGAAAATGCTTTGCACTTTACACACATTTTGCTACCTCTGATTGCATTTTTATGGTAATAAATAATAATAATTCAATTCATGCACTTATTTAAAAGACATATACAAAAGCAATAATAAATAATAGAGATAAAGCCATTGAAACTTACTAATAGAGATATGCTTAACTGTACTATCAAAATCATTTTCCATGCATGTTATATCGCAAAATAATATACTCAAGAATAAATGGCTGATTAGCTTTGGAAATATGTCACCTTCTTCAATTTCTCTGGCAGAAATTTCTCCAAACAGTAGAGTTCTGACAACAAGACATGCATATTAGGGAGGTAGAACAAGTTCTGTTGCATTGTTCGTTACCTCTTACTGCAGAGACTGAAGAACTGAAAAATGCCTGGGAATGTCAGATGTTCTGAAACTGCTGCCTCTTTCATACAATGTACAGCACAATCTTAGAAATATTAAATAGAAAAATAAATAAATAGATAAATAAATGAATAAAAATCATACCATTAGTTCTATTGCTATTTGAGAACACATACAATTTTTCTCAGATCCCACAAGTCAATTTCTGTGTATCTGAGAGATGGTGAAAAGGAGGGAGGGACTGTGTGCAAAATCAGGTCTACAAACCTGCAAATCTTTCAGGGTTAACCTGTAAGGGAAATGTCTTTTTGTCAGTTAATTGAATAGGATTATGTACTTTTCTGGTTGGCAATTGAAAAGAAATGCTCCTCTCCTTTTTGATCCTTCAAGAGCTTTCTGTACCTTAAACAATCACTCGTTTCATTTTGAACAAAGCTTATGTTTAATATGTTGTAAGGTGCCTTGAAAGAATTTTCTTGTAGGCATATCCCAGTTTTCTCTCTAAAATTACAGAATATTATGATTTGACATGTTGTTAAAGCAGAAATTATGGAAGAAGTAATATTCTGCCCAAAGTAAAAGTTAGAAGTTAAAATATCCTTTTAACATTTATATAGTAATGTATAAATACCTAGGTATTTATAAACATATAGTATAAATACCTAGGAAGCCACAACTGGATATAAGATAAGTATTTTTGTCTATTTTTCTCTATTCCTTTTCATTATCATATCTTATATATCTTATATAGCAGTTTTTGCTTGAATAAAAATAATACGAAATCTTACTCCTAGCAGATGTTCCAAAAATCATATAAACAGGAATTAAGCTGAGAAAATAAAAGGACAGGTAAGCTTTCATCTGCTTCATTTAGTAACTGACCATGGCAAAAAATTCAGAACAAACAAAATAAAAAATATTATTCTGGGGAATGAGATTTTTCTTGACCTGGTATAATTTCATATCCATCAGACTTGGATGCAAAGCCAACAGTAGTCAATGAATATGCAAGAGACTTCAGATGATAATATTAAGATTCTGGAGATTTTGTTTGTTTTGTTTTTAAATAGGATGTGATAGCTGGCTTATGGTGGACTAGCAAAAATACTTTCAGCACAGTTAAGTGTTTTGGAAATCAGAAACAGCAAGCTTCCTCTTTTATCTCCCATTTCCCCCATATAGAATCATAGAATGATTTGGGTTGGAAGGGACCTTCAAAAGTTATCTAGTTCAACCCCCTGCAGTAAAGGTCATCTTCAACTAGATGAGATTGCTCAGAGTCCCATCCAGTCTGACCCTGACTGTTTCCGGGGGTGGGATACCTACCACCTCTCTGGGGAACCTGTTCCACTGTCTCACCACCATGATGGTAAAAAATTTCTTCCTTATACCTAGTCTAGATGTACCTTCTTTTCATTTAAAACCATTACCCATTGTCCTATTGCAACATGCCCTGCTTAAATGTTTGTCCCGTCTTTCTTGTAGGTCCCTTTCAAGTATTGAAATACCACAGTAAGGTCTCCCCAGAGCCTTCTTTTATCCAGCTGAATAACCCCAATTTTCTCAGCCTTTCTCCATGGAAGAAGTGCTCCATCCTCTGATCATTTTTGTGTCCAGCCTCTGGACCCGCTTTAATAGGTCTGTGTCTTTCCAATGCTGAGGATTCCTGGAAGCAGTAGTCCAGGTAGTTATATGGAGTGAAGATACAAAGCTTTTCCTCACAATTCTATCACCCAAACACTGTAATCAGTTTTCTAGTTTATAACTTTTCTATTTGCTGCAAGATTAATCTCTAGATGTAAGTTCAGAAGAGTTTTATGGAGAAACTCTAATTTGCAGAAGTTTGGATACACAAAACCAACTGAATTATAAGAAACATCATAATCCATTTGCTAAGAATATTGTCTATTGATTTTGAAAATCTGGAATGAATCTGACAAACTTACAGCTATAGAAATATGTTTCATTGCCCCAGTCTGTAGCACACCGTATGCTGCAAATTCTGATTCAAAAAACTTCAGGGCAATAGTGCAGTAGAAAGCAGACATCTAGGAAAAGAGCTTATGAAGCTTTTATTAAGCTTATAATAAAAATAATCACTGAAAGCATTTATGAAGTACAATTTTATAGAACAAGAAAAATTCACTCGTCCATCCTAAACATTTGTAGTTTTTCTTTCTCAAGCAATTTAGGTTCATTCTTGTCCATCCCTGTTTTGCATATGACTAGAGAAAACACAAAGCAATTCCAATTATTTTCGTTCTTCCTAATCTCTTCTAAACATTTCCTATTTTGTTTTGGTGTTTTCCAGAAGTCATTCTTTTTTGCTAGATCTACCCCAAGAAGCAGCCTAAGTAGTTAAAGACACAGTCATCACTGCGGAGGGCAGAATGCCCATGTGCGCCACCTCATTTTTCAAGTTCAGATAGACTTGTGCGCTTTTTTTTTTTCTTTTGCTTTTGTAGTTTAGGTATTTGTTTCATTGAGCTAGTTGTGTTGACACAATGTTTGAACGTTGGGTGATGGGCGTCTACTGCTCGGCTTCCTGGATACACACACAGAAAGATGTCCTCCTGGGCCGTGTTTCCCAAGGGGTCTGCACCAGTGTCAGAGTGGAGACAAGTGGGTAAAACCGCAGAGCCCGAGGAGAACATCTCGCCCCAGCTCCGCGTCCTGCCCGGGCGCGGCGGGGACTCACCCCACCGGTATCGGGACACGGGCGCCGGCTCACCAGGGAGCCCCCGATACCCGGCCGCGGCCAGAGCCGCCGCTGCAGGCGGGCGCCGCGGTGGCGGCGCCGGGGGCGGTGTCCACTCTCCGCTCCGCCCGCCGCCCCGCCCGCCTCCCCGGCCGTAGGCGCGGGCAGCAGCGAAGCCGCCGCCGGGTGGAGCAGAGTGGGGCCGGGCTGGGCCGGCGGGCAGGGCGGCGGTGCGGGGAAAGGGAGCGAGAGAGCAGGCGGGCGGAGGAAGAGCGGAGCGGTCGCAATCAGTCCCAGGTGCGGAGCGGGGCGGAGCAGGGCGGAGCAGCCGCGGGAAGAGCGCGGAGCGAAGCGCGGCGCCTGCCGCTGCCTGAATGCCAGAGGCGCCTCGGGAGCCGGCGGTCGGCGGCACCCAGGAGGGCCCGGGGGAAGAGGAGGACGAGGAGGAGGCGGCGGCGAAGGAGGACGAGAAGAGCGGAGCGGAGGAAGCAGGCAGCGCTGGCTATGGCCTCCAACTTTAACGATATAGTCAAACAGGGCTACGTGAAAATCCGTAGCAGGAAGCTGGGGGTAAGTGAGCTCTCCCTTCGCCGGGGTGGGGGCCGGGGTGGGGGCGAGGCGCTGGCTGCTCGGGAGGCAGCCCTGGGGGCGGTGGTCCCCCGGCCTGGGGCCGCCAGCGCTGGGAGCGGCGACCTGCTGCTGCTGCCGCCGCCCCTGCTGTTCGGACTTCGCTCCCGTCTCTGTGAGGGTCGGTGGGGATTCGCTGCCATTGCACATCGGAGAGAGCCGGCTTCGCCCCTCTCCGTCTCCGGGAAAGCGTCGCTCCTCCCTTCTTTCTTAGCGAGCGCCTTCCAGGGTCACTGTCAGCGGAAAGCATCGCCCCATCCCTGCGTCCTCCCGAGTCCCGCAGCTCAGGCCAGGGCAGACACCCTATCCTTGGGCGACTTTACCCCCGCCTGCCCCTCGCCCTGCTGGGGCTTGGGTGGGTGAGGAAGGCTCAGGCAGGATCTGTAAAAAACTTTGTGCACAGATTCTCCATCCATCCACCTTTCGTTTCGGGAAGGGGGTGTCTTCAATCAGGGCAAGGTCTGAAAGTATTGGAGGCTGGTACCAGAACAGCCCACTAGTAACTAAGAAAAGTGGAGTAGGGGGCTGGTGCCCTAGGGCATGGGTGCTGGGGAAGGGGAGCCTGTAGCGGAACGGGCGGCCGGGATGGAGGGAAGGGGGTGTGAGCTGCTTGGACTGAAAGGCAGATGAAGAGGCTGGCAGTGATCAAAACTAGTGGCCGACTCTTGGCTGAGGGTGGCTGGCTTCTGCACCCACTGGGATGTTCAGTGAGACCGAAGGTAACACCGTGTTACCAGATTGACCACGGGCACTTTCCTTGCTGGGGCGCAGCGAGCCTTGAAGAGGCAGTGAAGTCGGAGCAGAGAGCGTTCAGGAGCCAGTGTTTTCTAAACTTCAGAGAGTCCCAGCACTCACCAGTTCGGACTTTCTCCTACCCTTTGTGTGTGTGGGAACGAGAAGACTCAGGGGAGCTGGAATCCTTGAGGCTGCTGATGTTGCCAATAATCCCAAGAGACCAGGGTCACTGTGAGCTAGAAACTGAACTTGGCTGGGGCTTGGAGCGGTTCTTTGGGTTCACCCGTGTTTTTTTCTCCAGGTGAAGTACTGGGTCCCTGCGTGCTCTCCCCTCCAGGAAGGTGGACTGCTTCTCCCTGCTTCCCTCAAAACCTAACAGAGCAGGGGCCATGTGAAATCTCCCATCCTCCCAAGTTGTGCTCTGCGAGTTTATCACAGTGCTAGTATTTATCTCCTCCTCCTCCCCTCTTCTCCCTTCCCCCAAGATGCCGTGCTTTGCTTGCAGACACAGTGTGCGCGATGGTGGGAGACTAATCATAAACTGACCTTTGGACCACTTCAGTGCCTCAGCAGGGCTGTTAATTCCAAAAGAGCACAGAAGAGTTTGGTCCCAACCCTTAATAGCGCCAGCTCCAAATGTGTGAGAGATGGTGTGAATTCAAAGAGAATGGATGCTCTTATTAATGATTTTGCATCCCTAGAGTCACTCCATGCATCAGTCAATCATTAGTCTATCTGAAGAAGCAATTTCTAAGCCTTAGTTTAGCAGTCCTCTGCTTAATCTTTGCTCATCAGTTTGCTCAGCAGTGTTATTAGATGCGCCCAACACAAAGCAGTGAGATGGTGTCCCATCACCTTGATGTTGGTAGCTGAAAGCAGGGTTAATCTATTTGATCTGCAAATCTGTATTTGAAGGTATCTCAGAGTCATTTAAGTGTGAAATTATGTCTATGCATATCTCTCTGTATGCAAATACTTTTATATACCTGTGTGTGTAGTGTGTATGCAACAAATGGGGAGTTCATATTACAGTAGTGTTGGATGATACTTGCTGAGTTGTGAAAATGAATTTATGGAAACAGTGGTATGTCATTGCAGCATATCTTAAGTAGCTTGGATATTTTATTTTGAGACAATCTGATTTTTTTGAGGAGGTGGAAATATAACTCCATTTTTTTGAGTGGATATTATTCATGGTCAGAATGATTATCATACTTCTACACTAAGCAGAAGTGAAACAATTCAGACAGGATCAATGGAGAATTTTCTCCTACTGAAGAGGTGTGTGTGTGGGCAACAATCAGACTATACAGCCCCAGGCAGGTGGTGATATACGCTTAAATATGACATACAGGGATGCACATCTGAATAAATCTGTTAAGTACAATGTAAAATGGATTATGTTTTATAGAAAATAGCATCAAAATTCAGATGAGTGTGATGGTTGAAAGGTATGAATATGTGTGTATATATCCATAGATAATTGGATTCTTGTGACTGAATTTTTAAATGAATGCAATTTTTAGTCACTAAGTGAAACATTAAAGGTTTGTGGGGTTTTTTTTTCCCTTGTGTTTGTCTCCAAATCCAAACCTTAATGAATTGCACTAGAGCTGTCATAATGTGGGTGAATATAGCAGTTTTCAGGGATAGAAATGTCTGTTAACAAATGAATATTTTTAACCTCCAAAAACATTGAAAGGAGAGAGGAGAGCTATGGGTTCTGGAAATGAAGGCTAAGATAATCTTGAAATATGTAAATAGAATTGTACCTCTTGCTGATTATGTTTCATTCTAATACACTGGAAATTGCTGTTTTGGGGGGGGAAGGGGGGGTGTTTGGCTTTTTTTTGTGGTTTGTTTTTTTTTTTGTTGGTCATAGTAGTATACATTCTTTGTATATTTCGATGTCTCCTGAAAAGTAGATTGATGAGAACTTGGAGAGCTGAGGTGACTAATACCAATTTTGGTGCTAGACTTGGGCAATAAAAGTAATTCTAACCTTTAGGCTGGTAGCCAACTCATTACTAAAATTCTTCCAGTGCAGCTTTTACTCTGTCTTGTTTCATGACTGAGGAAGCACTGGCTGGGAATCAAATGGAAGATACTTCAATATAATGCAACGTATTAAGTTTCAGGTAAATCTGTGTGACATAAAACCATACAGCAAGATCAGATAGCGCATGTAATTTTATTTAAAAAAAAAAAATCCAACAGTAACAGTCTTTAATTTGGTCTGGTAGAATTTAGTTTTCCAAGAATTCTGTTTTCAGAATCCCAAGTTGTAAGTCTTCTTATTACCTCCTTTTATTGATTTTGTACTTTGTAAAATGCAAACTCTTTATGATTTCCCTCCCAAAGGTATAAGATATTTACCTCTGCTTTATTACAGCTGTACCTTTCTTTAAATATTTGTTACCCTGGCTACCTACTTCCCACATAGCTGCAAATTGTTTTAATAGTATGCATGAGTGCTGTCATCAGTCATGGAGGATGGACAGATGTTCAGCCTGAGCTACAGTTAGGACTTAGAGCTATTTTGCTATCAGTAAGTGATTCTATTCAGAAAGGTTATTTGAAGTCAAAGATGAGACTTAAGTCTTGATGGGACTGCAGGGCAAGAGATACTGTGATAGTTTGCTCTTACTTTTTTTAGGTGATACCTGATCATTGAGAATTTTGCAGCCTTTTCACCATAATCATCAAATCTACCATTGGATTTGCATCTTAATGGACTCCTGTATGTGTTCAGACAGTCCAGTATGTTCAAGTAGACTTCATTTTTCTGATATCTTTAGGTTGTTAAAGTAGCTCCTTTTGATGTAGGGTCAGATAGTCAGCTTGCCGAAATGAGGAGCTTTATCAGCCTCTCTGTTGTTATCTGACATCTGCCTCCATTGGGATTATTATGGTTTCTGCCATGGAGCTATCAGGCTAGGAAGAGACATCCACCCAGTTAGACCATTTAGTTTATTTCCTTACTTTTGTTCAGCATGAGCTGTACTTAAAACATGTCTATGGTGCCTTGTAATTTTAAATACATATTAAAGCCCATATAGTAATCAGTCTTGCATGTATACATGACATTTCATCGAGATACCACAAGTATTGTTGAAACCTAAAAATTGTAGTCGGTGAGGATAATTGTAATTAAAAATCTTTTTAAAATCTGTTTCCTTGCAGCCTAGATATGCCTTTCTTTTCAGTACTCTTGGCATTCCTGTGCTGTTTGATATTTTGCTTTTTCCCTAATACTGTATAAAGGAAATACCTCATTCTTGCAGCCATTACATTTGACCTGTGTGACCCTCCTTTGAAATAAATTTGATTGTAATGTGGTGTGCTGTTCAGATCAGAAGAGGTCATTTGTGTAGCATAGAACAGGACTGTACTCCCTTTGTTCTTTTGGAATCTTTCATACTTGTGTCACATTAAAATTCATATGACACAATTTTATACTGTGCTGGCTGTGCTCGTAGGGTGAAACTTTCTTGTAACAGATTGGAATCCCTTTGTTGCCTCCTAATAAAATAAACTGTGAGGATTTCATGCCTTGTTGAAGTGCTGTTCCTTAGATGAAAAACAATTTGATGTCACATTAGGAAGTCTAATTAAAAATGAGCTTTGTGCCATTTCTATAGTCTTGGTTTGACCCATATCAACCTTTGAAGTAATAATCTTTTCGTCTGTGTGGGTATTTGTATTTATTTATTTATTTATTTTTTGTATGCTTTGGTCACAGAGCAGAATCCTATCTATCAAAAGTTTTCACGAGGTTGGTGAATAAATACTGATTTTTCTGTGTTTCCACATACTAAGTAGAGTTATTTCCCGAGTGGTTCGACTTATACTCTAATACTGCTATCTGAAGAGAAAATTGTACCCGTCAGTCAGTCTTGATTCAGTAATAAGTAACAGGTAGCTCTTAGTCACCAAATGAAAAGTTTTACCATATAACTACCCCCCTATCTTAACTACACTTTTAGATCATTGCAGGTACCTTTTCTGGAAATGAACATAGTGTTTCTTCTTCTGCTGTCAACTGTGTCTTCATCAATCAGCTATGAATATGAACCTCTGATTGCAGCTTGGCTTCTTTTGGAGTAGTGCAGTATGTGTATTATAAAATCCTAACATTTAATTGATGTTGTGTATATATTTAGGGTGAAGAAAGCAAAGGGATCTGCAAAATGTCCTGAGTTTGAGGTTAAGTGGTTGATGGCAGCAACCTTGCAAGTGGGTCACAATGAAATCAGAGGGCTGAGTAAAGGTTCATCTGTTTCTTTTGAGTTGCCGTAGCATATTCTAAGAAACAAACAGACAAATGAAAAAGCCCAAGAAAATAGTGCAGCTTGGAATAGATATCTTTTCCATAGTTTATTTTATGCTATTACCTATGGGAAATCTGCTCAACTTGTTTGAAAGCACTGAGAGTGCAGTTTATAACTGCATCCTGGCAGATAACCTAAACTATGAGTTACATCTCAGTGCGTGAAAATGATTCAAATGGAACTGCAGAAACCAAATTCCTATCTATAATGAATTTATTTTTTGTAAAGTTCCAGACTGACAGAATTCTTTCTATGTAAGGAAGTTCCTTTTTTATGCTGGCTCAAGACCCCCTGAGATATGGAATTAAAAGGATTTCACTGTAATCCATTTAAGCAGCTAGTCAGATTTACTACTTAATAGCAAAAGAAAGTATCATTTAAAATACCAAAAACTACTGCTTTCAAGACTTCTCTGTAGCTACAGTTACATGAATGGATTTGAGGAATTAAATGGAAAATACATGGATTTCCAATTCGGTCATTATGGAAAGAACAGTAATTCTGAGCTTTTGACCAGTTCATATTGATCAAGCATATTGGGCAGGAAACGGAAAGGAATATCTGGCAGCCATTGTAAACAAGGACAAAAGTCCAACTCTTTTTTTTTTTTTTTTAATGCTAATATTTGTATTTAAGCGAATTTGTGAGTCAGGCTTGTGGTAAGCACTTTGGAGTTGCTGTGTTCCCCAGTTGCTTTTCTTGATGTGCTTTTCCATCTGTTGACTCTCAAGAGGTCTGATAGCCAAAGTTCTATTAATTTTTGTAATGGATGGTGCATATTTAAATGGACAAATAGTTTATCTTTTGCAGATGGCATATCACATCCATGTTATCAGTGGATTATAGCTGCTTCTATTTTTACTCTTGTGTGTAATATCATTAGCATTAACTGAGATTACACCTTAGCTGTATGAAGATTACACAAAGAGAAGTGTTTGTAAACTTGATCTGTTTCCCTTGTGTATTGTGAGATGGTAAAATTTTGAGAGTTTGTGTCTCCTGTAAGGTGATGGCCTTCTGGTTTGTTTTTTTTTTTTTTTTTTCTTCATTTCGGAGTCTGTAATTTTTGTCCTAAGATGGACATTAAAGACTATGAAAAGACACCAAAGTCAATTTAAAGGTACCCATTGACTTGGATGGCTTTGGTTCAGAGTCCAGGCAAGAGCATTAGCCACATGCATAGAACATGAATCTCCTTGTTGTAAAATGCCTTTCAAATCCTACTCAAAGGAGTTGTGCTTTCTCAAATCGTTAATTATAGATGGAGCAGTCTCTATGAATCCTTGAAATACACAAGGAATTATGCATGTAATTCCAGTAGGGAGTTTTCTTTCTAGTTTTTTAGAAATAATCTCTCTTCGAATCATTCATTCAGATTTTTGCAAGCAGTGCAAAATGCTTTATAGCGGTTGCCTGGCAACAACATATTCAGGCAACAGCATATGTGAATCAGTTGTTAGTTGTACATTTATATATACATGACTATGTACAGATAACACATTTTAGATAGGAACTAAAGAGGAATTTTTTTAATAAACCCCTCTCAAAAAAAAAAGTACAAATAAAGGGTTTTGGGTCCACATGACGTTGGACAGTTTGTCTTTTATTTTTGGCTCTGTAAAAGATGTGCTATTTGAACAGCTTTTCACAAATGTCATGATGTAGTTAATATACTCATGCAGTCATACTGAGTTATATTACATATTCTTGTTGAAGGTAAAAATACTTTAATATGTGTAGATGCTAAATTATGTCCCTCACTGGTCTTTAATAATGTGTTATTGAAGCAAAATGTGGGTAGTTTATATTGTAGACTTTCACATCTGTTATATTAAAGATAATAATTGTATATGTTCTGTGTGTTGTGCTTTAATCTCTTCAATTTGCAATGCATTTCTAAGATTCAAAAAGATATCAGTGTATTGTATTTAATCATCATTTAGCTGATTTTTTAATTTTTTTTCCCCAAGCTAAAATACATAATTACAATCTAGATACCATGAAATGCCTTTAGCAAAGTCAACAAAGCTAAAGAAGGAAACCTTTTAATCTTGTGAAGCAAGTTTGTATATGGTAGGTCAAAATTGCATACTTAGAAAAGTTGAGGAAAAGTGGAGTTTGCAGTATCCTAACACTTTTGTGTCACATAAGTGCTCTCTTTCCATTAGTATTTTTTTACTGTTCAGGAAGCATCCCCACACATCGTGTCTGAGAAGAAAATATGTGTGATTGTTTAGTGCAGCTAGTAAATCACTCTAACTGGTAGAAGTCAATATATGTGATTGTTTAGTGCAGGTAGTAAATCACTATAACTGGTAGAAGTCAAGAGATTTTCAAACAGTAGATTTTCAGCTGGTGTGAGAATTGTATCTACTGACTCCAGGAGTAGTCTTATTGACCAGCATAGGCAGAGTCTTTCTTGAAAAGCTGACACTAAAACAGAGGAGTTTTGAAGATTGATGTCCATACTGAAGTCTACTTAGAAATTAAGGTAAAAAGTAATGCGGTCGGTAAGGTATTAATGAAATGTACTTCTTTTCAGTGAGCTCCACTAGAAAGTAAGTCTTCCATATTTTGCAGCTTTTTAACAATTGTAATGTGTGAAATGTGTCATTACCATCATACTGAGAGGTTACAAGACCATGCAAATGAAGCCTCACAGGAATTACTGTTCACTTTAGATGCACATAAATTAGGAAGATAATTAATGAAAGTGGTACATCTCTTAAAAGATCTTTCTCTCTGTTGTTCATTAGCCAAACTGGTCCTCATCCTCTCCAGCTTTTCTGCACTGAACTTTGGAAATGTTGTATACATTGTGTCAGAGGAGGTAGACAGTGCCGGTTCATTGCAGAAAGAATTAATAGCAAAGTTTGATATCAAAAGTTTTTCACTATGTAGAATCAAGTTAGGACTGCTTTTTAGCAGAAAGTTTGTAGTACTTCTAATACTTTCTGTTCTTTGTTCCTGGAATAATTTTGTTAGACACTTACTCTGAGGTCCCCTGCCCTCAGAGTGAACTGGTATATTATCTTTTCTCAGGCAAGCTTCTTTTTCCTTCAAAGAGGAAAGAATACATGGAATCTTACAAAATAATAATACAAAAGTGTTTTCTGAAGGAGTAATTATTGCTTGTGTACAGTGCCTAGAAAGTGGAGACTGCTTGTGGTTGGCCTTTTGGTATTACTGTGATAAATATAATCTGAATTATAATTGTTTTTATTTTTTGTTCTTGTTTATCAATCTTCCTTTAGAGAATATAGTCTTTGATAAAGTAATTACCTTGATACAGTAGCTGCATTTTCTAGTCCAAGTATGATGAGAGAATGTTAAAAAAATAAAATGAGGCTTAACTAAGAATGAAGAAAAGTTCCATTTTAACTGATGATATACTAAATTATTAATCACTGGATTAGTATGATGATAATAAGGTACTTTCAAATGAAATTATTCTGCTGATGAAAGTATTTTTTGTTGATGCAGTTAGAATAATAATACTTTCTCTGAATGATAATTATTCTTATTCTTTAAACTGTACTTTTAAACTCTGTCTATGAATACCTCATCAGGATGTGGAGTTTCCTATAAGAACAGAAAAAGAGCAGGGGTTTCTTGGCACAGAAAAAGCAAGCTGTACTTGATAAGTGCATCCTCCTTTCAGTTGCTAAATACCTTGAGATCTGACGTGTAGCAGGCACTGAAGGTCCTCAGCTTCTCATATTATTCTTAATTAACATAATTCTTATTTATCTGTCAATTATGCAAGGCCAAATACTATGTTAGTGAGAATTTTTACTCTTACATTAGCCTTTCTTGTTCTTAAACTGCAAGGTGTTTACCTACTGTCCAAGAGAGATTGAGGTTTATCATCTGGGATGGTTTAAATTTCTCATCTGAGAATATATTTACTGACTTCTGAGTATCAGAGAGGTAATAAAGATGTATCAAGCTATAATTCTGTATGTAGTACTGAATTTGATGCTTGGTATTATTATTCTCAAAGTTAGTTTTTAGAACTTCATCCATGTATACTGTTACTGATAATCCTAACAAGATCGAGACTTAGAGAGATACAAATACACGAAGAATTTTTGAGAGTGAGGAGAAATACAATGCTGCTGTTGGTCTTTCATTTGAAAAGCATTTATGTGTGTATACGTACGTATGTATATGGAAGAAAAGCAGCATTCTAACAACAAAGCTTGAAGGTAAATTTTCCACAGTTGTAACAAGAAGGGTAGTAAAATAGGAAATATTTTAGTATTATAGAATAGTTAGGGTTGGAAAGGACCTTAAGATCATCTAGTTCTAACCCCCTCGCCCCCTCACGCTAAACCATGTCACCTAAGGTTCTGTCCATCCTGGCCTTGAACACTGCACTTTACTTCCTTTTATTTTCTGCCCTTCTTGTATCTTAAACTACAGTTAAGGTTTTTGAGCTTTTTGCACTGTTAATGGAATGGCTACTTTGTAGAAGACAGAAATCTTTGTACTTACATGTTGGACTATATATGAGTAGAGTTAAATTTTAGTCTTTTTCAGAGATGTAATTTGTAATCTTGAGCGCTTCATTCTGTTCTTATTCTCAGTTATACTAAGCCCACTGTACACTACATAAATTAAATTTAAAGCTGCATTAAGGCCCCTTATGCTGCCAGCGTAGTGAATGCTGTTGGTGGAAATAGGAAACATGCTTCCTGAGCTTAACTTTTCTGTGTGTAAAATGAGTATAATCTCCTTTCATCCACTACTTCTTTGTTTTGTCTGCTTCAACTATAAACTCTTGTTAAATTCTCCATTTAGATATGTAGGTGATCATGGTCAAAGCTGTTGTTAGTTGCTAGCACTGTATAAAATACGTGAGAATGAATGAGAATTTTTAACAGTTTTGTTTCACATGGAATGGCTGAGGTTGGCAGTGACCTCTGGAGGCCATTTCATCCAATCCTCTTGCTCAGGCAAGGTCACTGTCTATTTTAATATTTTATTAAGACTGTTACTTTTGTTTGGAAGATACATTTAATTGAATTCTTCTGTGAAATGTCTTTTTTTACAGTCGGGATTTGTTCATGTATCCACGTTATTTTATTTTTGTTGTGTATAAAGAAAGTAAATCTGAAGTCTTGAATGGTTTCACTTATAAAAGGAGATACTGAAGATGTTAAAGGTACAATTATTCACATCTTATCTGTCAGAAGAATTCTGAAAGCTGGTTACAGTCCATGGGACAATAGGGTTACTGGTCTGAAGGTGTGGATATAAATTTCTGACCCAGACATGCAGAAATTAGCTGTATTTGTCAAATGCATGTCACAAAATGCAACAGCCTTGTTTTAAGTAGGGAGAAGTTTTAGATTACTACAACATCTATTTTCTTTTCTAGTGCAGTGTATCACTGTCAGATTTTGAGAAGGCATCAGAGTTTTCTCATCTCCAAATTTTATAAAAGGCGTATTCTTCCACAGGAAAAAAATAAATTGAAAAACCCTTACTCTCTAGGCTTATGTGACGTTTCAACTAAGTAACAGTAATACCTAGCCTTAAGTAAGTTGCACATTTTACCCATTAATATCTCAGAGCTCAGCACAGGGAACATGTATCTTCATAGTCCCGTAGAGGAAGGTCTGTGGGCCTTTGTGCAGGTTGTAGGAACAATTTTTTTTTTAAGGTAGAGTAGAAATGTTAGTGCAAAGGCTCTATTTCTAGACCATAAGCCATTGCACAGTACAGACTTGACCAAGACTTAAAGGCCAAACAGGATATTGGTTATGTACTACCATTTTGAAACCTCACTTGGAGTACTGTGTGCAGTTCTGGTGTCCTCACCATAAAAAAGACATGAACTGTTGGAACAAGTCCAGAGGAGGGCCACGAGGATGATCAGGGGACTGGAGCACCTCCTGTATGAAGATAGGCTGAGAAAGTTGGGGCTGTTCAGCCTGGAGAAGAGAAGGCTGCGTGGAGACCTCATAGCAGCCTTCCAGTATCTGAAGGGGGGCTATAGGGATGCTGGGGATGGACTATTCATTAGGGACTGTAGTGACAGGACAAGGGGTAACGGGTTCAAACTTAAGCAGGGGAATTTTAGGTTTGATATAAGGAGGAAATTCTTTCCTGTTAGGGTGCTGAGGCACTGGAATGGGTTGCCCTGGGGGGTTGTGAATGCTCCATTCCTGGTGGTGTTCAAGGCCAGGTTGGACGAAGCCTTGGGTGATACGGTTTAGTGCAAGGTGTCCCTGCCCATGGAAGGAGGGTTGGAAATAGGTGATCTTAAGGTCCTTTCCAACCCTAACTATTCTGTGATTCTATGATTTCAGGCATTCAGGTTATCTTGAAGAATTAGGTCTGAATGCCTGCAGAGGATCATTAGAGATGACTCTTTTCAAGCATTTCCTAATCATTTGGAATGAAGTTAATGCTTCCAAATCATGAAAGGGAGCTGTAGCTAATGATAACAGCTTAGCAGCCAGTGGAGAGCATTAGCTAAACATTGGAATTATGCATCTGAGGTGCTTCAGAAACTGAAACTGCACAATGAGACGTAAGGAGGCATCTGTATAGAAGCCATGGAGCAGAGTTAGGTGAGATTTATGGGCAATGAGAGGAAAATTTCTACTGGTGGGCCTCATATCGTACGTACTTGAGGATAAATATTATTGTAGCAGCTTTTATGCAATAATATACCTGTAGCATTTTGATGTGTTGCTTTGGGTTTTTTTTTTTTAAACTGAAGGAGAAAATAGAAAAGTAAATGTTACTTGTGAATGCTTTTGGCATGACTTTGACACAATCATGCTATAATGCAGTTTGTTTCCTAAGAGAACTCGGGTTAAATACATTTCCAAATGTTTTTGGAGGTGTATTTTCCAAAGCTCTTGATGTCACAAAATAATTTTTGCCTAGATTTGTGTTTTTTTTTTTCCTCTGAAAAAACAAACCAGTAGTTTCTGCTGTGTTTCTGTATAATGCTATTCTGTGGCTTAGAGTAATTTCTCCTAAAAAGAAATATTCAAGGTGAATTTTTTCTGCTGCAATATGAAGAAAATTGAATTTGAAATTGTGATGAGGTAAAACATCTTGTTCAGGTCAGAATCCACTCCCTTGTAATGAAACATATCCTAGACCAACCTGTAGATAAATAATTGATCTTTTGGTAGCAAAATTAACATATTTCCATTCTGCAATCTGCAAATTACCAGAAAGAGTAGATACCTGTTCTCATTTAAACAAATGGATACACTTCCTGGTATACTTAATTGATTTACTTGTGCTAATTTAAAAGGGTTGACCTAATGTGCCAAATATCTACTTGTCAGTAGAAAAGCATATGAAGAAATACAGCCTCCTTCAGAGTATGTCAGGCTTTTCGATCTAGGAAAATGTAAGAAGTTGTAAATGATACTGATTTTTGTTGACCTGAGCTAACCCACAGTAGTGCCACAGCTGTGCTCTTACTGATGCTTGTGTTTGAGTTGAATTTACAATAGATGAATGGAGTTAAACAAGGGGATTTGAAAGAGGGAGTGCTACTTGCCACCCTTTGAAGTCAACTTTAGACAGCTACAAAGCAAAGCATAGCAGTTAGGAAGATTATGACTGAAATAGTGAAAATGGAAGAAGCTCTAGTAGCAATACATACACTTTTAATTTCTACTTGTTGGTAGGGATTTTTCAGTAAGTTAGGTTTGCAGTGAGTTTATATAAAAATACAGAGAAAACACCTCTGCTAAAGAGGGCCAAATCTACCCTTGATTTGCAAATGTCTCTGAAAGTGTATGTGTTTGCAGGTGTTACACACCAGCCACAGGGCTCACCGTGGCAGTGAATATTTTGGTCAAGTTTCATTCGTTCCTTTGTTACAGCAATTTTCATAAAGTAAAGTTCTGTAAATCCCAGAAAATGCTATTAAAAAACTAAGCTGAATAGAGCAGTTACTCATTTTCAAAATTCATTTTCTAGGTAGATAAGTAATTTTAGGAATGCATCCCATGTAAATGGGATTTGTTCATATTTTGTGTTTCAGCTTTTCTTTGGAATTGGAAGGGTTAAAAAGCTTAATTTCTGAAACCAAAAATTGAAATGCTTGTGTAATATGTTGTCCTCAGGACCAGATGCCTTAGGCATAGGCCTTTAATCCCCGTGCCCTAGTTACAGCAATTAAGGTTCATGAAATATAAATTTTGTTACATATGCATCTTGGTTCCTTCTTTTTTCCTCTGTTTCAAAATCAGTCTAAAATATTAATGATCGCATTAAATGCACTCTGTTGTATGAAGAGCTGTTAACATTGCATTCTAGTTATCCTGACAGATGCAGTGAATGACATTTTCTAACATTTAGACTTAACTGTATTCTCTTGCTGAAGGAAATCTGACTTCCATAATATGGTTTCTTGTAGGCTTGACTCCTTATCTGCATTTAAATAAAAGGTGCTGAAGATATGCAGCACTTTGGAAAACCACAGCTTATAATTGTTCATGATTTCTAGTTCTGCAGTGCAAATTAATCATTGTCAAACTGTGCTGGGGGGGGGAATCGAAATGCCTAACAGCATTGTGATCTCTGCCTGGAAGAGCTTATACTGTAACATCTCAAATGTTAAAGCTATCCTTCAAAGTCTCATTTTGTTGTTTGTTTTTTTTTTCACTGAAAGAATTTTCTCCATCTAAATTTATCATCCATTTATGCATATCGTGTCTATGCAAATGGATTTCTAAGGCTTGATTGTAACAGTCCTCTTCTTCCCCAAAACTGATGAAGAAATGGTCACTGATGTGAATAAAGTTCCCATGAGAGCATGTGTATAATAGTTTTGTTTGGATCAGAGAAAACACTGATAGGGCATGGGGGTACAAATAGTGGTAGGAAACCAAGTTTACATGGTTCAAAACTGAAATAAATAAAAGAAGTGCTGTTTGTATAGCAACAGGCATAGCAAATGAAGAATTCACAGCCTTCTCAGGATGGGGTTTTTGCTTGTTGTTGTTTATTTATTTATTTATTTATTTTTAAGGCAGAGGCATATGTCACTGTAAAGCAACTATATCTACTTTAATGTAGCCAGAAAAGAGGCAATTAGCTGTTCCATAGCAAAAATAATGAGTTAATAAATCCCAGCGTACAATCTGTCTCTGCTGTAGCTCTTGGCACACAACAGCTCTAATTGGTGGAAGCTATTGAGGCCTTAATTGCTGATTTTGCAGTACTGCCGTGTTTACTGATAAGGTTTAATGCAAGCTCAAATTTGTTAACTAGAGAGAAACAGTCACACTTGCCTGAAGAGTGTGAGGACAAACAGCAGGCTTTTCTGAAGCGCCAAATGACAATGAGGTATTTCATGACGTGGCATCATTAGATTTCCCCTTTGAGGCTAATGAAATGTTTTTCTTTTAATGGAAGAGCAGGAAAAATGTTTGAGCTATATGTTACATAGGCAGTACTGAAATAAGCCTATAGTTGAGTGATAACTGGATGTTCACTTTTTTGATTGATATAACGAACATCAGTTTCTCTTTTTTTCTTGGGGAAGGACAGGTGCAACTATTGGATTTGCATTGCGTCAGGAGATCTGGGATGCAATGGAGCATATGAAAGAAGAAACTCCAGTTATGCTCACAAGCCTAAGATTATCTACATAAGTAATTTTATCTTCCTAATATTAAAATTTAGTCTTGGTATCAAAACCTATTTCTTGAGGTGCCGTTTCATTCAGCTGAATATAACAAAAGCTTCGCTGTCTGCCAGATGAATGGACAACCATTGCATTTAAATGTTAAAAAGTTTGGTCCATGAACTGAGATATCTTAACATTCATTTTTAATGCAGTATTATTAGGGTAATACAGTACTCTTTTAAGCTACTAACCTGCTGTTTCATTTCTGAAGTATAAGCTAAATTCATTATTTGTGTTAGAGTTTATATAGTAGTAATAAAACTACCAAGTAATGTTATTATATGGATGTTTATGTGCCAAAAGCTAAAAGGAGAAATAAATGGAAATGTTTCATACATACCACTCTTGACATGCCAATTTTCTGTGTCTTAACATGTTTTTCATCTCCCAAATAGGTAGTTTAGACTGGAGGAAAATGTAAGGTACTACCAAGTGAGTTTTTGCCTTCATGTTTGAAAATACATGACTCTATTCAGAGATTTTAGTCCTTGCATATTGTTGTTGTTTTAACCTCAGCCAACAACTTAAGTATCATGCAGCTGCTTTCTCTCCACACTCCTGGTGGGATGGAGAGAAGGATTAAGATTAAGATTTATTTAATTTTGTTATTGGACATACTGTACCTTGGGTATATTCTGTAAGCAATATATCATCTCACACGGTTCATAAAGTGCATATTAATTGGCATAACTGAATGTGTGTAAAAAACCAGATAATTGTACCTTAGAACAGTGCTTTAATCCAGTATTTATTAATGCACAGAGGATGAGAAATAGGGCATGTTCAAGTGTACTAAGAAAAATAGTAGTAATCAGTACTGTATTGTTTCTCTGCAGTTTAAATGGAAATTTTGTCAAACATATATTAATTAAAAAAACCACAATTTCAATTTATAGTCTGCTTTGATTGTAAATTTGTCTACCCTCAGACCAATTTTGATTCAAATGGTAGTCAATTAAGTAAGTTATAACTCCATGTGGGTCTATGACACTGTAAAATATTAAAAGTTGATTTACATGGTATTTTGGATATGTAACAGGACAGCTTTTTTGAATACATACAAGTATTTTTGAGTTGCTTCAGGGCTCTGCAACCTCTGTAGTAACACATAATGTTAGGTAGTTCTAGCCTTGAAAGGCTGATGGAAAGAAACAAGACTTCTGCCAGTGAATTCATGGTTAAACAGGTCTAATTATATACATGTGAGATGCATTCCAAGTCAAGAATGGCTGTATCTATCTCTCCTTTTAAAAATCTTGGAGGTTTGCAAGTCCAGCTCACAAGAACGACCTCTGCAGACTATTTGGCAAACTTGTGTGTGGTTATCCACAGAATGGGTATAGCACTTTTTTCTTTAGTCTCACTCAGAATCTCTTATCTACTATCATTCTGCTACCCACAGATGCAGCAAAATGTACATAAATACTGTTGATTTTAATAAAATTTGAACAGCATGGAATTTCCAAGAAGAGTTATGGAAAAGGCAGAATAACTTGTAGTATCCCAAGTTCATGCTAACTCTGAATCTGTATGCTTCAATTGTGGGGTTAAAAGACCATAGTTAGATACTTTCCTTCCTGTTGCCAACAGTTACCAAAATGTATCTGTCTTCTCTGTTAACGTAGGCAAGGGTCTTCCGTCAATAAGCAGTGATGGCAAAATCATGAATTCATGCCTCTGCCTTTCCTCCTTTCACTTCACTGAAAGAAAGAAACAGAAACAAACAAAACCAAACAACCCCCCAAACAAACAAACAAGTTTTTAAGAAGACACACTGGAAAGCAGACTACTATGTTCTTGACCTAGGTGGTGTAGAAATATTAACTCTTGCATTTCCTAACCATTTAATCTGTAGGTGCATGCTCACAATATTATGCCATAGTTCTATGTTTAATTTTCTACCAGTAAATTTACAATCATATCTTATTGCATGAACTTTATGAAATAAATCACATATATGGTGACTCTACTGTAGACCGTTTTACTTCTAACGGTCATATGAGGTTAGATTTAGTTTCCTATTCTTCTTTTCTTTGAGACTTTCTTCCCCTTACATTTTAAGTGGTGTTGCAGAATTAAAATGTGGACAATAAGGTTTTTAGAAGCACAAAATATTGTTTTTATCTTCCCATTGTGCATATTAGCATACACATCCTGGTATTTGCCCTACTGTGTCAAAATTAAAATATTGTAAGAGACAGCAAACTCTTATTAAAGCTCAAAGCTCCAGTCAGATTGAAATGCACTAGGTCAGGCTGTCTCTTATTTTACCTAAAGCCTTGTGTTAGTATAACCTTCGTGAATCTTAAAAGCATGAAAAAAAGTCTTTTGGCTGCAAGACCCACTTTGTGTATATAAACAGCGATTTAGAAGAACCAAGGTATTAGTCCACAATTTGGTCTGTTGCATGTCAACTGTGCAGAACTTTTATCCAGTCTAAAAGGTGTTAACAAATTTTAAACTGAAATTTTCCCTTTTCAGTAATGATAAGCTTCTTATAGATTTGGTTTTTTCCTAATCTAAAAAAAAAAAAAGAAAAAAATGAAAGAAATTATTTGCTATTATTTGCTTCTCTTTAATCAGTAGATGGCTCTACCAAGCCACTGTCATGGTGGCTGCATTTGATTGAGGGCATTCAGGTGATTTGAGTAGGTAGTTAAGATGTGTGCAGATGAAGAAGGCTCTTCAGATCTTATGATTTTATTTTTGTTTTTATTCTTTTTCCATATAAATTAGGAAGAAAGGACATGAGTAATGCATCTGATGTAGATATTCAGGTACTAATTGCACTTAAGTGGTGCACTCGTGTGACTGACTAAGTCATGTTCTGGGTCAGCTCGTGCTCATTTTGAATATGTTCACAGCAAAATATCTTGGACCAAAAAATGCCCTGCTGTGAAAAGCAATAAGCTACACAGTATAATCTGAATATAATAAACTAAACAAAAAGATTTAGGAAGAAAGAAACAATTTATATTTTCATGCCTCTATTCCAGTTGATTCCTCAATTCCTTTATAAAGTTTTTTCCTTTGTGTACTCATCCAGTGTATTCTCTATTATTTGCTACTGCCATTCATTATAGACAAACAGAATCAGTGATAACTTATAATAATTTCTACCACATGCAGTACAGTGCAGACATCTGATGTGATTTAAACAAATAGAATTCCTACTACCCCAAGAGAAAGAATTTCCTCAAATTTTCTGTGGGTAAAGGCATGCAATCCATGAAGCAAACATTTAACCAAAAAAAAAACCAAAAAACAACCCCCCACATTAAACCAAAAAAAAACAACAAAAACCCCCCACAAAACCACCCAAACAAACTACCAAAACCCAAAAAACCACCCACAACAAAACAAACAAAAAAACAACCAAAAAGAAAAAGAAGGCAATCTCAAATGAGGAAACACTGTGTATCTCCATAATTGCATTTTCCTCTTACAACTCTCACATCGTAAGTGCAGCAAGTGTGGCTATTAACTTGATTCACTTTCTTTCACAATACATTGGCGCTGCTCTGGAGAGAGATTTGAGACAGTGCTGGACTAACAGAAGAGAAACATGGCGAAAAAGAAGTAAACAGTTAGGATAAGTAAACAAAGGAGACTTTAGAAACAGTCAATATATGACAAACATTTTCCAAATGAGAAATAAAGGAATATAACTTCTGTGGCGGAAATTACAACTTATAGTTTCTAGCATTGCTATGCTTGTTATAGTGTTTTAACCCGCAATACTTTTTAGCCTTATGTTGCAAGGATATCACTGCAGGATAAAAGGACTTACCTGATTCTTTATTGTGAGGCTATTTAATTCCACATTAATATGTCACATACAAATGTGATAGTAGTTAAGTTGCACACATAATGTTGCAATACAGTGGTTTAAATTTTCATTTTTTGCTAGATCTGCCTTTTAAGTTTACTTTCTTGCAGCTGCAGTAGTTAATAATGTATTATCACTGTGACTGGAAAAACTGAACTGTGAAATTTCAGGCACTTGACTGGTCACATTTGAAGACATAGCTAAATGTATGATGTCAGTTCTTGTTTTTGAAGAAGATAAAGCAAGTCTGGATAATCCAGTTCAGTGATGCTAATCATCTATGGCCAGGATAGACATAGAAGGGAAAGAGTAGGGAAGATAGGTTCATGTTTTAGTTACAGGTTTTGGTTGGCCCTTTACTACCTACACTAAGGCAATTCAACAGACATCTGTGATGAATAATAGAAAATAAGTAGCTACATTTTGTGTTTTACTTGCTTAAACTCTCTGAACCTTTTTCTGCCTTATGCATCTGCTGCCAGTGCTGTTGAGTCAGCAGCTTATTTCGATTCAAGTAATCAGAACTCTGAAAAATTTTCTGCTTTTGTTTGCCCCACAAGAGCAGCTTCTGTCAACATAATCTCCTTTTATTTTACCTCTGTTCTTCACTCTTTTCTGTGGTGGAAATCTACCCCTGTGTCTGCAAGGGTTTAATTTCTGTCCAAGGTCACAGGACTCTAGACTTACCAAGCCTTACTGGCAGCTGGGAAAATTACATTTGGCAGCATGACTGTTTTCCTTGGAGCTCAGTGAGTGCCAGCGCACTGCTCAAGCTTTGCTCTTGGCTAATACCTTCTCTACTGGAGACCTAGAAAACTGTGGCCAATTAAGATCAGGTTTCTTTGGTTTCATCTCCACAAACAGCCATGATACTATCTCTTTGTCAGTGAACTAAATTCCCTTTTCCATAGTAGAGTAAGTTGGGGGGATACACACATCACAACCAGTATTGCTTAAGACACCTTTTATTCGTTAAACTTGTATTAAGTAAATCAAACCATGGTTAATAATAACAGGTAACAATTCACACAACAGATTTACTTATTTTCTGGCATGGTTTACTCACATGCTTGCTTATAGTCACTTTGCAGGAGTGGTGGGAAGCCAATGTAACTGTCTACCCAGAAATATAGGGCTGTGCTGGCATGCCAAGGGCTTCTAGGTAGGTGTTGGAGAAGAACTTCATGGGGCGCTTTCTCTTATGAGGTCTGCAAATGATACCGTAGTCTTTGTATGTACCAGCCACTGCCTCGTTGGATGGAATCTGAGTTGTACAACCTGTTGTTGATACTTGTGTGTGCCCATGGCCTCGTCCTGTGGTTTTTTCATACTTGAAGAAAATGCTGGTTTATTAAATGTATACTTCTTTCAATTGTTTGATATAATTTATTTTCTAACTAAATTTTAAATAATTGTAGTAATTAAAAGACAATGTTTGCCAGTGAGGATAATTCGATGTTGTAATTGAGGTAAACAAAAATAATAATTCCTTGTTGCAAAGGTAAACAAAAGTATCTGTGTGAATAATGGACTCACACTAGAAGAGTCATGCCTGATGTTTCAGCTAAAATATTTTTGCCTAAACTGTCAGGTTACTTCTATAGTAGCTGTGCATCTAGATGATTAGAGAGGTGAGAGAGGAGCAGGAATAAAGTGATATATTTAATTTCACCAAAATTACTTTAGTCAAATTGTCAAATGTGATGTAACTGGTGTGAAAAATTCTCCAAGATGTGTCTCTGCAAGTTCGCTGAGGAGGCAGCGCATAAGCCTCATAGTGAGGTCTTCACCTATCTAAAGTATTTCTGAATTTTCAGACACTCCAGTAACAAGGTGTCATACTGATTTCAAATCATTATAATATGGACTATGACAGAAGCTTCATCCATGCATATTTCTGCAGTTTTTCTTAGGGCTTACGTAGAGAAATCACCTCAGGAATGACAGAACATATTGGTGGCTTACAGTCAGGTCCTGATAAAAAAAAAAGATTGTGATTTCAATCTGAGGGATTTAAGCCACTGCTATCTTAAGTAGCATCTAGAATGGTTATTGCAGTACATTGGTCATTTTCATTTAGTTCAGGTTGGTATGTGAAGTGCTATAGCTGTATAGGATCTTCCTTCCTTGTATCATTCAGTCTTCAATTTTCCTATCAGAAATGGGAAATGTGTGGTTATCTTCTCGCAGAAAACTGGACCAAAGGATTTACTAAACAACACTGCGAGAAGTCAGATTATGTGGGTTTAAGACTAACTGAAGTATGTTAATTTGTGTGATGCACTTGTACTCTCAGATTCAATGTTTTCTTGCTTTTACTTAAGGATTATTGAGTCCTCAAGCATTTCCTGGCAGCTTTACCGTTTTGTTTATGAAAGGCCTTTGAACAATCTCTGCAATAATGCTTTTCACACTTTTACATTATCAGTGCTTTTAATTCTTAGAAGACTTAAGGTCCTCCTGAAATCTGTGTCTACTATGTGCAAGCTTTTGTGGGTATTTTCTTTGAAACTTGTGAATTATTCAGGATAATTTTATGTTGGATTCTAGTTTCGTGTACTATTTCACTATCCTTTTCATACCAACACATTGGTCTAAGACACAGCGAAGTGAAAGGACAGCTGGGCTGAGTTCAGTGTGTATGTATCTGAGAATGTGGGCAGCAAAGCACTGAGAGGAGAAATATTTTTAAATTTTGTTTAATGGTTTATACTAGTCACAATTCAGACAGTACAATTTCAGATGCACTGAGTACTGAATTGAAATTATGTATTTCTACATTATAAATGTGTTCTTCACTTTAGAAAATATTATCTAGGTTCTTTACAAAATACAGGTCTTGAATTAGACTTTTCCAAAGTATGTACAAATCCATCTGTTTATATAGTGATAGAAGTGTTGATTTATAGTATTATGAGTCTTATTAATGCAAAATTTAATATTATTGATTGGTTTAGATATAAGACTAAAGGAGAATTCTATATTTAAAATCGTGAAGTTTAGTAATTGCTCCTCATTTTCAATCTGCACTTGCTCTAAATGATAAATATGTTATTCAGTAAAACATTATTTGCTTCATAGTTCAGGTGTAGCCATGGATCTCCTGGGGACTTGAACAATTAATTACTTTTTTTCCAAGGAAACCAAACCGTTAAGAATCATCATGTGCTTTAAGTTCTCTGAACCCAGAGCATTGCTGGCATTGCCTGACAGTATTGCCTGTTTCTTGTTTGCTTGATCATTTGTTTCCTTCCAGCTAGCTCCTTAAAAACTGATTTTGAAGAGCATAGATGATATGTCATTGGTATGTATGATCACCAAAAAATATTTGGAATCATTCTAACATACTAACAATTTTTTTTTACTTTTTTTTTAAGGCAGTTTAACAGCATTGCTGTTTGTTGCCATGACAGTCTTTCTTGTAAACTGTGAGATTGTTATTCTGTTTATTGTCACTAGAGACACAGAATAATTTACAGTTGTCCAGAAGCAGTCAGAACAGATCTGAATATTCTATCTTTCGTTATTCTCACTGAGCTCCTTGCATTTAGTTGCAGTAGGTAAATCACCTAAGTCAGTAACTCAACCCAATTTGGAAATATGCAATCAAAAAAAAAGAGGTGCCTCTAAAGTACAACTTATGCCAGATCACAAAGACATGTGGGTCACAGCTCTGAGATGCTTTCAGGGGACTAAACCAATTTTTTGCATTAAAGAACTAAAGGACTTTCTATTGTAAATTCAATAGTGGGTTGATATATGTATTTCTTACTAAATTTTATACTTAAATTAGTATTGAAACTGTCCTTCTGTCTGTAAGATTTCAAAATAAAAATAAAATATATTAGAACAATAATAATAATAATAAAAGAATTTTGTCATTTCACCACTTGGGTTGTGATGCCTGAGCCCAAGTATATCAATGACTGCTTATTGATCAAAATATATTTACTTCAGTAGCAGAAAGCAGCAGAAATGACATACTGAAATATTAAGTACTCACTTAGGAGACAAAACACATGGGAACTTATTTTCAAGCCACTATTCATATTCTTTTGGCACACATGTACTGACTATATTTTCCACATTATCACTTCAGGAGTTCTTTTTTCTTGTCCCATTTGATCTGTTCTTACATATTTTTCCAAGACTCCAGAAGATTTATTAAATGGAGTTGAAATATGCTTTCAAAAAAGCTGTATGCCTCTTGAAATTTTAGGTTCTTCCTAGCTCCATTTATTTGTGTGGTAATTGCATAAAGAATTTAGGGATTAAGTCCAGTGGTGCTGCTTTGTTTATACAACATCCTGAGGATGACAATACAGCCGTGTGAGAGGTTTAAATCAGTAGATCTAGTACTGTCATTACAGGTATTAACTGTTTCCAGGAAGGAGTGTAATTTTTTATATCATACAAACAAGGCAGCATATAATAAGACTCATTTCTCTTGAACAGTTGCATTGAATTAAGGGTGAAGTAAGGGTGAATTGAAAGGGTGGTGAGGCACTGGCATGGGCTGCCCAGGGTAGTTGAGAATGCTCCATCCCTAGCAATGTTCAAGGCCAGGTTGGACAGAACCTTGGGTGAGATGGTTTAGTGGGAGGTGTCCCTGCCCATGGCAGGGGTGTTGGAGCTAAATGATCTTAAGGTCCTTTCTAACCCTAACTATTCTATGATTTTATGGTTCTGTGAATTCAGTGAAAATGAATTCTTAGTGAAGGTATTGTCAATGGCTGGGCGAAAGGCCATTCCAATTCAGAAGGCAAAGTCAGGAAGAGAAGTAACTTAAATATATGAAGATTCAGTACCTGCTTTTCTGCTAGTTTTAATTTTGGAACTGAGCTGTGAAAGCTTCTTAGCCTGTATCAGATACCAGCCAAAATGCTGGTACAGTCATGATAGTGTCAAGTCTCTGATGTCTCTGGTGTCTTTTGTTTTTTCTTATTTTAGTTACTACTGTCCATGTTC
Organism: Pezoporus flaviventris; assembly: GCF_033815535.1. NCBI lineage: Eukaryota > Metazoa > Chordata > Aves > Psittaciformes > Psittacidae > Pezoporus > Pezoporus flaviventris. The sequence goes on from NW_026892555.1 coordinate 57,042,554, forward strand.
GCTGTGCTTTTCAAGACAGCAGCATGGTATGAAAAGGAAAAAATAAATAAGCTGGACATGTTAGCCATTTCTGAAGATTCATTCATCATTCTTTGCCTTAACTACAGTCTGATCTGACCCATGGGCAGAACTGTCTCAGAGTCCAGCAGGATGCAGCTGCTTTGCATTCACAGGTACTCTAAAGCCTCAGGTTTGAAAGGGAACCTTTGATTAGCTTCCGCATCACACTTTTTTTCTCAGTTTGACTGCTGCCTGTTCCACAAAGGGACAGCAGTGCTTCATGCAAATTTTAGTGCCATCTTCGACATGCTTTGCAAGTGCACTGGATTAGTGAACACAGGGTAAGAAGAAAACCCAGCAGCAATGGTAGTTGAATCATTCTTGGCCACATATGTCAGACTTAGAGTCCTGAGGATGAAGTGCTTTGCTGTGGGGTGTTGAGGTGCAGCAGGCCTCAGAAGATCACAGTCTCCCTTGCTGTGTGATTGAGTGGTCTCCTTATGAATTTTCTTTGGGGCAGTTCATATCATCTTGTACACTCATGCATGTTCTCCCTCAGTGGCTTAGCTGTTTTTGTGTTGCTAATTACAATTTGTCTAGCATCTTTCTGTGGACACAAGAAATCTATAGGAGTTTTGAAAAAGAATACTGATTTTTTATTTTTACTGTTGCTAGTCTATTAATAGTAAGTCTATCAACTTTAAACACTCAAATATAGAAATATTCACTAAAATTTGGCCATACAAGGTAAAGTTTTCTAGTTTATCAATTTAATTTATTTAAGAGAAGTACGATGTCTTTCTTAAGTACTTCAACTACGTCTAGCCTTTTCTCTTAAGAGCCTGCATTCTCACAAGGGAACCATTCAGTGCTGTGATTGGATTCATACAGACTGAACGGGAAAATCGGGCTGGGGTAGGAGCAACTGAATTTGGAAAGTTCCTACTTCAGGGTGAATAATAAAATAAAGACAGCAGTTTGCCAATTTTGAAAAGCTCTGTGCTATGTAATAGACTATAATTTAATTCTGAGAGACTACTTTATTAGATTTTTTTCCCAAGTAAAATCACAATTGCTATTGTTCCTTATCATGTGTCTCATTACTGCTGCAAGTATTACCCTCTTTATATGATTATAGTGATTCATGCTGCACTCTCTTGGTTGTTTTGTACACAATTACAAGTAAATAATGGTAGCAATTTGATGTTTCTTAATGTAAGACCAATAGGGTTTTGAGGTTTTTTTCTTCTAAACAGGGGTGTGTATTTTAGCAAAGGAGTAGTGATAAGCCTTACACTGAGACCAGTCAACAGATGCATAACTCCAATAAAATGTAAATTCTCAGCATTGGTCAAAGTAATAAGCTGAAGAAATGCCTGTGCCAAGCAGTGGTTCATAGTTTTACAATAAATCTGTATGAAGTTCATTGTCATTTACACTCATTATCCTTACATGGATAATGTATGAAGTGTACCTTATCCATATAAATATATATGAAAATATATGGTTAGTTTTGCTTATTTGAATGTACTTAACAAACACATCCTTTTTTGAGGGGAGTTGGCTCTGTGAGAGGAGGAACAATTTTCATGCTATACTGATTATTTCCAGATCCAGTCAAAGCCAAAGGAAGTTGTGAGAGTGAGGTTTCGGTTTTCACTGGTGTTGAATTGAAGGGAGTTCCCCGATTGGGCAGAAAAAAGCAATTGGTTCCAGTTCCTGAAGAAGCAATGGTGTAAGGAATCTAAAATCAGAGGAATGATGACTTACAGAAAAGAAATGTGGCATTATCAATGAAACTGTACGATGAATTGAGACCTTGTTCTTATTCTTGCTCATTCAGAGTTGTGTGTAGCTATCATTCAACAGGGTGGCACTGTCTGAGAAACTGAAGTTATCTCAGTGTTGATGGGAAGTTTTCTACTTCAGAATTTTTAACTAAAGTGTAGTTGGGGGAAGAGATGAGGGGAAGGAGAAGTGCAGGGAGTCCTGTGTATTGTCTACTGATTTTACCTGTGGATCAGAGCACTAGTTTAAATCCTGCTAAAAAAGTACAGTTAAACTTTCCCGAAATGGATCAAAGGATATTGGATATTACTTTTTGCCTGCCTTAGGGTATCTCTTGAAATTTGATTTAGTTACTGCATACCCAAATTAATTAATATATTGTGTGGTAGTGCAAGAACATTTCTTATTTATTAACTTTGCTACCTCTTGAATTGTCAATTTTAAACAGATTATTAAAACTCTCCAAAAAGCTGTTGACTCATATTGTTACATTTCCCTCCCCCTTCTCCTCTACCATTCCCCCTTTGGATTCAGATAGTAATTAACATGGTAGATGTTATTAAAATTAAATGCAGAGGAAAATAATTTGGAAGTACTACATCAGGGAATGTACATGACTCAGTTATAAACAGTATTATTACAATATTGAGAAAAAAAACAAATTCAGTTATAAAATAGAAGACAAATCTTACCTATATATATTTTTTTTTTGTGAAAATACCAATTTTAAATTTTGGGGTATGCATGTCTTTAGTGATTTCTCTGTTTAAGAAGAAAAGTTAGACTTATAAGTCAATAGAGCTAAAACTCCATTGATACAGTGGTGATGTTAATATATTGAAAGTTGTGTATTCCAGTGTTGTTGAAATCATATAAAAGCATTTTCTATGGGAAGATTTCAAAATTGCTGACAATGCTGTACAAAATGGACAGAACTCTTAGGGTAGTGTGTGCACTGTGCGCAGATATCCAAATGCTTTCAGGTTATTCATTGGTCTAAATCTCTCCAGAAACCAGCTCTTAAATTCATTCTGTAGAAGTCAGTGTCACCTCCTCATTCATCGTGACATGGTCCAAATGACTGAATCCAGTGGACATTCTTCTGAAAAACTTAGCAGATATTTGTATGTTAAAAATCTGAACTGCTTTCCAAGGCAGTAATAGAACAATGTACTTAATAATTATTTGTTACATTTTATGACGCGTAAGATCAGGACTTTGTTGTTCTTCGTGACACTGTTGCTCTTCATATCTGCAAACGCCCAGTGGGAGAAAGGCTTACCCTTTGAAATTCAGCGTGCAAGCTACGGTGAAACTTAAAAAGTGGAAATAAAAGGAGGCAGTAACAAAGGGAAAATGATGGTTATAGTGAGAGAAGCAAGAATTTAAGAATCAAAAGGTTCAAGATACTCTTCTTTGGATGCAAGATGCAAATAATAATTGTATTAAAATTACATTAATCTGTCACTATTTCTATTATTTTTATGCATTGTACAAAATTAATTCAACTTCATTTCTTATAAAGAGCTTTCCAGTGACATCTCAGCTTGATTTTGTATACCTGAGATAGGAATTGTCTTAGGAAGGCTGATTCAAACTGTGTCATGCTCTGTTGAGTACAATTCAGTGGAAGAGGTATGCCAAAATCCAAGGCAGTTTTCCTCATTTTTATAATAAGTTTTAGCTTTTAATATAACTTAAATTTTAAAATAAATATGAATGATTTTGTTTCACATGGAAAATACATGTCAACAACAATAATTTCTAGTAGTGGAAATAATATCTGTCAGAGACTTGGGGATCATCCTTTAGCATCTATGTAATGGGGGTTAAATGAATGCACTGGTAAGACTGGAGTGGCATTTCTCCAGGTGGAAGTAATCTTTAAAAGTTTGTCCAAAAATGGTTACAGATGGTTTAAATGGGATTTCATGATTTTAACAGGTTTGATTCATGTTTCTATTACTTTTTATTAACTTTTCCACTTCCTAACTGCTGCTTTTATTCAGACATAAGATGTCATATTTTCATGATGCCTGTGTTTATGATACTGCAACATGTTGCTATGGAAATTATTAGAAAGTCAAAAATGTAAAGCCTGTTTCTGAATGAGGCTTTGGTGTCTTTGCTTCTCCTTATTTTGGAATTTATAAGTTTATCTAAATTTTACCATACAGATACTATAAATCTTCAGGATTATTCATAATTATGAAAGTATGAGTGCCAGAAGTGCAAGTAACCTTCTTCAGATGTTTTAACAAGGGGCTGGAATGTTCAAGAGAAATCTTGTATCTCTTTTCTACATGAACCCTGATATTAGAAACAGTTGTTTTTATTTTAAACCTAAATGTCTTCTGATTTATTGCAGTAATATTGCTTTATCTTGTAAGTGCTTTTCATCTGACTATTTCTAAGCTTTCTTTCCCCAAAACATTAATTAAGTTAATGTTCTACTGTACAGAAGGTTAATATAATTTTCATTTTATAGATCAAGAAACTATATCTAAAAAGGTCACATCTCATGTCAGTGACAGGTGTACACAGTACTCTTCTACTTTAGTCACGGGGGAAAAACAAATCTTGCTTCTGCCTGTGCATTTGCAACTGTTACTATAACTGGACATAAATGCCCAGAAATTAAGTTTTTTTGTTACAAGACTACACATGTGCATCAGATGAAGGAGAGGAGGAGGAAAAAAACCAACTTTAGTAGTAGCCAAAGTAGCAGAATGATATAATTTAAGAGGATCAGTCACTCGATTTGACAAAAATATCTACATAGAGTGTGTATGTGAAAATACATAATAAACACTTATATTTTTAAATTGTAATTTTTTAAGAGTTGTGGAAAATCTTTCAGGAGATCTTCAGTCTGATTTTATGTTTAGGGATATGTCAGAAAGGGTCATCTTTTCCAGAAACAGATGTATTTCCCCAGACTTGAAATGGAAAATGCTGTTCAGTAATCCAAACCAAAAACTAAGGGGAAAAAAATCTGTAGTGGAAGGAGCACTTTCTGTATTTGTATGGCATTCTTTATTTTTCTGGTATTTTCTGTAGAATAGAAATTCTAAAATTTTATTGAGAGAATAAATGTTTCATTTCAAGCTTTTAGGTAGACTTGTAGATAGAGACCCTTATCTTTCCCCTGGAAAATCCTAAACATTTGTAAATCCCAGCTCCTAGAACTTTTGTGTACAGAGCATCTTGGTCAGACTGTAGGCATGACACCTAGGTTTCCCAGGATTTCTAGGTCATTCCTGAATAGGTTTTGAGATGTCCGAAAGTAGTGCTCACTCGGTTGAATTTGAAACTTGTGGGATCTATATCTCCTCACCAGCCTAGTCCTATACTAAAAGGGCTAGAAAGCTTTGGCTTCAGTACAGCTCGACTTGCAGGGGGTTGTTTCAGTGTAACCGGGAATGGTTTTCTAAGAGAAAATTACAAATGTTTATGAAAACTGAAATTTTCCCTTGACAATCGTATCACTTGTAAAATACACATTTTCTACAAAAGTCATTGATGAAAGAGGGAGTTCTAGACAAGAGCCATCAGCCAGTTTGCAGTAGGGTGATAATTCTGAAGACACTAGAGATATAAGCAATGACTTAACTTCTGTAATTGAATATAGCAGGGTATTTTTCAAATAGGAAGGAATCTGATTAACTAGAAATGCAATTAGGTACGTATTTATCCAAATTTAATTTTTATCAAGACACTAAGATAACTGCCTTTGCTTGTAATTTTTCTCAGTAGCCTAAGTGAATAGCACCTCAGTATAACATCTGAATGATTTCACCATCATGAATGTACATACTGATGTGTTTCTCAACAAATGATTCAGACACCCTGTTTTGGTTGCAGTTAACATTTGCTTCTTATCTTTCTGCATAGGTGATCTTCTGCCCTATTTTCATTTATGTTGTTAGGAAAGCCAGTTGTGGAGGGCTTAATTTCCCCTGTTCCAGCAGCACGCACACACGCATGTTACAGGTCTTCTCCGTACCTGGTTTTAGACAATCAGGCTGTGAGTAGCTGAATCCTAGACGCTACTCCCTCATCTACCCCACCTGCAGCACTGAGACCTATGAGCCCCTGACATTCATCATCCCACTGCAGTTTCTTGCACTCAGACCTCATACTGTGCTTTCAGGCTTATCCAGCTGAAAGTTCACTGGCTCTCACACGTGCACACTCAGAGCTGAGGACGTACCCACACAGGAGAATGACTTTAATAATGCGATAGGATGGACCATGGTGCAGTGCAAGGCTCAGACAGGCAAGTGTGCTGACCAGCAGCCTCTTTACATGCAACTAGTGTCTTTTGTCCTTTTCTGTTTTCCCACTTTTATCCCTCCCAGGTCCATCTTGACCCCTCTTTTTCCAAGTCTTCAGTTCTTTCCCTAAACATCTCATAATAGGTCTCATGCAGTACCAAACATTCTCTCTGCTTTATTCCCAAATCCTCTTCCCCCATAGTAAGGCCTATAGCCCAAAGGCCCCATTTGACATGCATGGCTTTCTGGGGAGTTTCTTTGTTTACGTAGCTTGGTGGGTGTCTTCACCAGGGACAAACATCTCCTTGTTTTACTTTGATGGCCTTTGGTGTAGCCAGTTCAGTGTGCTCCATTTTAATTTCTTAGGTTACTAGGTTCCTACACTGGTCACTGCTCCCCTGGGTTTATGGTCATCAGCCATTTGTCAGGAAACCAAGCATTTGTCAGACAAGATCACTGTTCATTATGCTAGTCTGAGGGCCGCATAAACAAATTGTCTCAGGTACCCAAAGCAGACTTCCTGTAGGACTTAGCTTCCTCATCCCTGTGATCCCTTCCTCATTCCCACCTGTGATTCTCATTGCCCATTTTCACAGCTGCTATTTGTGTGAATTCTCTTGCTCTTGGTTGTGCAGTGCAACTTTAGTCCTAAGGTTTCACAAATTAAAATCACTTCCATTTTTATCTTGGAAAAACTTGATTTATTATACCTGCTCCGGACACTTTTATTACGTTGAAGCAGGAGTTGCCGATTTCTTTTTGTAGCATAGCCAGTGCACTATATATATCCTGCCTCAAAGCAGTACTTCAGAAAATGAATTAGTGCAGTTCAGACCTAAGTGCAAATCAACCTTCCCAGGAAGTTAACCAATGCGTAGAAGGAGTGGTTTTGATGAAAAACTGAGCTCTTCTGCATCTTTTTCAGGTAATATGATTAGGTAGCTTACTGTATAATGACTTGATTTCTGTTTCTGTCATACAGAATACGTATTTATACAGATTGTAACCTTCTCCATAATTTTGTAGAGAAGTAGGTCTTTAGTAAGGGCTGTTATTTTGTTGTGGGATCAAATGCCTGAAAAATGGATAATGAAACCGATAGTCAAAGCAGTTAAGGAGTTAATATCATTGTATTTCATTATAGAAACAAGGGTAAAAATGCATAATCTAAGTTACAGCTTTAAATAAATTTGCTGTATGACAACTATTACTGTTCTCTGGGAAAAAATATAGTAATTACAGGGAAACTGATTTTTTTCAACTACAGTTTTAAAAGTATTTTCCCAGTGTATCCTTTTATAGGTGGAGTTTCATTTGGAGAATGGTGGACAGTAATGGAACTCTTACTTTTCCTTAAAAATTATTTTGTTCATAAAAGAAATGACACAGTTTGTCTGACTTGCATGGTGAAACATTCATAGAATAAAGTCAGTGGTCTATAATTGTTGTTTAAGATGAACTAAGTTTCAAGACAAGAAATTCAAGCTCTTTTGGAAAACTAAATTCAAATCTACAATGCTCACTCCCAATTCCCTTCAAAGGGACCTTTGTTGGTTGGGGTTTTTTGTGTTTTGTTTGTTGTGGGTTTTTGTTTGGTTTTGTTTGCTTTGTTTTTTTTTTCTTTAAATTTTGAAATAAGAAGGTAAGTATAGAGAGATTCTTACTGATAGATGATCAGTTATTATTGACACATGAATGTAAGGGGACGTGTGTTGTATATATGTCATGAAGGGCTTTGTTTTAGTTTAAGTATTATTTACTGGTTTTCTAGAGCTGGAATTATATTTTGCTTGACTCTTTTGTTTTTATTGGAAATTATGAATGCATTTTCTACTTTCTTTTGAATTTTCCTTAGCCAGTTTCTATTGTTATTCTTCTTAATGTGTTTCATTCTATGTAATTATGTTTTATTGTATTTTTCTTCAGGGCCATTTTGTTCCTTGGAGTAAAATGTAACCTGGTATAGGAGGTTCACCCTTGCAGACCTCCCATGTCTTGCCTGTTTCCAAATAACACAGATATTCCAAATATATGGGAATGAAATCTGTGTGGCTTATGATTTTCAAATTTTGTTTGTGTTCTCTGAATTTACGTACAACAATATCAGATGAAATGTTAAGAGCAGAAAAAAAAAGCCACAAAACAAACAAAAAAAAACCACAAAAAACCCCATCTGATACTCATCTGGTTACTGTAAACTGCATATTCCTAACAATTATTGAACAGCTATGTTTCACTGATGTTTTAAAGATGTGGGCATTATCTTGTCCATAGAATGCATTATATTATTGAGGGAAGGAGGGCTGATATGTTCTTGAGTGACAGAGTTCTTAAGAAACGATTCTGCAGTCAAGTTACCAATATTTTTTCTCAGGTATGAAAAGCACAATCCTTTTCTTTACATGGAAATTTGTATTGCACAACTCTGTTGGATTTTCAGCTCTGCTTCACAAACAGAATATAATAACAGCAATGTAATATAGTAGAACATGTCACTGTGGACTCTCTTGAGTAGCATAAAATAGTCTTTAAAGAGTTCTGAGATTTTATACTAAAGATATAAATACTATTTAGATTTAAAGCTACATTTACATAGTGGGTGTATTGGATTGACCCCTAGCCAGCCGCCAAGTACCCACACAGCAGCTCACTCACTCCCCTCACCCAGCAGGATGGTGGAGAGAGTAAGAAAAACAAAAGTGAGAAAATTCATCGGTTGGGATAAAGGCAATTTAATAGATGAAGAGGGAAAACTCCCAAACATGCAATAGAAAAGAAATCACTTATCACCTCCCACAAGCTGACTGATGCCCAGCCATTTGCCAGGTATCAGCCACATTGGCAGATAACCCCTCAACCCCTTCTTCTTCCTCTGCACCAGTTCTTGTTGCTGAACATTATGTTAAATAGTAGGAAATATCTCCTTGGCTAACTTGGGTCAGCTGTCCTGGCTGTTCTCCCTCCCAGCTTCTTTTCATCTCTTGCTGGAGGCAGGATCAAAGTGAGACAAAGAGAAAGCCTTGATGCTGTACAGGCACTGCTCAGCAATAGACAAAACATTGCTATACTATCAACATGTTCAGCCACAAAACCAAACCACTGCACCATGCAGGCTGCAGTGATAAAAATTAACTTCATTGCAGCCAGATGAAGTACACCTTGTTAGTATAAATAATATATAGAATATTGTGCACCAATTTTAGAAGCATACGTGACATCAAGAGAAAGTTGTAGGAGGAGCAGGGAGTAATAGATTTGGATGATGGTTTAGGTATGAACAGAGATGTACATTACATGGAAGTGATGGTGGTTAGAGGTATATGAAAAAGTTGCAACCTTACTTTATTTCTGAAGATATCTTTGCTCATGCTGCACTGTTTTCTGTTATTTCCTTTTGATGTATGTCCTGTCCTTTGTTCCTGGCAGCTTACAATGCATGGTTTAATTTGTTTCTTAGCACAGTTAGACACTAGATCTTGCTGACCTTCCGCAATGCAATGTGTTAGTCAGTGGAATCTTGCTTTAAGTCTGCATTGAGTTAAGGCTGAAAGTAACTGTCTTTATATGTACTTTCTTTTCTAGTTCGTGCTTAATCTCTTTGAAAATGCTTCAATTTTCATTATATTAGAAGTGTTCATTCTTTAACTTAAAAAGGCAGATAAAAATACAAAGTTAAGGGAACGGAAAGAAAGCACAAAGCGAATATGAGATAATTGTGCAACAAAGAGAGAATAAATTCATTTTATTCCAAAGATTTGAGCTCTTTATTTTATTTTATTTTATTCTAATCTGATTTGTCCTAGTAATTTTGGTTTTTCCCCAACACATTGCTGGGACAGTATTTAATCCATAATAATTTTGTACGTAAGCATAATTCAGTTCTGAAAAAGCCTGTCATTACAAATTGACTTCTTTTTTTTAATAAATCACATCCAGAAATGTTCAAGAATATAAAAAATGAAAAACTGTGATGATAGCACCTGAATTCCAAAATTAACCACAGTAAAAAAAGAGAACTCCAATAAATATTAATGCCTGAGAACATTTCAAAACTGAGAATATTCATTGTGCCTCTTCAGCATGACTAGAAAATTGGATGGGGAGTAAGGTAAACTAAATCCCAAGGAACTGGCAAAGCATACTGCAGATCAGTGTATGTCTTCCAGCATGTTTGCAAAGATGAGCTTCACTAAAGTATTTATTTGGTGGCATCTTCAGTTATAGATACTTCATAGATAATCCTTAAAAGGTATTCTGAAAAATTTCACTAATCCTTTTGGAATTTTTTTAACCTTCCTGTTGGATATTTTCTCTAGAGTGCAGCCTGTTCCATCCCCCTAGCTAAAGTTTTACATAAGTACTAATTTTTAAGAAGGTATTCGAATGTCCATCTGTTCTCTAGAAGTAATTCTATAAAAGTCTGATGGTAGACATGTTTTTAAACAAATCTCAGATTCAGCTCAGAATTAATATTTAAAAATGATTTAATAGTAAGGTTACAAAAGTTCACTTGAGACTTCATAAAATTGTCTGCACTTTTATGTGAAAAGTTTTTGGGGTTTCTTTTTCAAATAATAGTCTACATTTATCTCTGTTTTAATAAGAGAAACTTAGTATTTCCTAATACGGTCGTCCACTAGACGAGATGTGGCTCAGGGAAAACTTACTTTACTTGTATTGATAGTTTCACCAGGGACTTACTAATGTAAGTAAAAATGTTGACTTCCTTGTGAGACTTGAACATCTAGTGGACTTAAACTCAACTGCTAAGTTGTACATATAGTTAAAGATGTATAATAACATACGTATGTAGGTTTTGAATCAGAACCTAAAGTCTAACTTCACAACAAGGTTTAGTTTCATTCAAGTTATTAGATTTTTTTGCAGTTACATATTCATGTATTCCATATTATAATGCTGCTGAATTAATGTACACTGCATTACACTTTATACATTCTTACCAGGTAATAATACATAATATAAAGTTCAGTATTAGAAAAACAGAAAAACGCAGTTGAGTGGCACATAAACGAAAGTGCGGTTTTATAAATAAACAATTTTGTTCAAAAGTACTGTCCTTGAAAATATCTTGAACATATGGACTAAATGTTTGATAGCAATGAAGGCATTTTTGTATAGGAGTGTAGGAGTTTAGAAGAGGGAAGGAAAAGTAGGTGTTAAGCATGACAGTGAGGTGGGAAAAAGTGACAATGGAAGAATGAGAAATCTAATGCAGAAATTTATCCCGTGCAACTACTCCTTGACACGTAACTTATGGTTCAGCTATGTCTACAAGCTATATCTGAATCACTGTCTGTGTGCTCTTACCCTGCTGTAGATGTGAGGCAGCTTATTCATTTTTATTTTAAGGCGATTTATATGCATAATCATTATTTCAACTCAGATCATCTTGAGTACTGTATTGCATGTTAACTCCAGGATGCTTGTAGCCATTGGAATAGGTTGCTTTTGATACAAACAGACAAAACTCTTCAAGTAAGGCTTGGAAGCACTTGGATATTTGTAATGAAAATTTCATGTTCTAAAGTGTGACTTTACTTGAGAGAATTCATAGCTAGGACAAGGTGACTGATTTAAGGAAAAAATTATGTTTAGCATACACCTAGTACTTCATCCTTTATATAGTAATTGAAATGAGTATTTTTTAATATTTTGAAATGGATTGAAATTGATGTATTTATATTGTGTATAAAATATACAATGTTTTATATATTGGAATATAAGAAATTATGTACTGTGCTTAGATTTGGGGAAGAATTTTCTAACCTTTAACAGCTAACTGATTTACTTGCTAAGTGATTAAAAGAGCAGTGGATTGTATTAAGAAGTTAACTCTCAGTAATGACCTGTTCCCCATCGGCATGCTTCTAATTTTATTATCTCATATGATAATTAAATAAAAAACAGACCTGTGTAAGCTCCCAGGAAGCACAACAAATGGAAAAATATGATTTGATGTGTTTGGTCATGCTGATTTTTGCTGCATATTTATGATTTTGCTTTCCTTCTGATAGACCACAACAGGTTCCTTTGTTATAGTGTGTTTTAACATGCGGTATGAGTTTGCATGTGGAAGGACTAAAGCTGGCAGGTTAGGTGGAGTGTGTCAGAGGCTCATTGACACAAAACAGACTTGAGAAGAGATTAAGTTCTTTTAATCAATAACACTGGATTAAAAAGAATAATTTTTGGCTTACTGACAGTTTACCTTGTTAAGATCAATGGTTTACTCTTCATTGTATTAATAAAAAGTGTAACTGAAATGGACAAGCTTAAACTTGTGTGTAGATAAGAAAGGGTGTTTCAGTGTTTTATAGGAGGTGCAGATTTCTTCATTAAAAAAAAAAAAACCACCAAAAAAAAACCACAAAACCAACTCTTTTTTAAAACTTTTCTTTCTTTGGGCCAGTCTTTAAAAAGTGAGTTTTCAGTTGTACTGGAATATTCTTTAAGTTGATAACCAAGTACAAGAATAGTGCAACTAGAGGCTCCACTGTCTAGCTCATAAACAGCTCATAAAGTGAGCTTGGAAACCTGAAAGAGCTAGAACTCACCATGAGCACCAAAGCATATTTTTATATTATTATGACCATTTCTTTGGATCTTGTGCATCCTTATGTAATTCATAAAATGATCTGACAAAAGTCCAAGAAAAATGGTTAAGACTTTTTAATATTTTTTTTCTGTTGTTTTTAGATTCCAGTAGAAGCATGAGTGAAAAAATGTGGACAGCGTTTGGAATAGGAATTGGTGACAAGTCCATTCTTTCTTGTATCCCTAAGTTCATTCTAGACTTTGTTAATCAGACTTGTTCTGATTAGCATTTTCTGTAAGCAATTTATATACCTGCATAGAGTATGTATTATACCAGACAGATGGAAATCTAGACCTTGGCCCTTAGTCCCACTGGTTTATATATTCCCTTGGTGTCCTAGGCATTTATCATCTTGTAGGTGAGAGTAAAGACTCTGTGTTCTGTAAGCAGTCAGTGTTGGGTTTGGCATGTTTTCAATTTCTTTTATTTCTGAGTATGCCCCTTCCTGTCTTGTGTAAGTGTGGTATATTCCTGAGCGTTGTTGGCTTCATGCCAGGTGTGTTGTGTTGCTGCAGCCAGGAAGCAGGAAAGCATATATTATATGTGGTCAGACTGTAACCTGCTGCTGTCTGAGCCAACTATATAGATAGGAGAAAACATTCTTTGCATAAAATGTAAACTATTGTATTTCCACGTCCTACATTCAAGAGCAATCCTACATTGTAATCTGTGAACCACTTTACCGACACAAATTTTTAAACAAAGGAGATGACTTTGTAGATAAAGCCCTTCAGTATATTTTGCTATGTCAAATTCAAGCATATGAACTTTGTCCCAGGTCGGTATCAGCCAAGTATTACTCATCCAGCCAAAACTTTTAACAGTAGTGGAGGTTATCATGGGTCAGTTTGTTTGTGTTTCTTTAGCAAGTTACAGAGTGGTTCTGCAGACAGGCTATGTATATAACTTCAAAGTGTGAAGCAACAATTTCTTGCCTGATATACTACAGTTAAATAGGACCTAATGACTCTTAGGCTAAGCATTAACATGTTCTCCACTCCTATGAGGCAGCAAAGTCTTTGCTGGCCAGGCAGGCAGCAGTTAGGAAAGGAACAGGCCATACCTGCAACTCCTTTCACAGCTGCTTTGTGTCTGTCATCCACCACCAGCACCAATAGGAATGACACTGGTGACCCAGCAGTTCCCACCCAGACCAGCAAGCCTCTCACTTCCTTTTTTCTTTTAGAGTTTTATACCTTGCTATTTTGGTATTTACCTTCTTGGGTCCCTGAGCTGGTAATGATCAATAATCTGATTTCTGTCTGTAATTTAAGCCAAATTTAGGCAGCTATGTCATATCACAGCTGGCCCTTGCATCCTTGGTATGCAACCAGGGGCTTACAGTAAAAAGGTTGGCTAGCATGAGGGAGGACAGTATGTGGGGTTAAAAAGAATGATAAGTCGTAGGTAGTGATTAATTATATTTTCTATTGGCCTGTATAACTGACACATCATGCAGGTGTGATTTTCCAAATGTTACATTACAGCTCATTTCACACCTGCCTCTGAATATGGAATAGAATGAGGGTAAGAATGGCTATTTTAGGGCTGTGAAGATGAAGATTATTTAGCCTTGGTGATGATCACCAGCAGCATGTTTTTGGCTTTTTGTTCAGAAACCATTTATATACATTCAGTTAATTATTCTGCCTCTGTCACCAAGTGGAATATGAATATCAGAGAGCAGTATAGGACAATTAAAATTAATAGATTCTCACCAACCAGTGACAGCAGAGGACCACTGAAAGTAATCCACCTCTGTAGACTGCCCTGAATCCAGATTATGCTCTATCTAAGTTCTTTGGCTTTTGTAAACAGGCCTAAAATTGGCTTTTAGCTCGGTTTTGAAACTGGATGTTTTGAAGACCTTAAAGAAGAAAAAAAAAAAAATAAAATTCCTGAGTATATCAGTAGGTGTTTTCTTCAGAACAGTAATCTTCTTTTACAAGCCAGGAAAGAAGACTGAGATGGTATTTTTCCTGTAAATCAAATTGCCATCACAGTAATTTGTGCTTTCTTCTAGAAGGAGATAAGGAGATAAGGGCCAAAGTCATGGAGCAAGTGTAGGGTATCTTCTGATAAGAGAAAGAGGGAGAAGCATAATATGTTTGGTTTAGGTCATGTATTTGTTTGTATTAATTCTTCACAGTGCCTAGCAAAGAAAGAGTTAATGTGTGGTTCCTGGGACTCAGCTGGCCAAAGTGTATCAAATAATTAATGTTGATGAAATAGTTTAATATTTTTGATTAAGTTAAGCTATTTTTGTTGTGTAGAATCTGACCCTCAATACCTGTAAAGAATTTGAAAGTCTATGAAGAATTTGCAGTGTGTCCCCAGCAGTAAATATGAAATGGTAGTACCTTAATAGTAATTCTGAAAAGACGTATTTTTATCTATCCAAGGAAAATGTAGCAGATTTTTAGACACCATGAAAAGACAGCATAAAATAGCATAGTGACCCTTGGGGATAAACAGTTTCCTCTGTTGCAAGCATATTAAAATAAGCTGGTATGTGCTATTTGCCTTTTCTGACTCCAACAAGAAAGGTAAAACTCATGTTTCTACAATTCTAGTACCTTCTGATAGCTTTAAACTTTATCAATGATTATTTATGATGCAAGTTTTGTAGTTTATTAGTCATACAAAACTCAACTTTCAGTAACAGCCTGGTCTTTTCTACTTTTCAAGTCATTATATTGTAGCACCAATTAATTCATGTAACCAATAGTGATGAAGTGGTGATGGAGCAAAGTAGGCTAGAATTCAATTAGAAAGGTATAATTTTAGCTAAGTCAGTAACCCAAAGTCAAGTGAAAAGATAAAAGTAGTCTAACATGAATGGACAGCATATTTTGTTACCAAGTAGAAACATATTTACTAGAATAATCTTTAAGAAACGTATTAGAAGAATGCTTTACATTTGATAGTGCTTCAGAAGCACAAATAGCAATATGTGTTAGTAAGCTTCAGATTCAAACAAATATCTGCTACTTTCTAAAAGGAAAATATGCTGTCAAATTATGGAATTCCTAAAGTTTATGCTTTATGGAAGGTTGAATGAAATGAGATAATTTTTGAATTCTAAACATTCAAAAAAGTGAGTCTCAAGGACAGTGCCTAAAATGTTGAACAGGGTTTATACTTTTGCATGGTAATGTTTGTACAGTAAGGTAATATTTTTACATCAAAAGAATTAGTTCCTTTCAAACTTGACTTTTTTCTTTCCCCCCCCCCCCCCTTTTTTGGTTATAATTTCAGTACCTATAAATAGAAGCTCTTGACATCTTGCATCTTTCTCTGCCCTTGGTCTTTATATAGAACTCTCATTGATTTCAATTGTATATATTGAATTAGACTAGAATAGATGGCTTTTCATCTATAAAAAGGTGGTGACAATATTAACCTCTATGCTGATACAAGGCTGTTAAATTCTGTTATTATGAAATGCTTTAAATAATATCTCAGGATTAAATTCCATCATTTTCTAGGTCTTCACAAATGGACACTATATGAATATATGAAGTCAAGTACAATGAGTTTTGAAGATCTTGTTTTAAAATTCACTATTCCAAAAGTTATGCAAAATACTGATTATTTCTGCAATGAACCTTTGGAATCATGGTGACATGTCGTATCCAACTAAGAGTAGTTCACATGACAAAAATGTAATAATTGCCTTCTCTAGACTCACAAGGAGATATTTGCAATGATTTCCCTCTGAAGTTTTCTCATATTATTACTTTGGAAAGAACAGATTTGTCCGTGCACTTTTGTATTTTGCGGTAAAGTTCAGTGAACATCTGTCTATCTGCTACTGATCTCTGTTCTAGACTGATTTTAAGAGAAGTTAAACTATGAAGTCTTTCTGGGCATTGGTGTTCCCTAAAATTATCTTAAGAGGAATATAACAGTGAAGGTTAAAAAAGGGTACGGAAATGTTTAAGTTTGTGAAGTATAACATTGGATTTTTTTTTTCTTCTTCTCTTTATCGACCTTTTTCATAGTCTTTGTAAAATCATCTATGTTATTGTTGGGTTGTTGCAAAACATTATCCTTGGACATCTGAATGCTCAAGAGGATGGAAATTTTGACTTATGAAATAAAGGATGAAATGAAGGATGAGATTGGACTGGGAAAAATACATGAAATTCCAATAAAGACATTAATTGTGTAGATACAATAGGGATTAACTTCTCTATCACTCAGTACTTCTGCATATGCTAAATCTCGGAAGGTATTAAGGCAGTATGTATTATGCCCAGGCTATTTCATATATCAAAGTTGAAAATACAAGAATTTGATTCCCCTAACGTGAGTAAGCTAAGTTCTTAGGATGGCTTAGTGCACAAATATCATGTTTATAAATATACAGGGACTACAGAGGATAGTTTTAACTCCATACAGAACTTCTGATAATATAGCACTTCTGATAACAGAGGTTAAATTATTCTTCATTGAATGGATACTGGATGTGCCACAGACATTACAAACAGTAAAGAGAATATGTGAGTCAATACAATTTACACACATACTTAGACCACGTAAATTGGCATGTCTGTTACGTTTGAGTCTCCAAGTTGTACAAAAGGCAAGATTACTTGAATACAACCCTTCTCCAGTATGGAAAAGTTACCCATCTTTAAAACATAACATGCTTTTTAATATTTTGTTGTTGGTTTTCCTATTTTGTACTTGGCAAGAAGTAGGAAGTTACAGCTAATATCTCTAAAAACATTGTTTTGAAAGGAATGCATGTGGTTCTAAATGAAACAACATTTCACTGCAGTAAAAAAGGAGCTGTTGTGAATATGTCTGCTGGATAGTGTTTACTATTCCTTCTGAAGTTATTTAATGTCCCTAGCCATTTTTTTTTAAATGGTGAAGACATCTTCTGCCATAGAAATTCTGTTCTTTAGGAACAACTCAGTATTTAGAAACTGTGTGCTTTCTTTAGTGACAGACTGAATTGTCCTTTTCCTAAGAAAGTAATCCAGCATCTTAAAAGCAGCAGAATATTGTAAACTAGCTATCCATAAAATGAAGGCATCTACATGATGTCTCCATATTTGCTTTTGACAGTTTTTTGTTTTTGTTTTGTTTTTTTTTAACAACAAACTACAAAGCTTTTCATTTTCTTTTTATCTTTTAATTTTTTTTTTTAACATTGGCTTGAATGCTTACCAGCTTCTGAAATTCGTTTCTGTGGATATTTCTTTAAGCGAACAGATTTATTCCTTGTCACAAGAAAACCCAAGTAATGGAATTTTGGATCAAAATCAAGTTTTAATTTGGATTAGTACTAAAAGGAGGAAATCTAACAAGTACATTGTTAAGTAGAGAGATGTTCTTATTAATTGCACATGCTGGTAATTGTTTCTTTGGTATATTTTTGAAAAGGAGTTAGATAATTCAAATGTGTGGTGGAAAAAGGTCTTGCAAAAGGAAAGGTTATGTAGGTGGATTTTTCCTGTTAACTGCCTTGAAAATAAACTGGGAAAAAAAAAAGTAGCAAGGAAATGAACTTCATTGGAAGAATTGATAAAAATTGATAAAAATCCTTGTTAAAATAGTTTGACTTTATATTCAAAAAGATTTCAAAACTGTGGCAAGTAATTAATCTCTAAATAATGCTTTAAATAATATCTCGATCTCTAATAAATAATCTCTAATCTAATAATCTTATCTCTAATAATCTCTAAATAATGCTTTAAATAATATCTTTATAATATATCTTAAAAAATATAATTCCTTTTTTTTATAGTTTAAGATCAGGAGCTTTGATTTGGTTACTCTTCTGTAATAGGTAGCATTTGCATTCGTAAACTTTCATAGTTCATTATTTTTTCCAAGCTTTTGCTTCAGGCTTAAACTAGTTTTGCTCCAGTTTGTCAAGAGAGTGTATGTAGACTGACACCTGACCACCTACCATCTGCTGTATGAATATGTTTTCAACAAACAGTTGAGCCTGTCTTGACCATGAGGCCATAAGAAACATTAGCCACAGCAAAACAATTTGGCATTTTAGAGTCCATCTGTTGAAAATATATCATAAAGCTGTTTTCTCCACTGCTGAAGTAATTTAGCCCAATATATAGTTTATGTATTTATATTTAATTTATTATAATTTCTTGAATGCTTGCTTTTATGTTGGGATATAAGCATAAATTGTTTGATTTAAGCAAAGGCTTATCAAGAAATTCAGAAAAGATTGCATATGATCAGAATTAAAGCTGTGTTGTTAATGGGCAGCTATAAATATTAATTCCATTTTGTTTTTAAAAAGCTGGGCCTGGTGTAAGAAGTTTCTTTAAAGAGAAATCTTCTAAATCCATACAAATGTGGGTATGTAAACAAGCAATGATTATAGAATTATGAACTGGAAAGCTGCTGTTACGTTACCTTTGATTGATTGAAGCAATGTAATTTACCTAGCCTCTTTAGCAAAAATAAAAACTGGGGGCAGATCCTTAAGTGCTTGCTCAGTCTTTTTTCTCAAGGAAAGGTTTCCTTTCAGTCAATGATGGGTAGAATAAGTTGAAAAGAAAATATATACCACTTCTATTAGGTTCAGTAAGCTAGAAAGAGAACAGTAGAAAGTAAATACATGAAAGTGTGGGAATCAATGAGGGCAGTTAGCACCTCTAAAGAAATACCAGTGCACTCTTGTGTAGACACTTTTGTGTCAGTTTCACCTTAGCTTATTAGCACTTATTAAATTTCCTGACATAGAATTGTAGAATTGTTTGTGTTAATGTGTCTCTTTATAAGAATTGATTTTTAAATTTTTATAGCTCATATTTATTTATTTATATTTGTGCTAAATTGTTCAGTCTAGAATTTAGCCCTTACTAAATTCTTTTCCCAGCAGTTTCAGTTCAGCCATTTGGAAAAGCTTGTTTAGCTCCGTTTGAACAAGCAAACTGTCATATATTATAGAGTTTAAGATGTGTCTGAGGATAATTATTTGAGAAACTCTTTTGTCTTCATTTTTTTAAAGTATGGATTTGCTACTGGATGGAGATACCATTTCTAACAGAAGTGCAGTGAGATCATAGGTAGGTAACCTGGTATTTGAGGAAGACCTTGGAACAAGGAGATGAACTGACTAATCAAAGAGGAGGATGAAGAATTTGAGCAGAGGGGTCTTGGAAAGTAAGAAGATGACAAAGAGTAAGAAATTGGGGAATAAAGGAAGAAACTAGGATACTTTCCCAAAGGAGAGATTAGCACTGTTGGATAGTGAGCCTTGGTTTGTGCTTCAAAGGCTTTATGAAAGATTTAGATAGGCAAGAAGAACTTCAGTGAAAGAAAAAATAGAAGGTGCAAACTGGAAAGCAAAAATTGTGTTCTAGTGTGTGGTGTTATACAGATGCCCACTTTGTCCATCAGCTTGATTAAAAATTTTTGATCTTTGACATGGTTTTCTGCTATTTTAAATACAATTTAAATAAAATAGCATAAAATAACATAGTGGCCTTTGGGAATAAACAGTTTCCCCCATTATAGGCATATTAAAATAAGCTTGTATGTGCTATTCGTCTATTCTGACTTCAACAAGAAAGGTAAAACTATCATGTTAGTACAATTCTAGTACAATTCTAAGCTTCCTTTTTTCCAGGTTAAACAACCCCAGTTCCTTCAGTCATTCCTCATAAGACCTGAACTCTAGGCCCTTCACCAACTTTTTTGGCCTTCTTTGGACGCACTCCAGCAGATCAATGTCTTTTTTTTTTCATAGTGAGGCACCCAAAAATGAGCACAGTATTTGAAGTGTGAACGGATGAAAAATCAGCTGAATATAGTGAATAGTTTAGGGAACTATTCATGCACTATTAAAACAGTGTTCAGGGAACACTAGATCGCTATTAAAAAAAAATGTACTGTGAACTACTGTAAATGCCTATAAATGTATTATTAGAATGTGATATACTTTTTGTAGAGATAGCTTAAGCAAATACGGAAAGCCATAATAGGGACATATACAAAGAAATCAAGTCTGCAAACTTGCTTTGAAAGAGTTGAAAATAACAAATACAATTTTGGCTAGTAACAAAGCTTTGAAAGGTAGTCTTATTAAACTAGTGTGAAGGATCCAATAAAAAGAGCTTAAATGTGCATTCTACCATGAACTTGAATGGGGACCTATTCACTGACCTGGCTTGCTAAACCACAGTGAAGACTGAAAAACTTAGTAATACTAAATTTTGCTGTCAACTCAAATAATATTTTAGGGATTTTCAGACTAAACTAGAAATTTTATTACGAAATATGTAGGAGTTCTTTCCTCGTATTTTGTAGTATAAACATTTTAAAAATTGTAAAACTTCGAAATTACTGTAACACAGCTGAGAGCAGCAGTTTGGAGTAGGGCAGTGCATAAGACCTTCATGTAATTTGGAAATTATGTATTGAGGAACTGTGTATCTTTATGAGATTTAATTGAACCCTATTTAAGCAGAGGTATGATGGCTAAATAGCTACCTAGAATTAGAATTTGTGATATTATGAAATGGCCCATGTGCCAGGGAGACAGTGAAGTTCCTCAGATAGCGTTTTTTTCTGGAGGGGCTGGTGAGACTTGATTTAATTGAGCCTTTAGTTGTTTGTCACCACGTCTAGGAATGCATATTCTCAGCAAAAATGTTATATTTGTATGGCAATATATAAAGCTTGGATAAGCATTTAAAAATAAAGAGAGCAGGGGATTTTTCAGTAAGTGGATCCTATCATCCTCTCTCTATGTTTTGATGATGTAATCGGTAACTCAGAAGGCATTGCAACCAGAGGGCTGAAATAGGGTGGCTCTGTGGTATTAGATGAATATTGAGTTGCTCCAGCCAACTTGGAAATGTCCCAGAACACTTTTGATCTGGCCTACTGTTTTGGCTTCAAGACTGTTTTATTTGCATAGATTTGATGCATAGTACAAAGACAACAACATCCCAACTTTTCTGTAGCATAGAAAACTGTGTACATAAATTACTTTTCAGTAAATAATCCAAATTCAGACTGTATTTTTATCATTTCTAAACAATATAATGCTTCCTTTTTAGCATAAAAATTACTGAATTGAGGAAAAGAATTTAAGACAGACAGACTGGATATAGTGCATACTGCCAGCACATCTGGAAGACAGTTATTCTCTAATTACCCAAGAGACAGAAGAGAAAACTGGCAGCTTTTCTGCTATTATAAATTGCATCAATTCTAAAGGAGTTAATGGATGCCCAGCTAATCAGTCTTTGTTATCTTGTAATGTTCAGAGACAAAATAAAGGCCATAAAAATAAAAAACAATGGAAACTCATTGGTCTGATACATTAAAATGTGTTATTTTGTCTTCCAACAGACCTGTTTTACAGTGTTTAATTTGCTTTTAAAATGTGTAGTGGTTTAGTTGTTTGGATGAAAAATTGGTTCTGTATATGGAATGGCTGTTGTGGTTACCAACTTTCTTTCATCTAGTCTTTTAAGATGTATGCCTGACCTATGCTTAGAATGGCTCTGTCAACTTTGCCACCAGCTGCAGAGCAGTCTTGCCTATAACAAGCTTTTTTTTTTCTTTATTATAAATTTGACTGTAAAAGAAAACATCACATGTGAAAACCAGGAGTATTTATCTCCCTTTTCTTTGAAGACAAGAGCCACAAATTATTTACCTCTGGGTAGACCTAAATGGAAAAGGAATCAAATTCTATTAGTGTATGGTACTGTCTCACCTGAGCAGATAAGCTGAAAAATAAATTTGCTGGATGACGTAAGTAACAGCCCAATTTGGAAAAGGGTCCTAAATATCATCAGGGAAATGTTAACATTGCCAAAATGTTGCCAAAATATAGTAGCAGGCTAAAGAGAGAACTTCATATTTCTCAAGAAAATTCCACCTAAATCATATTCTCAGTCATACATTGCTTAGGAAATAAAAAATGTACAGTTCTTACTGCACATTCCTCACTTACTGAGGGATGGAGTGAAAAATACTGTTGTGTTGACCTGCAGATGAGCAGGGGAATTCCCCTCTGAAGTTAATAAAACTGGATTATGGCTCACCAGGTCTAATGCACATTAAAATATCCCTCACTTCATAAAGAAGGCACTAGTTCTTTCCTTCAGTGCCTGCTGAATAGCTTTCTTCAGGGGTCTCTATATCTAAAGCAGCCGTGGGTGACAGTATCATCCTGGGTATCTCCCTGGTGGTTGTTCTTTGGTTTGGTTTGGTTTTTACGTGATATAAGTAGGCTTAGTCACATATCCAGGATTTAAAAAGAAGCAACTGGTTATCCCTTGGTAAACTTCAGTGCTGTACAGTAAGCTGCAAACTCGTCTTCCTTGGAGTTTAGGATTTTGAACACCAGGCTCAAAGCACGTGCAACACAAGTTGCAAAGGAATACTAAAATATTTCCACCTTTCATTGTGTATAGCATCTACTGCTCTGAATACCAGGTTACCAGAGTTCATAGGTGAGTGCTGTCCTGTGCTGAAGCACTCTCAATCATTTGCCTGTTTAGCTGGCATATAGGAGTGATTCTGCTTAAATTACCTGATTTAAAATGACAGCTGTACCTGGTCTGAACTAAGAATTCACATCTTACAGCAAAATATTCCTCTGTAACAGGTCATCTCTGCTGAGATGTAGAAAAGAATGCTTTCTTCTGAATAGCTTTGCTTGCTCTCTTCTAGTGTGTGCATGGAAAGGTTTTACTGACAGCATAGTGGAGCAAAGCAGCATAGCTGGGACCTTTACAGATACGCAAGTACATTTGGGGTTTATCTCAGCTGTTAGCTCTTCACAGGAGTGAGATGTGAGTAATGAGAGCCTTACTCATGCTACTCTGAGTCATAGCAGGAAACTTCATCAGAACAGGAAACTGTTGGGAAGTGTTTTTTACTGTGTACCTTGTCATCCCACCTTGTTACTGTCTTGTGGGAAAACTGGTTTGTGAATAGGTGTTTTTTGGTTGTAGCCTAAGTTGTTGGAAACAGTTTTAGCAGAATCTTTCAAAATAGGTGACTGGCTTTCAGCTGATCATAAACGTAACTTCGGTTGATACTACCCATCCCCACTCAAAACCAGCAAGACAGAACAGTCCGATTGTGTTTCTCTGTGCTTTGCTCTTATACTTTGGGATACTTTTTTGTTATACTTTGGGATACTTTTTTGTAGAATTATTTCAGGGAACCACATGGGGAGATTTGTCAAACTGCCATTTAGTGAGCATGTCCAGACTGACTTTAAATGTTCTGCTTTCCATTTTGCACTATTTTTGAGGTCTCCAAATCACAATTTTTAACAAGTATTTTTTATGGGCAACACGTGAAAAAAAGAAGGCTTATGTTATTTGAGATTGTAGTTGAAAGCAACCTGAGGAAAAAGCCAGAGGATCTGACTTCTGTTTTTTTTGGTGTGATGCTTAGTTCAGTGACTAGCTAGGTAGTTATTTGAAATCTTAATTCATACAAAACTCTCTGGATGTCAAAAAGAATTAGAGATCTGTCTTATCTTGACTTATCAAGAATGATTTTCCTATATCTGGTTATTCTAACAATGCAGAATTAACCATAAGTTTACTAACCTTGGTGTGAAAGGAGAATTCCTTGTTCTCACTGCAGAACTCTCAATAGGAAAACTGTGATTCGTAGTTTTAGAGAAAGTAGGCTAGTTTTTCTCCCTGTTTTCTGCAAGGAGAATGGAAAATGTGCAACACCCCTTCTCACTAACCCTGTGGCATTATGACTAATATATGTCAGCAGCAATATGGTTCTTGAGGAGTTCTGCCTGGGATATTATCACCTTAATAGTCCTTAATAGTTGACTTTAAAGACCTTGAGGGAGGAGAAATGAAAAATACAATTATTTTTGGTTTTCCTCATCCTACGTGGTGTCCATGTAAGGAACAATGTACAAGGAAAAAACATTGCAAAAGAATACATAAATACCATATATAATCTGGGATATCCCACAGAAATTCAATTTCTGGCTGTTGTATTTCAACTGCTGTGGTCATTAAAATCAACATGTCATGACACTATCCTTTTTTTTCTCAATCATAAGCTGTGCTCCCAAAATCAGAGGCCAAACTGATAACAGTGGAAGAGCAGAGATTTGAACAGATATCTATGAAGTTTACAAAGTTTCTGTTTGTACATCTGAATCATGTGCTTTCTTCATTTTCTACAGATTTCTATGAGAACCTTTTCTTTGTAGTGTCTTGCTTTTGAGATTTTCTGGCTTAGTATTATGCAAATACAGTGTGAGCAATTTTCTCATTTCTTGAGGAAAAAAAAAAAAAAGTTACAGTTCCATACAGAAATTATAAGTATTGTTTGTCATCACCATACATCTTTTTGAATCCTAATACAGCAAACCAGACATATTTTTAATGAGAAACCTCTGTATTCTCTGCCACTGTAAATAGCCTACACTACTATGTGAAAGGAAGGGAGATGATTGGCAGGGAACTGGTAAGGTTTATAACTAAATGGCTGTTCAGAATTCTGTGGCTGTGGCTCGATAAAAGGGATTGGTCAGTGGCCTCCCAACTTTGGTCAGAAATTCTCCATGATTTTCTCCCTTTCTGCTATTTTCTTTTCAAGGAAGAAGCAAAGCAGTCACTTAGTTGTGCCACCTGTGGTATGGATGAGGGAACTGATTGTGTTTCAGAAATACATAAATAATAAAAGCCCTTCTCATCTCCCCCCCCCCCCCCCCCCCCCCCAGCTAAAATAATATATTATAATGCTTTAAAGCCAGTTCCATGAGCAAATATTCTTATATTGTAGCATCAGCAGCACACTGAGGAAGGGGGCACAAATACATATTTGGGGGCAGGAACACCTAAAATTAGTTTTTTTGCCAAGAGCATCTTACCATGAAAATACAGCCTTAGAATAATAATACAAACAGAAATATTTATGCTCCAGCTGGATCTGGTTTTTCCTGTGTTTGGTTAATGTAAATTTAAAGATAGAATAATGTATGAAATCCTCAATGTTTCTCTACATTCATCACTAATGAGAAAGAAAACATAATTTCATCACAATTCTTACAGATTGGAGGATTGAATTCCAAAGTTATTTTTTCTCAGTCTTGATATTCATTAGGGCTTTTCTTTTGAATATTTAAAATATCAAAGACTCAAATAATTTTTTGTTTTTCCTAAGACTTTTGTGCTCCTCACCCATTCCAGGGTGGTCACTGGTCATTTAAGAACTGTGAAGAAAGAGCAAGTAAACATAACTGCTTGAAAGAAATTAATTTCTATTAAAAAAAAAAAAATTGTCTCTAAATTGGAGAGACATCAATTTGATAGGTGGACCACTTGGTGGGTAAAGAACGGGCTGGATGGTCGCACACAAAGAGTTGTGGTCAATGGCTCAATATGCAGCTGGAGACCAGTAACAAGTGGTGCCCCTCAGGGATCGGTGTTGGGACCGGTCTTATTAAACATCTTTGTTCACCTTTTATTAGGTATTATAGTCTAGCAGTAGTCACAATATTATCAAATCTGACTGAAATCTCTTTAAAGGTACCAAAACATACTTTTTTTTTTTCAGATAGCTTTGTGGAATCATGGAATCACAGAATCACAGACTGGTTTGGCTTTCAAGTGACCTAAAGATCATCTGATTCCAACCCTCCTGCAATGGGCAGTAACACCTTCCACTAGACCAGGTTGCTCAAAGCCCCATCCAACCTGGTCTTGAACACTGGCAGGGATGTGGCTTAGTTTGCATCTGGAAGACTTACTGCTTGCCACTATAGATGCTTTAAGGATTTGATAAATTTTCCTCAGAGAAACCATTTTAATCCACAGACATTTATACTCGGGCTGCAGAAAAAGAGCATTATTGACCAGTTAAAACAATCAAATAATGACTTATTTATTTATTTCATGAGGAAAGGAATGAGCTTCAAATTAAATGCTAGGTCATGCTTTGTAGAAATGCTGCTGTTATGCTGTCTTTCACCTTGTGAAGGCTTCTGAAAGGGACAGCGGGTGAATTATGTTCAGTATTTGAAATGAAACTGAATTTTCTCATTCACTTTGAGAGACTGAGTTCTCATTCAGAATTCATCCTTCCTAACCGTAATCGTGGATTCATGAGACCTTATTATTACCTCTGGTTTTAAGCATGGCTGTAATGAAGGCCAGCCATGACCTCTTTCATCCATATGAGCCAAGAGTGGCTCATGCTAAAATGTTTGTGTCATTTAGTTATAGACATTAGAGCATGTGAGATTAATAGAATTTCTATGGTTTCTTTTCACTCAGGTTTTCTGCTCAAAATTTTGTATGAAAGCAGTTAGTTTTTGGATTCACAATGCATAGAGAGTGAATGAAGACATTTAAAATTAATATAATTTAAATATAATTAAAATAATGCATTAATGTATTACAAATTGTGAAATAAAGATCAGAATGGCAAAGTACATGGATACTGTTTCTTCTGAAATGTGATTTATGTAATGGCCATACTGACTGTCCAACTCAGTATCCAATTAAATTAATAGAAGACAAGCTATGTTAGTAGCCATAAAGCACTGGGGGAAATTCAGAGTGATACTTCTTTCAGTGATATACAATGTCTTCTGACCTAAGGATTTCATCAACAGTGCCATGAGTGCTACTCCCCAGAGAGCGTTTTCCTCTGAATTTGTCTATGTTGGCATCGAGGACAACTAGAACAGTAAGTTCCACAAGATTATTTTTAGGTATATGAAGAGTACTTTCTTTATTATTTTATTTACTGAAAAATAGTTTCAGCTGATGCTTCTGGTTCTTTTTCATTATGAAACAGTGAGCACATATTCCCTGTCTTCACCTTACCAATCATGACTTTATGTGCTCACACAACTGCTCTCCTCAGGCAAGCCTTTTCCACACTGGGGCATTTCCATTCCACAGTCTGTCCCGTTTCAGAAGCTGATATATAATTTTAGTAACTGTTATTTCCCTTCTCCGGTTCTGAGAAAGCAATAATCCTGGTTCCAAAAGCCACATTGACATTTAACAATTTAACAATACTTATCCCTTTCCTAGGCACGCTATTCATAGTTACGTTTCTGACTGGTTTGTGTGGTGTGGAAACCAGGCTTATTGCTTTGAATTTCCACAGTTTGTATCCAGTCTCTTGGAAGAAAATTCTTGGTCACATTTCCTACTTACTACACTAGTAATGGGGCCAGTTTAAAGGCTAATTCATTCACTTAATCTTTTGGAATTTTTACACTTGAGTTGTTCTGCTTTTGTGTAAGTGCTGGTGTGTTGTAGTAGTCTTTTATTATTCATTTTATTGATTATTTTCCAGAGCATCTTTTACTTATGCTTTCAGTGAGACAGCTACTCATTTAATGCCAGGAAGAACCCAACCAAAACATTGGTTTGGATGTTGCTCCTTGGTAGATTGATACAAAAAATTAATTTAATCCGTCCCCCCTTTATTTTTTCCCTCTTGTAGCCTTATGTTCTTTGAACATTTCTTTCACACACTGATAATCCTTTGGCCCTGCAGGCTCCCTGGGATTGGATGTTCCTTTTTTTTTTTTTAAGGTTTTTATGATTCAAAATATCCTTTGGCCTGTCTTACAATTTTGCATTTAACTTGTTAAAATTATGCTCATCTCCGTTTTCTTCAGCTGGACACACATTTGACTTTTTAAAGACTGCATTATTTAAAATAATTTCGGCTAATAGCTAACTGTTAAAAAGCCATCTTTCTTTGGGTCCTTTTCAGATGTGTCATATATATTCCATTTTATGTTCTACCTTAGTGGTTTTGGTATCCTAATCCTGCTTAAAAAGATTTTTAGCTGTTTCATTTAATTTCACTTTACTAATTTAAATACTTAAATGTAGTTCATCTCTTTGAAGTGAAAGTTACTGAGTGGATGTTTTGATTTATTAGGCTTAATTTTTGCTGTTTCTTCTTTAAAGCACCGTAGTATCACCTCCTATGGATTCTTATATTTCTATACCAGAATGCATTCAACTAATGATCTTTTTTTTAACACAATTTCCAAGTTGCCTAACATGTCAGTGTCCTTATTTTAATTAACTATTTTGGACACCTGCCTGCTGTCTGTACTAGATGTCTTTTCTTAATACCTACCACTTCAGAGGTGTCATGTTTGAAAATGTATGTTTCATTAAAGAAAAAAAAAAAGTTCATATTATGTTTACAAAGATTGTTCCCTATGATGTGCATCTTTTTCCCTTTCCACTGAGATACTTGAAAACTCACAAAAAAAATCACTGCTCTAACAAGTCTTTTCCAGATAATTTGTAATAGTCTTTGCTCACAAGACAAGTTAAAAGTTCCTTAAAATCCAGACAGATTCACTATGCTTTTCCATCTGTTTCTGCTTTGTACTGGAGACATAGATCCCACAGCTGTGTTTCTAATTATACTTTTATTACCATTAATGTGCGCTTAAAAGAAAAGCAAATTTGTGCTCAAAGGAAATGCAAATTGAATACGTGTAAATATCCTGACCTGTACACATCAAAAGATGAGGAATAAGCCTAGTTTCTGATTTTATTCTGATTTCTGTATATCATCCAATCAGTTATTTCAATAGCATTAAACGGAAAGTACAGTGAACGGGAGTTTTGAGGAAGATATGAGAATAATATGGAGTAAGGTATGACTCCTAGGCATGATTTTTTTTTTTTCTTCATATGTGGACACAGATAAAGCAAGAGATCTTTGAAAAATCACAGAATCATAGAATAGTTAGGGTTGGCAAGGACCTTAAGATCACCTAGTTCCAGCCCCCCTGCCATGGGCAGGGACACCTCACACTAAACCGTGTCACCCAAGGCTCTGTCCAACCTGGCCTTCAACACTGCCAGGGATGGAACATTCACAACTTCCTTGGGCAACCCATTAGAGTGCCTCACCACCCTTACAGTAAAGAACTTCTTCCTTATATCTAACCTAAACTTCCTGTTTACCCCTTTTCCTATCACTACAGCCCCTGATGAAGAGCCCCTCTCCAGCATCCCTACAGCCCCCCTTCAGACACTGGAAGGCTGCTATGAGGTCTCCATGCAGCCTTCTCTTCTCCAGGCTGAACAGCCCCAGCTTCCTCAGCCTATCTTCATACGAGAGGTGCTCCAGTCCCCTGATCATTCTCGTGGCCCTCCTCTGGACTTGTTCCAACAGTTCCATGCTTTTTTTATGTTGAGGACGCCAGAACTGCACACAATACTCCAAGTGAGGTCTCATGAGAGCAGAGGGGCAGGATCACCTCCTTCGACCTGCTAGTCCCGCTGCTTCTTCTCATGCAGCCCAGAGTACAGTTGGCTTTCTGGACTGCGAGCACACACTGAAGATGGCTCATGTTCAGTTTCTCATCAATGGACATCCTCAAGTCCTCCTCCATAAACTCTAATAAAGTAATCTACTACTAAATAAGCATGCAAATACATGCTTAGTTTCTGAATTGCTTTAAAGAAGGCAAAAGGAAGCTCTGACATACGTGTGGCTTTTAATCTTCCTCTTTTATATCCTGTGAAAATTAGCAAATTCATTATCCAAGACTAGCCAAATAGTGTTCCCCATTGTTGCTAAACTATTTCTTTATCTTATAAACAGCCACAACTTACAAAATTTGGTTAATGGACAAAACCTCTTATGTAGACAGTAACAGGTTACCTGTTGAGTACCTAGGCTTGTTTTCTAACGCCAATCTTGATTACAGGGAATTGAGTTATAGAAACATGTATTCATTGATTTTTCTGGTTACTTTCAGTGAATCATCCAAAGGTAACATTTTTCCTTCATTACTTTAATTATGTGCAGCATCTCTTATATTTTGGAAAAGTTACGAATTTTTTTTTTTTTCCAAGGAAGAATTTTGTTATTTCTATTGACCTTGTTATTAGTTGAAAATCTTTAAGTATTTTCTTTGTAATTCAGTGGCGCTTTTGCTTTAGATGGTCACTATTATTTTGTTTATGAACGCACTGATAACATTCACAACCCAGAAGAACAAAATAGCAAAATGTCAGCTTCCTTGCATGAGTCTTCTCTCATAATGCATACATTGCATATAAAACAAACTTTCTCAGCAGTTTAAAATTTCAGATTTGTCTGGATCAACATGATATTGTGCTTTACAGGTGAATAAAAATACATTATAAAAGCTTGGAAGTGTGATTTATGCTGGTAGGGTTTTTTCAGTGCAGATATTTTTTAAGACTTAATTGTTGGCAATTTGTATTTTAAAGATGAGCAGTAATTTTTTTTTATTTTTTTATTTGTAATTTTTCCCAGTGTAATTTAAGGTAGTCACATTTCTAGTCACAACTATTAAGTGTCAGCGCTAATGCTGTTTAAATAATCTACACCAGTTGTAATATAAAATATATGGATTTCTGCATTTTGAAAGTGAAGTCAGATATATCTATGAAAATTCATAAGGCCTTTGTTTGAGAGAAATATTTTATCTTAGTGTATTCTGATCTGTTTTTTATCACCTTTATTGATCTGTTTTTATCACAAACAGCATTTCATTTGGAGGTTTTGTTTTGTCCCTACTAAGGCTTTGGTTTGTATTACAAAGGCATCTTGGAGGACTCTGACTAGATTTCTTTTAAGTGAAAGTATTTCCAAAGATTTTCTGGGCATGTACCTAATGCCCTCCAAGCTGTAAGGGCACTTCATCAATAGAACAAGACAAAAATCCCAAGTGAAATGTGTATTTAGTGGACACTGGGTCCTCAGCACCATCTACAGACCTGGCCCTATGGTGTCTCTTCGCTCCATGATATAGACACAGCCTAAAGGTTTAGAACAGAATCCAGATTTCTTGTCTGTGAGAAAATTTCTGAGTGGCACTGGAGAGAAACAAAGAGTAGTTTCTAAAGGAAGTATAAGTAATTTGTGGATAGCTTGTAAGGGACTATGTTTACAAATAGTTAAATTTTCCATCAGAACTTTTTTACGTCTTTTTACTACATTGAAGTCTTTGTGACACATCTGATTTTCTTAGAAAAAGTCACTTTTTCCATTGTAACACTTTCAGTTAAAGTCCTAACATCTATGATATATATGGTCAAAGCAGGGAATTTATTTTTTCTTACCTGTGAGATATTGTTGAGCATCCATACACTGGCTAAACTGTAAATGTTTATATACGGGACCAGGTTCTCCTAATTCCTGTCCAAACATAAATCCTTGGCACAAGCCCTCAGATTGTTTCTGATAGTTTATGTAATCTCATGTTGTGGGATTTTGTTAATATTTTACAAATATGCTGATTTCACTTTTTTAAAGAAAATAAGTAACATCTGGAAATTGGGAGGAATTATGTTTATTTCACTGGGGAGGTCTGGCTGAAGAGATATTAATTTTTAAGCATTGTACAATTAACATAAACAACTTATATACTGCAGCATGGTTAACATTTATCTTGAAATACAACATTCTCCCTAAATACATTCATTTTCAACACTGACAGCTAGGAACTTAAAAAGCAGCATCTGGTGGGTGGATTTTGATTCCTGTTGCAAATATGTTTGCAGATGATTTTTACTTTGTAAGTAAATGCACAAAAACCCCTTTTAATTAATAGTTATATAAAGATAATGTTAATATTCTTTTTCTTGAGAAAAAAATGAAGAAAAGAAGATTACTTGCACCTCCATGGGAGCTCAGAACCAAGTTATATATAAACCAAAAAAGTTATAGATAAAACCTGAAGGTTTAGGACATATGGTCTTAAATCAGAACACTGCAAATATTGTACTAGTATGAATCGTATAATTTTATTAAAATGCAAGATATTGAAAAATATTAAGTGTATTACAAAATATATATTCATAGATTACTTCCTTATCTATGCTAGAGATCCTATTAAAATTATAAAGAAAGGCTATCAGTCATGTCACCGGAAAGAGGTTTAAACCATCATAGGATTCTTTCAGGTTAAAGTATTTTGTACATATAACTAACGGACAAATACTAATTTTCTCCATTAAATACAATAGCAGTAATGAAGTACTATTTTCATAATGAGCTGTCAGCTCACATCTATTTTATTCTGTGTGTAATTACTGATATTTTTCAGGTTCGTACTGTTAATGGAAATTCATTACAGGTCACTCATGCTTGTCCTTAATTTTAGTTATTAGTAATGAAAACTTTCTCAATCAATTTACAAATCACAGTTTTGCTGATGCTGATTTACTGCTATGAATTTCTGCCAGTGTTAAAGCTTGTGAAGCCCTAAGCTAATTGACCTTCTCAATTTCACAATTGAAGTAATATTGTGCCAACTTTCTTGGCACCTTATTTTATAGAAATTCTTGCACAAAATTATCCCGTATAAGTTGTTTGCCATCTGTTAACAAAACCAGAGCTAACAAACCACAAAACTGAACTAAAAGAAATCATCAGTATTCTCCACACAGAAGTTGGCATGAAGGAACACCATAGAAGCTTACATTCTGGATCACACTTTTAATGACACTGTTCTGTAACAAAGAAAGAGAAATCTGTAGTAATGGTTACAGAAAAATATGCTAATATTCACTTTTTGCTGCACACCTATATTTTGTCTCCTCAGCAAATCAAACATATCTGGGTTTTTGGTTTAAGAAAGGCTTTCTACACATTCACAATGGTTACCATGTGTGTAACAAAGGGGTTTTTTACAACCAGTATTTCCAGCTGAAATAAAAATTGAAAGTACAGAGATTTAATATTTCTTTTTCTTTTTTTTTTTGGGGGGGGGGGGGAGGGTGTTGGGGAAGGGCAGAGTGGGTTGAAGTTAAGTGATATAATCTGCCAAAGCAGAGTTTGCAGCACAGGCAGGTTTACAATTTTTCATGTGTCATGGTAATGAGTGTTGACTAACAGCAAAATAGTGTGCTAACAGCAAAAGTGGGGATCAGATTGTTTGAGTTGTTGTCCTATAGAAAAATATCCTGTTAATCCATTTTTATTTTGTCATTTTTCCCCTGATATTTCTTTTGTGTTCCCAGTAAGCACTTACCACTATTACTCTTCTTTTGATTTAAGATATAATAGATCAGATAATAGCAATGCAGCACTATGTATATATTTTAGTTTCTAAATTAAGGTAAACCTTATTTATGTAGCATATATATATGCTAGGTCAGGAAATATTCTAAACAATTTAAAGGTAGCATTTCAGCTCTGGCTTCTGAAATGAAATGACAAATTTTAGAATTTAGTTTGTTGGCTTTCACTTGAGGAGCCTAGGTGGCTCAGACTGGGTTCCGAAGTATGCTGACGGAGGAGTGTTCATAAGGGCTTGGGGTGGAAAATTGTAGCATGAGGATATTCTTTCTCTATATATTAAATGGCTATTCAGAAATATAGTTTAATAACCTCTTGTTGGAGAAAGCATATAAAATCATAAAAGAAAATAAAAATCAGCATTTTCTCTTTATTTTCTCTTATATTCTAAAGAAAATATTTGTTTGAAGAACCGGAGTAGATCTCCCATATCATAGATGTGCCATCATCTAAACAATCAAGCATAAGAAGAGGAAAAAATAGTTCCTATTTTACCCTTGCTTAATTGTAAGAAAAAAAAAGGTTTAGTTCTGTCCGTAGATTTGTTGCATTATGGAAACTGGAACAGGCCTTGATGGTTCATCTTACCCATGTCCAATAACTCAGTAGAATCAAGTATTCCAAATAATTCCCTGATGTTTCTCTAACTTGTTTATAACCAGTCTTTTAGTCACTGTATTTTAGTATCTTAAGTTTGGGATTTTAGGACTGGGAGGCTTACAGGATTTTTTTTTTAGGTCACAATTCTGGATTTATGCATTCATTGTTTTTCTTTTGGCAACTAAGTTCTTCAGTCTGCTTTTAATAATACAAGTTGGGTTTCTTTTAAGGCTATATGTACTTCTCTTTTTTTTTTTTTTTTGTTGCTTTTTTGTTGTTGTTGTGGTGGTGTAATGTTACTTTTTATATGCTATTGCAGCTTGGTTTTGAAAGGTATATGAGAAAACTTGTAAAGATGAGTCAGTGTCAGAAATGTTATTTTAATTTTTGATGTCTGAAGAGTTTATAAATGAAGTTATTTAACTACGCGAAAGTGCTATAGCTTTATCACTTACTGTCAGTTGAGAA
Source organism: Pezoporus flaviventris (assembly GCF_033815535.1). Lineage (NCBI taxonomy): Eukaryota > Metazoa > Chordata > Aves > Psittaciformes > Psittacidae > Pezoporus > Pezoporus flaviventris. Next base: position 57,077,351 of record NW_026892555.1, read on the forward strand.
TCCACAGGATGCACGATGGTGCTCTTCTGCAGCTTTAACAAGTCAGGCTTGTCAGGGCAGAGATATAATTCTGCATGTTTACATTCTGTCTTTTCAACGTTGTTGCCTGTATTCTTGTCAAACTTTGCAAAAGGTAATATTTAGCACAAGATGGCATTTGAAGAAAAGATAAATGACTGCAGAAAACAGGATGTTGTTACTTTTGTATTGTCATTGACAGAAAACTCTGCCTCTGGTTTTGTCAGGAGCTATTGCTGCAAATCTTGAGTAAACACAAAGTCTGAAGTTCTCATTTTGTTTTAATGTCCCTTCAAGATTTTCAGCAAGGGCAGAGATGTGACTGCTTGGGTATTGACCCAATTCATAAATATAAGATAGGTTATGATTCATAAGAATGAAAAGCATCTAGCTCAGTCATTTTTCTCGATCAGTGCCCATAAGCTGACATCCAGTGACTGGTAAAAGCAAAAGAAGTATATATAATATTTTTCAAAACTGGTGTCCCAACCTCTAGTGGTTTCTCACTCATGAGCTATGTCTTTCATGTTTTTTCTGCTTGGTAATTCTTAACAAACCCCTACTCTAACACCTTTTCAGCCTTGCCTTGAATCTGCTGCTGACTTTTTTTCATCCACAATACTCTTTGCCAAAAATACTTCTGTGGCTTCCTATCCACTACCAGACAAACGACCTCCTGTGACTAATTTGAATCTGGATCTTGCCGTCTTCATCTCCTACCCTCAGTTCCCCTATTGGAAGAGCTAGTGAATAGTTTACTCCCAGTTCTTCCACACCATGTCTGATTTGAAGTTAGTGATCTGTACTTTTGCCACCTACTGTCTTGGCCATGACATCCCTTCTCCAGGCTTGAAGGGCCTTGTTGCTCCTATGACAGAAGATGTTTCATATCTTTGTGATAGCTCTCCTTTCCCGCTCTGACCCTTCCTATTCTCTTGGGAAAAAAAAATGAAAGATGGGAGGAGCTCAGATGTGAGTGAACCATGGTCTTAGTGGCATAAAAATGCTCTCCATTTTCCTCTGCTGATTTCCTAATAATTCCTAGCACTTGATTTGCTTTTCTGACAGCTACTGAGCACACTGAGATGATGTTTTTAAGGAACTTATTATATATTCCATGCTGAATTTTGGCATACTATTGGCATTGCAGCATTGCCAGTATTATTTCCTGGTTGCTCAGAAGTGCTTGGAGTTCATAGCCTGCCCTCATCCCAGTTATCTCCAGCACCAGCATGTCATCACCAATTGCCTCACTGCTTGCCCTCTTCTGAGGCCCCCAGGGATATGGTGAGAGCACTGGGCACAACGAAGGCTCTGCAGAGGTTCTCTGCTGACCCTCCTCCATTTTCAGGACTGAACATGTGCTCCCACCTTTTACTCAACCATTGACCCATTCCACGATACTCCTTCTTACATTAGGGTTGCCTTGTTTGCTTAATAGCCAGCATCAAAAGTCTTTTGGAAATCCAAATATGTATTAAAAATTAATTTTAATATAGAAAATTATACTTACATGAATTGCCTTTATATTTTAGCTTAAATGTTGTTTTCTCCCTGTGTTACACTGTGGTACCAGTATACACTCTTTAGTCATGCACCAACTTTGTTGGTTGGTGACTTGTTTTCTGACGGACTTTAATGATACTAGCTATATATGTATATGAAAGTTCAAAATTCTTAGCTAAAATTAAACTGAAAAAAATATTACAGAAGACTTTACATGTCAGATAAATCTTTCTATTCTTTTTCAGGAAAATTGGTTGCTACTTTCATCCTCTGAGATCAATGAATTAAATATGGGTTAAGGATAAATTTTGTGCCTTCCTAAAAGAAATTACTTACTCAGTTGCATGGGAAATACAAATTCAAAGTCTCAGGTAAAGATAGAAACAATAAATCTATGGCTCAGATATTATTTTCTCTATATGAGGATATGATGAATTAATTTTCAAAGCAACGTGTTAGTGATTGGGTGAGAGGTTATTTCTGTTGAACAATAGCAATATTGCTAAAAATGATTTTATAAATTTCAGTGTTTATATAGGTATGTAGTTTCTGATGATTTATTAAGTTACTGTCATTAAGCTGTTCATCCAAAACTGAGACTGTTTGAACTTAGCCTCCCAGCTTTTGAAGAATTCAAATTTACTAATGAAGTGCCTGTTTGGTCAGAAGTTCTTTAAGATAAATCCCCTGAAATACATGATGAAAAGCCTATTTTATTTTGCTTTATATGTGTAAAAGTGTTTCTGATTATGTTAAGAAAAATGGTGCTCTTAGGTTGTAAGTTCTTTTTTCTGAGAAAAGGAAGTGTGACTATACTAAACACTTCAGTGCTGAAACAGTGTAAAAAACCAAAAAATCATCAATGTCACTGCTGAATAAAGGGGGACATTGTAGAGGACTTGAGATTCAGGATAGATAACCTCACCTGGAGAAAACAGGAGGTATGAGTCACTTGGTTTGCTACTCATGGAATTCAGGAAATTACTTCCTTGTCAGCTCAGAAATTAGTTCAGCAAATGTTGCAATAGTTTTCTTAATCAAGTCGTCAAAAAATGAGTTTGTCTTTGTGGAAGTGTTTACGTGATCAGGGTCTGAAATAGAAAACCATTCTACTGATAGAAAAAACTATAGTAGAATATGACACCAAGAGGATGGCAGTGTAGCTAAATAGATGTTTATATATTGGTCTATTGTGCAGTCTTTTCTTCAAATATAAAAGGTTTTTCCCCCCTGAACTGATTTATAGAAGGGAAATAATATCAGGAATGTACATATTCAGCCAGCTGAATATTTTTACTTAAAGTATCTAGGTAATTTCATTAAATCTTCCTTGCCCTCCTGCCCCCCCCCCCCCCCCCCCCAGTTTATAATTGCAACTGAAAATTCAAATTAAGTTTTTGATACCTACTTATTAAACACATTTTATATATAAGTAGGATAATTGTAACTGCTGGAAAGACAGGAATTTAGTCCCTATTTGTGTTGTTCAGTGAAGCACAAGCAGCAGTAGTCATGCTTTCAATAAAGATAAAAAGAGTAAAAACCTTTGTACCTTTAAAATAATTGGCTTTGTGTTTGTGCATGCACAGCAGCCAAGGATTTAATGAAAACTTGAAAAAACTTCATTCATACAGTCTCATGGAGTGTAAACAACCAGGTAGAAGACTTTGATAGACTCCCTCATTATAGTGGTGCCCGTGCTGTTTAATCACAAAGCAAGTGGCAAGCCAGTGGCCTCTTAGAATGTAGAATGTAATTTTTCTATTTGAAACCTGTTTTGCAGAAGCCAAAATCAATTGCTTTAAGAGAAAGCTGAAGACACTTATTCCAACCTACTTTCGCTGACTCGCACACATTTTCCTTACAACTCTAGGATGGATATGGCTGGCTGATATTCAAAGCTGTCAAAATATTAACATAACATCACTAAGTTTATTTATGAAAAGCAAATTAGCTTTGACTTTATTAGAAATTAACTCAGGCTTCCCAGGGAAGTGGTGGAATCACCATCCCTGGAAGTGTTCAAAAAAAAATGTAGATGAGGCCCTTAGTGACATGGTTTACTTGTGGACTTGGCAGTGCTGGGGTAATGGTTGGACTTGATGATTTTAAAGGTCTTTTCCAAAGTAGTTGATTCTGTGAGTCTATGAAAGTTCTTAATTTTTCTCTCTTGCTTCCTCTGTTTCTTTTTGTCGTAACTGGCATTAAGAAATACCTGCATCCCTGGTGCAGCTGCTGTGAATTATTTGTAATTTTTCTAGACTTCTGTATTTTTATAAAATACAGGCCAAAATTCAGGTAAAAGCATGTCAGAATTGAATGCAAATCAGAACTTTTTTATCAAAAATATTTAGTTTTTTATTTCTCACAAACTTATCATCTGCACTTTAAGAATTAAGTCTATGTTAGTCAAAGTGTGATGTTGTCACATCATAGACCAGCTCTTTTCGTTTGAAACTTCATGTAAAAATACCATAATAGCAATATATAAATGTGTCAAATACTTATTTTTTTTCTTAATCATGAAAGTGCTTTATTTTAATTATATATAAATCATATATAATTATATCTATAATTATGTATTATATTAATTATATATATTATAGATTATGTATTTTTATTTTTATATATATATATTATATTTATGCTCCATCCCTGGCATTGTTCAAGGCCAGGTTGGACGAAGCCTTGGGTGATATGGTTTAGTGTGAGGTGTCCCTGCCCATGGCAGGGGTGTTGGAACTAGATGATCTTAAGGTCCTTTCCAACCCTAACTATTCTATGATTCTATGATTAACACTGCAGTTCCATTTTAACAGTATGATTAAACTTTAAGAAAATATGTAATTAAACCTTTCCTGATGCAATTCAATTTATAATACTCAGCAAGTAGAACATTTCTCATTTATGCACAATTTTCTTACTAGTATGAATAAATCTTTTGTACATTTTGTTCTTTTTTGCCTTTTTTTAAGAAATATGTAAATAGTGAACTACAAAGATTACAAAGCATGTTAAGTGTAAATAATTTTGTACAAATGTATATGGTTCTTCAGATCAAGAGAAGAACTGCAATGAAAATCTGTGCAAAGACTTACATCCCAAATAGCTTGTCAAAGTGAGACAGAAAAGTCTTGTTTAACGGACTGAACCGAGTGTCAGCTTTCTGCACAGAGCTTTATTCTGCCCTACAATTACAGCAAGTTAAAGTGTGAATTATTTCAGTCATGAATTTTTTTTGCATTTAAGGTAAAATTTTGAATCAGCAGATACTTATAAAGATATAGCTGCTTCTTGCAGTCAGTCTCACCAAAGTTAAATGGAGCCTGCCTATATCTATTGAGAGATTCTATATGCAAATATATGTATATGAGAAGGATGAGGTAGCTAGATGAACTGAGTGATATCGATGGGAACCTTCTTTATAGCCACTGAAGTTCAATTTTCTGAAGCAGTACAGGAAATACAGATACATTTTCAGCTATTGAAACTGTTCAGTATTATTAACTTAATCTTTAATATATTACTAACCTTGATCACGTGTCGAAGGGAAGCAGAAAAATACAGAGAAAGCGGCATATTCAGTTATAGCAGGAGAAAGATGTGAATACAAAGTGCTGTTGGTGAGATAACCTTTCTGGTGTAAAGGTGACATGTAAAATATGCAGAAGCTACTCCAGATCAGAGTAAATCAAATTGCTGAAGTAAGCAGCTTGCCATCTCTACTTTTCATTTTGACTAATTAGATACCTAACTGAAAGCCGCTAAAATTTACACAGCTGTTTTTCCTTTGCTTTTCTTTATCTTGGGTTTGTTTTGCTTTAAAAAAGATGCTTAGTGAATTATAAATTCTATGTACTCTTCCGTAAAGTTTGCCTATTGTGAGTAGGTACTCAATATTTTTGTTTCATCTGAAACTAAGCTTCACAAGACAGAATAACTCATTTCAGATTCAGGGAATCATCAGCTGTTTTGCTGTATTTTACTGTCCGTATATACATAATTGGTTTTATTATGTGTTGTTTTTTCTTTTTTTAATGTTATGTACAAAATACATATGCAACTTGGTGGCAGTTTGTCGACTAGACTCACACTTCGCACAGGCACAGTGACTTCTTGTCATGTCAGGCTTCAATGAAGAGATTTGTGTTTTGTGTCATGAGAAAGCAGAGTCCTAATACCTGTCATTCATTATCCAAACAGGGACATGGATCTGAAGAACAGGATGATTCCCATTAATGCTTCCACTAAATGACTGTATTTTCTTTTGAAGAAAGGAAACTCCAAGCTCTGTGGACTAAAACTTTTAGAGGGTCAACCTTTCTTGGAGGGTTTCAGTATATCTCTGCCTGCAAACAATAAGGTCTTGTTCGTGTTCTTCTGGAATAAATGGAAAGTTTTGCATTTATTTGAGTATAGATCATACTGAAAAGGATATCCTTATGCAAGTGACCAAAGGAAAATTACTGAACAGTTTGAATTTAAAAAAAAAAAACTGTATGAAAACTCAAGAAAAGCTTCAAATTTAATATTTGAAAAAAAATGAAGTTTCAAATCTGGCTGGTTTTGTTGGGTTGTTTTCTTTATGGAAGACCAGTGGGATTAAGTGACTACAATGAGAAATGTTTACAGAGCTGACAAATACAACAATTAGAGACTAGCTGGGAAGTTTCTTCTAATACTTTTTTTAAATAAATACAATTCCTGTAAGAATTTTTTTTTAAATAAGAAATTAGAGAATAGTTGTAAAAATAAAATTTAAATTGAAGTTTCTAATTTCCAATTTGAATTTAAAAAATTAAATATTGTATTTTGCATGTAAGACATGAAATATATAATTGATAAGTTTTCCTTCCTGGTCTTCCTTACCAAAATTCTTCCCCATGATACAAAGATTAGTTTGACCTATAAGTACATTGGAGTACATATATGGAGTACATATACTCCTATGGGAGTCACATAATGGTCAATGTAAGATTCTGGATTGTAAAAAAAATGGTAGCAGCCTGAAATGTAACTTAAATGAGACAGAAGCAGTCTGTCACTACTGGGAATTAATACTAGATCAGTATGTTTGGAAAGTGAGAGTTTTCCAGTAGTTTACTTCAGAACTTTTGTTATGTAACTTTAAAAAATTCCTATTTTCGTAAATTCTAAAACTGACATTAAAATACAGGGAGGGTTCAGCAGTCCAGATTTCCCGAGAAGATTTGCAGCACCTAGCTTGTTGACTGTGATTACTAGTAATAAGTAGCTTAACCAGGGACTCATTGCTAGAGCATGAAGTACATGGCAAATACTCATTATACTTTTAATTTCATACTTTATGTTACTATAATTCAGATACAGTGTCAACACAGTACTTTTACAAGGCAATTATTCTGTCATTTTGTTAGTTTGGTGTTTGTATGAGCTATTGCTTATTTCACGAAACAAAACTGTATCTGAGATTGCTGAGATTACCAAAGGAAGCAGACATGTTCACCTAAAGGTTAATAATAAGAGATGTGGATAATTTAATCCGTATCTCTTTGTTGCTCTCTTTCCGCTTACAGTTATTAAATGCACAGCTGTTCTAGGGGTCATAGAAACTGTAATAACTCATTGTATGCACCAAAATGCTTCTCCAAGACTCTGAGTACAGCCACACTAATTATAGTAACTCTATTTTAACTTAAAATCCTTCTTTAAGATGGAAAAAAAAAAATGTAAACTTTCAAAGTTAAAATGCGGTACAGCCATTTTTCTTCCTTGTGATTTTTAAATCTAGTGAAATTAGACATTAAAGTTTTATGCAAGAATGTACTCATCTATATTCAGGATTTGGCAGCAGCACAGTAGACTGGAGATAATACCCATTCCACCACCCTGTCTCTTCCCAAAGCATGGCTTTAGTAGACTGCTCTTACCAAATTACCTAATCATCTTTGTTATACTTTTGAAATCTTCTGCATCGTTGCTGACATTGCTTAAAGGTGTGATAATTACTGTCAGCTGCTCTAATATTGAACACCTGTAAGCTTGGAGTTGGGGAAAGGCAACTGATTCATTTTATGTAGGGCACTGAACAGGCAGCAGATGGTAATAAGCTTCAGTCAACACCAGGCCGGGCAGGATTCACACCACAGAGCTGAATGTGGAAGACTCAATATCCCTTGGCTAATCCCATGAACCAGCCATTCTCCTTAATTGTGTCTTTCCATAAGATGTACTTTACGTGTTCCAGTCTCAGCTGAATGAATAAACTTGATTTAATGTACTAACTGTAGGATTTTACTAATCTATTTATTAGTTCCCCTTTCAAGGGATGTTATAATGATGTGTTTTCACTTAAAGCAATTAGAATGTATTTTTAACAGGGGAAATGACTTAGATTATAATTACAGAGCATTATGCTGTACTTTTAATGATTTTGCTCTTAAGAAAAATGAACAGTGAGAGTCATTTTGCATAAAGTTATTATCTTGCTCTCATGGCATAATACTGATTTCCATCTCAGGCTGTCAGGTCATCACAGTTGTGGAATCAGGACCCTGTCTTAGACTAAAATAAAAAAAAAGATGACGATGAATAAATATTTACAATTACATCTGTAGTACCTGAAATATCTTTTCTTAATTACAATATGTGAGTCTTTTTATAGTTTTGAGGCAAAACTAAAACTGTGTGAAGAATTCACTGCTGCTTCTTATATTTATAGTTCCCAGGGTTGCATATGTTTATAGTTCACAGTCTAAAATAGAAAATTAAATCAAGTGCTATAGCAACAACTAATCTGTGAAACAGTAAATGCAGGCATGACTTTTCATGTGTATTAAACAGGGAAGATAGAATAGAACGCAGGGCAAATGCAATTCCACTCCTTAGAGTAAAGGCAAAAAAAAAGGCCAGAAGTTACGTGACATACCTGTTTTGAAAAGAGCTGGTTTACGGTCTCATGAGAAAAATGAACAGTCACAAAACAGCCGATGCAAATTGTGGCAGGTACATCTTCAATCTTTTTTACCCACTTGTTTGCATGCGTGCATTGCAGTAATGGGGGAAATGGCAGCAGCTGTGGACTTAGTACCACAGGTAATTTTCACACCTATTTTTCTCAGCTGCTATGTAGACTCTTTTCTAAGAAGGTTATCTGGTTCAGCAGTTTTTGCAATGTTTTTCTCGAAGTACGTTAAGGAAGCTAGGTACACTTCCAAAACTCTGAGTCTTTCAGCTGGTGTAGAAATTACTAAAATTGTTGATAGGCAACAAAAGAGAAATCTCACATTAGTGAGGTTATCTGAATCAATCCTCTGTACTGAGACCTAACTGAGCAGGAGATGAACTATTATTCTCTTCTCTAATTCTCCTGTTACACTGCATGAACAATCCTTGCTAGGTCCCCTCCTGTGAAAGATACTTTTCTAACTAGAAAACCAGTAGCATAACTGGTACTGTGTTATAAAAGTGATACAGAAGAGGAAAAGGATGCAGAGTATGGGTTTGCAGCCAAATAGTTGGAAACATTAGTCCTTTGATAGTAATGCATTATTGCTGTTATCTCTTGGGTAAATGCTTGCACTTTTTAGATGTTTCACTGCATTATGTACATGAATAAAAGGTGATTTAGTGAGTTTGACAGGTTGGTAGGAGGGAGGTTCTGAACTCTAGGAATTTCAAGCAAGAAAGTGGAGAGATGTGTTCATGGCTTTCCTAGATCAAGAGGTATTTCCTGCGGTGGGCTGGAAATGTACTGGAATGAATGGAGGTGAGCTGGTAAAGTTTGGACCTTGAATGCATGCCTGAAATGTGGGACTGAGGGCAATGAAAACGAAAGTAATGGGGTTGAATGAGTTCATAGAGCTCAGCTGAAACTGGAGAAAATAAGAGGGTGAGAGGATGGGGTGTGAGGAAGTAGGGCTCAGCAGATAAGGAAATGGGAAGGGTGCAGTAAACAGAGAAGATTCATACCACAGCTCAGATCTCTTCCAAACATGTTTCTCGTACATGAAGAATAAATTTTAAGTTCACTTACATTTTTTGTTTTGGTTACATCGCTATCAGATAAAACATGTGTTGTGAATCATAACCTTGCTGCATCACAGAACATTTTCAGACATCACACTGGTTCTCCTTTTCTCCATGCAGCTAGCCATTTCTCTTTTAAGGTACCAGGCACCGTGAATCTCGTGTCTCATGTGATGCATAATACTGGGAGATGATCTATGTTGTTCCTTACCCCTCTCCTGACTGATAGAAATATCTTAATTTGGTTATAGACCCATCTTTTAATGCAGGGCTTTCCTTTAGTCACAGAAGGGGTATAAAATCCTTTAGGTGTGGGATGAATGGCTGTTTAAGATGAGCTGACTGGAAGTATTTGGTTCTTGTAGAAGTCTACCAAGCCAACCTTTTTTTTTTTTTTTTTTGCTGTGAATCCCTTAAAGGGTTACAGGATTTGAGGAAAATAAAACCAAACCAACCAACCCATGCTGGCTCTTGGGTAGGTATGTATGGGTGGGCTGAAATTATAAAGATGTGAGTTGGGAAGAAGGAATGTATGGAGGCTTGATTCAGAGCAGTTCTGTAAAACAGAGGAGACTCTGGAAGAGAAAGCATGTGTTCAATATGTTATTAATTTTTCCTCATTTTGCTTTTTACTTTCTATTACAAGGCTGCTGTTGTGTAGGCAACTTGTCAATATATAATATATTTGAATACTCTGATAGGAGCACAGTGATTAATTGGCCTGGCTGTATTGAAGGCAAACCAATTTGTAGTCAAATGATTTTTTTTATTAGCCTTAAGGTTTCTTCTGAGAAATAACACGCTATGGGACATTCTTAGAAAGAGCATGCAATTTTTAAATTTAATTGGCGTTCAGACTTCTTACTAAAAAAGGTGGTATTAAGTGGGGGGGTTGTTTGTTTAAATTTTACTGGTATGTTCAGAAATTATGATCTTGTTATTAATGTGATTGCTTGCTTTCAGGGCTTTTTTATTTGTTAACCAATAGTGAAAATTATGCTGTTGTGAATATCAATTTGCTATTAGTGTTGTTTAGTAAATAATGAATGTCAGCAATAGGCGAAGAGATTTTAAATCAACTTCATGTTTAAAACCTAGTATACATTGTATCCTCTAAGAGCTATATTAAGTGCTACTGCAGTAAAGCATTAAAGAGCTCATCCCTTATTTAGATAACCTATGTTGTGATACAAATGATATAAGAAATGGAAATGAACAATAAAATCAAGAATCTATTTTGAAGTAGTCATCCATTTGCAGGTTTACTGGAACTATCTAAAAATCTTCAATGTTAACAACCACCAAACCCAAACACTTGTGGTTTTTTTGTTTGGTTGTGTTTGTTGGTTTTGTGGGTTTTTTTTTTTTTTTGGTTTTTTTTTTTTTGGGGGGGGGGAGGGTATTTGTTTTTCTTTAGGTATTTATGCCAGTATTCTAACTGAAAATACAGAGTTTGGCCTATTTTAAGAGGGTACTTGAAAATAGTCCTGTGTTTGAATGGTTGACAAACATTCTCTCAGCTTTGCTTTTCTTTCAGCTTTCAGTGACTGTAGAGACATGACAGTGCTTGGGAAATTGATGTGTTGCTATGGAAATGGCTGTGATGCCACCAGTTCAGCGTTTATGCTTCATTGTCAGCTCCAATGCAAAATGATAAATGATGGAGAAGCCTCTACTCTATGACATCTAGCAGTAAAAGGAAAAAATAAAAATACACCAAACCTTGACATTAATGTTCTATCTCAGAACATTCAGATTATTTTCTTTCTCTATAGCTGATTAGTTAATATTCTGAATTTTGGGAGGTTCAGTTTCTGTGCCTGTTTCAAAGTGGTGCAAGAAAAAAAAATAATATTTCAACCCAGGAATTAGGGTGCTCAATGGAGATGTCAGATTACAGCAGAGTTTACATAAATACCATGTTGCCCTACTGCCCTGGTTTTGGATGGGATAGAGTTAATTTTCTTCTTAATAGCTGTTTTCTTCTTAGTGCTGTGTTTTGGATTTGGAATGAGAATAATGTTGATAACACACTGACGTTTTAGTTGTTGCCAAGCAGTGTTTACACTAAGTCAAGGACTTTTCTACTTCTCGCACCACCCCACCAGTGAGGAGGCTGGGGGTACACAAAAAACTGGGAGGGGACACAGCTGGGACAGCTGACCCCCACTGGCCAAAAAGATATCCAATACCATATGATGTTGTGCTCAGCATAGAAACTAGGGGGAAAGCAGGGGCCACAGTTTGGGAACTGACTGGGCATTGGTTGGCAGGTAGTGAGCAATTGCATTGTGCATCACTTGTTTTGTATATTCTAATTCTTTTAGTAGTAGTAATAACAGTAATATTCTCCCAAAACACCTACCTTTTCAGTTCCCATGAAACAGGATGATAGTTCTCCAGTAAGCTGTATGCACAAATTCTCATTAAATTCCTGGAACTGTCAAAGCCATGGAGGATGGAACTACCCATGATCATGTACTTTGAAGTTTCTGATTAGATATCTGTATGTGTGCATGCAAGAGAAGGTGTTCTGTTGCACTTTTTTTTTTTTCCTTGGTTTAGAAGGATTAAGTAAAGAAATTGTTGGGGAGAGGGCTGTATCATAAAACAATAGAAGAGAAATGGTAATTTCTGAGACTGTTACACTCTGCTTGTTTTGCTGCAATGCAGACAATATCTGTCCTGTGGGTCTGAACAGGAGCAATCATGAATGAGATGGATGATTTTTAGGGGTTGTCCACTATAGTCACAAGAGCTACTTCTAATACAAAATGTGTGTCTGAGCCATAACTCTCCTCTGAGTTTTCCCAAATGATGATGATGATGATCTGTTCATTATTCCTGGGGTAGCTAATTTTCTTGTGGACAGCCATCCTGGCCTTCAGCCATGAGGCCAGATGCAATTGCTTCCAAGTAGAGTTGGTATCACAAGATAGTAAGTGTAGTTGCTTGGACCTCTTTCTCTTCCATGTTTTAGTCATTGCTGCTTGAATGGATGCAAAGTTTCAGGCCCAGAGAATAAATTCTTGCTCATAAACAAGTGAAGTGCCAGCTTTCAGATCACGGAGGTACAAGTGCCATTTACACCGTCAAAATTCTCAGACTTGAACCATCTGGGAGTCTTTTCTGGGCAGTAGATGTTACTTATTTCATTCTATCTGAAAAATGATTTTTCAGTGGGACAAGCTAAAAATCTAGTTCTCATTTTCTTCTAATTTCCAGGAATTGAATTAGTTCAGTTTGCATTTAGTTGTGAAAAGTTGCTTCCCTTGGCTGTGGGAAATACATGTGAGTAAGAAAAAAGGATAGCCAACCTCTATTTATATATTTACTACCCTCATATTTTCTTAAAGGAACCTACTATGAGGAATTGAAAATGGGACATTTTTTTAAACCTTTTGTCACTTCAGGTGAATAGCTCAAATCAACTTGCTATGCTTGCCTTCAGCAGTACTTATAGTTGTTTAGATGAAAAATTAATCAAAATCCAGCTATTTACCCTGGGTGTCTTCACACATAAGTTTTTTGCCTTATTCATTCAGAGCCATCAGTTGCAGCTGACATGCAGGAAATAAGTTTTCTGGAATGCTTATAAGCAAATCCTTTTCTGTTCAAGCAATAATTTACATCTGTGGAGCCACAGAGGTCATAGACACTTAGGACTCTTGGATTGGTAATGAAAATGTTAGAAGAACGTTCTAAGATCAATGAAACCTCAACTTCTAGAGTGCAAGGCATTAAGTACCTTTCTGAAATCAACCAGAAGGAGTTGATTTGAGCCTTTGGCCTCTCTAGCCTAGGTTGTGGTGTAACCTTCATGATGTCGTCATCAAAACCACTGTTACAATAGTGGCAGGGCTGTAAACACTGTGATTTGTTCAGGGTTCTTAAAACATGACATTGACAAGGGGAGAAAAGTGCCATTACAGAAAAGATAAGATAAAATAAAAAAATCTTAATTTAAAAGCCTGTATATTGGCCATATACACTTTTTATCTGAAATTTAACAAAATGGTCATATTTAATGTGCGCAGGATGCATGTTATCCTCAACTGAGAGTAAAAGATACAAGTTTTGCACTTTCCCAGAGATGTCGTGATACAAGTATCTTGATGATACTTGAACACCTTCTTTTATTTAAAAGGGAGAAAGTTGAATTTCAGATCTTTTCACAATCTTAAAAGGGGAAAGAGCCACCATCCTGTTACTTCTCCCCTGAAGTTTTGTTGTTAAGAAGGTAGCAATAAAAGAATGTGGGAGGGAGAATGGAAAGAGAACTAAGCCAACTAAGGTTGGCTTGGGAAAAGCAAGTACTGTGTTAGTGTTTTCTGGTTTCAGAAGTAGACCTTGATAGAAGACTGCTTTGATGCCTTTCAACCATTTTGGTTTGCTTGGGAGCCCTGCCCTGCTTCTAGAGTCTACAAGTGGCAAAACCTCTTGTAGGCTGTATGAACCAATTTTGCTCCACTTAAGTCCATTTCTAAAGGGAATAATGGGCAAAACTGAGATGAATAAAAAGGCTGTGTCTTCAGAGAAAGAGCTCTCCAAGTTGTTTTTCCTCAGGAATTATTTGCAGAGAAAAAAATATAGCTACACATGACTCTAACACAAAATATAAGCATTTAAGCTTGCATTTCATCATTAATACACATATTCTTAGGATGTTAGCTGGGTGGAGATTAACTAGTCCAACACCCCTGAGTAGGACTGCTGACTACTAGCATGTGATTTTAAAATAATTTCAGCCATCATATCAAACTCTTGCTGATCACAGTTTGCAGGAATCCTCTGCAGCAGTAATGAGAGGGATACTAAAATAGATTTCTTAATGTAAGCACTCTCTGACAAGACACACACCATCTCTATGATAGTTCTAAGAAATATTAATCATCAGTGGTAACACTGGAGAAAGTGCTGCCCTAAAAATGAAGAACTTCAGTCAGCAATGTGTAAGTGCTTATGATTTTAATAGCATATCCTTTAAATCCTTAGTGCTAATTAATTTTCCATTTGAGGTGCTTATAAATTGGTTAAATTTTGACACCACCTGTGTCTTCATTTTGAGGGTATACATTCCCCCCAGTAAAGCTTCTGAGTAAAGGTATACACACACCACACAAACACATTCAGACATTTAGTTGTGGATATACTTTTAGAACAAACACCCACTTAGAAAAGTGACTTGCATCTCTGGAGAAACGGTGCCGTGTTGTTAAAACTAACAGTGACATGTAGAATGACATAACATGCACGACCTTAAAGCAATTAAGTGTGTGTTGTATTGTGTTACTGAATTAGCTTACGGTCACTGAGGTTTTCTTCTTTTTTCTTTTTTTTCCTGAAAAAACATCAAAGGCTCCTTATTGTCTTTCATAAATTAAACTGTTATTTTCTATTTATAGACATGAGGGAAGGAGAGAGAACTTTTAACTTCTCTTTTAAGATAATCCCATTTTAAATAAGCACTAAGACTCTAACTAAGACCAAAATATGATCTGGTCCCTGAACAAAAACTGATGATCCAAAGGAACTGAAAATATTTTTGTTAGTAGTTCTAGGTAAAATTGTGTGGGTGCAAGGATTTTATAGTGTTTCAGTTGGAGGTTGGTTGAAGACTTATAGAACCAAAGACTAAGATAAAGAAAATTGTAGACTTCTCACAATTTCTGGATGCTGAAGAGGACCGAAAGACAAGCTGAATGTGTGTGGACTATTTTGTGCAAATTCTGTCAAGACAATTCTAATGATTTTTGCTAGGAAGATAGAGGATTTTAAAAAAAAAAAAAAAAAATTAATAGTACCATGCTTCTAAAAAGAGTTTGTCCAAAAGATCAGCTCTAGTACTGATCTGCATTGGTATATCTTGTAAAAGTATTAGTTTCCTGATTTTTTACTATATTTGGTTGTGAATTTTTGTTAGCAATGAGCAAGAAAGAAAATTATGAAGGGAAACTGGGAAAATATTCATGTAGGCCTGTTCACAGTAATTTTGACCAGACATCTAAATGACAACATTTTGAAGTCAAACTTGGCTATTTTCTGAAACAAAGTTGCTTTCTTCTCATTTCTGCTGGTGATCAGTAGGAATATTATTTTCAGTCACTTTTAATCAAGGCTTTCCTCTGTAAAAGATGACTGGAAGAGTTTTATATAAATAAGGCACAGAAAACAAAGTATTGAACAAATATACTATTACTTTCTGCAAACAACAAGTTTAGAAAAAAATAAAACCCCCATAAACCCCTGTCTTCAATGCCTGTACCATTAAAAACTGCATTTGAATGATTTTTCTGCAGACTTTGGAAACAAAGATATGCAAAATATCTTTTGCATATACATATTTTACATGTAAACTTCACATTTAAGTAAGTATTTTTGTAGAATGAAGTTTGCTAATGTTTAATAATAGGAGACTTAAGCTGTGTATGTAGGATAGAAATAAATGAACTCCTCCATGGCTTTGCACAGGAACATATCCTGTGAGACAATTACTAATTTTAATAATATTCTTCTACTGCTGTGCTGCTAATAATAAAAGAATGGAGACTGTTCATAGTAGAAAGAAATTCCTGCCATATGCAACAATAGAAACAGCAGTAGTAATGGAAGTAGTAGTTGAGAAATATAGATTTCTATGATAAAGTAAAGAACTTTCACTGTAAATATGGCTGATTTTCCATTATAAGTTTTAGAGCTTAAATCCATTATGAACCAAGACTGAACTCATTTAAGGTGGGTACTGAAAGATACTTAAAGTCCAGCAGAGCAGACTTAAGAAAACCTGAGGGAAAACAGTAAGAAGCAGGGGTTTGTTAATTTGAAAGGTAGTGGAGTCAAAGGAGAAATTACACATCATGTGCTGTCTGAAAAGAATAGAGTTGGATCCTTATAAAGAAAAACAGAACAAAAGGCTCTGCCATCATAAGGTAAGATGGTACAGCATCCTCAGCTGTTGAGTGTGTCACAGTAGCTGCCTCGCTGTGACCTAATGCTGTGAGTTCACAGGTGAACGCTGCATTGATCTGCCATGTCTGCACTGGAACAGCTCTTCCTGCTGATAGATTCATTATAATATACGTTAAAAATACAAAAGCCAATAGAGGAATGTACTAAAACAAGTGATTTGGAATCAAAGGCAAAAATCTGTTCATGCAGATGTTAGCTGCAAGAATTAAAATTTCCACTGGGACAAGGCTCATAAATTAAATCACAATAAAAGCTAGCTCTTCAAGGCACCATGGTTGCATATTAGCCAATGAGCATGTATGAAAAAAGAATTATGAATGTGAAATGTCCGATAGTTTTACTCCCTGCTACTCCTAAGGAAATAAATTATTTCTATCATAGTAAACCGATACCATGAGTACAATAAGAAAAACTGTCAGACTTCAAATGTCTCCTTGGTTATAAATATTGTGACAAGTAGAGAAGGAAATGAAAAAAGTAGCAAGCACCTATTGCATGGCATTCTGCAACTGAAGGAGGCAGGGCTCAGTGACTTGCACATTTCCTCCCATTCATCTATACCCAACTGTTACCTAACTCTATTTCAGTTGATATGGAAGCAGGGTCATTTTAAGTGCAGACTTCAAAACAAAAAGGCAGTACATGTAGCTATCGCTGCTCTGCAATGCCGGGCGTAGACCTGCCTGTATACTGGCAAGAGCATAACAGCCATGTAAAAAGAGTTGCTTCGTTTAAGTTCTGAAATCCTGGCAATGTAACTGTGAATTTAGAATCCTATCCATAATATAAATATATCAATACATCTATTGGTGAATGACCAGAAAATATATTGATGAACATCAGGAAACGGAAGGTTAGCTTCTGCTGTCAGTACGTATTCTCTGATATATAGAGCTTAGGTAAATACAAAAAAACACCTCTCAAACTCTGAATTATTCAGTGAGGGTGCCTGGGATTATGAACGTTCATTTTTGTAATTCTAACTGAAATCTCTTTTCCTTCCTTGTCTCTCCTCCCCAACAAACCCCCAGATCAGAAACTTGAATTCTAAGGTATTGAAAATGGGAAATTTTCCACGACTTTGTTACAAAACATCAAGAGTCTGCACCTTCTGTGGACTTGATGTGTAAGACAGTATCTGTGGTGAGCCAGTCAGTTGGCACCATATGCATAAATCTTATCCTGAAGAGGTTAAGAACTGGTCATAATGCTTTGCTTATTTATTTACTATCATAATACAAAAACTATAATAACATTATTAGTCTGTTCTCTGACAGTCTCTTTTATCATACAGTATTCAGCAATATTTTTTTAGGTCATGATTCATAGTACGTTGTTATTCAGAGGAACTATTAATAAGTAATCATTCTATTAAACCTGCTGGGTTGTTTGTTGGTTTTGTTGGGTTTGGGGTTTTTTCCATAAAATCTACATATTTTATTTTCTAAATATAGTTTTCTACTGACTTTTTCATGGAAAGGCTGCTTAATCTGACTTGCTTAACAAAGCAGACTTGCTGTGGTTTTGTGAGTTTACTCATTGCTCTCATTATATAATAAAGCTGTATCTGTAGCAACTCTCCTTCATTTTAAGTCTTACGCTAAAAATTTCACTCAAGCTTCACAAGTAAAATTTGAGGATTAGTTAGTTAACACTGCAAAGCCAAATTTTGATTCTGGTAGAGTTAACACTAAAGAGCACAAAAATTTTTCACCCTCTTTTCCTCTTTCCCTTTTATGTTAGACTACATATTGCAACTTAAGATCTTGTAGCTGAGACCATCTCAGCAGTCATGGGAAGTGAGCAACACAATTTTCTGCTGTTGACCTATCTGCACTTTTAATACTGCAAGTGAGAAAAGGACTTGTGTTAGCTAATATTGAACCAATATGCTAGGTGTTTGTACACTGTATAGGGGATCACAGACTGTCTGATTTGAACAGAAATGCTACAATATTATTTCTTTTTTTTCTCTTCCTCTACCCACTCCTGCCTTTAGGTAGTCCACAGAGTGTAGAAAATCAAGATGTTTTCTATTTATATGCTGATGAGAATATCAAAATAAATAGCATCAGTTGGGCAGACTAATAATTTTCTTATGCCCATGGGAAAAGGTTGTAAAAGGAAAGTCTTATCTCTTACAAGCTCTGGAAAGCTGGTGATAATCAATGGAAGTGATGGGGGTGGGGATGCTGTTGTTTTGTTGGATTTTGGGTTTTTTTGATTTTTTTTCCCCTCTAATATTAACAATTTGGTGGAATGACCATTTTTCACTTAACGAAGAAATTTGTGTTTGCTTAGTGAGGCCTTGAGTGTTGCTGGTTTGATCTGAGCTAAAGCATACTTAAAGCACTGGCATGTATGTCTTCTGTGGATATACCTGGATAAACTTTTCAGGAATCTCTAAACCACTTCTAGAGCAGACTTTTTTGAGACCTATCACAGGTACAGAGCAGGGAATTCGGAGTGGGTTTTTGGTCTTACGAAGGCTGGGTTTGGAAATCATCTGCTTTCCCTCTGCATTATTTCCCTGGGGTTTTAACAACATAATTTCTAATCCCGTGTAATAGCACATTTCCCCACAGAACATCCTGGGTAGAACTGAAACACACCAGCTGCATTTGAGTTATTAGGGAAACTCTTTCATGCTAGTTTTCTTTGAGTAAAAGCTGTTTTTATCTGTTAAAAATTTGCTTTCGCAACAAAAGCTGAACAGAACTGGTGTTGGTAGTTACAAGAGCTAAGGGCTATAACTTTTTCTTCCAAATCCTCTTAGTTGTGTGTAAAAATATTTTCTCATCCTTTTCTTGCTTTGGATTATATGGTGATTCAGTGCAACGTTGGTGCATTGTAGTAGCAAGACTGGTAACATCCTTAAGCTAAGATTTTCAGGGAATATTGTAAAATAAGTAGCATAAGAGAGGCAGAAAGTAAATCACTAATAGGCATAAATGAAGTATTTGAAACATGTATCTTTATGTTCCTCTTGAACTCTGAAGACCCACAGCAAATGACTTTTTATTCATTTATTTATTACTTAAAAATTCCAGGTACTTCTGTGTATGAATACTGCTGAAAATTTCACTGCAGTGCTCAATTTTATTATCCATTTTATTCCTGCTGCAGAGGATTCTCGCTAACTCTTTTTAACTATTTCCACTTACCATGAACTGTTAATTCATATTCCTCCCCTTCAATTAGATTAAAAGTAAGATGTAATGAAGGTCTTTGGGGCGTGCTGGCATCTGTTAAACTATGATCTTTTGGCAGGAGGAGATTTAACCTAGAGGTTATAGTAATGCAGTTGATCAAATGTTAAAAACACAGCACTGATATTAGGAATCCTCTTTATCATTACTTTTTGTAGGGTCCTGATTGAATCCTACTGCAGAACATCTTCTTTTCTATATAAGATTAATTTCTCCGTAAAATCTAGCAGACATGTCATAATACTTAAGAGAGAGTCAAAGCAGGATATGTAACTTCATAAAGAAGGATACATTTGATTTGTAGGAAACCAAAGTGATTGATTCATACAACCTTACACTTCAGAGGTTTATTGAATGATATGTCATGGATAAATGCCATTTTTAGAGTCTGTTCTGTAGTACCATGTATCAGAGTATGTTTGAAGGGCTGTTTTTCCACAGTGTCATTTGTATGCTGTTTAGTCCCACTGTATTTAAACACATTGCATGCATGCCTGGGACTGTGACTGGGCATTTAATAACGGCACCTATAGATTACAGTTAGCATATGTATCGGTGTGTCTGGATTTGCAAGATTTTTCTACATATATGCTGAAATGACAAAATATGTGCAAGAATAAAAGACTAACTTTCTTATTCTGCTTTGAGGATCAACTGCTGTTAGGAATTATACACCTACATAAATATACAGTGGCACTTATATTCAGCTCACATTTTTTGTTCTTTGTGGAAAGAGCTTTAGACTTGGTGCTGTGCTCAGCTATATTAAATCCTATACAGAACACACTTTCCACTTATTAGTTAAAACAAGAGCATCTTGAGGACTAATACCTGCAATACCTCTGCTAAGTTGGGCTCTGTGTGGTAACATAGAGAAAAGTAGGAATAGGTGTAATAGAATACTAACTGATATAAAGCTAAGGGGTAATTTTGGATTCTGAAGCTGAATTTCAGCTTGTAACCCTCTAAATGCGAGCTGTAAAAATTATTTAATATTTTGCCCCTCAGTAGTGTGGAACAAATGTTTGCGATTGCTCTCCTGTTTGGAGGCTCTGCTTCATTTTAAGGTATTCTGTTGCACGGTTTTGATTGTATCACAATTTCACAAATCCCCACCTTCCTAAAATAAAACAGGATCTGAGCAGATAGATACAATCTTTCAATATGTGTTATTGCAGATTGCATGCAAAGGTCTAAATTTACTTTTATAAAGACGTAAATAAGAAGACTATCTTAATAACTCAAACTGTTCTGTTTCTCAGCATTAAGTTCCCTTGCAGGTGTGCTAAATGCCTTTAACTTTCTCAAGAACAAAGTAATGACAGCCTACTAAATATATGTAAAAGATACTGCATTTCATCTTAAAAAGCTCATCTATGGAAAAGTAAAAAAAAATTAAGAAGGTTTACTGCAGTGGTATTTCCATTATTTCAATACATAGCCATATGATTAAAAACTAATGAAAGTGGTTATATCTTTTCATCTATAAATATTGCTTTCTATTTCATAATATCAAACCATTGTTTGTGGTTTGTCATATTCATCTGTGGTGTGTATATTTGTAACTAATTAGAGTAAAACATTTTAAAAGGGGGGGGGGGGGGGGGGAAGGGGAAGCTGGTATTTCCACAAAGAAAAGTCATGAGTTAAGTTAGTTTCTCCAGTTCAGTTTGAGAGGTAACTCAAAATTCATATTAAAGTATAATGAAACCATAACTTTCTCTGTTGGTATTCTTTTCTGATCACATTAGAAAAGTACCTGTGGGAGGAGATACGAACTTGGGTACAAATTCTGGCTACATATTGTTCATAATTAGGTTCTACGCATCCAGTTTTAGCTCAGTAAAATGCTTGAGATTTCTTGGGCGTAATAATTTCTTTAAAAATGTTGCAAATTCTGAGATTTTCCTGCTGCATGCCAGCTAAAACAGTTACAACCAAGTTTTTATTGTGGTTTGGTTTGAAGGTTTATTTTTTTTCACCTACTCTGAGGCCAAACGTGAAGCAAGCAGTATTAGTTTTCCTCCAAAAGAATCACTGAAGTTAGTCTCACCAAAACTGAGTCTGAAATGCAGAAAGCTAAAAAATGGCTGCTGGACCTAATTTTTTTTAAATAACAGTAAGATCAATTCAAATATAAGTGGTAAATTCTGCTGGTCTGCAGACTGGTATGAATACCGAATGCATTATTTGTGTAGGCTGTCCTTCTGTCCTTGAATTGCCCTCCTGACAGTTCAGAGCAAAATAATGGTGACGAGTTTTTAAGCAGAGGCTCCTTAAGGGTTGGTGAAATTGTATAACTTTTTTCACAGGAATACAACATGCAAATCTTTTCAGACATGTATTCCCTGCTCCTTTTAAACACAGAAAAAAGAGAAGACTTGACTCTGTAGCTGAAGTGTTTATGCACACAGTAGTTTAGTTAGTATACGAATAGTTGGAAAATTACTATGGTGTGCTTTGATTATACAGAAATCTCTAATAATAAAATACATCTTTGTATGGATTACATGTATAGCTTGTGACTATAACACCATAAATTACAGTATTTTATAAACATCTATATGAATTTATAATGGTATGTTATGGCAGCAGAAAGATGACGTATGTATACTATAACTGGGTGAATTGTCCCTAATCATCTCTCTCTAACCAACCTAATTCTTACTGACTGCAATCAAGCCCACAAGGAATGATCTAATCTGAGATTAAACAGTTTGTAGCAGATGTTTCTATATTTCTTTTATTCCTAACTTTAAATGCCAGCAGATTGGCAATCTGGAAAATAATAAGAATAAAAAATGCTATCAAAAAATTTAGGCCTGTTTGTCTTTTATAATGTTGCAGGTCACACTACACACACTACACTATAATGTTGCAGGTTTATAAACTAGAGGTTTGACCTTGCTTCCTAATTAGGATGATAAAAATAAAGCTCAAGGGTATACGCAAGGTTATCGTATATGAGGAATTTTTCTGGGTTAGATAGCCTTCGTAACATGCCTTCTGACAGCATTTTTTATTAAAGACATTACTAGTGATCTTTTGGGGATATATTGCTTTGCTTTTATTGCAATTGCTTTGTGGTAGATATTTTAGTAACATTTGGTGAGAAAATACGTTGAAATAGCCAAGAGCAGGTGGAAAGTTAGAATCAATAAAGGAAAACTTCCCAAGGTTTATTGTATCTTGTGGTAAAGTCTTGGCCTCGCATCCCAGAGCTTCTGACAGAAACAAGTAATCTCATGCTTCTGAGCAGGGCTACAGGTTATTTTTGCTGCTCCTCCTATTTGGGGATGGGTGTCAGATGACTATGGAGGATCTCTGCTCTGTTGCTGGGAGATATATGGTGCGGTAAAGGAGCAGAAACTGACTTCCATTCCCTGCTACTCTGCACCCACTGCACTAATTCAGGAGCTCAGTGCTGTGTGGTAGTGTTCCATCTCTTTTGCTTCTTCATATGGATCCAAACTTGCCACCCAAAATGCACTTAGTGCAGTGGAAACTGTTTTTCAAAAAAATGGGACAGAGAAATCAGTGCTGTTCCAGACAGGGAAAATACTGTTTGTAGGGCACCTTAATTTCAAAGACACTCAGAAACCTAAGTGCAGGAGGAGAGGTATGCCTTCTTACAGCAGTACTTGTTTCCATCTTTTTAATGCAAAGTGCTGGTAACTCAGGCAGGTGGATTGCATGGATGAGGCATTTTGGGTTTTTTTTAGTTTGTATTGACTTTGCCCAGCAATAGCTCATATCCTGTAACATCCTCTTTACCTGAGGCGCGAATTATTTTGTCATTCCATTTTTCCTCTTGGTCTTTTTTACAAATAATAGCCACTTCTAAAATCTCTGAAATTTTACTTGAATGCTTGACAAGTGTAGTTCCACTGAAGTGGTAAGGTGTCACCCCTCATCTTTTCTCCCTTTGCCAAAATATGCACAGAAAAATCAGAAAGTGGTGGGTGTCAAAACAATGGTTAAATATGGCTACTCTGACTACTGTTTTTATTTTTCTTATTATGAATGTTACATTTTTTAATTAGTGAATTAAGACTTTTTTTTTTTTTGTAACTCACAGTACGCTGCATTTCTCTCACATACCCCATAAAATAACAATATCCATTTTTAATGGAGGTAACTAGTGAAGTAAATTTGAGGAAATTCATTTTTTAGTGGTTTTAATGCATACACTGAAAATACTGTCTTGTTTAACAGGAGAGCACTCTGCATGGAAAGTC
This sequence comes from Pezoporus flaviventris, assembly GCF_033815535.1. NCBI lineage: Eukaryota > Metazoa > Chordata > Aves > Psittaciformes > Psittacidae > Pezoporus > Pezoporus flaviventris. Next base: position 57,101,298 of record NW_026892555.1, read on the forward strand.
AGGGAGGAGACAACAACTAGCTTTCCCTACAGTTAATAAGATGTAAATGCGGGACTAAATGTTATTTATTATGTAAATGTCTTCTGGGAAAACCATTCAATGGGTTAGGCTAGCAAAAAAGAAACAACAACACAGGAGTGATGCTTTGGTGCCCATCCTGGTCAGTGCTGGATTTCTGCTAGTGACTAGAAGCTGACTCACTACTACTTCTCTCAAGAGACAAATGTTTCTACAGCTTCTGGCAGAAAATCAAATGATTTTCTAATATACCCAAGAAAGAGATTGCCATTTATACTGTTTTTTGGATAGGGACAGGGAAATTTCAGTGGCTTGAAAAACAAAGCTTATAGTGTTGTAACTTCCTTTTTTTGGCATTATTAAAATAAAATTAAAAAAGGGGGGGTGTTTCTTGTTTGTTTTGGGGTTTTGTTGAGTGTGACGTGGAGTTTCTGGAATAATGTGTAGAGACTTGTCAATCAAAATCCCCTCTCTAAATATTAGTGATGACTGGCAAAGCTTTATTCGCTATTTCAATGGATACATAGAAATGTTACTCTCAAAAGCATCTATTGTAAATGACTAGGAAAAGTCTTTACGAATCTCTGGAAAATTAAAAGTCACACATAATACTCCCACTGTAAACCAATTATTTTAAATTATTTTAGAAAAATGAAAAAGTTCTTCTTTCTAAAAACCTAATTTAACCAATGAATTTCCTGTAATATGTCTTTTAATGGATTTATTATTAACAACCATGAAAACAATATAACAAAACTGTATGATATGAGCATGCAGAATAATCATAGACTCATAGAATAGTTAGGGTTGGAAAGGACCTTGAGATCATCTAGTTCCAGCCCCCCTGCCATGGGCATAATGACCCATTCAGAGGCCAAACTTTTGCCTGTATTTAGTCAAGAATGTTAAAAAATCTGAACGTGCTGGAAAGGAGAGCTGAGAGGTGAATTAAGTAGAAGGAAAAGGAAGAAAAGAAGATTATGCAGAGATTTTCATTAGTAATGGATCTATTGCAGTGTTTCAATTAAAATATAAAAAAAGGATCTCTAAAGATACTAGAAATGGTGCAGCACTGGAAGTTCAATTTCTGAGTTGAAAGATTCCAGAAATCATTTGGGGGTGATAAGTTTATGTTATTCCAGATATGGAATCATTTTCTGTCGCTAATGAGATGAGGCTACTCACAGTCCAGCCTTAGAAACAGAGTATGGTCCCCTGCAAGCTTGTACATCGTAGTGAAAATCATTCTTGTACAATATTGCAAGGGACAGCTGAATCAGTCATCACCAGACCATAAGTATGCAGAGTTACTGCCATCACTTACAGATACACAGCTGCACAGGTAGTGGGATTTTGTGAAACAAAGAGGAAGGGTGTTCTTTAAAGAGGTTCTGCTATGCCATGGACTCAGCAGGTAATTTCAATAGAATCCTTCTCAGGTTTATACTGAACAAATTTTGTCATTCTAATTGATACTTTAATAAAAGGTAACCTAAATATAGCATGTATATAATACTATATTTCTGAATTACTCAAGAAAAAAAACAATGGCATTGCCCTTAATGCAAAATTTTTAAATCATATTCATTGAGCAGTGAGTGCTTATTCAAGATTGCTGTTAAACTGATTAAATCATAGAATCATAGAATAGTTAGGGTTGGAAAGAACCTTAAGATCACCTAGTTCCAACCCGCTGCCCATGGGCAGGGAGGCCTTACACTAAAAAATGTCACCCCAGGCTCTGTTCAGCCTGGCCTTGAACAGTGCCAGGGATGGAGCATTCACAGATTCCCTGAGCAGCCCATTCCAGTGCCTCATCACCCTAACAGTTAAGAACTTCTTCCTTATATACAATCTAAACTTCCCCTGTTTAAGTTTTAACCCATTACCCCTTGTCCTAGCACTAGTCGCTGGTGAAGAGTCCCTCTTCAGCATCCTTGTAAGCCCCCTTCAGATACTGGAGGGCTGCTATGAGGTCTCCACGCAGCCTTCTCTGCTGCAGGCTGAACAGCCCCAACTTCCTCAGCCTGTCTTCGTACAGGAGGTGCTCCAGTCCCCTCATCATCCTCGTGGCCCTTCTCTGGACTTGTTCCAATAGTTCCATGTCCTTTTTATGTTGAGGACACCAGAACTGCACACAATACTCCAGGTGAGGTCTCACGAGAGCAGAGTAGAGGGGCAGGATCACCTCCTTGAACCTGCTGGTCACCCTCCTTTTGATGCAACCCAGGATGCAGTTGGCTTTCTGGGCTGTGAGTGCACACTGCTGACTCACGTTCATTTTCTCATCAACCAACACCCCCAAGTCCTTCTCCGCAGGGCTGCTCTGAATCTCTTCTCTAAATGATCACTTAAATCTCACAGGAAATACTAAATATTATGGAGACAACACTTTGAGTGGTTCTTATTCTCTGTTACTAAAGGCCTGATGTGGCTTTCTTTCACAGTGACTACCCCAATTATCTGAGGACTTCAGAATTTTTTCAGAAGTTTTGATTACAGCCAATGGCATCCTAAAGTAGGCCAGGGATAAAAGATATCTCACAGTTCGTGAATAATTGAGTAAGCTTCTGTATAACAATGAAGTGCCTTATGAAACACAAATGTTTGTTTGCTGTGTGCTCACATCTGCACCTATTTATCTATATTTATAGGTAAATTCATATGCTAATGCTTTTTCAAACACTGAGATACAAACTGTCTGTTGGTGTAATAAGGGAAAATGCTGCTGAAATGAAGTGGAACTGTATACGTTTATTCCAGCTTTTAAAGTGTGTTTAAAAAAAGCAAAATTCAAATGCAAGGGTGTACCTTTGTGTATGTACACACTACATCAGGAATCCTCTTCAATCCATTCCATTCTTCAGATCTCTCTTCTCCCTAAAGGTCTGGAAAAAAAAAGTGTCATTAAATTGAAGGAGTAACAGTCTAAAGGTAAAACTTAACGGTTCTTCTTGCTATTCAGGGTTCTCCTTGAAAAGGTAGGCCTCTTCATTCCCACAGTCTATGCGCTGAAGCCTTTGAATTCATACCAGTGCTGAAATCCGGGAAAAGGCCTAACAAAGGTGATCCTTAAAGATCAGTAGCACATTGCCCACTAGTAAAAGGGTCAAGGCCTCCCTCTTGAATTTTGTTACTTCAGCTGCAAAGCTTCAAACTTGCTTCCACGCTGTCCTAGATTGATATCCAGTAGAAAAAGGCTGAAGTTGGCATTCAGGAAACCCTGCTTATTTGTCACTGAAGGGATTGCTTTGGTGTATGCATTAGGTGACCTTTTACTCTTCAAAAAGCTTCTTGGTCAACTAAGACAAAACTTCTGTAACCTGATAACCAGTTGTCAAAAATTCAGGTCACCTGTAAAATGTGGATTCTGTGACTCCTGAAACTCACTCCTGAAACCCTCCACTGATGATGGAGCCTGTAGCTTGATGTGGTTTTTCTAAAGGGAAGTCTTTGAGGACTATTAAGGGAGGATAATGAAAATAAGGAAATCAGTCAAAGATTTGAGATTAAAACAATGGGTTTACCCTTATGAAAATATTTCTTAGGAAAAGACTTTCCACAGAGGAAGAGAGATGAACTGAAAATAGAGATGGATTAAAAAAAAAACAAACAAAAGCCAAAACAACCCAGATCCCAGAAGAGCCATGAGTACCATTAAAAGTGATACTTTTATTAAATGAATAAATATGTCCCATTTGAACATTTGGGGCTATTGCTTTTAGTAAGGTCAAAGTAATGTGGATATCCTCTACCTATGGGTAAAGCTTTTCACACCATAATGTTATGAAGCGTTAATATGGGTTAATCAGAAGATAACTGTGGGAGCAGTGCTGTTGCTTTGATAAAGTAAGTTGCAACACTGCCACGATGTTGTTTAAAGAAAGTACTATCTAATAGAGATGGTTTATGATGTCCCACAGTGTAATGTCTTTTTTTTTTTTTCCCCAAAAAATATGATATTGTCTTTGCTCTCCCCCAGGTCAGATGAAGTAATTTCTGAGATAGGAAGTATAGTTGTACAGTTGCCACTTTGCAACCTTAGTAGAAAAAGACTAAAACTTGAATGCTTTCTAAGAAGTATACTTGCAGGGACTTTCATTAAATGCTATCTTTTCTTCCAAAAGTCTTCATAATTAAACATATTGATACTGTAGTTCAATGGTAGGTTTTTTAAAAGAAAACACTTACTTTGCGTGGTAACACTCACTTGAGATAATGGCAACAGAGTAGTAGTCAGCATTATTCTATCAGAATGTAGTTACTTAAGCTTATTTTTTATAATGACAATATATGTGTCCTTGAAATAACTACATAAAAATCCATATGCTATTGTTTATAAACTGTGCAAGTACTGAAAAGGAGAATGAAGGAAACTGTTTTCATAGATTATAAAACTAGGTTAATATCCTATCCATTACTTGCATAATGTAGTCCAGAGGATTATCCTTAATCAGCTTCCCTTTAAACTGCGAGTGTAATCTTATTTGATAATTCAGTCCTGATTTATAACTTCTTGTTATGGCAATACTATCAGAATGCTTAAAGTACCCTTGTTGCTGAAAAGTACATTTTAAACAAAATCTAGTGTGTTTCTCTTAAAAATGAGAGGATAATATTGTTTTGGTTTGTGCTTTCTGAAGGATTTTATTTTTCAAAACTTGCTAAAGTTAATAATCTTTGTAGTTTTTCCTTAGAAAGTTTATCATTTAATGAAGTGAGAGAACTAGATAATGTAGTCCAGTATTGGTCACATTGGTGTTTATTTCAGCCTTGTATTTTCTTTTCTGTGCATACAAGTTTATACTGACTGCCTGCTGATTACTGTATTCTGTTAAAAGCAAAGTATCCCAGTGGTATGAATACTCTCACGAAAATAGATTATAAACACGAAAGCTAGAAATGCGTGGAAGGATTTCTGAAATTTCTCTAATGCAGCCTTATAATTCTTTATGTATCCAAAGTTCATAGAATTACTTGAGTTCAGGGATTATTAAATTTGGCATGCATGAAAGAAAGCAAAGGAAGAAAGTCTACAAAGGACTGACAATATGTATAAATTGATGAATTTTGATTACTTGTGTAGAAATAACTGATGTTCTCAAAGTTTTAAAGACTTCTAAAATAAAATACAGTAATTTTAAAATTTCTTTCCAAGTCAACTATGTAACTAAATGCATGTGGGTTGCTGTCCACCTTTAAAGAAACGCTAATATAATCCACTGATTTCATTTGCAGATTTTCAGGCGTTGTTGGTTGGTTTTCAAGAAGGCTTCCAGTAAAGGACCTAGGAGACTAGAAAAATTTCCAGATGAGAAAGCAGCATATTTCAGGAACTTCCACAAAGTAAGTCATGCCTTTCTCATGAACTGAATTATCGCCTCTTTATCGCTGTTCCTGGGAAGAGCGTGATCTTGATATGGCTAGTTTGCAAAGAATATAGTAAGGATCAGGTTGAAAAAAAAATTGTGGCACTAAAGGCACACTTAAACGTCTGTAAATCTCAGTGATACAAGTGAGATATCATGCTGTTTTTTTCCAGATGAGCGCAAACCTCCCAAAGTGTGTGAAGTTTTCTTTAAATATTAGTATTTTGGAAATGTGAAAAAATAGCTGCTTTAATCAAATGTTTAACTATTAGTTATTACCTGAAAATGCCAAATGCCTCTGTAATGGCAACACTGGTTGAATGAGTAACATTTTTCCCAGAACTCTTGAAGATTTTCAAGCTCTGTTAACAGCAAGGATTTTTAAGGCTAAAAAATCAGGATTCTGAATGAGATTCTCCCTGCTTTCTCTCTCACTGTCACTTATGTGATGTAAAATAAGATACTTGAGCACAGGTTTTTCTTTCTGTCTTATAAGTAACTGTTATCAGCTCCCCAAGTCAGTCAGTAGATTGCAAATTAGCTAATCTTAAAATAGGGCAGGGCTCTGTGCTTGTATTATTGTCTTCTATCCAGTCACCTTTAGCTTTATGTCTTACCAGCATTAGATGTGACATTAAAACTGGCAAGTCTAAATACAAAGTTGACTTAACCAAGGTCATACTCCAAGCACTGGAAGAGGGTGGATGTAAGTCTAGATCTCTTGAAGGCAGGTCTAATGCTTTTTTGTAAAAAAACTACAAAGGAGCCTTTAAGTTCTAGTAGCCTCTTTATATATTTAAATGAAAAATGGGTATATAATAATGAGCATGCAATTATCCTGTGAATGTTTTCTAAGAAAAACAACCTAACCAAAGCTCATCTCCCCCTCCACCTGGTTGGCTAGCCGCGGCCAATGGGCATCTTCTGTTGCAGTCAATAAAAGACAAAGAGACAAAGGCATACACCTGCCAAAGACCCCAGAGTTTAAAGGAAGAGTGCAAGAAAGAGAGTAGAAATTAGCACATTTGCATTGGAGTTTACTGAAGAGGAAACTTGCGTGCTCTGGTGTAGGTATGCATGGGAGGATTCTGCGGAGATTTCTCTGTATCATAAACTTGATCATAGATACTTTAACCCCAGCCACACAGAATGATCACTTGCAAAGTATGGAGAACATATTCACTCAAGAGCCTAAAGGGAATTTAGAGGATTACATATCTGAATTAATAACAGTAGTCTGTAAACTCCAAAATCAGAACCAGCAGAAGTGAATTCTTCCATTACTTGTAAAATCTCCGGTCCTATTAATGCATGCTTCTCTTTCACTAATAAGGTAAATAACCTTCACACAATGTGAAAGTGGTGTGAGTTAGGTCTGTCCCTGACAAGATACAGCTGTCCTGGAGCAAGAGCAGCTTGAATTTGTCAATGCTGGTGTTCTTACCCTTCAAATAAATAAATAGGTGGTCTGGCATTAAGTTCAAAACTTACTGATTTAATCCCCCCAGTATGAAAGATTGTTACTTCAAGATTATGTCAACAACAGCTATTTCTAAGGTTTTGAATTTCAAGTTAGCAAGATCAAAGTAGGATCAGATTTTTAGATTTTAGATTTTTTTGTTGGGTTTTGTTTGGGTTTTTCCGCTGTTACTATGTTCGATTCTGATGTGCTTTATATAAACCTGCAAAAGCAAAATAAAATAAATTGCACAACGTTTTAGCAATAACTTCTGATAGCCAAAAATATCTATGGAGCAGATGGTCTGAAGCACATGTTATATAATATGTATCCACAAAAATAAATAATAATCAAGAAAGAGATTAGCAGTAGCCTACTAGCTGTGATCTGCTAAATCAAATTTGTGGCCAGGCCCACACAAGGGGAACCGCATTACATTTTTTCTTTCACTGCTTGATTGTCCTGGAGAAACTTGTGGAATGCTAAATACTGGTTTCAGAAAATGGTGATTTATGTATTTCAGTCCCAGTGATTTATGACAAGTTCTTATACCAGCTGCAGCAGTTTCTTGACCGGATCTCAGCAATAAGGTCTCCTGTGCACATGCACACAGAAGCATGCACCAAGAGTTTCTGTGGTGCATTAGCAGTCCTGTTGTGTAAGAGATGGGAGGGGACAGGTTCTTCTTGTGTTTAAAAACTCAGTATGCAGGAACAAGATTCTTCTACAGCACAGTTGCTAGTCTGTAATTGAAATGGCCTTAAACCATGAGGTGGTTATTAACTTAAAAAAATTTCAAGGTAAGTGAATTCCTGATAACATTGAGATACACCAAATTTCACCACAGTCATCTGTGTGATAGCCCATGCTATTCTTAAATGTAATTACAAGTCTATAATAAAAACCAAATATATTTACATATGGTAGCATTATCATAATCCTTATAAGAACTGATTGTTTCAGTTTCCCCAGTTACTTTTGGGTTGGTTGGTTACTTTTTCAGGGTTCTCTGGCCACCACCAGGTTGCCTAAATAAAGATTCTTATTGCTTAAGAAATGTGAACTAGCCTACTGTTTATTCTAGTTTAGTCCAAGACTCTTGCTTTGTTGTGGAGCATTTCAGCCTCTTACGTTGCTCCTGGTCACTACAAATACGAAGTTATGCAAGTATCCTTATGGACCTCTAATCTAAAATGCTACTGCTATTATTCATGATTGTTGTATTGCTTCTCAGATGCAAAGACATTCTCAAAAGGAAGTTGGATAAACATCTATGATTATTAGGCTTGAGTTCTTGTGCTTTTGTGGTAAGATATAACACTTGATTTGCATCCAAATTTGAATATTATTTGAATTCCCCTTCCTCACTTCCTCATTTGTTTTGTATAACATTTATGCTTTCTGGTTTTCAAATCTGTCTGGTTTTGCTGTGTTGACCATTCTGCTTGAACTGTTAGTTGATCTAAATTTCCTCATGAAGTCTTTATTTTCTCATCTGATTAAACTCACTCAAAAATTCATATTAGACAAAAGCTAAATATGAATACCTTGTGAAGATCTGGTCGCATTCACCAATACCAGGTTTTTTACTCTGAGAACAATTCCAGATTTAGACTATTTTGTACTTTTCCTCTTCTTCACTTATCCCTGTTCTTTAAAAGTTTTATTGCCTAGAACTCTTTCCAAAAAGTTTCAGAATAGTGATGCCAATGTAGTAATTTCTTAGGAGTCCAGTGAATGTGTGTAGGCATGTGTTCCTGTTAGTTTTGAATAATATTATGCCAATTTTTACCTGCAAAGAATCGAGAAGTTAACAATCATTTTTCTTAGCTCTTTGAAAGAGGTGTACCTTGTCTGGTTTTCACACCCTTATTTTGCTGAGCCTTCCAAAGCATAGATAACTAAATTTTCCTGAAACTATATCCCCCTTTTTTCCCCATTTTGTAATGTAATTCCCTTCAAATATTTGTTTACAGCACTTTTGTGTAATATCTTGTCGTCTAGAAAAATCATCTGATTGGTATGGGAAGGCTAAAAAGTGCATTGCTTTCATGGGCAGCTATTTCTCGGCTGATGAGATTAAAATGAACTCTATTTAAATGAATAACTGTTAGTAAAACTACTCAGTACTGCACACCAAACAGTAAGGTTTGCAGTAATTATCAGATCCCTCTTAAAATATAAAAGTATTTGAACAATGTAATCATTCAAAGCAAGCGTTCTATGGACCAAAAGCAAACTGCAGGAATAATTGAGGCTCTGCTGGTAATAAAACTGTTAATAGAGTCTGAACACATCAAAGGGCAGCATGCAAACTAATAAAACAAAATGTCTTTCAACAGAGATTGTATTAAGGCAATAACATCTTCTTTCCTTAACAGTGTAGTGAAGAAATCTACAAGTTCAGCATGCTGATAGAACTTTGAGTTCCCACAAGCTCAAACCTAAAATGCTTAAATGACACTATGAGTCTCTTCCTGTGTAGGACTCTACTAATCTTTCAAAACCTTCAAGACGCTTCTAATATTAATTAGAAGTGTCAGTTCACAGGGTATATAAAGAATTTATGTCAATAGGTGTCCTTGAATTCCTCATCAGTGCCATCAGTGGCTGAATCTAAGTATCAAGGGAATAAACAGTGGGAGAAGTAAAGATCATCTCTAAGTCTCTACTGGTAGCACAATGCAACTCTAAGACATGTTAGTGCTTCTTATATGAAGATCTGTGTACCTTTATTGAGGTAAATTTGTAGTAGTTCTTGAGTGTGTGCATAGTTTTGCAGCAAAAGTGACACTACTCTTCAAAATCATCTGTTTAAATAGGAGCCTCTATTCCCATTATGTGAAGTGTTAAAACAAGGAGGTAGATAGAACATGTTACTTTAAAAAAAATATTTGGACAGTGAAGGGTTGTTTAAAAAATTTAGCGGGGGGGGGGGGGAATAAAAATTATGATCTAAAACTCAAACTGAGTCTGGGGACTCAGTGGCTAGAGGGCAGCTCTGCTGAAAAAGCCTCGAGAATCCCACTGGGCAGTGATCTGAGCCTGTGCCTTGGCAGCAATGAAGGCTTGCCTCAACAGGAGTATGGGCAGCATACTCTCCAGTGAGTGCATTTTAAGCCATACCTGGAATATCATGTCCAGTTCTGGTCCCCTAGCTGCTCTATTCAGGATAGCCATAAAAAAAAAAATGGAGATGGTCCAGCAGAGGGCAAGTGAGGAAACTGGAGGTTGTAGAAGCTGACATGAGGAAAGGCTGAAGGATCTGGGTTTGCACTAGTGAAGAGAGAAGGCCTGTGGGTATCTATTTACAGCTTTCTAGTTTTGATGACGGTGGCTGAAGTGAGAAATGGATATGCTCTCTTCTAAAGGGTGCTCAGGGGAAGGACAAGAGGCAATGGGCAGAAGTTACTTCAAAAGAAATTAGCTGGATATAAGAAAGAAAACAAAAAAAGCACAATGGAAAGAACTAAACATCAGAGCAGGCTGACCAGAGATGTCAGTATTTCCTAGCTTGAGGAAATCTTGAAGACCTGAAGATCTGGCTTGGCAGGGTCCTGTGTAACCTAATCAAAGGCTCTGCTGTCAGGGTTGGAACAGATGATCTCCAGGGGTCCCTTCCAACCTAGGCCTTTCTATGAACTATGAAGTATCTGTCACTGAAGTTTCTATAAGCTCTTGATATACCCCTGTGTTGCGCCTATTTTATCAAACTGCTTTTGCCCTCTCTTGAGTGTATTTCAGTTATTTCTAGTGATAAAAAAAAATATACTTAATCTTCCTAATGTCTCTTAAACCAGTCTGAAGAGAGCTATTTCTTTGAAAAGTTCTGGTGTTACTGCTTTATAGTAGAGAACACAATGGTCTCTATGTCAAGTTATGTATATTCTGGTTTTGCCATGAAAATCTGTCCACCTTTTGGCAAAGTTTAAAACCTTTGCACTCCCATGTTTTGTGCATATTTGTTAGAAGCACTTCTGACTTTGGCATCTAAAATGTCTCATGTCATCTGTAAAGCTTCATATATGATGAACATTCAGATAATTTTCTCTCTTGAGTAATGAATATGTTCCCTCAATTTCTTTCAAGGCTAAAGCCTGGCATTCACTCTAATAGCTGCTTGTCATTTCTGAAGACCAGTTTGGGGTCAGGTGTTTGAGATGAGATCATGGAGCCATTCTCTGTATGTATATACTTTGATGTGTAGGTAACATGGAAAGGAAAATCGCTGAATTAAAGCTTAGAGAAGAAGTAGACCGAATGTTAGAATGTGGAAGCTAAGTAAAGGAATAAATGCTCTGGCAACCTATAAGAGCACCTTATCAATTAGATATCTGAGAGAAACACCAAGAGCTTCATGCAGTTCAAAGCTGGCTGTTCAAAGAATTGATATGAGGAATGCTAAAGGGAAGAATGGCGTGGGAAAATGGTAAAGAAAATGTATATTACTAAGGGTAAATAAATCTATTTTAATTGACTTTGCACGAAATCTTGGAGACTGGTGCAGAAATAAGAATCTGCCAATGAAAAGGAGGTGGACCAGGAAGCAAAAAGTATGGGTATGGTTTGTCTCTTCAGCTCAGTTATATTTGTTGCAAAGAGAATCAGTGCAGCAGCACAGATTCACATTAAGAAAAAGCAAGAGGGGTTGTTCAGCTTTTTACACCAAAGCAAATTGCTCTCTAATAGCACAACATTATTGTTGTGGGCAGCTGAGAGATATGCACTTCTCGGACGTTTCCCAGGAGTGTCAAGTTCTGAGAGAAGAAGACCCTGTGTTTGGAAGCAAGGGTTTCAGTACCAGGTACCCAGATGAAGCTGCCGGATAGGTACAAGAAGAGAGACTGGAAATAAGGTCTCTGCAGGATATATCCACTGGTCCTTGGCGGAAGATCAGAATAACAATTAAGCTAGGTTATAAAACAGCTGGATTCTGCAATGGAGATTTGCACTAAGCTGCTCTTCTTAATGCAAGTGTTGTTGAAAAGCTGAATCCTGAATATCTCAAATTAAGATCAAAAGTTTAAATGACATTTTTTGTTTTCATTTGCTTTTATCATACAATTTGTTTGGTCCTTTCTTGTCAAAATAATCCACACCTTTCAGAAGTGAGGAAGGTGTAAAAGGAAATTGGCATTTGTTAAACCACCTGTATGAAATATACTTGTGTGATGGCCATTATGGAAAAACCATGAGAGAAACCAAAGTATAATCAGTGTACCATTAAGTCAGAAAAACAATGAAGTTATGAGAATAAAACATAATTTATAAAGCCTCTATTCAACAGAATTGTATTTAACATTTATTCTGACTGAGGTTAAAAACCATTATGAAAAATCAAATATGATCATATAATTAAGGCAATGTATATCATAATATGTTTAGAAGAGGTGCCAAGAAACGTAAAGGTATTTATTTGTCTTAACATGGAGTAGGAAAATGCCATCGATAAAAAACAGGGGCCCACTGCCACACAGATAACAGGAAAATGGTGGAGTAAACTTACAGAACTAGGAGTCAAAGTAATATTTAAGACTTCCTTTCCTAGCCTTCAGCACTTGACTCTGCATTTATTATTCTTTTGCAATACTGTGTGTCCACTTTCACTACTCAAGTGTAGAAGGTAGATATACTACATAAATAATAAAAGTTCTTGATGAAAGTTAAACACCTAATTATTTGCCTGCTGTGTATAACACTAAGAAAGAAATGTTATGTGAAGATTTTTTTTTTCTTAATAACAACATTTTCCCTTGAAGCTCTATGAATTACATGTCTGTGTTGTTGGGAAATGTTTACATTTTGATGTGGAAATGGCAAGAGGCATGGTCCCTTATGCAATAGCTGTAAAAGGAAGCAGGTACAAACAGCAGGTTATGGAATATGAGGGAGGGCAGACAGTTTTGGCACTGTAATTTACTTTCTTTTAATAAAGGGAGATGAAATATAATAAGTCTTAGGAGGGCTAAATTTCTTGTAAGGTTTTGATTTGCTTATAGTAAAGGAGGCTTTGCAACATAAATAAAGAGCAATTTATTATGAAAATTGGCAGAAAGCTATCTAATTTTTACTTCATAGAAAAAAATTTGAAATTCAAATCACTGGCTGATGAAGGTTATTAAAAATGCATTAGACTTGAAAATGTAGCTGCATGTAATTGTCATAATAGATATTCAAAAATAATTTTTCCCCAGTGGCAATTAAGCTAAAAGAATTTTCAAATTATCATCTAACAAATTTCAGTTAATTTTAGTAGCAAATAAAATTAAAACATTTCATAAAGTTCGTAAAAAATTTAGAACTACTTCTTTAAAAAAAAAATCCTAAAAACTGTTGCATTTCTGTTCAGAATCTTTCATTTTCATCTTTTTCAATTTCCTGCCATTTTATTTTATTATTTTATTTTAATTTTTTATTAATTTTTTTTCATTTCTCCCTATTGGAGTTTTCTCTTTTTCACTTTTTTCTCCTGAAGACCTCTGGACCACTTTGAGTACATGTAAATACCCACACATGTACAGGCATGTGCTGAGTTTAGTTTAATTTTAAATTTTCTTTCTACATCTGGTATTTTTGCATCTAGTTTGTGCATCTTTTTTAAGGAGCATCAAGAACTTCATAGGCAATCTGGTGCTCTTAATACTTCCTTCAGAATTTCTAAAATGCCTCTAATATATATGTTTATATTTCAGAATAGCATCAAAATACGAGTTTTGGCATTGTTGAATTGAGATGGGGATTATTTTTTAAAGACACTGAGGCATATTTACACTCTGTAAAAATCAATGGGGGTGAAGTTTTTTTGTGGTGGGTTTATATTTATCATTTTAATCCTTTCTAAAAACAAAACAAAATTAAGCTAGTGGATATGTCAGTGGTTGCGCTTTTATATGTACAGTCATGGGCTTGTACCACTTGCTGTTGTCCACAGGCAGCAATGGGGCAGAGCACCCAACTGAGTCCTCTGCTTGTGTGTAGTTTCCTCACCTTTGGCAGCAAGCAAGAGCCAGAAACAGTGAGGGCAAAAATGATGATGATGATGTCCCTTCTCCTTTCCTGGCTAAAGTAATTTCTCTTTTTCTGAATAGCGTTCAGAAATGCCCAGCATCAGAGAGGTCCTTAAAACCTGGATCATGAGATGCCTCTCAACCATGATTTTTTTTCTCCCATGATTGGTAAAAGGGAAGTTAAGCCAGCCTTTCCCACTTAAATTTGACCCAAAGCTTCCCCATGGTATCAAGGTTGGGCTGAAGGGTGCTACAGCCTGAGCTGAAAGCTTTCACAGTTTGAAAGGGATAAGAAGGGAAGTTAAACCTAGTGTTCAGCCACTGGCATAATGTACAGTATACATACAGCCAAAATAATTTATGTGCATTGAAAGCCTATGGTTACTTGTATCCTTTAGCACTCCTGACCGTTTGTCAATGCAGTGAGGGATTGCTTAGTTAGGGTTATACCTAGCAGTTTAATGGGAAGAATTACATGCCTATCTCCTACTGCATTTAGCAAAGTTATATTTTGTAAGCATGACTTCGCTTGTAATTTGTTTTGAAATGTAGTCTGTGTTAATAAACACTTTTTTTTTGACTGACCTTATCCAACAAGATAACTTTGGGAATTATTGCAAGTTAGCCAATTTAAGTAAACCAAGAGGAAAATTTAAAGGCATTTTTTGGCAAGTACATTTCTCCTTTTCTTTTCATTCAAAGACCAATAACATATTCCTTTTAATTAAACAATACCTTTGAGCAGAAACTACGAAAGATCTGGAAATAGTCATGTACTTTGAGAATGTTACAAGTGAAAACTTTTAAAAATGAAAACAGTTTCTAACTGTCCAATATATTTTAGTAGCCTCATAAGGCTATTAAAACTCATCTAATGATCTAATTCATTTACAGGTTCATTCTGAAGCATTGTCTTATTGCTGTACTTGGATAATTAGACTACAGTAATGAAATGCCCCATTTTGTTTCACAGTGTTACTGTTTGCATACCTAGTAACTCTATCAGGAAGTTTGATATTGAAAGTATCTTTTTTTAATTCTAGCTGAAACTTGGAAACATAATTGGGAAACTTACTTTATTTCAGTTGTGAATCATCTTCCCTCTCTGCCTTCTCTCTAGCGTGGTGTTATTTTTCAAGTGTGAACCTGAGTTTCAAATTAGAGCGTTCTTTTAACGTTAAGGCATTAGTTATTTAAATTTTTTGTCAACACTCACTTTTACAGAAGGTGTTTTTTTCCCCCCTGTATTTTAATGTTATACTAACACAGTAGTCTGGTATTCAGCTTGCACATCAAAATGAAAGGTCAGATTAGAAAATATATTTCAAAGATTCTTTAGGACAGTAAGGAAATGAGATTGGGGGAGGACTGTGATTTTTGTATTATGAATTACTCTATAAAAATACCCTTTGAAGTATAAAGGCATTTCTTTCTCAGTATGTATTTGAAAATCCTAATTAAAATGTTTGAAAAGGGAAGAGATCCATATACACATGAACAGATCAGATTCGAACTATTCCTTTAAAACACCAGGCTAACAGCCAAAACCAGAATGATCCCAGTAGGCTATTTGATATTATGGATTAGGCAGCAGTTCAATCCTGGCAGTATCACAGCATCACAGTCTGAGAGGAAGTAAAGTAACTTGGCTTGGCAAAACTCCTACTTCTTTGCCTATTAAAGGTAGCTGGTATTACTTAATATGCTTGTTCTGCCCTGCTAATTTTAATTTACAAACACTGTGAAACAATATAGCATTTAAAAAAGCATAACAAAAGGTAGTGAAGTAAATTTGGTTTCCATCCTTGATTTTTTTAGATTTCATTGAGACAAAGTAAAGAGTTTGTAACTGCTTATGTGGTAAGTGCTCATTAAAAAGTGGAAATTAAAAGATGTTATTTTATTTTATGTTCAGTTTAAATATGTATTCTCCAAAAATGCTGAAAAATTGAAACATTTTCATGTTTACCTTTTTTTTTTTTTTTTAATCTCAGTTTTATCTGGGGGGAAAGAAGATACTTTTCAATATCCCTCTACTATCAGACCTATGGGTATTTTTTCATATCAGACTTCACTTTCTTGCCCTGACATCACTGCTTTATATGTAGTCCGAATGACTTTTAATACATAAATTCATTCTGTCACCTGTTTTAGGACAGGTAAAATTATTTGTGCTGTTATAGGTGTAGTTTTCATTTAGTGCTTACAGGAATGAACATTTACTTGGTAGCAGTTTCTTAAACACTTATTCTTCTGAAATAGCAGCTGGAGAACTGCCCCAGAGGCATAATGTGGAAGTTGATACGCCACTTCTTGGCAAAATTCCTGGAGAGTGTTGTTACCATAACAACTCATCTTCCAAGGATAAATCTGCATGCAGAGATGGGAAAAACTCTTCTGTTTTCTTTGTGAATTGGTTTTGCTTTTATATGTTCTTTCACTTTTCTGATCTTGAGATTTCTCTTCTTCCTTATTATGTTCTTCTTGTAATATTGTGTTTTAAATTTTGCTATTCTTTCATGAAATAAGTATGTTTTTTTTCTTCTGCCTCTCAGAACATTTTCACCTTGTCTTATTTTTCTGTCATTTGCATCCCTAGTCACAGAATGAATAAAAGAACGGTTAGGGTTGGAAAGGATCTTAAGATCATGAAGTTCCAAACCCCTGCCATGGACAAGGACACTTCACTCTAGACCATCTCCCAACGCTCTGTCCAACCTGGCCTTGAACACAGTCAGAGATTGAGCATTTACCACTTCTTTGGGCAACCTGTTCCAGTGCTTCACCTCACCACCCTCACAGTAAAGAACTTCTTCCTTATATCTGACCTGAACTTCCCCTTTTTAAGTTTAAAACCATTACCCCTTTTCCTATCACTATAGTCCCTGATGAAGAGTCCCTCTCCAGCTCCTCCCTCTTGTTGATTGCCATGTGTGTTGTTATGCAGAATATGCTGAAGTCAGGAAAACGTATTTCAATTTAAATAGTCTGAATGCCTCATCTCATATCGTTTTTCCCAAACCTATAAAGGTTCTAATAGCCTTACAGATCTGTTAGCATCACTTTCCTAGATTCACAGGTTAATTCATATGTTAATTGACCTCAAGAAGTATCTTGTCCAACTCCTGCTCACAGTAGAGCCAGCTCTGAGGTCAGACATGGCTGCGCAACTTTATCCCAAGAGTTCGGTCTCTGAAACCTGCAGGGGCAGAGACTGCATCACGTCTCTGGGTGGCCTGTCCCACTGCTGGGCTTGCTTCTCCTATGCAACCTGAACGTCTCGTTTCTCGGTTTATGCCTGTTGTCACTCTTCCTTTCATCAGGCACAGCTGTGAAGAGCCTGTCTCTCTCCTTGATAACCTCCCTGCAGGCAAGGGGAGGGCAAGGGCTGCTGTTAGGTGCCCTCAAAGTGCTCCCTGCTGCAGGCTGGAGCAGCCACCGTCCCTCAACCTCTCCCCACAGGGTAGGTGGTCCAGCTTTGGCAGTCCTGGGGCCCTCTGCTGAATTTGCTCTGGTTTATCGGTTGTGCTGGGGTCCCAAAACTGGACATAGTATTGTAGGTATGATCTAGTGAGTGCTGGACAAAGAAGAAAACCCACTTCCCATGATTTACCATCAGTGCTTCTGTTGATGTAGCCATTTCCCCAGTACCAAAGGTCTATGTTTTTCAGGCAGCATGCTGCCTTTTTTTTACGAGCCAAAATCCCATTCAGCTCTGATTGAAGCTGTACCAAAGCTTGTACTCTGTGGTAATTGGATTTAGCCATGTAAAAAGAGCTGCCGTTAACTGCAGATACCACGGCTGAAAACTGAGCTGAAGGGAGAGGTTTTGTTTCTTCGAGGTCCTCCTCTCTGTACTCCTTTCATCTGCAATGTACCAGCATCTCATTTTCTCCTTTTCCAGCAGCATTCAGCCAGCATATTGATGCCTCCTTTGCCCTTTTCTTGCTATGATAGTTAGCATAGCTCTTGCTTCTTATATCCCTCTCTTATCAGAAACATCCATGATGTTTCTGGTTTGAGGTAGTTCTCTGCTGTCTGGGCATCACTCACTAGAGTTCCTGCTCCTCGCCACTGTGTTGGCTTTTGCTGTTACATTACTGCTTGCGTGGTATTACACAACAGATGGTAGTATGTGGGCCATTATTAAGTAATAAGATGATGAGCAATTACATTTTGTAGCACTCTTCTCCTTTTTATTTTTGCTAGATAGAAATTAAATGACAGGAAGATAGTGCTCAATGCAAAACAGAAATCCATTTATGCAAATTCAGACCTTTTCCTCTGCCCAAGCAATTTCCAGGACTCTGCACAGTTGAGATAACTTCAGTAGATGGAACCACAGAATCATTTGCCTCACAGTTTCATATGGGAGGCATGCGTTTGGAACAATTCAGGCAGGATAGAACTCAGAATGGAGCACTTGAGATTTTATGTATAGTTTCTGTGGGGTTTTATCTTTTTCGGACCTCCTTTCCTGTGTACTGTGGAGTTATACTTTTGTAGTGATAACAGACGTAATATGTGATTTAGAAGATTTTTTTCTTATAACTGTGGAAGAGTTATCCAATCATTTTAAACTTACAGTTTGAGCACCAGAGCCCTAGATGTGTTATATACATATAGTATTTACATGCCCACGTTACCCGGAAGTGGCCAGTGCAGATCCTAGATGTTCAGCTCCCTGACTAGAACAGATTTATAGTACAGTAAGCAAATAAATGTCTGGTGTATGTCAGTGATGAAGCATGATGTACACAAGAGAAAATGCATACTGAATTGTCCCTAAAATTCTTAAACTACTAAAAATGCTAAATGTAGTTCCAAAGTAATTAGAAAAATGACTAATTACATTGACTGTTAAGAAGCAAGATCCCAGTCAATCTGAGCCTTTATGTAAGTTAAGTGTGCTTTATAATTTCATAGCGTTTCACATCTGAGAATGTAATCACAGAATCACAGAATAGTTAGGGTTGGAAAGGACATTAAGGTCATCTAGTTCCAAACCCCAGCCATGGGCAGGGACACATCACACCAAACCATGTCACCCCAGGCTCTGTCCAGCCTGGCCTTGAACACCACCACGGATGGAGCATTCACAGCTTCCTTGGGCAACCCATTCCAGTGCCTCACCACCCTTACAGGAAATAACTTCTTCCTTATATCCAGTCTAAACTTCCCCTGTTTAAGTTTTAACTCGTTACCCCTTGTCCTATCACTATAGTACCTAGTGAAGAGTCCCTCCTCAGCATCCTTGTAAGCCCCCTTCCGATACTGGAAGGCTGCTGTGAGGTCTCCACACAGCCTTCTCTTCTCCAGGCTCAACAGCCCAAACTTTGTCAGCCTATCTTCATACAGGAGGTGCTCCAGTCCCCCGATCATCCTCATGACCCTCCTCTGGACTTGTTCCAACAGTTCCGTGTCCTTTTTATGTTGAGGACACCAGAACTGCACACAATACTCCAGGTAAGGTCTCACAAGAGCAGAGTGGAGGGGCAGGATCACCTCCTTCAACCTGCTGGTCACCCTCCTTTTGATGCAGCCCAGGATACAGTTGGCTTTCTGGGCTGTGAGTGCACACTGCTGACTCACGTTCATTTTCTCATCAACCAACACCTCCAAGTCCTTCTCCGCAGGGCTGCTTTGAATCTCTTTTCCGCCCATCCTGTAGCTGTGTCTGGGATTGCTCTGACCCAGGTGTAGGACCTTGTACTTGTCATGGTTAAACTTCATGAGGTTGGCATCAGCCCACCTCACAAGCGTGTCAAGGTCTCTCTGGATGGCATTCCTTCCCTCCAGTGTATCAACCGAACCACACAGCTTGGTGTCATCGGCAAACTTGCTGAGGGCACACTCAATCCCACTGTCCATGTCAGCATCAAAGATGTTGAACAAGACTGATCTCAACACAGATCCCTGAGGGACACCATTCGTTACTGGTCTCCAGCTGGACATTGAACCATTGACCACAACTCTTTGCATGCGGCCATCCAGCCAGTTCTTTATCCACCAGGTGGTCCATCTATCAATTTGATGTCTCTCCGATTTAGAGACAAGGATGTCATGCGGGACAGTGTCCAGTGTCCTGCACAAGTCCAGGTAGATGACTTCAACTTCTCTTCCCCTGTCCATCAGTTCCGTAGCCCCATCATAGAAGGCCACCAAATTGGTCAGGCAGGATTTCCCCTTAACGAAGCCATGCTGGCTGTCACCAACCACGTTGTTGTAATAGTTAAGAATGCCAAAAAGAAAAGCAAAAACCAACAAAAATTCCCAAACATTTTAAAGGGTAAGTATCTTAAATTGTGTTGACAGTGACTATTTTGTCATATAAAATATTTTGCTACCGTAATGAAAATGTTGTCCTGCAATTATTTCCTGAAGTTTACCAATGTACCAAGTGAACTTTGAATAAGAAGGCTATAGATTGCTGTAATATGTGTTAGAGACTCCCAGACAAAAAAAATGTGGGTGTTTTTCCTATGTGAAAATAAGTTCTTAACATGGAGGATTTGTTATAGCCAGTGTGGGAGAGTTCTGAAATGTCTAGTGCTACAGCATTTTTGGAGAGACCGGAAGTTTGTTACTAGCAATCTATCATCTGATATCTTCTGGCTAGCCAGAGGTGACTATCCAGTTCAAAGGCTGGGTTTACAGTTTGGAGGTTTTATTTTCCTTATAACAATCCTGAATAAATTCTTTGATCATCAGCCTATCTCTGTGCATCTTGCTTGGATTTAGTGTATTTGCTACCGGCCACCGCAGACTACCTTATGTTAGTAATTTTTTTGCACTAAAGCTCTGTTAACTGTTCATTCCTTCAGAAGAGTCCTTTCCAGCTTTTTCTCTTGCTCTTAAGGTTGATGCATAGCTCTATGTTGTATTTATTTGTTTTCTTTTGAAAGAAATGTTGAAACTTTTTAAAAATAGTCATAGAGAAGCAGACAGCTTTTCTTTCCTTTCTTTTTCTTTTTTATAAATGGTTGATCCACTCAAATATGTCTAGACAGAACTTAGAAGATGTTGATGATTATTTGTTTTATTATTTCTGTATAAAATTAACTTAAAACAAGTAGACACTCCTAAAGTGATGCTCCTTTTAGATGAGATGTTATACCAACACAAAACAAATTAGAGTTTTATGCTTATCTGCAGACCAAGATTAGGAAAAACAATGAGGATGAGAGGAAGTGCATTGCATTACTTGAAGTGCTGTTTGGATGGTTCTTAAGTGCTCTGAAGCAGCAGCATCAGAAAACTAACTATAGGGTCTTTTCTATTTTAGTCATTGTTTGATATGCCTTTGTAAAGAAGTTTTGGATTTTGGTGAACAATCTGAGACTCACCCCCAAAAACTGTGTGCAGATCAAGTGCATTTCTTTTCAGCTGTGCTGATGTGAAACCTTTGTGGGGATCCAAATTCCTACCTGTGAGAGGAACCAAGTTCCAGAAACCATCACTGATGGGTAGCCTTGAGACTCAGGTGCCTACTCTAGTTTAATTTTGCAGGAATGAGATGCTGCCTTTACCAGTTCTACCTTGTAGCCCTTCAGAGTCATGTCCTTTCATCAAATATTAACCAGAAGTAAAGGCGTTGGATGTTTCTGATATAGCTATGTAACCCCCAACCTCCCCAAGAAAGAAGGAAGCTGTTAGATGTGGAAAAAGGTGGAATCAACGAAGCTTGGCAAAGGAAAGTTTGTTACATATAAGTAGTTATTCTACGTATATTCTTCAATTAGTGTTCAACTATTTGTTATTCTATAAACAATTAAAATTATGTTGGGGACTGATACAGAAAAAGAAAAATCAAGAAACCAAGTAGAAGAAAAAAAAAAAAAAGCAAGGAAACGTGTATGTGGGCTGCTGAGTGATGGACATATGAGGCAGGAATTATTGATGAGGAGTAGGAGAACTGAGAAACGGACCAGGCACTAAAAGTCCCTAACGTGTACCATGCTAAGCACCATATGGACTACTGCACTAAATGGTAGCACCAATATCTAGTAGATAAAAAAATAAATATCTAAGTTAACATTCTAGTGTTTTAGTGAAAATTTTTAAACTGCGTAATATTAGTTTAACACAAAAGGATCTCAAAGGTGGGTGTCAGGAGGATGGTGCCAGACTCTACTTAGTACTGTCCAGAGACAGGACAAGGAGTAGTGGCCATAAACTTAAACACACAAAGTTTCAACATGTGAAAGAACTTTACATTGAGAGTAGCAGAGCACTGGAACAGGCTGCCCAGGGAGATTGTTGAGTTTCCCTCTCTGGAGACATTCAAAATCCACCTGAATGAGTTCCTGTGTAAGCTACTCTAGGTGGCCCTGCCTTGGCCACCTTGGGGTTGGATTGCCTTGGGGTTAGACGAGATGGTCTCCAGAGGTCCCCTCTAACCCTAACAATTCTGAGATTCTGTGATCTATTTACCCTACTGGAAGAAATCATAAAGAATAAGGGTAGGCAAGAAATCTGTTTGCAAGATTACTCACTGAACAGGTATTTTATTTGTTGTGAAATTAATTTTGTTCTAGAAGGATACAAATACAGGGAAATAAGAAAACCGATTTTCAAAGTTTTTGTTGGGTTGGGTTGGTTTTAATAGTACCAAAGTTTTAGACAAAGTATAATCCCACGATGGGAATATTTCCTTCTTTTTTTGTAGGAAGTCTAGGTAAGACTCTTGCATGTATTAAATTAAATTTTTCCAGTTGCAAATTCTCTAGATAGTTCCAGACTTTATGTTGTTGTGAAGAACAGCAATATTTTCACTAACTACACTATTTTGTCAACAAGTCTGTTATGATAGCACAGGGAGCAAATTTTGGTATAAGATTCATTGCTTAAAAAAGTAGTTTTGTCTAATGCACTACTCATAAAAAAGGGGCTTCTTTTTTGATACATTTTAAATTTGATTGGTGTTTAAAACCTTCTTGAGGTTTGCAAAGAGATGGGCAAAATTGTGTCGAAGGAGTTACAACTTTTGTAGGTTTGGGGTATTTTTTTGGCTTTTCAGTAGCTTTGACACTTTTTTTCCCCTTTAAAAAGGATTATTTATTTATTAAAAACAACAATAACAAATTAAACCACACTTTTAAAAATCACTGAGAAAAAACAGTCTGGTTGCCAAGGCAAAGTTCGTTTTTCCTTCATACAAAATAATATAAACTCTCAGGTGTTTATTCATTAATTGCAAATGTTCAGCAAGTAGAGAAATGACTCATGCTTCATCAGCATCAAACCCAGATT
Organism: Pezoporus flaviventris; assembly: GCF_033815535.1. Taxonomy (NCBI): domain Eukaryota; kingdom Metazoa; phylum Chordata; class Aves; order Psittaciformes; family Psittacidae; genus Pezoporus; species Pezoporus flaviventris. The sequence continues at coordinate 57,124,403 of NW_026892555.1, forward strand.
TTGGAATTTGATTAACTTCAGTTCACTATATCAGTGGGAAGATGGACTTTCATGGTATCATTACTGTTGCCTCTTTCTGGTCTGATTCTGAAGGGAAACATACTGTACAGTTTCAAAAGAGAAACATGAAAGAAAATATTCATATCTCTATTTGATATTAAAAATTAGATAAACAGTAGAAATACTGAGGGGCTTATTTGTTAGTTGGTCCCTCTCATTTTTACTGTCAACTAATATTTCTGAGATGTTAACTGGTGGGATTTTTTTTTTTCTGTCAACCTGTTGACTTGCCCAACAGGTAAAACTAAAACTACTTCAGCTTGGAAAGGGTTTGATGTACATGGGCCAGCAATATGCTCTTCCCACAAAGGAAGCTAGTGGTATCCTGGGCTGCATTAGGAGAAGTGTTGCCAGCAGGTCAAGGGAGGTGATCCTTCTCTAGTCAGCACTCGTGAGGCCACACCTTGCAGTGCTGGGTTCAGCACTGGGCTCCCCAGTACAAGAGGCAGATGGACATACTGGAAAGAGTGCAGTGAAGGGTCACAAAGATGATGAGGTGACTGGAGGATCTTTCCTGTGAGGAAAAGTTGAGTGCTGAGACTGTTAAGCCTGCAGATGAGAAGGTTTATTCACTGTATACTCATTATTGAGTATATTCTCTATATCTGAGCAGTTTAGAAAAGACAGAGACAGGCTCTTTTCGGTGGTGCATAGTGACAGAATCAGACGCAACCTTACAAATGTAGTGATACTAATTGGCATAATTAAGTTACTTCCCTTAACCAATAAAACACCAATGTTCCTATATTAGGTAACTTATTTGATGCAGATTCTGAAACTGATCAAAGTTGTACAAATAAGTAATTGAAAAATATATTACAGAATAATCACAAACCTGTCTAAATGTCATTGTAATAACTATGTCTCCAAGTAGAACTTTATTAGAGAAGTAGATCTTTCACTTTTTAATATGTTACATTTGATAGAAGGTTCTGCAGCTTCAGACTCTGCCTGTTTATGTTTTTTTTATAAATTAAAAGGCATGTTACCTGGGGGGAGGGAGATTATAGTAAAAATTGAGTAGTTGTGTTCATGTTTTTATTTGTACTATTTATGTGTTGGCCTTAAATGCTTTTCTTCATTTTAAGGTAACCGAGCTGCACAATATCAAAAACATAACTAGACTGCCTCGAGAGACAAAGAAGCATGCAGTGGCAATTATCTTTCATGATGAGACGTCAAAGACATTTGCGTGTGAGTCAGGTAAGCAATTAGTACCACATTTCTAGCTTGAAGAAATAAAGTTGCAGATCAAAGTTTTCCTCGGATGAATTAACTTAAAACACCAGATAGAAATATTTACCTTAAGAGAATCTGTTGTAAACAAGAACTTCAGAGTTTGAGGTTTAGTTTTGGGGGGGTTGGGAGGGTTGGTTTGTTGTTTTGTTTTTTTTTTAGTATACTTTGGGAGGTGTTGGGGGTGTTACAGAGCTCTTTCTTCCATTAGTTATCTTTGACTGCATGCAGATGGTCTAAAGACTGGAGATTTTCAGCTGAACTTGTAAAACTGAGTAAAAAATACCTATGAGATGTTATTAAGTCAATCTGTGAAACATTCTTTTTTGTTTTGTTTTGTTTTTTACAAAGTTTTGCTATAGGCACTTACTAAGCTAATAATTACCATGCCTTTGCAAATAAGAGGCAAATACCAGCTAAAACCTCAGGATATCGTAAAGTGGAATGTCAAGCAGTCTGTGGTTTGAACAGCTACAGGGTATAATGAGTGAAGTTGAGAACAAGGCTTGGTCATCATGATATATAATGACAGGTAGTTACATGTGAGTCATTGGACACTGCACTATTAAATTACACTGTTTTCTGATTGAAATTGCAGTTGTACATGTATGTGTACTAGGGTATTTTTTATCAGATTTTTTTTTTTTTTTAAGAATGAGAATTTTTTTTAATGATAAAGTTTCTGTTTGTTTAGTGACATATTTGAAACTGTGCATTTTTAAATGATACATTAATATTATCATATAAACATTGCACGGTGTGCAGTCTAAGTCAAATCCAGTGAAACAAAATTCAAGAAATGTGGAGGAGGTAAGTTGAAAGTGAGTAAGATGATACATTACGTGAGTTTTGTATCAAGAATTGCAAATTTTCATATGTACATGAAAGTACAGATTTGCAAAGATTCGTTTGTTTATTAATTTCAAAACACATAGAAATGTCTAGCTTTCTAGGATCAATTTAATAGCTTATTAGATAAATAGTTCACATTAAAGATTTTAATTTCTAACTAGTAGAATTAATAATGACTCAATAATATGGTTAATAATCAAGTAAAACCATTTAAATAATATTTCAACAGCACTGAAATCGGTTCTATGGAAACTTTTCCATTTGCCCATGTATGCATTCCCCTTGATCTTTAATGAAAAGGTATTATTCCTTCCCTGGAATTACTATAGTGCAGGCATATTTGAAAAGAGTGACAGCAAATCATAACTTCAGGATTCTTTCACCAAAGGGGCAAGCCTAAGAAAGCTCAGCATGTCTGGCCCACTCATCCTTTCTTACTGTAACAAATGTGATGCAACTCCTTAACCCCCAGTTGTGTACACAAGACCTTAAGGTGCTAACAAGATGACAATATGAGATGCCCTGCCTTAAGGCTATGTTCTGTGCAAAGGTGTGTTTTGAGTCAATGGAGCCTTGGGTAAAGTGATGAGCCAGTGGAAAGCTCGTGTGCTTTTTCAGGCTGGAGAAGAAACAACTTCAGAAGATCTTATTGCTCCTTACAACTACCTGATCTGAGAACACAGAGAAGATGGAGCTATAAAAGTGTGAGATATCTTGGTCTTTCTGAAAGACAACATATCTTAGCTGTGGGTATAGTGAAGTTTCAATCAGTTTGCCTTTCTTCAGGCCTTCTGTCTATCTAAACAGTATAAACCGTGTCATCTTCACCAGATGAGATAGATACACTGCTTTGTTTCATTAAGATCAGACTCTCTTGAACTCCAAATCTTTTTTGTGTTCTGAAGATACGGTCTAAAAAAAAATCAACTTCATTTGCAGCTCATTTCCACAACTGAGTTCCGTCTTCCCACATGGAACTATCACCATTTTTACTGCCTCTGAAATGTGCCAAGTACTTTGCTTTCCTATTTGAAACTTTAATAAGTTTAAGGAATATTTAGAGAGCTGCTTGTTACTTAAAAATAGTTTCTTCTCAGATCTCAAAAAAGAAAAAAATCTTAGTGGCATTGTTTTCTATTGGACAATGCCTAGATTTTAACAGCCTTATGGTGTACACACAATGAGGCTTATTTTGGCAAATCAGGCCACTTCTTTGAATAACACAGTAATACCTTTAGTCATTTAATACCCTTTCTTCCATATGGCTTCAGTGGAAAAAAAACAAAAACAACCCAACGCTCAAGTCGTTTTGACTCAATCAAAAATCTTCTTCCAGAATCATAGCTGCTTGACATTCTTGAAATATTTAGGAGCCCAAAGTTTCATAAGATGAATATTTTTCCACCATGGAGTCACTAAATATACAGGAGCAGATAGTTTGTTTTCTGTCATCTTGACCTACCAGAAGCAGATGGAAGGACAGTAACACTGAACCCATTGCAAAAGGTCTTTTGAGTAGAATCAATAACTTCTTGAAATGAAGGAAGTAATGCTCAAAGCTGAATTGGTTTTATATGGGGACTGAACAATGCAAGGTAGGGGTTTTTGGCATAAAAAGGAATGGGAAATATTTTAAAACAACCATATCATGTTGGGTTTGGTAGTATGAGCTGATATTTTTTTCACTGTGCAGTCTAAAAGTCCATATGATGAAAAGTAGCACATTTTTCTGGTACTTAGCTTTCTTAATTATGGAATTAAGCACAGAAAAATGCTATCCTGTTTTAAAATAGGTCTCTAAAGATATAGAATGCTTTGGTCCTCCCCAGAAAGCCTGAGAGCTGTGATACGAGCCCACTGGGTGTGCTGGCTGGGAGCCTGTTTTTTTCCTAAGCTCTTGCAGCTTCTAGGCCCTCAGTTTACTTACTGTCTTCAAGGCAAATACTGACAAGTCTGGGCTCTGGATGGGCTGTAGCCCTCATATTACTGTTAGGGTTTCAGAAAGTTAGTCATCTGAGGAGCATCTCATTTTCTGTTGTCATCATTTGCTAATGAAAACATTCTGTAGAAAAGAAAGAAAACCAAACAAAAATCCTCCATATGCTTTTGTTATCATCTGGCTGTTCCCAGCACTACTACCAGTGCTCCTGGCATTTGAAGAGTGTTCAGTTCTGAAGCTCTGCAGAAATAGTTTGAAGAGCAAGCCACTCTCAGATATTACGGTTCCCTGAATGAAAGCATGGGATAACAAGTCTTTAAGAAGAAACATCCCTCTTGAGGGAGAGAAGGAAGCTGCTTGCTGTCTCTGCATCTCTTTCTGACACCTTTTCTAGTGGGCAGAGACTCGTGACTTTTGTGATTAGCAAGCAACTGTTTTAAATTGTCTCAGTTACTATCAGAATTGTTTCAATGGAAGTAAGCTAATGAGAAGTCATGACTGACTAAATAACATGAAAAGTAGCCTGTAAATCAGTGAACTAAAGACAGACTCTAAAGAGTGGGAATTCTCCTCCAGATGATGGGAATTTGCTGCCACCTTAGCAAGAAACATGCTAAGGTCGCAGTTTCCTGAAACCTGAAAATCATGTGAAAGTTACTGCCATTAAGGGAATTTAACATTTATTTTTTGTTTAGTCAATAATCATCAAAATCTCAGTTGCTTTAGAAACAGGGAAATGCAGAACTCTTGGGTTGTTAACATGCTGACACTTGAGACAAACTTAAATGTTGCCAAATGTATAAGCCGGTCAAGTGGAAGGATAGAATGCTGTGGAGAAAAATTAACCAGTTTGAGGAAATTGAGCATATTTACTCTAGCATAATAAAGGTTAAAAAGATAATTGTGTTGTCTTTTGAATGCATCGAGGAGAAAAAAGAAAAACAAAGTAAGTTTTTAAGGAACAAATGCAGAACATATGCGCCGTATCAGTCTGTGATGCTATGGCCACTCAAATAGGAGGAGCAACATAGACTTATAAATTAGAGGAAAATTTCTAGGGGTTAAAGCAGTGAGGCCCAACACAGTCTCACAGAAATCCTTCCCATGTGGGATTTTCTTCTGCACTCTACAGCATATTATCAAGCAAAAGGAGAAATTCTTTTAACTCTGGATGCTAACTACTGGTTTGAGGTGTCTTTCCCTAACAGCTTTTACAAAAAAAAGTTGTTGGGATGCATTTTGTTTGTTTGTTGTTGTTTTGGTTTTTTTTGGGGGGGAGGGGAGCTGATCAGGTAACTATCCTGTTATTGTATAGATATGCTCAGACACTTGTATCTACAGAGAAGTTCTTCTCTGCAAACCTCATGTCTGTAATGTGGCAGTAACCCAAGTGTCTGGACTGAGACAGAGATTCTGAAATGTCCTGTAAACTCTCTCTGAAATTGTAGATGTGATGCAGTGAGAAATTATGGCTGTGCAGGACCAGCAAGAAAATAAAACTCGTGGACATGAATACTGGTTAAAGCTAGAAGGTTATGGCGCTATTACAGAAGTTACTGGCATGATAAGGATTGTGCCTGAATAATAGCTAGCTTTGAAGGAATGAAGTTTCTGGATTGCACTAGGTCAGTGACAGACCATATGGGAGCATTATTTTTCCTTTAGCGATAGCAGCAAAATACTAAGTGATACAATTCCCTCGCTCTTTTAGGCTCAGTGCACCCACCTGCTCACATTTGTGTAAACTTTATTTTGATTTTTAAATGACAGAAGGTGAGGAAAATTGATGATCTTGTAAAACTAGTAATAAATGAAAGATACAGTTGCAAATACCATGGATTCAGAGACAATAGAAATTAGGATTGAAATGTGATTTCAGTGATTTGAGTATAGAATGAGATGTAATATGAGAAAAAGGGGCAAAATCTCAAAGAAATCTTAAAACTATAGCTGTGAAACAATTGCAGATGTCCTCCAAGATATTGATATTTGGCTTCTCTTAGGTAGAATGCCCCCATTCTGTATAGAAGTAAATGGATTGAAGGAGTTTGTTTCTTTCCAGTCATGAATGAACTAAAGTTCTAGAGCCACTGCAAACAAGAAAGAAATTGTTTTTAAGGGGTTGTACTTTGGCATTCCCTTAAAACTTCCACTATTCAAGTCCTGGGGAAAATAGAATTGGATTATTGCAAAAAGTCAATCACTTACCTTATTTGAAGCTTCTTTTTAGAATTACACTATATTGATATAGTTTAACTGATATTAATGTTATTGTGGTTGTTTTGGCTCAATCCACCATTTCGTTTTCTTTAACGTCTTGTTACCGCAATGGTTATCTTGATAAAACTCTTTTACACATCTATAACATAACAAGTCTTTTCCTTCTACATCATATGCTTTCAACTTTTTCTGAGTGCAGTCAATCTGTAATGAGTAAATCTTGTAATACCTCTACAAGAACAAGTTTTCAGGTGGCAATGTTTTCAGCAACATGGAGTTTTTAAGTGTTGGGCATGTTTTTCCTTTTAAAACTGTTTTCACCATTTGTTGATGTTGCTTTCTTTTAAAAAAAAAGTCTTTGCTGCTATCATTTGAAATGGCACAAATTCATTTCATTTTTATACTGAAAAAGCTTTTGGGCTATTGCCAAATTACTACTGGTTATGAGCTGAGCTTTTTCTCCTTGATAGTTTTCACAGGCTAAAATATTCTATGCTTGAAAAGTTTGACAGATGTCAGTGTAATAATGCAATTCCTATCACTATGACAGCTAAGAAGCCTGGAGGTTTTGGATTAAAATTGCAGTGAAACAGTAAGGCTTTGAGATGAAGCATCAGTGATCACACCGGCTGTTATTACTAACAATACAAATGGCTACATAAGCTTTAAAACCAACCAGATTAAAGTTCCCATTTTCACTATTAATTTTGTGAGTTTAAAGCTTCCAGGATCATGGTGGTGGAAGTGAATAACAGCTTCCCACATACGCTTTTGGTACTGGAAAAAGGAGTACAAAGTTCACCTTTTGCATGCAGAAAAATAATCCTATACAGTTGAAAATTATTCTGAAAGGTGATATATTTCTCTGTTAAAGTGCAGGGATTGTTACATGAAAATTTTGACTCTGCCTTTTCTACTTTCTCTTCGTGATTATACACTGAAGGGGCCTTCTCTCTAAATGGATTCTTGCATTCTCCCTTTTTGATCGTAATATTTGAAAACAATATCCACTTTAAGGGCAAAGTTCAGCCTGAGTCATGGCTATAAATGTCATATTCTGAGATTAATATTTAGAATATATATTCTTTTGTTCTGGACAAATAATTCCCTTTTTATTAATAATGAATTTTATTTCCTAGTTTTGTCATGTTACCCTAAAATATGCATCTTTATCCTGACTAACATTTAGAATCTAGAAATATTTGTATTTTTGCTCTCATTTCTTGTTATGGTTGCCTTTCTATTGGTCCTCATTTTTCTGTGGTGATGTCTGAACTACATTGTTACAATTTTCTGACACACATTGGTAATATGGATAACTAGTAAATGGAAGGAATGCAGAAAAAATTGCCCCATTTCAGGACATAGCCATTGATGACACAGGTACTACACTATTGCTTACTATTCTTTTTAGCCACTTTTAGGTTGTTAATTGAATGCAAACTTAGTTCTAAAATTAATTAGCATTTAAAAGGAAATCTTTTGGGAAGATAAGCTCATATGGGTTTTTAGTAGAATTGCTGGCTGCTAAATTGAAAGTGGCAGACACACAAAATAGTTATCATTCCTTCAACATTTCTTCCATGCAGGTTCCTACAAATCGAGAATGTAGGAGCATTCCAGTTTGTAGGGACCTGCATGGTTTTGGCAAATGGGAGACAGCAAGGAAACAAGGTTAGCTTCCAGCCTAGCAGAATCATGTACAGGTGCTATGTCAAAATGAGTAGGAAAGCTGTAAGATTTCTCAGTGAGAAAATTGGAAAAGGTAAAATTGTGCAGTAACTGCAATATGGGAAACCCTAAATTTAAGTCTTTGAAGGTTAAAACATTTGGGAGCTGATTTTTTTTCTGATTTCTGATCTAGCTAGATGCTTGTATTCTGTGGCCAGACCTTGGCATTCATCAGAGAAATTGTACAGTTGGTTTTCCATACATCGCAAGAATAGATGAACTATATTATGAATCAGGAGTAAATCCACACCTTCTTCTTCCTGAAAAAACCTGCTCATTCAAGTTGCTGCATATTTTATATAATGTACAATCTAAAATCTCTCCAGGATTTTTTTCTTAATGCATTCTTATATGCAGGAATTATGTTATGTAGCAATACATGGGGTTTAAAATGGTGAAGTTTGCAAGCAAATTTAATGTTCTAATTTTAAAAGTACCTTTTAAAAACCTATGTTAATAAACACCCTGGTGTTTGCAGAATGGGTCATTCTAAGTATTGTTCATTGTGTATGTCCTGGGTTCAGCAGTAGCAGTCATTTTTCTCCTCCTTGGTAGCTGGTGCAGTGCAGTGTTTTGACTTTCAGCTCGGGAACAGAGCTGATAACAAGGATGTTTTGGTTTGGCCAAGGACTTTGTGAGCCTCATGCTCTGCCAGGGAGGAGGGGAAGCCGGGAGGAAGCAGAGACAGGACACCTGACCCAAACTGACCAAAGAGCTATTCCATACCACAGCACGTCATGCCCAGGATGTAACTGGGAGTGAGCCGGAAGGGCTGGGAGACTGCAGGGTTGGAGGAGGTATCGGTCAGTGCTTGGTCGGGCCTGGGGGGTGAGTTATCGGTTGGCTGGTGGTGAGGTGTTGTATTCTCTTCCCTTGTTATTTCCTTTATCATTATTATCATTGGTGGTAGCAGTAGTGATTTGTGTTATACCTTAGTTACTGGACTGTTCTTATCTCAACCCGTGGGAGTTGCATTCTTTTCGACTCTCCTCTCCGTCCCTCTGGTAGTAGGGGGAGGGAAAGAAGCGGGGGGAGTGAGTGAATGAGTTACCTGACTGGGTTTAAACCACGACAGTGTACTAAGCAAAGTAAGTTCTTACTTGCTTTCAAAAATATAAAAGGCTTTGGGATTTTTTTCAAGACTTTGTAACATTGTCAGTAGAATTAAGGTTGTTTTTTCCACATGCTGTTCAGGTTCTTAGGCTCTCGAGATCAGAGGAAATGGTTGTGGGTAAAACACACTCTGGTCAGATCTATCGTTATCTCAACCCTTCATGCCCCATGTTGGGTGGCAAAAAGAACTGTTGTGGTATAAGCCCAGTTGGCAAATCAGCCACGCAGCTGCTTGCTCACCCTCCCCCGCCCCCCCACCCCCCCACCCCCGCCTTCCCCCCGCTCTTCCCTACTCCCAGAGGGATGGGGAGGAGAATCAAAAGAATGTAACTCCCATGGGTTTAGATAAGAACAGTCCAGTAACTAAGGTATAACACAAATCACTACTGCTACCACCAATAATAATAATGATAAGGGAAATAACAAGGGAAGAGAATACAGCCACTCACCACCTGGCAACTGATACCCAGCCCAACTTGAGCAGCAACCTACCCCTTCTGGGTAACTGCCCCCTGCTTATACAGTGGGCATGTCGCGCTGTGGTATGGAATACCTCTTTGGTTAGTTTGGGTCAGGTGTACTGTCTCTGCTTCCTCCCGCCTTCCTCTCCTCCCTGGCAGAGCATGAGACTCAGAAAGTCCTTGGTCAGAGTAAACATTACTGAGCAGCAACTGAAACCATCAGTGTTATCACTGCTGTTCCCAGGCTGAAAGTCAAAACCACAGCACTGCACCGGCTACTAAGAATGAGAAAAATGACTGCTATTGCTGAACCCAGGACAGTATATTCTGACCCCCATCAACATCAATGTCATCAACATCACCATCAACTTCAACCGCACTTGATGCTGAAGTCTTGGATTCTTCAGCAGCCTGCTGGGCAGACAGGCAGAGAGATGGTAAATTTCTGACTGTGCATTTAGGCCTTGATGGATCTTCATTTAGTCAGAAAAGCTCCACCCAGTTCTAGGAATAACACACTTGGGAACAAAAAATCCCTTAAAACTGTGCCAAAATGTTAGCACCATGTTAAGCTGTTTGACCTGCAGAGGGTTGTGGTTTTTATTGCTTCATGAAGGGGAAATTCAATGATTTTTGTTGTTGTCTTTGTTGTTGTTATGTTTTCATGCCTAGATGCAGCCAGTCTTGGCTGTGAGCCAGCTCTACTCTGTAAATGGCTCAGCTTCATGTTAGGAAGGCATCATGTCTCTGCAAATTTCTCATGTGTCTCATCTGGTTTTCAGTAGAGTCAAAATAGAAACGTGATCACCTGTTTTTACCAGTAAGCATGATGTAGACCTGTGGGGAGGCAGGCCATGTTCAATGACAATATTCAGACTGTTTTGTTAGGTAAAAGAAATCTGCACTTCCTCTAGTTCCAACATTCATATCTAGGACACAGATCATGTAGTTGTAGTGGGTTGACCTTGGCTGCCAGGTGCCCACCAAGCTGCGCTCTTACTCCCCCTCCTCAGCGGGACAGGGGGAGAAGATAGGATGAAAAGCTCATGGGTCAAGATAAAGACAGGGCGACTGCTCATATATTACTGAAACAGGCAAAACAGACCTTACTTTGGATAACTAAGATAGTGAAAAATAAAAACAAAACTGAAAACACTTTCCATCTACCCCTTTTTTCTTTCCAGGCTCAACTTCATTCCTACCTCTTCCCCTGAGCAGTGCAGAGGGATGGGGAATGGGAAATGAGGGTTGTGGACAGTTTGTAACATTTTCCCTCTGCTGCTCCTTCTTCCTCATGCTTCAGTGTAGGGTCTCTCTCACTGTATACAGTCCTTCATGAACTTCTCCAATGTGGATCCTTCTCCTGAGCTGCTCAAGAACTGCTCCGCTGTGGGCCCTTTCCATGGGTTGGAGTCCTTCAGGAATAGACTGCTCCAGTGTGAGAAACCTGCAGGGTCACAAGTCCTGCCAGCAAACTGATCCAGCATGTGCTCCACTCCAAGTGCTGCAGCTGCTGCCAGAAGCCTGCTCCTACATGGGCTCTTCATATGCTGCAGGCACCTTCAGGGCATGTCCACCTGCTGGGTAGTGGTGTCCTCCTTGGGCTGCAGGTGGGTATCTGCTCCACCGTGGACCTCCATGGGCTGCAGGGATATAGCCTGCCTCACCATGGGCTGCACCATGGGCTGCAGGGGAATCTTTGCTCTGATGCCTGAAGCACCACCCCTCTGCCCCTTTTCTTCACTGACCTTGATGTCTGCAGGGCTGTTTCTTTCACATTTTTTCCTCTCTCCTCTGTATCACACAGTGGTGTGTAGCATTATACCTTAGATTTTTATTCACAAAAGTGCTTTCAGCATTGTTGATGGGCTCAGCTTTGACCAGCAGCAGGTCTGTCCTGGAGCTGGCTGAAATTGGCTCTGTTCAATAATGGTCCAGCTTCTGGCGTTTTCTCACAGAAACCACCTGTGCAGCATCCCTTCACTACTTAAACCTTTCTATGTAAACCAAATACATAAATAAAGAAATATTGATGCATCAAAGAAATGTTAGCAAATAAGCAAGTTTAAGATAATCCAATACAACTGTTTATCACTTATTTTTGTCTCTTTAATTTTTTTCTTTTTTATTATTGGGACTACTAGTATTAAGGCTCTTGGATTTTAAACACATCTATTTAATTTTACTATCACTTATTCAAAACACTAATCCTTTCAGTCTGCTCTTCTGGAAACTACCAGGGTGTTACTGACTCAGTATTGATATGCCAATAGAGAACTACATAGCTGATGAACTTCTAGGTTGTTTCCTTTTCTTCATTGTTTTTTCCCACTTAAAAACTTTCTGTAAAACTAATAGAAGATACAATTACTTAAGTCATACCTATTGTGTTTGGGCATATTTCTACTTCCTTTACCTTTGCGACCAATGTAATACCCCATCTGCTCTCCACAAGTTTGCTAACATTGGAGTGGCTTCTGCTGAAATTCGTCTGAAATGTAGGTCAGATCTCCTGGGATTTGTGATTATGTATCACCCTACAAAATTACATTACTTTGTCAGTTCGTGACCTCTCCTGAGAATGGCATACATTTAGTGACAGCACAAAAATCGTGACATTAATTTATATATTGAATTTGGAATATTGACAGATGATGTATGGCTGGTTGAGCCTAGAGAGAGTTCAGTGAATAACATGATAAGTTAGTGCTCCAAACCTGAAACACCTAGTTTATTTTTCATTCTCTGTCACTGTTCAGCATGCATTACATTTGGCTACTTAGAGTATATAAGGCATATGGATCTCTTAGCAGGTTAACTGTTTCAAGCCATTTAAAACATCTTTCTCACTGAATGAAGACAAGCTGAGAAAAATAAATAGCATGCGTAAATGAGCACAGAAAGCTTTTTTGTGCTACAAATGTGTGCTTAAGTATGTATTCAGCATGTGATATTCTACTTCATGTGCAGTCTAGGCATAAAAACGTGCACATTAGAAGACACAAACAAACAAAACCCCAAAGATAAACATTTGGTATTCATTATCCATCTTCCTTATGTTTTGGGAGATTGGTAGAAATCAGCTGCCAATATGAATGTTCCTATCAGCATTAACCCAGCCAGCGGGCTTTTGAACAATCAGAATGGCAGCAGCAGTCAGGGTGGTTGGTAAAGCTTGTACATTAGCACCTCATTGCTAGCTAACAGTCAGAACTAAAGCAATTTTAAGACTGAGGAGTGTGGGACTACTGCAGGCATATAGGATAGGCAAAGACTATCTTCTATGACTTCTGACCACATGCTTTTGAGAGATTTTTTAGTCATCGCAGTTTCTGTATCTTTAAAGTTACTTAATGCATTGTCACAGCCCATTGGGGTTTTATAATCTTTTTGGCAATATTTCATGGGAAAACTTACTGAACTATGGTTTAACTTTTAGAACATAAGTAAATAAATTTTAGGTAGAAATCACTTTAAATGCCAGTAATTCAGATTGTTCACTTTTCCTGTGTATCTGAAAAGACTACCACATGTATAATTTATGTCCTCCAAATAAAAGTAGAAAATGTGCTCTCTTCAGAAAAGTACAAGAAGCTTTCCAAGAAGTAATTATGGCCTCATAACCCCTGAGAGCAGCGCTCAAAACAGTCTCTTCCCTGAAGAAGTATCCAGTCCTTTCATGAATATTATACAGTACCACATTTGTGTTTTGAAATAGCAACTTTTTTTAATGGTAGTAACGCAGTAGGCCTTAGCAGCAGTCTTATCGAGACCGTATTTTCTGAGAGTAGTCTAGCATTACTGAGACTGATCTCTGTTTTTTGAGATTTAACTAAAATAGTTCATTAATCTCCAAAATCAGGGTTCCAGTTACAAACATGCAACAGCTTCTTTTATATAAGTCCCAGTTTTCAGGTAGACATGCAAATGAATCACAAGTACACCAATTACCTCAGAGATTTCTGTTTTAAATAGTGTATTCCCAGACAGGTGAGATTCCCCTTTTTACAGTAATTGATGATGCTGGAATGAAGTTCTAAGCAAGGCAGCATTAAATCTCTCAAAGATAAGACTTGGCCTTTTCTCTGGTAAATGAAGAATAATGTTTTCCTGAATTAATTTTACTGTATGAGTAGTTCCTCTGTCAGTTTGGGATGTTCAGCCGTAAATTCTCTGGAGATCTTACACTAAGTCTTTCTTTTTACTGTTTATTTCAAATAAGGAAATTCAGTCTAAGACCAAGAAGTGAACTGTGCTTCCAACATCCAAAGAAGCTTAATTAAAAAAAAAAAAAAAAAGCTTTATCAGTCACAGTCAGTGCTCTTCTTAATGTAGTTTTAAAAGTAGTGTGGTTTTAAAAAATGGCCCAAACTATGCTTCTCTTCTTCAAATCAGTATGACATTGATTGCAATTGAGTCTTTTCTATATGAAGATTGCACTGAAACAGGAAAATGTGAGCATCTTTTCTGTCACTGCAGCTCAGGTATATTCATACAATGTTTTCATAACCTGTACAGAGAGATGAACCTTTTAGTTCAAAAAAAGCTTTCCTTTTCCAGTTTCTCCCCTAAAGCATGCTGCTTTTAAAGTTTTGGTTTAAGAAATTCCAACTGCTTCTAAACTAAGCTCCTAAATCTGTTTTACAAGGTAATCTGAGATTAAAAAATGAAGTTAATAAATGCGAAAAAATGATAAAGAGCAGCTTTTCACTGAAAGTTGCATTTTTGGTTTTACATGTCATATACTTAAATCTATTTTTCAATTTTAATTGATTTTGAAACTTGTAAAATAGTGTATTAATGTGCAAATTATTATTATTTTTTTAAATATTAAAGGCAAGTAAGATTTTAATGGTGACAAATATATTACTTTTCTCCCTTCTGCTGAAACATCTACCATTGGTATAAAAATTGTATATAAAAATATCATAGAATCATAAAACAGTTTGATTTGGAAGGGTTCTTAAAGATCATCTAGTTCCAACCCCTGCCATGGGCAGACACGATCCACTAGACCAGGTTGCTCAAGCCCCATCCAAACTGGCCTTGAACACTACCAGGAATGGGGCAGCCACAACTTCTCAAGGCAACCTGTGCCACTGCCCCACCACCCTCACAGTAAAGAACTTCTTCCTGATATCTAGTCTAAATCTTCCCTCTGTCCGTTTAAAGCCATTCCCTCTTGTCCTTTCATTATAGGCCCTTGTATAAAAGTCTGTCTCTAAATTTCTTGTAGGTCCCCTTTTGGTATTGGAAGACTTGTTATAAGGTCTTCCCGGAGCCTTCTCTTCTCCAGGCTGAACAAAGCCACTCATAGCCTCTTTCCATAGCAGAGGTGCTCCAGCCCTTGGATCATCTTTATGGCCCTTCTCTGGACTGACTCCAACAGTTCCATGTCCCACTTGTGTTGGGGACCCCAGAGCTGAACACAGTACTCCAGGTGGGGTCTCACAAGAGCAGAGTAGAGGAGGAGAATCACCTCCCTCGACCTGGTGGTCATGCTTCTTCTGATGCAGCCCAGGATACGGTTGGCTTTCTGGGCTGAGAGCGCACGCTGCCGGCTCATGTTTTGCTTTTTGTCAACCAACACCCCAAAGTCCTCCTTAGGACTGCTCTCAAGCCAGTCAAATACAGAAAATTTATATTTTTATTTGGGAACTTTTTTTCATTTTTGCTTTAGATCCAGTTTTTAAAAATTTGTAAATGTTCCAGAAAGCAGAATAAACACCATATTAGGTTTAAATTTTGCAGGTGTTTGGTGGATAAAACTTGCAGTGCTGTTTGACAGATCTTGATGACAGCCTAGGGTGACAGTTCATGACATTCTTTCAAACAAGGTTTGAATTGCTTCATATTGGATACATTTTTTTTCCTTAATTCATATTGACCAATCTGAGTTTGACCAATCACGCATTTCAGTTCTTCTGCATGCCGTGGTGAAGACAGAATCAACAATTCTGTTCACAAAAGTAATGTAAATACTTCCAAACTTTATTAATGCTTTTCTTGTAACAATGCATTCATATAGTGTCCTGGAATGTGTTAGGGGCATAGGCCTCATATTTAGTAAATATGTATGATGTACTAGTCTACTGATATCTTCTGATGATTTGAGCTTTACTTTGAAGTGAAAGCTGCATATTAATTAGAATTATGAGGAGCCTTGGTCTGTTTCTAAATGACAGAAATCTAGATCCATTTACTTTCTGGAAAGCTGTACATTTTGAAAATGTAGGAAATTTCTTAGTTTTTCCATGTTTGTGTCTGTATCTGGACTTAATTATCCAATGCATTTTTTGAAAATTGCAGCAACATAAAGTTATTAGCAACTCTTATGAGACTATCACTTTATTGGGTAGCATTAAGAAGTGATTAGCCTGCATTTTTATGAACATGTAATGTAAAGTTGAAAACTAATCTCAAGTTCTGCGTTTGTTTTTGAAACCAAGCTTTTCCTTTGTTCTAAAGTTGAAATACAGACATAATACTTTTATTTTGCTATTAATTATATCATATAAGCTGGTCTATTATGAAGCATCACTTGTTTCTAAAGTTGACATAGTTTAAAATAATTCCAAATTTAAGAAAAAAAAGTAGGCCTGTTGACTAACATAAAAATTAAGCAAACTTAGAGTTAGTGAAGTGGAAAAGGGAACCAAGTCTGTCAGCAAGGTGATCATTTAATTATCTTCCAAATAAGAACAGTGGCTCACTAATATGTATTATCTCTGTTTTAGCAAATGGGAAGTACTTTGTAACATGTCCCCCAAAGAGTTCTTTGGAGTGCTGTTTGAAAACAATCAATTCCATTTTAAAATGGCATTTGCTCAGTGGCAGTATGAATTTGCCTATTTCTTTAGAAGTTCTTCATTGTCCAAAGCTCTCTCAGTAGCTTAGTATTTCATTTCAATTTCAAGGGGAAAAAAAGTAGATCAATCCTGTAACTGAGTTTTGTATTCCATAAATAAAACATGAAGTCAGTATTACGGCTATTTTTTTCTGCCTAGGTTGTGTTGCAGATAATTTTGACTGGACCTAGAAATCAAAATAATCAAATTAGAGAATTTGCTGCAGGCATATAAAATGAATACATCTAATAAATGTAAAATGAAGGAACATTTGAATGTGCTAATGGACAAGTCTCTAGATAATGAGGCTAGCCTATCTGGGAAAGTTAGGTCTGTGTTAGGTATGTTCCTATAAACATTAATCCAGTAAGAATGACAGAATGTCTTCTGTATAACTTGTGCTTTATATTCTAGACATCAATCATCTTACCATGGAAAGTTTGCTTGCATGTGCAAGGAGGTTAGTCTAAACTTTGCTATAGCTTACAATCACTTCACTTAAAAAACGAGAAGTGAATTAAATTGGGCGTCTGACATTTATCTCCTCTATTCTCTCTAGTGATGGGAAATTAATTACAGCAGGAAACTCAGAAAGCCAATATAATTTCAAAATGTTTTTGCCCAGTGACAGTGTGAATGTTTTCCAAGTGTAGTACAATGTCAATGACAGATGTGGTTCAGGGAGCAGCTCTCCCATCATATGTCACTAGATATAGCAGCAGTCCCCCATTAATAAATGCTGTCCTTGCTGCTGTTACTTATCCGCAGCAAAATACAAATCAGCATTTTCAGATACGTAACTTATATGTATTGTGTTAATCGAACAGTAATTCCTGTGTGTCCTGAGTGTGTGCTAACTATAACTAGTTTTCTTTCCATATGGCATTTAATATTGACAGTTATACGTTTTGCTGAGAAGTGTTTATTAATTATCTGTAGAAATATGACTTAGATGAAAATGAGTTTATTGTGGTTAAGGACCAACTGAAGAAAAATCCTAAAAATTCCATGCATCATAAGATAGTCCTTCAAATTCAATGCCCTGCTACGCATTTCTTGATATCTGGAGATTTCCTTGGATTCATATCCTGTTAAAAAATTGCCATTTTAGTTAAAATGTAGTTATGAGAATAATTAATAGTGTAAAACAGCAATCTAAGCAAAAGGACTTAATATCTTAATTTCTAAAGGTTTATTTTTAAAATCTATGATCATATAATACTAGAAAATATAAGCAGGAAAAAGCTGGAAAAGGAATTGTATGTTTCTGCATGTCATTATGTCAAACTACTTTATGGGCAGCTTGGATCTGCATGCATGCTAAATTGAGAAAATAGTGGTAACCCATGAATTATGAGGGTTTAAATCATTTTAATTTTGTAAGGTTTCACATCTACATTTTTTGTCTCCCTTGCGAATCAAGTAGATGACAGCATGTAAAAAAATTTGTATGTATGCTGATGAAGGTTATTATGCATTCAGAAAAAATAAATAATGTCTTTAAAGGAGGTATTGAGGAAAAACCACAAATTTATCACTCTAG
Source organism: Pezoporus flaviventris (assembly GCF_033815535.1). Lineage (NCBI taxonomy): Eukaryota > Metazoa > Chordata > Aves > Psittaciformes > Psittacidae > Pezoporus > Pezoporus flaviventris. The sequence goes on from NW_026892555.1 coordinate 57,142,406, forward strand.
TAGTAGTGCATATGTAAAAACTTTCATTCAGATTTTATTTTTTGTACTTACAAGCATTATACATGGTCTTAATGAGCGATCTAATCAAGTGAGTAAAAGAAGATGCCAATTTTTCTAATATAAACAAAAAAGGCTTCTCTCTTTATAGCTGAGTAAAGCGCTACTCCAAAATTTCACTATCATTTTTATAACAAGTTTCTTTCATTTGTGCTTCAATGTACTATATTCTAGTTTGGGGCATGGAGATGGATTCATTAATTTGAAAAGTTATAGCGATTCTATGTGAAGTCTTATCTTAGGACTTATTATGAAAATGTAAAGGATAGTAAGTGTCTACCTATCCTTATTGATTCAGAAAAAAAAGACATAATTATACATTTGGTTGCATTTTGTCATTTGGCTGCTGTTACGATCTCATCGTAACACTGTAACAGGAAAAAAACCTGCTGTCAAATTAATTTGTGAGTAGTAGGTCAATAAACCTCTGGTTACTCTCACATATCACAAAATCAAGGTTTGGGGATTTTCTTGTTCATTTTCTAAGGCAGTGGAGCTTAGGAGTAGGCCACAGTTTCCAAGCAGAAGGAAGAGCAACATTCAAGTCATCCATTTCCTCATTTAAAACCATCAATGCAGAAAATAAGTAAAAATATATGACAGCATATATATTGCACTTTTGTTCATTTGTTCAGTGCAGTTATGGTGCAAAATAACTACTTTTTAAGTGACAGCTATCAATTTTCTCATCCCTACTGTTAATAATCCATTTTTGTTTATAGTTGGTTTTCTAGCTTTTTTTCTCTATTTATAATATTAGCCACAGAGAAGCTGGATTTGAATTTAGCTCAAGTCATGAGAGATCCCAGAGAGGACTTTTGCCTGCAGTCCAAGGAAGGAACACAGAAGGAAACTGGCCTTTGCTAGTGTGTGAATCCATAAAGCAAAGGACATCTATCCCTACCCTCTAGTATTTTGTGTGTTTATAAATCAGTTCACAAGTAAGCTGTAAGTGGGCAATTGATCACCAGTATGCATAAATTACAGCTGCTTCTTCAGATACTGTTTTTCACTGTAATCAGCACCACTGATTTACAAAAGTAAATCCCAACCTTTCTGTGCAGTTCTTGCTTTGTATAGTTCAAAATATTAAATTTAAACATTCTCTGTACTTTCATGATGAGTTGTTTGCCCTTAAATAAAGATGAAAGATTTGAAATAAAACAATCTTTCATCAGTGAGTCTCCAGTTAACATGGCCTTAAGCCATCATTCAGCAGAGTTCTTGAAGTTTCAAATGATTTAATCTCAGTATGTTCCATAAGATTGCGTTCATCAAGACTTATTCTGATTTTCTTTGGAGGAAAATGACACATAATTGGAGTTGGATCTATCTGCTGTTTTCCTGGTTCAGCAAAGGACATAGTTTTGCTGTGCTGAATCTTAGAAGTGTCCCACTGAATTGAAAAAGAAACAGATAGAAAAAAAAAATCCTATTAACTTAATGAAAGTTAGAATTCTGAGTTTCAGCTTTAAGAAGACTGCCTCATCTCAGGCAGCCGTATGTCTCTTCTTTAAGATCATGTTGGTAGAGATATTGATGGTGTATATCAAAAGCCAGGAACCTAAAATGACGTAACTTAGATACAGTTTTATTTTAGGAGACTAAAATTTGCAGGAGGTTTTGCCTGAATGGGAAGCATCTATTTTCATAGACATTCAAAGAATGTTTATTTTCATAAAGCGTTTTCTGATTAAAATAATAGTTACATGCATCAAATGTAGGGATCCATTCAATGCCGAAAATAAAAGATACAAGTGTAAAATGAGAGTAAGAATGCAAAAAATTCATAATTTAAAAACAATCCCGTTTGAGTTTAAATTCTGTAGATTAAAATTTGAGAAAGATATGTCTCATTATATTTCCTTAGATATTAACACTAGACTATGAACCTTTAAGATTTTTTTTTCCTTCCTTTCAGTAGTATCACATTAAAATCCACTAAGAATATAGCTGAGTCATCTCTGGCTAATACTTTCTTCTGCCTGAGAGTAAGTTTTTATGCAGCTGAAAAGCAAGTGAAGCACATATCATGCTGTTACGATCTTACAGATCATTTCAGTCAGAAATTGTCTGTAATTGCTTTGAATGAGTTTCTTTGCACTTCCAATGTCATAAAATCATGTTTGTTAGCTCTAATAATAGCAAGGATTCATATCTTTACAACACTAGGATTATTTAGGATTTGGGGAAAAAGCTGTATTTTTTGAGCAATAAAAACTAAAGAAAAATTATTTTTTCAAGAGGTTTCTTATTTTGAAAGTGGCATATAGCCCCATGCAGGAAAGTTTCTAGCACTTCTGCAGCATTAGAAAGGGGCAACACTAACACTGCCTTTCATACACAGCCCAAATGGGACACTGTTTAATAAATCTAAATATTCACAGATGGAAGTCTTGCTCTGGTCATACATGTTTAGCCAAAGAAAGGAAGAAAAAGAGGTTGCAAAGACTTCCTAGTCTGTTACTCATTTTCTACTCCTACTCATTTAATGCAGAAGCTATTCAGATGGCTGGAATGAAAGTCACATGGCCAAAGGCATAAAAGCAATGAAGTGTGTAGTGGCAATGGTACATATTTTTTATTTCCATGTATTGAAACTGTGCTTATCACGTTGATTTTTGTATAGGAAAAGAATGCTTTTTGAATTATTTACCTTATCTAACAGTAGTTGTTTGTCAGTGTTTCAAAGATGAGACTGAATATTTTTTACAAGAAAAAAGGGAAAAGAATTTAGATAAAAATGAACCTTAGGATTTGTACTGGTTTGTTTGGGTATAGATTCTCTTGCTAGACTGTAAATTAAATACTTGAAAATGGGAAAGAGGCACACTAATATTTACACGGAAGGTATTAAATTTCCCATGCATAAAAAAATAAAAAAGGCCCTAGAGTTTTTCCAAGAAAGAAACTATTGTTTCTGAAAAACTACAAAGTTTTAAGCCAGAAAAATGCTATTGCTGACTGCCAGTCATGGGATAGCAGCATAAGTTGATGCTGTAGCATCCTCTGTGTGTTACGTTACTGGTGACAGACCCTTTTTGGACACTTGGCTGATGTCTGTTCCCACTAAAGGCGGGCTGCCTGAGGTTATTTTACTTTGATGCCATTGTCATTTAATAACTGTTGAAACAGGTATGGATTGACAATCCTGGGGAACTGCCTAATTCCCATGCCAGATTCTTGTAACTGGCCCATTAGTGTCAGAAAAAATGTAAATGTTTCTTCTATGTTCAGGCAGATTTTCACAATTATTCTTTTGCACTTGAAAGAAAGTTTGACTTGAGAGCAAAAGTTTGCTAGGGCTATTTTTGAGTAACGATGCTGTGCCAGCTCACTGTTGAACTGTTGGACATACTAATCCTTCATAAGTATTTATGGTATAATGACTCACTAGTCTGCACCGTGAAGTGGAATACACGAGCTGTGAGGATACCTATAAATCTACCTTCAAGGACTAATTTATCCAATAAATAACATGTGTAAGACTAACCACTAAGTAAAGTGATTAAAGAATAAAACAAATGTCCTATAGTTACACTGGCATTAGTGTTGGCAACAATTGAGGGACCATCTATCTGATTTATCCAGCTCCTCACGTGTACCAGCACACGTCTCAGCTATTAACAAAAGGCATCCTATTGTTCGAGAGAGGAGATACAGGAGGTATATGCCACGGGCTACCCTATGGTTTTACCTGTGGGATCACGGAGAAGACATGACAAAGTGGGATGGAAAACCTACTTCAGCTTTGGAGGAACGGGTGAGTGAATTTAAGAGGGGAGCCAGGGCCAAGACTGATCATCCCATGAGAGCTACAGCTTCAGTCTCTGCTGAGCAGTTTCCCAGATGGAGTGGAAGAGCTGATTTTACTCCAGCTCCTGTGATAACGAAGAATAATCCCTTTTATCACGACTTAAGTGTCCAACGCTGTGATGACCATTAGAGGGGCCCTGCCTCCAGCCAGGTGGAGGTAGGGGACAATCGGATTTGCTGGACTGTGTGGATCAGATGGCCTGGCACATCAGTCCCATGGAAGTATAATGCTCTAGTAGATACCGGTGCACAGTGTACCCTGATGCAATCAAGCTGTCAAGGGGTGGAACCCATTTATATTTCTGGAGTGACAGGAGGATCCCAAGAGTTGACTGTACTGGAGGCTGAAATCAGCCTGACTGGGAGGAAGCGGCAAAAGCACCCCATTGTGGCTGGTCCAAAGGCTCCATGCATCCTCGGCATAGACTACCTCAGGAGAGGGTACTTCAAAGACTCAAAAGGGTACCGATGGGCTTTTGGTATTGTTGCTTTGGAGACAGAGGAAATTGAGGAGCTGTCCACCTTGCATGGTCTCTCAGAGGATCCTTCTGTTGTGGAGCTGCTGAAAGTTGAAGAACAACAAGTGCCAATAGTGCACCGGTGGCAATATCACACCAACCGAGACTCCCTGATTCCCATCCATCAGCTGATCCGTAGGCTGGAGAGTCAGGGAGTGATCAGCAGGACCCGCTCGCCCTTTAATAGCCCCATGCGGCCAGTGTGAAAGTCTAATGGAAAGTGAAGATTAACAGTAGACTATCGTGGCCTGAATGAAGTCACACCACCATTGAGTGCTGCCATACCAGACATGCTAGAACTTCAGTATGAACTAGAGTCAAAGGCAGCCAAGTGGTATGCCACGATTGATATTGCCAATGCATTTTTCTCAATTCCTTTGGCAGCAGAGTGCAGGCCACAGTTTGCTTTTACTTGGAGGGGTGTCCAGTACACTTGGAACCGACTGCCCCAGGGGTGGAAGCTCCAGGGGAGTCTCGAGGTCGACCCCTTGGCTTTTGGAGTCGGGGATACAAAGGATCTGAGGCCAGCTATATCGCAACTGAGAAAGAGATACTGGCAGCCTATGAAGGGGTTCGAGCTGCTTTGGAAGTGATTGGCGCTGAAGCACAGCTCCTCCTGGCACCCCGGTTGCCCGTGCTGGGCTGGATGTTCAAAGGCAGGGTCTCCTCTACACATCATGCAACTGATGCTACATGGAGTAAATGGGCTGCACTAATTACACAACAAGCTCAAACAGGAAATCCCAGTCATCCAGGAATTCTAGAAGTCATCATGGACTGTCCAGAGGGCAAAGATTTCGGAATGTCACCAGAGGAGGAGGTGATGTGTGCTGAAGAGGCCCCACCATATAATAAACTGTCAGAAAGTGGAAAGCAGTATGCCTTGTTTACTGATGTGTCTTGCCGTATTGTGGGAAAGCATCGGAGATGGAAGGCAGCTGTATGGAGTCCTGGACGACAAGTTGCAGAAACTGCTGAAGGAGAGGGTGAATCGAGTCAGTTTGCCGAGGTGAAAGCCATCCAGCTGGCCCTGGACATTGCTGAACGAGAAAAGTGGCCAGTACTTTATCTCTATACTGACTCATGGATGGTGGCAAATGCCCTGTGGGGATGGTTGCAGCAATGGAAGCAGAGCAACTGGCAACGCAGAGGTAAACCCATCTGGGCTGCTGCACTGTGGAAAGATATTGCTGCCCGGGTGCAGAACCTGGTGGTGAAGGTACGTCATGTAGATGCCCATGTACCCAAGAGTCGGGCCACTGAGGAACACCAGAACAGCCAACAAGTGGATAAAGCGGCTAAGATTGAAGTGGCTCAGATGGACTTAGATTGGCAACATAAGGGTGAATTATTTTTGGCCCGGTGGGCCCATGACACTTCAGGCCATCAGGGCAGAGATGCAACATATAGATGGGCCCATGATTGATAGGTGGACTTAACAATGGACACTATTGCCCAGGTTATTCACGAGTGTGAAACATGTGCTGCAATTAAACAAGCCAAGCGGTTAAAGCCTCTTTGGTATGGAGGACGATGGTTGAAGTATAAATATGGGGAGGCCTGGCAGATTGACTATATCACACTGCCACCAACCCGCCAAGGCACGCGCCATGTGCTTACCATGGTGGAAGTAGCCACCGGGTGGCTGGAAACATACGCTGTGCCCCTTGCCACTGGCCAGAACACTATCCTGGGCCTTGAGAAACAGACTTTGTGGTGACACGGCACCCCAGAAAGAATTGAGTCAGACAATGGGACTCATTTCTGGAATAACCTTACAGACACTTGGGCCAAAGAGCATGGCATTGAGTGGGTCTATCACATCCCCTACCATGCACCAGCCTCTGGGAAAATCGAACGGTACAATGGGCTGTTAAAAACTACACTGAGAGCAAAGGGTGGGGGAACTTTCAAGCATTGAGATACACATTTACCAAAGGCCACCTGGTTGGTCAACACCAGAGGATCTGCCAACAGGGCCGGCCCAGCCCAGTCAGAACTTTTACATATTGTAGAGGGGGTCAAAGTTCCCGTGGTGCATATGAAGAATTTGCTGGGGAAGACAGTCTGGGTTATTCCTGCTTCAGGTAAAGGCAAACCCACTCGTGGGATTGCTTTTGCTCAGGGACCTGGATATACTTGGTGGATAATGCGGTGAGATGGGGAAGTCCAATGTATACCTCAAGGGGATTTGATTTTAGGGGGAAACAGCCAATGAACTTAATTGTATGCTGTTGCCTGCTATGTAGCACTTCTATAGCCCATCAACTAGATGTCTCCAGGTCACCAGCGACTAGCCCTGACTTCCCTCCAACCATCATCCCAACAGAGAATGAACTTTGATAGAACCGGATGAGTTCTGCAGTAAAGGAACGATCAGCATCAGCAGGCAACGATCCAATACTGCACACAGCCTTTCCTGCCCTGAAAGATTGTTACAAGAGATGGAACCTGACATCATGGACCGAATGGACTCAGCAGCATTATAGGGATTGGTCCATGCACTAAGAAAATGATCTTTTTCTCTTGGTCTGTGTGTATATGGGTGTATATATGTGGGAGAGCAATGGTATCTTGAAAATGTGGGATCTGAGCATGACATGAATGGCATGGAATAAGGGGTGGATAATGTCCTGGGTTTAGGAGTAGCAGTCATTTTTCTCCTTTGTGGTAGCTGGTGCAGTGCTGTGTTTTGACTTCCAGCCTGGGAACAGTGCTGGTGATACCGATGGTTTTGGGTGTTGCTAAGTGATGTTTACCCTGACCAAGGACTTTGTGAGGCTCATGCTCTGCCTGGGAGGAGGGGAAGCCGGGAGGAAGCAGAGACAGGATGCCTGACCCAGGCTAGCCAAAGAGGTATTCCACACCACAGCACATCATGCCCAGGGTGGGGGGTAACTGGGAGTTACCCAGAAGGACAGGGGCTTCTGGGTGGGACTCATTTTTTCTCGGCGGGTGGTATTGTATTCTCTTCCCTTGTTATTTTCTCTTATCATTGTTGTCGTTGGTGGTAGCGGTGGTGATTTGTGTTGTACATTGGTTGCTGGACTGTTCTTGTCTCAAGCTGTGGAGTTGCACTCTTTCGATCCTCCTCCCCATGCTTCCGGGAGCGGGGAATGGGAGAGCCCCGGGGAGCGGGGCCTTGATTGCTTTCAGCCTGTCACCACTCACTGGGAGTGAGTGAACAAGCTGTCTGGCTAGGGTTTAAACCACGACACAGTTGTAAAAACTACAAAAAATTTTCTTGGAGACAATATCAGTCAAAATGCAAAGAAAACAAAAATTCCATATGAGTACCATATCTTGTACAATATCTTAAAATATAATTGGTCCATAAAAATATTTTAAATAACAAAATTGCTTTCAGAATTGCAGCCCACTGTCTAATTTGAAAAGAAGTTTCAGTCTACATAGAGACTAATTTTCTGTTCTTATACATTAAATAGAATTCATATCCCCTTCATTGCTTCCTAGCTGTCATTTAACAAAAATTTGCCGAATTCATGCATATCCAGTGTTAATCAGTAATACACGTTATTACACAAAGTAATGTTCCATATATTCCACTGAGCAAAGACTGCTTTGCATTTGTATCTGTGTTTGAGTGTGTGATGTGCCCTAAGTAATGAAGACAACATTAGATAACATTTTAAATACTTCTAAGATAGATAGCATAATGTTTGAATCATCAAAGGATGATTCTGATGAAGGGTGTTAAGGTATTACTGATTTTTATAAGAAATTATGTGCCTACAGGCAATAGTGTTTGCTAGTTAAAAAAAAAAAAGATATTAAGTTGCTGTGTATATTGTATGTGGCACAGTGTAATAGCACATCAGTCCTGTGAGAATTTTATTGTATTTTTTCCTATTAACTTCTAATTAAGGCTGAGTGATTTTTAGAAGAGATAAATTGGCACTTTTCTGCACCATCTTTCTTAGTAGAGATTATGAGGTCTAAGTCCTGTCCGGACTAATCCAAGCAGGAAAAATTCTCCAATTTCATTCAGACTAAGAATATTCAGTTGGATTTGGACCCCTTAGATAAGTTTAAAGGGAAGGAGAGTCAAACATTTTAGGTTTATACAGTTTGACATTAGGGAAAGCTCATAAAGTAAGTGAGGTTTTTGATTTCCACAAGGACAATGTTTGCTGTCCCTCTGTAACATTGCATGCGTGTTATTTCCAACTTGAATCCTTGGTCACATCACTTTATGTGGGTTGCATGAGAAGGCGAAGAGACAAACTTCCTCATCTTTGTTTTTAAACTTTAGGAGTTGTGCATGAATTGAGTCTTGTTAGTTTTTTTTTATGAATGCCATAATTTGCTGCTGCAAGTGGCGGAAGGGATCTCCTGGAATGGAGGGCACTGGCTTCCAGAGCAGGAAATCACGTTATTGACTAAGACAAAAGCTGAACTGAGCAGGAGTGGTCACCTCTTTGGGGCATTATCTCAGGCTATGCTCTCAACTTCTTGTGGTGGGAGATGACAGGATTGTGCAATGTGAACACATGAGGTAAATGTGAAAGAAGGTGAAGTTTTCAGAATTTAGAAGGTATTTGGTTTAGTCCACACACAAAGTGCTCTCTTAGTTAAGAGTCTGAAAACAGTTCTGCTCCTAGCCTTAAAGATCTGGAGGATCTCTAAGGACAGTGAAGTGAAATGCATCTGTGTACCTGTATCTCTGCCACACCACCCCCTCCCTGCAGAATATGTTGTGTAACATGAATTATTTTAAACTGTAAGTAGCAGTCTTTCACTGTTACAAATTTAGATTTCTAGCACCATTTGCTAATATTATTTCATCATCATTATTATATTAACAAACCCATTGATCATCCTGTGGTATTACATACTTGCATTACACTCCTTCAGAGGTTGGAGTAGGCACAGCACCATTTTAATCACCTGGGAAATGAAGTGGAAATGGCCTCAGCATGACTCGAAGATCAGTTAAACTGCAGGAAAATACTGTCAGTAACAAGGTGTCTGTTTTCAGATAGCAAGTTTACAGATTTGTTCCCAGTAATATTTCCTATGCAATAAACAATGCCTAATTAAGGTCTCCCATCTCTGTACTTTAGCTCACCTCATGACATCTGTACAGCAGCATTTTGTAATTGAATAACAGTAAAGATGAAAATGCAAGTATTTGGATTTTATTTATAGCTGTGAAAGCATGCTTTACCATTAATCATTCAGTCCAAGAATTCAGTTATCTTAAAAGGAAACTAAAATTTTCAATGACAAGTAGCACTTCGGACTAAAAACTCAGCATTTGCCACCAATAAATCTAATTCACATGCATTAAAGAGAAGAATTTTGCTGACGGTGTTTTATGACTTGGTGCCACTATAATATTTCATCTGTTTCAATATACGCATATAATCAAAATAAGTAACAGTAGTATGTCTGTTTTGTGACATGGTAGCTGTCATTCTTAAAGATTGCTACTATGAATGATGCCTTTGTGTACTATACGTTATAGCAATTTTTTAAAGTAATATCTAATATTTAATTTGTTACCCAGAAACACAAAGCATTCTATAGACCTTTTGCAAAAGAATGTTAAACTTCTTAGATACACATGATGAAAGCAGAAATATCGCTTTGGCTTTGAAAGGTAATTCAGATGCTTCTAAAGAATATTCCACATGTCTGTCAAGGAAAAGGTTGAAGGGAATCCCTTGCAAGTAGGCAAGAACTATCAGGACGCATTAGGTAAAACTAACTCACACAGTACCCTCATACCCTCGACCTTCCACATGCATTTGTAGGTAATGTTGATGCTTCTGACAGCAGACACAAATCCTCACAGTTCTGTGGAAAGATATTTCAGTTCTGCATTGAAACTGTATTTTCTGTAGTATTAAAAGTCAGTCATTTTTGTAAGATACAGATTTTGAGTTTTGTGACAATACAATGTATGTTATAGCCCACTGTGCAAAATATAGCCATTATCTTATAATGCTCAGCGTAAGAAAGATAAGTTTTTTCTCTGCGGCACTTGGAGAACAGTCTAATCTGGGTCTAATTATCAATGTCTGGCAGTTAAGAAGAAGCCACTTAAATTAAACTGCCAAACACCCTGAAAGGCAGTTTCTGGATCCCAGCTTTCAGCATCTAGATGTTCCTGTAATAGAGAGAGGCAAGTGGACTAAGATGAAAACAAAGACTCCTACAAGAAACAGCTTTCTAGAACAATGGGGTTTTTTTGCTTGTTTCCAGAAAAAAAAAATCCCTACTGGAAATGTGGTGTGAGAGTACATATAAATAGAAAATGCTGCTTTTACATGAGCCCTGTTTTGAATGTATATTGATGTTAAGCTGGATTTATGGAAATGCCAATATGTTTTCCTTTATCCTTAGATGCTGGTAAAATTAGAAAGGTTAATTTAGTGTTTGTTTACTATCAATCTCATTCTGCATTTCAAAAATGTACCCTTTTGATCTGGGTGCAGGCATAATGAAAATGCAGATTTTGTAAAACACGTAAAATGTTAAATGCTGACCACACTCCATGAAAAACTGCAGGCTTTATACAGAGCTATGCATTCTGTCAGCATATATATTGTTCCTGTTTAGTCAGAAAAAATATTGCTAGAGATAAGGGAAGGAAACATGGGAGCGCTGGACTATTTTTGCACTGCCACCTTTGAGCTACCAGCCTTTCTGCGCTAATTCCCCCAAGTTTATCTGTTGCTGGAAGCAGATATTGGGTGACTCAGTGGAAAACCTCCTGGGAGGGGGACTTAACTTACCCATGTGCTGGTGCACTGACCCTCAGTGCCCAGAATGTGGCAGTACACCTTGTGGTCCACTTTTGCGATCTCCCTGGCATGAAGCCCTCTCCATGGGTTGGTCTGATTTATAAGGTATGGCTGTGGTTCAACAGACCTCACAAATATCCAAGGAAATTACAAAGGCTGAAGGAGAGGAAGGGAAAAAAAGAGGGAAATTTATTCATGCATGAGCAGAGGATGGGTTTTGGAAGTAGGCTTTTAAACAAATTCATCTTACTACTTTTAAAAGGCCTAAGTTTTTGTTGATGTCCAGAAACATGCCTATTCTCTCCTTACTTCCATCAAGGAGGCTGTACCTGTAGAATGTAGAAGTGTTAAGGACCAGTATGCTGTTAACTCAGTATTTTCTTCTCACAAAGTTAAATGTCATCTCCATGTTACTGACACAATGTTCTGTCTTTTGCCACCAGAAGCTGAGCATGTTATGAGAAGACTAACTTTGGGGATCTGTGTCCTGGGACAAAGACCACAAAAAATTAGGAAGGGTTAAGGGAAACTGCTATTCTTACAGCACTCTGAAGAAGTCCCCCAAATTGTTTGTGTCCCTGGGACAGCAACCACATGTGGCTCTCAAAAGTCCCAAAACAGGCTCTATCATTTGAACTGTCTGTCTGGGAACTTGGTCAGGTGATAAGCAGAATAACCCAAGAGCAATCTGTTCCTGGAGTATTCAGGGTCCTGAGCGAAGGAGGGTATCCACATGTTTTTGGAAACCTGGAATTGCATGCCTGTCTCCCCTTCTTGTCTAGCAAATGTTTCTGTCACTTGAGACCTATGCCTAAACAGGCAAGGATTTTAGGACTGTACCAATTAGGCATGGAAAGATTTTTCTTGGATATAAATTTTCACTAATTACAATGAGTCATCATCACTAGATGCTTCAAGGCTTTAATGCAGTATTTTTCTCTCTCTCCAAATTTCAACATTATGTTGGAGAGATTGTCACAAAAGTGTTTTCCAGATGTCCCCAAAAATAGGAATGAAAGAACTGTGGCAATTTAATAGAGACATTTCTAGATGACTGGAGTCACACACTCCTAAAGATGATCAGATATAGACTGACTATGACAATGGATGCTCAGTGTGTGCCTGGTGCCAAGCTGCTCCATAAAGTTTCCCTTAGGTGAAGCCTATCCTGTAATAAAAGACAGCCAACCTAGTTGCATGACTTTTATTAGCTGTGGTTTCACACTCTGTGATTTTTTGTTTGATCAGTGCCAGAGATATTGTGATGTTAAGTTTGAGAAGTAGATAGGATGAGGCTGGGTGTCTTAGTGAGGACTGTTGTAGTGTCTCAGAGGGTTATGCCTTGGGGGCTTTATGTCTTGGTAAACTGGCAGATAGGGAGCTCTCAGATGTATGTCAATGGGATGCAATGGAGAACTCAGAAAGTACTAGGTGGTTTTAAACTTTCATAATAATGTTCCAACTAGTGCCCAAATTTCTCTGAGACTAGAAGAAGGTGAACAGAACTGAAGAAATTAATTATTCAGACTAATCTGACAGGCATAGCCATCCAGTACAGCAGAGAAGGATGTTTTGTGTTTGAAGATCTCTTTTATTACTGTTTTTTATCTTTCCTCCTGGGAAAATGGTCTAAAACATTTCTAGACCATTCTCTAGAAAGAGAAAGTTCTTTAACAGTTCAGATTCACCTACCTAAAAAGCAGAAAAGAATATTTCAGATATTATATGTAACATTTTTCTAAATTGCATTTTTCTTTCAAGAAGGGCTACTAGAAATATACGGCCTTGAAAACTTAGTGCTCATTTCTCTTTTTTGTTAACTCCACCTATGCCCAAACTTAAAAGTGGAAGATGCAGTCCTAATGGAGTAAACCTTTTTAGAAGTTCATAAATTGAGGCAAAGTAATTCATGTGCAACTTTATGGTAATAACTTACATTTCAAAACAAGCACATTGTCATAAAGCTGGTCTCTAAGAAGGTATTGATTTAGCTTCACACTTTTTTGAGTAAAATGTTAGCATGAACAATTTTTTTTTCTCTTTTTTTTTTCTTTTTCCCAGAGCTAGAGGCAGAGGAATGGTGCAAACATCTCTGCATGGAGTGTCTAGGAACCAGACTCAATGATATAAGTCTTGGGGAACCAGATTTGCTTGCTGCTGGAGTCCAGAGAGAACAAAATGGTAAGTAACTCTCTAGCTGCTCCTAGATCAGCTCTTAGGCGATGTCCTGTGTTATCTTCCTTGTGCTTGTGGGAAGGATTTTTACTATTGGCTAAAACATAATATCATTAATAGCTAAATGTTTGAGTGTGGTTTTGAGGCTTAATCCTATTATTCCTACAAATAAAGATGATTAAGTTCCATGCCAGATAGCTCACATAGAGTGACTTCATGTCTTCTTTGCATTCACTTTTTGCTGTCATAGGAAATTATGACTATGACCCTCCTGGTTCTGGAAACAATGGCCTCTGTGCAGAAGAATAAAACAGCAGTTGTTGTTCCACAGCCTTTAAAAGACAGCATGAACATATCAACACTACTTAGGTCTGCAAAACACATACTTGCTTTAAACTCATACCTGTCTTAAGTAATTAATTCAAGGTCATCTAAATGTTGTCAAATACAGGTGAAAAGGGCAGTGACAGATGCTAGTCAGCATTAAGCATGAGCTTGCAAGTCTTCATATGAAGACTAGTTGGAACAAAACTTTGGATTAGATGTGTACAGGAAGGATGCTAGTGCATGGTACTTGCAATAACAAAAGAAAATCTGTGATTGTCCTTTCATTTAATTCCTATTAATGAACATGATGGCAACACAAAATGTGCTCATTTATTCTTCTCTCTATTACAGCTCTTAATGATAATTACTGTCTTGAAGCTTTTACAAGATCCAACAGCTTTTAACAGAGTAATAAAACAAACTGCCTCAATGGTCATAAAATATCAAGCCAACTATCATTATAAACAAAAATAAGTAATTAAATTATTGAATAAATAGCACTGTATTAATTATATTGTATTAATTTTGTAGAAGAGTACAGACATCTCTGAACCTAATGACATAAAATATACAGAAATCTTTAAGAATTCTTTTTCAAACATCAGATGTGTTCAAGTGCGATTTAAAAGAAGTTCAAAATGTTTGTGAAGTTGTTTGCCAGCTATGAGACACAGAACTTAATCTGTAGTCTCAAAATACTTAACAAAGGGAGAGCTACTTATGTAGGAGAGTGCTAATGAGCAGACGCTACTCAAAGCATCCTATCAGCTATATGCTCATAGGCTATAGGTATAAAACTCATGCATGCTGTTGAAAAGTATGTGAGCAGATGGAACTCCTTCACAAATGCAAAAAGGAACAAATCATCAAAAGCATGTGATGTGAGCAGAAAAATAGCTTTAAATTCCTCAAGCTTTCTGCAGTGAATTCATATACTGTCCAGCAGTTTTCAGACATGGATGGCAAATACTACATTTCATCTTGTTCTGGAAAGAGATTCAGTTACGCACACATGACCTCCAGAAGGCATAGATTAGTTTTGTTGTGTGAACTAATCTTGATGCAATTGCCTTGGACTAGAAATTAATTCCAGTGCTATCAACCAATGTATATGAACATAATTAGCATCTTTATTGTTTACTGTAATTTACTTTATTGTTTATTGTAATACAAAGCATGTATTTGTTGTACAAATCAAATGAATAAGAATGCATGATGGGTATTATTAGATATACTCTTTTAAACCAAGTGGCTGAATATGTATAATTCAAATATTTGATGAGCATCCTCTGTTAAATCATTAGTTACAGTATCTCAGACAAGTAATTCTGGTACCTGTGCACTTTCTTTCCCCATCATTTTTATGCACAATTCTGCATTTTAATACGCATTTGTAAAACTCAAAGTTTTTTGAAGCAAAGCAAATTCTGTGTAGGGAGGTTTTTAATCAACTTGGAAGGGGGGAAGTGTACAGAGACTATTCATATGAAATCTAGAATTTTGTTCATTTTGCTGTGCTGTAAGAACCTGCAGTTGAACTCAAATTTCTTTAGCAGATTCCTTCAGTAAAATAGTTGAGTGGAGCCGTGACTTCAGTTTGTATTAGTTATCTTATTCTGCAAGCATGGCAGTGTCATTCCCCACATGACAGTGTTATGGAAAAGGTGACTAATTGGAGGGTGGAATCAATTTGTGAGTCATGATTAAGAAACAAAAAAAATTCTTGTACATTTTCCCCATATTGTAGCTTTTAAAGGCAAAACCGGAAAACTGTAATTCCAAGGATACCTAAAAACCTTTCAGAAGTATACTGAGCTTTTGCTGACTTTTTGCTGACCTGAAACTGAAAGGTCAAAGTTAATTTTCCAATTTGAAGTTCATGAAAAGTGACTACATGTATGAAACGTCTAAACCTTGCTCTTTGTGAAAATGGCAGACGTGTCACTCTCGGGGTCTTGTGTGTGTGTGTGTGTGTGTGTGTGTGTGTGTGTGTGTGTGTTAAGTAAGAACTGTACACCAGTATAGTACCTATAGTACTCATTATTTCAAAACATTTTTCAAGTATGTCAACTTCATATAATTCCTCTTGAGTTACTCAGTGTATTCATATTTACTTGAAACAGAGATGTGGGAATACTGTTTGTATAACCTGTGATAGAATCATAAAGCCTCAGCATCTAATTTCATGCACGTTCTGTTGCCTGAACCATACAAAGGCTTTCTTTCAGGGCACTGAGCAAGAAATGTGTCTTAGTATCTGAGCAAGACCACAGATTGCATTGTCATAAAGACTACAGTGCTAGTGGTTTTTCAGTTTTAAAAATGTTATATTTTTTTACATTTTAAGAGCTAAAAGCGGTTGAATAATGGTGTTTTGCTGTTGATATCTCTCTGATATGGCAGGGTGTTAATAACATCAATCCCAAAAGAACAGGTGTATTAACCATTAATCCCACCTCTTTTAATTCCACTGTCTTTCCCACCATTAATTCCACTGTCTTTTTTTGAATCATTATTTTGCCCTAAAGATTTTCTCAAATGTTTAAAATTTTATATACTTCCTTGATCATAAAAGAACTAACCTATGGGCAATAATATTTTTACTATGCTGTGTTCTTCATCTGTCTAACTACTAGCCTATTCCTGTCCTTAAGGACATTTTCATGATGTACGTTATGTATTTGTAAGGGTATTCATTGGGGGGATCAGGTAAACTTGCTATCGCAGGAAAAAAACCTGTGGTTTCTGTTGTATTGATGTGTGGTTTAGCAGCTGTATGTGACCACTGTAGCCAGTGCTTTCAGTTTGTAACATTTGTAAGGACCATAAAAATTGCTACTTATATTTTTTATACCCAAGAATTCACATTTCAGAAAATACTTGGCAAGGAAAATATATTTGCTTTATTGGATTTGTCTAATACCTCTTTTTGTTATATATGAGCCTGTTCGTCTTCCTGCTCTCACTCTTGTGGTTCTGAGATGAGCTTTTGATTTCAGAAGGAAAGACACCTGATTCTTTGTGACACAAATGCAATAATATGGTTTTAAAAACTGTTCCAAAGGCTGGCAAGATTGCTGCATAGTGTGCAAATGTTGTGGCTAAAAGACCATACATTCATAAGGCATTTCTGTCATATGAGATTAAAAATTTACGGCAGTGCAGCAATCTGAAAGAGATTGGCTTTTTTTTACAATTCTAAGTTGTTCAGTAGGTGCTAGTGAGATCTATTTTATTGTAGTTGTACTGTTGTGTGACCCTCCAGCACCCAGCAATTCTGCAGTGCTGATAGCTAAAAGAACCAAACTATAGATCTGCACTGGTTATAGCAGAGACCTCTAGCTATTATGTCTTGCAGGTAGAGAAGACATCTAAGCAATTCTTGTGCAAAGCACATCAGTAACAGAAAGCTTCTCACTGGGTTTCATCTGTTATTACTTTCAAGAAGTATTACTGCAAGTCTTGTTGTGTAAACTCTCCTGTAGAAAATGACCCTTAGGTGGTTTAATTTTTACATTTAAGGCTCACAACTAATAGCTGCTTAGTTTGCATTGATACGCAGATTCCAATAAAAGTGAGATTTGGAATGGAGCTTCTGTTACTCTCCAACCATTTTACCTTCTCTCTCCTGCAAATCCAAGTGATTTGTTTGTGTTCCTCAGCCCTATAGCAGCAATCCTGTTTCTGTTTTAATTTATTTTCACACCAGAATCTCTTACTGTTTATGAATGCCCATTTAGATTATTTGATAAAGAATAAAAATATAGTATTAAATCAAAATCAGTAAAGGCTAAATGATCCTGTTCAGGTAACTAATTTAGCATAATGGCAGCGGAGCTGTATATACAATGCTAAGACAAATAATAATGCACAGTTATAACTTCAGAAAAGAAAACCTGGACTCAGTAATGCTGGATCTGATAACACTGTTGACAAGTTGTTTTCTAAGCGATATCCTGTGATACTGACACACACATTTCATATCCCTTAGGTTTCTTAAGCTGCTGCTAGGAAAAGAAATCTTAAATGTAGAGTGCTGTCTTCATCTGGGAAAATTGGAAACTTCCTTTCCAGCTCTTAATGCATTTAGAAGCTTTTGTAATACACTTCAAAATATAACAACAAAAACAAGTCTATTTTTTTTTAAATCTATTTACCTGCCTGCCTTTTATCATATCCAGAATTTGTTCATGCTTGTGTTTGGCTGGTTGGTTGGTTTTTAGATATCACTATTTCCAACATGTCACTATTTTCTTTCTTTATAAAAGGAGGTAATTTGAAAGAAGTCATCCAAATAGACATTACAGACTATGTTTACTGAGAAACGAAACCAGAATATTTAATACAATATTGGTTAAAAAAGCATTATATGTACACAGTGCAAATAAGTTCACTCTTTAAGAACAGGTGCTTCCTTTTGGTGAACTCCATTCCTAGCTCTTTTGAATGCTAAACGATAACACTATTACTTGCACTAAATCATATTCCATTAAACTTTTCTTATAAACCTGATATAAACACTGAAGAAAGTAGGCAAATGTAAGGCAATTTTTTAAACTGAAGAAAACGCCTGATCCATCTTTGGTGCTGTAGCTCCGTTATTGTAGGTGTCATGCCTGTGATGTCAATATGATGCTTTTATATTATTAATTACTGGTTCTTTGGCCTATTTGTTTTATTTATTTTAATGCATTATGAAACTAAATTTTATTTTAGAATTCTGGTAAAGTTTGGAAGATAATTGATTTCTTACTTTTACTTCCTGCCTAATATTTAAATTTTATCTTATAAAATTACTTCCTTTGTAAAGTTTTTTCTCTTTTTCATAACATTTTTTTTACTCTCTTTTTTTTCAAAAAAAAAAAAAATCCATACTGCAGCAGTCTTGCTTTCTGGGTTTTAATGAAAGGCCATCATTAATTTCTGTTAGCAAAAATGTAGCCTTTCATAGTGAATAACTTCCTTGAATTCTCAGAAGGGGATTATGAATTATTTCTTTATGCTACATCTTGAGATTACAAGCTACAGCCAAAACATAGAGTCTTTGTAATTACTTTCACAAGGATGACTTGGGTTTGGTTATTTTCTAGACTCTGTAGAATCTCTGTTAGTGATTGATTTATTACATAAATGCATTTTGCTTGTTGTTTATTCATCTTCTGTTATCCTTAATGCATTATTACATTTTGGGATTTGGCTGGGTTTTTTGTTGTTTTGTTGTTTTGTTGGGGTGGTTTTTTTGTGGTTTTGGGTTTGGTGTCTTTTTCATAAACCAAATATAGCAAGCTTTATTCAGAGAAGAAAGGTGTTTACAGTTTTAATGCTGGTTCATCCAGTGAGAGTTCATATTCTCTACTTTACTATTTATCAGTGAAACAATTTAAAATAATTTATTTATGGTAAGTTTTATATTTTCATTGAGATGTTAATAAATGTTTCCATTTTTAATGGATTCAAAGCAGAAAAATTGCAAGCAAAGGAATAAAATTAATTCTGGAGTCCTGGTTCTTCACTGTGTAAAGCAGGACGGAATCATCCTCATAAACCCGACATATGAATGAACACAAAATGCCCTGACTTTAAGACTTAAAGCTCTCTTTCCATGTGAAAGTTAGTCACAGATGGGCGGCAGCAGAAGTCTCAAAGATGGAAGATTTTTTTTTTTCCCAGATAGAGATTGAATGTTTGCTTTTAAACCCTTTTCTCATACAGACCCCACCAACCTGCCTGCCTCCTTCTATAAGTATTTTTTCCTCCCATTAAAGCTCAAATGAAACAAAGCATCTTGACTGCAATATTTCAATGTCATCTGGTCAGTTTTCTAAGTGGGATGACTTAGGCAAAGGAATCTGGTCATAAAATGCTAGAACCATTATCTTTGGGCATCAGTCATTTTTTTCTTCCCCGGTACAGCTGGACTTGGAGCTGAAAGGCTGAGGGTTTTTTCAGACTTCCTGCCAAGTCTCTGTTTCAGTCAATATGCTTGTTTTAACGAAGACTCTTGTGCTCCTGTGCTCTGGA
The DNA here is from genome assembly GCF_033815535.1 of Pezoporus flaviventris. Classification (NCBI taxonomy): domain Eukaryota; kingdom Metazoa; phylum Chordata; class Aves; order Psittaciformes; family Psittacidae; genus Pezoporus; species Pezoporus flaviventris. The sequence goes on from NW_026892555.1 coordinate 57,162,090, forward strand.
AAACGTTATTAAAGGTCATATTCCTGCCAAAGCCTAAATGCTAAGCACCTTTACATGCAGAAAGTGTATGATGAAGTATTGCTCTGCTTATTCAAGGAGATGGGAAAGAGGAGTTACACTGAAAAGAGTAGAATAATAAGTGTCGATATGTCAGCATTTTTTTTTCTCATCCTGGTTCCCCCATTCCCTGAACATTGCTCTCAGAGATTTTAGAGGAGGGAGGAGGATAGTGATGCTGGATGCTGAGGAACTGCACCTGCTCAGTCTCAGCCTTGTCTTGTTCAACAGGATAGCGTCTCCTTGTTTGGTATCTTCAATCTCCCTTTTTTCTGGATCCCTCATTAAATTCTATTTATTTACATAATCTTACTACCCAGTGAATCATAGAATCATAGGACAGTTAGGGTTGGTAAGGTGAACTGTTGTTATCATACTCATACGCACATAGTGTCTGATCCACAGAAAAGCAGAATATCCTTTTCAATGTGATTCAGAAGATCTGATGAAAGAATTCAGCAGGGATTTCCAAATCTAGCCTAAGAATGTTTATTCTTACCTGGATAAGTTTAAGGGCAAAACTTGCCACTAAAAATTTAATGATTGTATTACAGTTATCTAGATACCTCTTTTAAATATTTTCTGAAATGGAAAAATTGGACCTTGCATTCCTAAAATCATTTAATAGTATCTGCACCTTTCCATGTCCTAAATTTCCCACTATGCAAAAGCATTAGTTTTTAATTCAAAAACAAATATATATATCCTCAATCTTCTCCAACGCATACATTTATATGCTTGCTTTTCTTCCTAATTTGAGTAAGTTCCAACTGTACTACATTTTGCCCTGCAGCTGATGTTCAGTTTAATCAGACATACTTTCTTTAATCTGTGGCACTTCACCTCAGACACTGACCTTCCAAAGTCAGCAAATGTCTCCTGACAGTTTGAGGATACCATATGTCCTGAATACCCTTCATGCAATAATATCCTCAAACACTTCAGAGAAGTTGAGCGTTTCATGAGTATCCTGGTAATTTCTACCTTCAGAACAACAGTTTAATGTTTACTTCAGAAAACAATTGTACCTTTCCATTTTCTCTGCTGTCTGAGGCACTCTTGTCACTGAAGACAGGGAAAGAAAGATTTCTGTTCTCACATGGTAGCACTGTTCCCCCATAGGCATACTGTGTGATATCATGTGATGTAAAAGAGAACTAAGTGATATGTCAATCATCTGCATCTTCGTTTCAAATAGAGAAGGTAACAATGAGTAACAGCATGACAATGCAAAACTGGAACATAAACTTCTTTTTTATGATAGAAGCGTACCTGCAGAGCTCCTAGGCATTTTTGCATGACACACAGATACTGAAAAAGGGCGTCTATCTATCTATATCTATCTATCTATCTATCTAGAATATCATTGCAAAGTATAACCTAGCATGTTCTCTACCATTCCCTTCCCAGTGTACTCATTGACTCATACTCCCATGTGTGAGTCCTTGCTTTTACTTTAGTAGACATTTGGTTAGAGTTGTGCCCAGTGCATTCCATTGAGGGTTAGGGGAAATTCTTTGCAGTGATCTCAGGAGCACATGCTAATCTATTTGTGCTTTGTGTCAGATGGCTTTTACAAAACGTTAGGAGTTTCACACTTTGGACGTTAGTCATAAAATTAAACTTCTAGGGCAAACAGTCATTACTGTGATTAATGAGAATTAGAGCCTGGGAGAAGAGTTTGAATGGCTATGAGAACGAATGAATAAATTGGGGAGTCATTAATAGGACAAAATTAAATTGCCTGAAACAGAATAGCATTGGGGATGAGAAGTTTACTTCTAGCTGCTCATGAGCAGTTCCCTGCTTCCATTAATTCCTCACCCAAACTTTTGCTACTATATTATCTCTCTCTCCCTCTTATTCCCATTTCTAACATATTTTATATTAACTCACTTATTTGTAATATTTTCACTGACTTTTCATAAAAGTGTGTATATATATATATACATATCAAATGTTTTAAAAATACAGCCATAGTATTTGTGATATTGAATGTCAAACAATGGGAAGCTGGGTCTAATTTTGACTATTATGATAAATTTATCTCACTTTATTCCTCTTCTGATTATTTTAAATTCCTTCCTAATTTTTATGAGAAAATTCGGTTCAAATGGTGGCATAAAAATGTACCACACCAAGCTGTAATTCGTTTATCAAGTAGTTAGAGACAAGTTTCTGATCAGGTATCGCTTTAAAGTACATTTTCCCAGTACTGATTGTTGAGTGAGCATTGCACTTACTCATACTTTAAATTGTTCTTAACTTTTTTATCAACACCCCTCAGTGCAGTACTATTAACATTTTGTATTTCTATCCTACATCAAAACTAAAAGAAAATTGTGAGAGGAAGTTGTGAATCAGCTGCAATCCCCCATATTATGCTATTAAGCCCCTAAGATTTCAGTGCCTTTAGAGTTAAAATATAGGCTAGCACTTTCAACTCTACAACTTGAAATTTAACTGACATTTTCATTCTTCATAGAAGCAACCTATAGAAACATTAGTTATTCCTCAAAGAAAATTGAATTTTGATTTAAAATTCTGCTGCTGTTGCTGTGGTGTAATTCCTTCCATGTGAGTTAATGGTGTTTTATATCATCTTGTGTTGTTTTCTTTTTCTCCCTTTTTTTTAAGGATACTTTTTGCATCGCTTGTTAGATCAAATGCAATTCAGGCACTTCAGAAAATTGTTAATGCCCTTTGCCTCTTACTGCAATGAGTGCACTTTGCAGTGAAAGAGCAGCTGATAGCAGTTGATGTCATGACCATAATAATATATCATGTTGAATCAGATTTCTCAAGAAAGCAACAGATTATTTAAAATGTTATTAATTTGACAGATGATAATGACTTGGCAAATAAATAGAAATTGAACACAAGGAACATAATTATTAACAAGCTTTGATAAGTAAACCTGAGTTTGCTATTTGAAGTACAGACTTTTTAAGGGACAGTGGTTTGTCAAGATACCTATAGTTCTATTCTTTGAGAGAGGAGTGTCTATCAGAGGTCAAGTCATTGTAAATTTTGATTTGCAAAGAGTTGTTGACCTTAATGTGAGGAAAAAAGACTTCACTTAACTTGCTGGGGACATATGTCAGGGGGATATGTCAGAGGGACATATGTCAGAGGGACATCGCAGATCATCTGTGAAAGATGTTTCAGTCTTACTCCACCAATGTACACTAGCAAGGCTTCTTTAATATCAGTGGATCCTCTCCTCTGTTCAAAGCTAGAAACTGGACCTTGATTTCTGAACCAGCAGCACCTAAAGACATATTGATTATTTTTTTTTTCTCAGTATAAAATCTTGCTTTAACTGGCCATATCTTATTCTGTGTTTGTTTCTTGCAGAACGATTCAATGTATATCTTATGCCTACACCAAATTTAGATATCTATGGGGAATGTACAATGCAGATCACACATGAAAACATCTATCTCTGGGACATCCACAATGCCAAGGTCAAGTTGGTCATGTGGCCTCTGAGCTCTTTGAGGAGATATGGACGTGACTCAACTTGGTTCACATTTGAGTCTGGAAGGTAAGAATTAATGAGAAACAGCAAGAAGAAATAAGCAGTGGTTTTGGGAAATCAGTCTGAAAGCTAGATTAGCCTTTCATTATAAAGAAAGATGAAATATATGGCCTTTCCATAGACTTTAGTTTGTTGAAGATTACCTTGCAATATATTCAATCCAGTGTTTGAAATAAATGTTAGTATATCTTATGTTTAAAATGAGCTTAAGCTTCCTTTGACTTTCATTTAACTGCAGTTGAATTGTCATTCTAAAGGTTTATGAGTCTCACTGTGCTTAAACACTGGTGTAGTATAATTTGAGTATTTTTGATGTAGAATAAATTAATTCTGGATCATGAAAAAGGCTCATCACACAGTATGAATGGAATAATTTCCATTACAATAGTTATTACTCTTTTTTGATGTTCTTGATGAGCGATTACCACCCTGGAGTATAATTGCAAGCAGAAGTACAGAGAACACTGTGAACTCATAAAAAGGCTAGCTCTTTTTTCTGCCTGCAGTTTTAATCCTCTTTGTCATTTCCATCCTCAGATCAGTTTTAAATGTCCATGGATCTCTGTTTTGCCTCCCTTTCATATCTTTTTAATGCATTTCATATCTTGCCATTAGATCCACTGCCTTACTGCCTTACGTATGAAACACTGCATGTCTGTGCAGAAATTACTCTGTTTATCTCTGTGTTTGGTGATGTTCTATCTTGTATTTCATGGTTCTAGACTCTACCTCATAAAGTTTGTCATACTCCCTTGTGTGGAGCCTGAATTTTCTGAAGCAATCTGAAATCACAAGTGTCTCTTCACTCTTGGGTTAGCCACGCAATCTTTATATGCATTTGGCTGTGTGCTAATTCAATTAGCAAATATTCCCAAAAGTACAGTTCGTGATCTCAAACAAAAGCATGGGTCAGTTCAATCTTACAGCCCAAGGAGGTAATGACCAACATTCCTCTGCAGTCTCTTATAGATGGAGTTACCACTTAGCTTGTAACTGTATATTCAGACTGATGTCACCTGAGCATTTTAGTGCTCTGTTACTTTTCTGTGATGATTTCACCACTACAATCCATATTGTCCTGGGTTCAGCTGTAGCAGTCATTTTTCTCTTTCTTAGTAGCTGGCGCAGTGCTGTGTTTTTGACTGTCAGCCTAGGAACAATGCTGATAACACCGATGTTTTTAGTTGTTGCTGAGTAATGTGTACTCTGACCATAAATCAGAAGGGAAAGCCCAGATCACTGATTGGGTCAGGCTAGCTATCGGTTGGCGGGTGGTGACCAATCGTATTCTCTCCCCTTGTTATTTTCCTTATCATTATTATTATTGGTGGTAGCAGCAGTGGTTTGTGTTATACCTTAGTTACTGGACTGTTCTTATCTCAATCCATGGAAATTGCATTCTTTCGATTCTCCTCCCCATCACTCCAGGAGTGGAGCAAGGAGGAAGGGTGGGGAGTGAGCGAGTTGCTGCGTAGTTATGAGTTACCGGCTGGACTTAAACCACGACACATATAAACATCACTACTTTTTATTATTTAATATTTTTTTTCCTAAAAAATAGCAATGGCTGACTCCTGTTTCAGTTTAATTTCAATGAAATGTACACTTTTAACAAGAATGCTTTGCTAAATCATTCCTTCCCCTAATTCTCAAACTACCTCATGTGAAACTAGTTCAAGTGGCGCACCTACACAGTACCATAAAGCGAGTAAAATGCCAAAATCACTGCCTGAAGCCCACCATATTATTCTGGGGAAAACAAATCAAGCAAGCAAGCAAAGAAGCAAAACCCCTAAGATTAACTTAATCCTATTCTTTATGAATAAACCATTCGTTTGATTCTTTGGCTAAATTTATATTTACAAGTATGCATTTTATTAAAGGGGAAGAGTTTATTTTTTAATAAAAATGTAATGCTTGAAGACTTACTAATGTTTCTTATTCAGAGTAGTATATCTATCTGTGAATAGACCCATTTCTTTTAATTGATTCTGAAGGAAACTATCTTCAGAAATGCAAATCATCATTAACTAAAATTAAACTGGTAAAGCTCATTCATATTAGTCACTTAAGGGTGATTTTGTATACATGCCTCAAAGTGTGTGTCATTCTCTACAGTGTTTTAATTACGAAAAAAGTCATACGATATCATAGTGAAATTCTTTTTTTGCAAGATAGTTGCTTTCTGTACTGCTCTATTTTTATTTATGTCAAATCAGTACTAACGAACTATATGTAATGATTGTATACATTCAAGTAAAAATGTGACTTATCTCTGCCTTTTCAAGCCCCTTACAGTATTTTGATTCCATACTAGTATCTGAATATCCTCTTCCGCTACAATCCATGGACCATGCAACCTGGTGAAAATTGGATTGTTCTCCTGTATTTTATTATTATGAGCTAGCACTGCCTTTATCTGTCATGCTTTATTGTCTTTGATATGATTCCTCCCTATTGCTTGCTTGGGAGTGCTTTATCCGTCTGATTTGGAAATGCATAAAGACTAGATTTAGACTGACAGAAAAATGTAGAGGTAAAGAATACAACTAGAGAAAAGTCAGTATCTTCAATAACATCTGAAGACTGTATAGAGCAACACTAACCCTTATTTTGAAATCTTGTTGATTTCTTTGGGGTTATATTTTTATTTTTTATTCAGCATCTTTCTCATCTTTCTGAGCATGATTTTCTTTGTCCCCTCATCTGCTAGTACCTTAATACAGTTTATTCCTGATGTATGCTGTCTTATCAGAAGTGAAGCACTTATCAGTGTTTTAGGAGAATGTTATGCAGTAAAAGTGTAGTTGCTTTAATTTTTCCCTGAGGCTTAAATATTAAATGTAGGCAATTGCTTTAAAGGAAATATTTTTAGTAGGTTCTTATTTTTTACAGAGTTTTAGCTGCTATGCACTATGTGTATATGAAGTTTGCATGAACATTAAGAGTTCAGTTTTATATATTTATTATCCATCCTCACTTTTGGAATTACATCATTTTGAGAAAATAAATCCCTCCCATTAAAATAAATTGAAATATTCTATCCATGTACATATTTGCAAAGAGATTATATGATAAATATAATGATGAAAATTGAGCTTCCTGACAATTAAATCTGTCTTTTAAGAAATATATGACTTTGCATTTAAAGGGAAAATGTACTCAAATATATAAAACTAAACTGTTTGCTTGTCTAATGAAATATAATAGCTACACGATTTGCAGGATGTAATTTCTCCTCTGTGGGAGGAAGGAACCCCTTTTTTAAACTCCCAGATTTTTCTGTTTAGTTTTGCACTAAATTGGAATTTGTAAATATGTAAATTTGCACGACCTATGAAGTTAGATATATCCTTATTTTTTGTTATTTAGTGGACCAATAAAAGCAAATATTTCTTTCACGTTGATTTACTTAATTTGTATTCTTCCCTATCCAAACTCTGCCAAGATTTGTGGAAGCACAGTTTTGTGTGACTTACTTCAATACCAGGTAGAGAGATTCTCATTATTTGAAGTACCTGATTAGAGCTAATCCTATGGGTTGTATCCATCAATCAGAAAACAGTAATTCACAACTCCATTAGCACTACAGTAACTTTGTACTGATTAATAACATGCACCTAACACAGTGAATTCCACAGTATTTCTGAGCATCTGAGGTAGGAGCCTACCATTTACTTTTCCAAGAGCTAGGCTTTCTACCTAAGCAGCTTTGGACTGGCCTGCTGGCTTCTGCTGAGATAATTAACTTCATAGTAACTAGTATGGGGCTATGTTTTGGATTAGTGCTGGAAACAACATTGATAACACAGGGATGTTTTTGTTACTGCTGAGCAGTGCTAACAGAGTTAAAGCCATTTCTGATTTTTGCCCCACCCCACCAGCGAGTAGGCTTGGAAGGGGACAGAGCTGGGACAGTTTGCTCTAACTGACCAAAGGGGTATCCCATACCATATGGCATCATGTTCAGCAATGAATCTGGGGAAAGAAGGAAGAGGGGGACATTCAGAGTGATAGCATTTGTCTTCCCAAGTAACCAAGTGATGGATCCCGGCTTTCCAGGGGATGGCTGAATACCTGCCTGCCCATGCGAAGTGGTGAATGAATTCCTTGTTGTGCTTTGCTTGCAGTCACAGCTTTTGCTTTGCCTATTAAACTGTCTTTATCCCAACCCACGAGTTTTCTCACTTTTACCCTTCTGATTCTCTCCCCCATCCCACTGAGTGGGAGGGAGTGAGCGGTTGCGTGATCCTTAGTTGCCAGCTGGGGTTAAATCATGGCAACAGTTTTAGTGTTGAATCATCTATGAGTCAACAGGATTTCCTTAATTTATGGACATGGATAATGTGTTCAGACACCTCATTCTCATTATTTAGGGTATAGAATATGTTGGACATACTGCGCCTAAGAATGCAATTGATCTGCACGAATGCACGTTCTTCTCTTCAGACTTTTGGAACTGCTGCTCCACGTACACGAGTATTTTTTTCCCTGACTGACTGATTATAAACCCCTGAAATGGGAAGTGTGCTCCTTATGGAACCACCCACCTAACTGTCCAGATGAAGGTACTGTAAATTTGCACTGCATTGCATTAATTGCATGCAGTACAAGAAACATAGCACAGAAGTAGTAAAACAGGTACAGATGACATATCTCATAGTCAAGATCAGGTGTGAAGACAGTGTTTTCAGACTCTTGCTGAAGTTACAGGATTCATTTTGCTGATGTTGTAAACCAAACAATCCATAACAAAGACCATAAGCAATGTTTAAAATTCACTGTCTGGAACTGCAAAAGGCAGTTTTCCAAGCTTTCCTTTTATCAAAACAATCTGACGGAGGCATAAGAATTGATGCCTAAGAATTCAGAATTGAGGCATTGAGAAAAATAAACACAGATGGACTTTTTGTTCAATTTGAAATGTTCATTCTTTTGCTCTACAGCAATTCTGCCATTTACGTTAAACAGTATTTTCTATGTATGGAAGCTGTCTAGTCAACTCCTTAAGCACTGGTCATAAGTATATTAAAAAAAACAAAGTCAAGTTGAAATCTAGTTAAACACAATTAGGGGATGAGCTGTGGAAACCCCAGCCAAACCTTGTCAAGTACTGTACTTTTCCAGCTGAGGAGAACTTGAAGGCAGTAGGTTTGTACTTGGAGTTTCAAGAACAGGAGCCTCAAATGTATGACACAATCTCTTTGCCAAAGTATATTTTCTTATGTGTTGTAAACAAGACGTTGAATTTTCAATGGTTTCAAGTATTTCCAAGTTTATTCATGATATGCATTTAACCCATTTAACCATACTGGACTATTCCTTCTTTATTTGCCTTTGATTTTGTTTTTTGATTCATCAGAGAAAATCTAATGAAATGTGGTATTCTCTGTCATTTCTAAGATCTGGAATCTTTATTTGGTGTAGTAAAATATTAATCTCAATCACTGCAGAGTGGTGACATGAGAATTTCTCAGGACTTTTATTTCCCCTTTATGAAACCCAAGACTGCCATACCTATTTTCTCAGTGGTAGATACACAGATGCTACACTACATGCAGAAAGTTCAGTGTTTGCTTCAGGCACTACATCTGACTGAAATCTTTCATTTGTCTGACAGTCTTCTGTGGCAATTTTTGGTATTAATATGAAATTTATTAGTCAATTAACCCTTAAAGTTAAGCTACAGAAAACAGCCTCATTTTTCCTTTATGTGGCGAGAGTTCCCTTATTGTATGTGCCTCATGAGACCATTGTTCTGGGACTTCATACACTGTGTAGGTATGAACTCAGGTCTATACCTGCCTGAAGAGAAGCCTTCAACTCCTGATTGCTGGTGGATTATCTAAATTGCGGATTAAGATTATCAAGGGTTTATTATGGAATTATAAATTATATGTTATAAATTATTCTAAGTAACGTTATAAATCATAAGCTTGTAGTAGAATTTGTAAGTCACTTTGGGTTGAGCAGCAGTATGAACACCCATGTGCAGATGCGTATATATCTGAAATAAATAGTTATTTCTCATAAGCATTTGCTGAGAGCTCTTAGTATTTCACACTTAATAGTTAAGTTTGTTAGGATCTTTTTCTTCTTTCAGACTTTTTTAATAAAAATTAAAAAAAAAAAAAACTAATTACCCATGTTGTGAATTTTCTGATCTGTTTTCTCACTGCTTCTTTACTTCTTGCTCATACTTTCCCCAAGCAATATGTATTGCTAAAATCTCAAAATAACTTGAAAAAAAGAAACAGGAATCTCTTTTATATATCCTCCCCTTGGGTTTTTTTTCAGTAATCAGATAGCTCCAATTTTAAGAAAACTGTCATTTTTACCGCTGAAAAGGTTTAATTATTTCCTGGTATTTAGCAGTACCAAGGTTATACTGTAATATGTTATAATTGTAGTTCCATTCCTACCTTTTTTCCATTCCAACTTCGTTCCATCTCTCAGTTTACCTTCTGTCAAATTCCTTTCCTGGAATAAGTTCTGCATTAGTCATCTGATTCACTTAAACCCTACTTAAAAATGAGTTGCATGTTTAACTCATCTACAGGACTCTTAATCTGTTTTAGATCATGGTGCCTAATCTAAAAGCTCTGTTACAAGCAAAAGGTAATAGAGCTCATTCTAAGTGATTTACAAAGTACCCATTTCATTTTTCTCTCTGGCAAGGCTCCTATCAGACTGCTCTAGCACTGGTAAATCAGAGTGAGTTCCACCAAAACTCACATAACAGTGAAATTCTCCACAGTATATCTGAACATGGCAAACAGACAGAAGGGTTTATATATAACCTTCTTTATCCTAAATTTCTATTTTAACTTCTGCATTTTTCATCCCTGTTTTGAAAATTCAGCCATGATATACCCACCTACAAAAGATTTTCTTAAACTGTCAAAGAATGCCTGAACCATTACACTTTGCTGTGAAAGCTATAATTTTGATGAGAAAAATAAAGGCATCTCAAAAAAAAGACAACATATTGAAATAATAAAGTTACATTTATTGAGCTAGAATTAATCAGAAATAGATCAAGTCAGTGACTCCTAGGACAGGGCAGCAAACTCCACAGTTGAATTTTTATAACATTGTCATGAACAAATTGATAGGAATGAGCACATCACTAATTCATTAATTCACCATTGCATAAACAGTAAATTGCCTGGTGAATTTGTACTGAATTAAACGTATGCAGTTAGAAAAAAAGTTACTTTAAGTTTGTCCAGTTAACACAGAAGACAAGCAACTCAGAAGTGAAGCCATAATCTCTGTGGTATCTATAGAAGTGGTTCCTATGTGCACTTTTTACAACACAGAGGGTGCAGCGTGAGTTTTCAGCTGATCCCTAGATATCCAGTATCATTGGCCTAATTCAAATGTTACAAAGGTTTTTAATGAAATTGCCAAGAATTGTATTGTTTTTGTCTAATGTATCAGCAGAGAGCATGTTATGCTCCGTCTCATGATCCTGAGATAACATGAACTGTGCCTTTCAGTTGAAGTGCACAATTTGCCTTCTCCCTTCATAGGACAGTTGTATGTCATAATCAAAATAAGACTTGTTTTATTATTTTTAGACCAGCTGCCATTTTGCTTTCAGATGGCTTTGCACCCATGCTTGAGCCCAGAAAATTTGTTATTAACTAACCATATTCTAATTGTTCTTTTCCATACATGTGCTCTCCTGTAAGCATGAATTGTTGGACTAATATTCCTGATGCCAAATGTAATTAATAAGATTATCGCTGTGTAATGTATGAGCAGAGAAGAAGCAGATGAAATAATTCATACATTCTAAATCACATTAGGACTCGCTTATTGTTTCAACTCTACATTTTAACCTTTGAATTCCGCACTGAGTAATAGCAATAATTAATCTCATATGGCAGTTCTGAATAACCTGCCCCAACAGCAGGTTTGTTTCTCCAAGAGTCATAATAACATAATAACATTTAAGCTTCTCCCTCAAAATACAGGAAGATTGAAATATGTCAGATTTGAAAGGTAAAAAAATGCTTTAAAAGGCCCCATTTAAACAACAGCAAAACTCAAAAACACATATATATAAAATATGTAATTTTTAATATCCTTTATTTTTATTTAATACAATTTACAGTAAGAGCCAGAGTGTCTATTTTAGCATGTAAATACTGTTGCATATCTCCCTCACCAAGCCTATTTGCATGAGCTAATTAAAAATGCTGAAACTGGGCACCTAATTATCTGTACAGACAGTAGAAGAGTGTTAAACACTTCGCAAGGGCAATCCAGAAGGCCACGTTTTGCACAGAGGACCACCTAGCCAGCAGGCATGCTAAGCACAAATAAATCCTTCTTTTCTTCAAAGCTTATGAATGTAGTATCATCGATTGAGGAGGAGGTTTGGAATATCCTCTGTGCTCAGCCTATATACTGTACAGACATAGAAGCAGGTAAGCAAAATGCAAAAGCTGGAATTTGCACAACAAAAGAGCCTTACTCATTAATATGTAGGAACCTGTGCAAACCCCTGTTTACACGCATACACGTGGAGTATTATGCAGAAGCATAAAGGGGCACGGTTTTAAATCTTTGTAGGCTTTATTTGTTGTCAAGAACACTTTTTCCTCCACTTCAGGTGGCAAATAGGTTTATTCTAAATGTTATTTTACTGTGTGAATGGTTCTCTCTCGTTTGTCACATGTGAGAAATTGCAGTGGAAGTTTGATTTTTCCCTCAGTCTTGGGATGGTTATACTGGAATCAAGTTGAGTATAGAGTGACTGCCAGTCACAGCTTGTGAGCTGAGAATGCTGCTTTAGCAAGATTGTCTTGGAAGGATTCATAGAATTATAAAGTCATAGAACAGCAGGGTTAGAAAGGACCTTAAAGATCATCTAGTTCCAGCGCCCTTGCTATGGGCAGGGACACCTTCCACTAAAACAGGTTGCTCAAAGCACCATCCAACCTGGCTTTGAACACTGGCAGGGATGAGAAAACTGCAACTTCTCTGGGCAATCTTTTCATGTGTCTCACCATCCTTGTAGTGAATAATTTTTTCCTACTATTTAATCTAAATCTTCCCTCTGTCAATTTAAAGCCATTCCCCCTTGTCCTGACACTAGATGCCCTTATAAAAAGTCACTCATATTTCTTGCAGGTCCCCTTTAGGTGTTGGAAGGCTACTCTAAGGTCTCTCTGAGCGTTCTCTTCTCCAAACTGAACAAGCCCACCTGTCTCAGCCTGTCTTCATAGGAGAGGTGCTTCAGTCCTCTGATCATCTTCTTGGCCCTCCTCTGGACTCACTCAAGCAGTTCCATGTCGCTCTTGTGTTGGGGGCCCCCGAGCTGAATGCAGGTGGGGTCCCATGAGAGCAGAGTAGAGGGGGAAAATCACTTCTCTTGACATGCTGATCACGCTGGTTTGGATGCAGCCTAATAGCTACCTAATATCTGCCTAATTCCTTCTGTTCTTTCAGATAACATTAATTCACTGTTCTAACAATTAATAAACTCATTTATAAAATGCCCATTGACATCTTTTTGTTTATCTTTACTTAAAATGTAGCTTTTCTGGAGGATAAGGTTACCCAGTAACTTCTTTGCTTCAAAAAGAGGTCAGTGAAGTCAGTTTGGCCTTTACTGTCATTCACTGATATATAGAAGTTCCACAAATACTTCTGTATTCTGGCTATGGTAATAGTGTAAAAACAAAACCTAGTGTGGAAATTTCCAAGGTGATTCTTTTTTTTCAGTAGCTGTATTCTGGCTTTTCATTAGCAAGTTGAATACCATTACCAACAGAGCTTTATATATATATATATATATATGTGTGTATTTTAGATACATATTTTCAAACATATATATATATTCCAAATTTACATATTGGTCTCAGTGCACACATGACTGTTTTGGAAGATGTGAGTAACTGTTACTTACTTTTTAATATCTTTTTCTTTTGCTTTAGTGTTTTATAAATTTTGTTTGCGAAACTCAATAATCATGAAGGTAATGATTATTTTCATCCATTAACTTAATTAATTTCATTAATTTTGACATTAGTTAGAAAAAATCTACTCTTCTGTAGAAAGCTATAGATAAACAAAATCAAGACAATGGCATTGAAGGCAAATTAATGAGGAGCTTGCATTCACTTGCTTTTTGTGTTAAAATGACAAACCAGGGAATACCTGGGATATTTTATATCTAAAAAGCTCTTGTCACATTGGGGAGATGGAGAGCACTTTATAGGCAGTGCCTACTCAGCAGCATTCTGGAAGAGTCAGGCTATTTTAGAGGTGTATTTGACTGGTCACACACACTCCTTTAAGCTTCCCCTTATTTATAAGGTAGCAAAGGAAAGTTTGTCCCTTAGCCCCTGTTAGAGGAAATGCTATTAGCTGCTGTGTCTCTCCTAATAGAACTTTTTTGCCATCACAGTAAGTTATTACTATTATTGCGCTATTAATAATGCTGTACTCTATGATGTGTGATTTATTTCTTCTGTGAATAGTCATTTGTCACACATTTTCTAAAAAGCTTCCATCTTATTAGAAAGAGGGGAGGGAGGGGCAGCATCTAATGGAATCCCTCAATCTCAGTGACTCCAAGCATCATTTGATCTTTCTGACTTTTTGGAATAAAACTCAGTACTGTTCTATAATTCACTGAGGTGCTTCATCAACTTGATTATCCTGTCAGTGGCCGAAAAGTCAAATATATGTACTTGCATGGCTTGCTTGAATCAGATTTTGCACACAGATTTTCACATTGTTGCACTTTTTCTTTTTTCTTTTTTTTTTTTTTAATCTCTGTCCAACTTGGAAAATATTCATCCTTTAAAATGATATTTTGGATGATCCCCAGTACGCTTTCTGAAAACAATATTTTGGAGTGAATGACAGAAGAGATTTTATTTTCCTGAAATCTGTGCTATTATGGCTGAAATATCATCAAATGGATTATCAAACTAAATAAAAATTGTCATCACTTACTGTAAAACTGCATTTATTAGTATGCAGCATTCGGACTCTAAAAAACTGTCTGACCATACGTATCATTTACTGTTAGGAATGGGAGTGAAGGAATTGGATGCGAGTGTTAGGAATTGGATGTGAGGGCACTCTGGCTGCGACATCTGTCACCCCATTGATCGCCAGGGTTGATTCGGCTGATCTGGCTGGCTAGGCGTGTGTCCGCTTCCTCCCTCACCACTCCACGTGCGTCCCTCCCAAAGCTGCACACTTGGTTGAAGAGGATGACCTTCCCTGATACAGGCGGTACCGTTCATCAGTCACGGGTATACGGTAGCTGTGCTCCACTGCTACAACCTCCAAACAAGATCAAGGTCCAGTTGTAGGAGAGTGTAGGGTAGTCAAGCTTCCAAGACTGCAGACACATCCAAGTGAGGCACTGCGCATGGCAGTCTGCCATTCTTTTTTTTTTTTCTTTTTCACGTGGGACTGAGTGCACCCTCAGCAAGTTTGCCGATGACACCAAGCTGTGTGGTTCGGTTGATACGCTGGAGGGAAGGAATGCCATCCAGAGGGACCTTGACAGGCTTGTGAGGTGGGCTGATGCCAACCTTATGAAGTTTAACCATGCCAGGTGCAAGGTCCTACACCTGGGTCAGAGCAATCCCAGGCACAGCTACATGTTGGGCAGAGAAGAGATTGAGCGCAGCCCTGCGGAGAAGGACTTGGGGGTGTTGGTTGATGAGAAACTTCACATGAGCCAGCTTCAGTGTGCGCTCGCATCCCAGAAAGCCAACTGTATACTGGGCTGCGTCAAAAGGAGCGTGACCAGCAGGTTCAAGGAGGTGATCCTGCCCCTTTACTCTGCTCTCGTGAGAACTCACTTGGAGTATTGTGTGCAGTTGTGGTGTCCTCAACATAAAAAGGACATGGAACTGTTGGAACAAGACCAGAGGAGGGCCACGAGGATGATCAGGGGACTGGAGCACCTCCCATATGAAGACAGGCTAAGAAAGTTGGGGCTGTTCAGCCTGGAGAAGAGAAAGCTGCGTGGAGACCTCATAGCAGCCTTCCAGTATCTGAAGGGGCCTATAGGGATGCTGGGGAGGGACTCTTCATTAGGGATTGTAGTGACAGGGCAAGGGGTAAAAAGTTAAAACTTAAACAGGATATAAAGAAGTTCTTTCCTGTTAGGGTGGTGAGGCACTGGAATGGGTTGCCCAGGGAAGCTGTGAATGCAGCATCCCTGGTGGTGTTCAAGGCTAGGTTGAACAGAGCCGTGGATGGCATGGTTTAGTGTGAGGTGTCCCTACCCACTGCAGGGGGGGTTGGAACTACATGGTCTTATGGTCCTTTCCAACCCTAACTATTCTATGATTCTATTATTCTATGAAAGGCAGAAAACTTTAAGTGATGATTCAGTGGAAAACCCTGAAGTTCTTTGAGAGGGCGCCTGAGTTTTATTTAATGAAAGAACAGGTTGGATCATCTATATTTCTGGTGACTTACTTCTGTATGGGTACTGTCACTACCACCAGAGAACCGAGAGTGACAGCAGCGATGCAAACCAACACTGGTCTGTAGAGGAACTGAGCATGTGTGTGCTAAAGCTGTTTTGCACACACATATTGGACAGCATGTGGGCTAGCTTGCTGCGACAAAAGGAATCTCAATGGACAGATGAACATAGAAGTCAGCATAGTTGGGCTAAGCAGATGCAGTAGGAAGAGATAGAAATGTGGTGGTGAAATACATGGGCTGGTAAGACAGAAGCAAAAGGTAGCTGGTTTTCTGATGGAAGACTGTAGCAGCTTTTAGAATACATATAACATTTTAGAAACAGCATCTTACCAGAAAGTGTTGAAGATTTGTACAAAAAGTAGCAGGAAAATGTTGGGCAGGGTAAGTGCTTGTTATTGGCAGGTGTTGACAACGCCATCTCAAGTATTAATTTCACAGGTACTTTGCCTTTTTTATGGGAGACTTCTTTAAGCTTTTTTGAACCAATTTATCAAAAAGAAAAAAAAGCAGTGTGATTAGCTCTTTGTCTTAGAAGCACAGATGAAATAGACGGCAACAAAGAAAAAAGTGGTCAGTGCATCCAGAAGTAGTGTCAAATAGCTGGTAAAAAAGACCATCGAAATTAGAGCAGAAATAGTAATTCACAGAAGTAGAAATGTATATTAGCATTTAAGACTAATATTCAGTCTGTGATATGAAGGATACGTATAATATGAATAGTTCAGAATGACAGAGTGGAGAAATACCTCAAAAGGCTTCTTAAATGTTGCTCAAAATGGTTTTAATGGCATATGTGAAATAGCCACACACATACCCAAGCTATTATGTATAAATGTCCAGGGAAAGCATGATCAACTTTTGCTGCATAAGAACCATAAACATCTATTAGATATCATTTTGCTCATAAGGGTTTTGTACCCTTTCTCTTCTGCCACCTATAGTGCTTCTTTGTTGGATAGCCATATGTAAATGTTTGATGAAGCCAACAGGTACTAGATCTATAGTTCATGGATTTTTTTAAACCCGGCATACATGATCATGGACAGAAAGCATTGACACGTTCCAGTATTCAGAGCAGTTCCATGGCTGTTATAAATTTCTCACAAAAATATTACTAAGGCAGTGTAGAAGTGTGGAGGCCTCAACTCTAAAATACTGAGCTGGATGAGTAAGCTCCAGTGTAAGAATACCTTGTTAGTTTTTTTTCACAGCAAAAGACGATAGCTTTTTTGATTTTGCTTGCTAACAATACCCCAAGTTCCCTGGGAAGAGAGCAGGCGTGTGCTTTAAGATTTTACGCATTAGAGAAGATGCATTTAATACTTTCAGATTCTACTCTCTCAAATTTATTTTGCAGTCTTTGCTTCTCCTTCTGCTTGACTTGTGCATTTCTTGCCAATTAGTAGCATCTTGTGCTATACAGAGAGCTATTCTAAGGGAAGATTTGCCCAAAATAGGTAGTGGCACATAGACACAATAACCATGATTGCTGCCATTCTTACTTAAATCTTTTTTTTTTTAAAGCAAAATCCTCATTAAAGATAGCATAGCCTGTGTCTTTATCTAGTACAGCATTGTTAGTTTCACACAAGATTGGTAACAGGTATTCGACTAAAAGAACCTAATCAGCATAAGTGATTGCTTTTCATCAGAGGTGAAAAATACACGTTTCAAAACATCAGAAAATGGCTGGCCATTGCATCCTGTGAAGTTTTAGAGAAAAAAATATTATGTGAGATGTAAGATATTGTAAGAAAATGTGTGGGAAGCCCAAGTATGTAATTATAATCTCTAAATACTTTCTGCTGATTTTCCATTCTTTTGTATGCTTTTCCTGTCCTTTTTCTTTATTATTTGATATGTGTGATTCTTTGTGATGATTTTGTTTTGCAGCACTCTCTTGTCTTTGTTTTTATCCACTTTTATCCACTTGTACCTTTTCCAACCCACTTACTTTTGTAATTGAAAGGACTGCCTTTTTTTATGTAACAAAATTCTGCAAAAAATATTTTGAGAGTCCTCAAGAAATTATCAAGCTGCTACTTACCTGAACACCAACTACAACTGATTTTAGCTATCAGGCTAATGAGGAACTCTTACAGAGAGTTTTCCTACTGCTGGAAGTACACAAGGATATCGTATACACAATCAAAGTTGGAGTCAGAGATGTCAGGTGAATGCAGTGCAAGTTGTTTGATCCATAACAGAACTGGTGCTGTTTGTATATTGGGAGAACAGGGAAAATCTGTCTACTTCACTTTTGCCTGGCTTATGTCAAAGAGGAAAAGTTAAAGTGAGTGGAAGTCATGTTTCCTCTGTAAATTACACAGCACATGTAGAAAACTGGTGGAAGGTAAATGAATGTTTTATACTTGTAGTGCAGTCTGTATATTTTCTGCAATTATTTTTGATTTCACATTACTATTGCACATCCAGATTACCACTGAAGATATTATTTGATCGCTTGTCTGTATACATGCTAGTTAAAGTTTAGACCAGGAATGTGGACTTCAGTTAAGATCTTCAGTTCTTACTGTCAGCAGCTGAAAAATACAACTCTTTTTTATTTATTTATTTTAATACAAGTCCCTGTCTTTTCTCATCCCTGGTGCTTTTGCCTATGCCAGGGGTTGCTGCCGTGGCAGGCTGCTCCCAAACTGGAGCTGACAACCTGCCAGTTTTGAGATTACTGTTGATGAGTCCTTGGATATCATTAGCATATGTTAATTACTCATTAGTGTATGTACATATCATGCCTGGTGTGTGTCTGGACAATCCTGTGTACCCATAATATTTGCATATGACTTTCTAAAACTTCCTTTGTGGCCACAAAGTGGTCAGAGCAGTAGCTCTAATACCTTGAAGATGGAGAAAGTGACATTGAAAGAAAACAGCAGTGTTTAGATCCCCATCACAATAAAATCGTACCTTACTGGAAGTTTCAGAGGAGAGGCGCTGACCATAAATGTTTTAAATGGTCAAAACCATTATTGATGGTGCATTTAAAAGGGAAGGGGAATTGGGAGCATGGGACAGGGAGGGAAAAGGGGGTGAACATTTGAAATGCCTTATTTTGAAGTATATGAAACTAAACATAGAGTACTCAGGGTGTTCCCTTTTTTATTTCTTTGCACTTTGTGTGTCCCGCTTTTAAAATGAGAGAATATAGTATTTGTTTTACATAAACTAGGAAAACTGATGTTTTGAATATATGTTATAATTGTCTAATTCACTTTTTTTTCCTGGTAATATGGTTTTAAACATGGCTCTGTATTAGTTCCTTAATACTTTTTACTTCTATTGTCTTGAGAGTATTCATCCATCAAAAATGTTAGTTATATTAGTTCATTCCTGTTCAGCCCTCCAGAAATTTTCCCACTTTATTTGGGTATATTTTGATCGAAATTATTAAAATGCAGGAAATATCTTTTTCTTATGCTTGCTGTCAAAATAAAAAGGAGAGCAATTGCACAAACACAGCATCTGTCTGCATCGTGTTAAGTGCAACGTGTTTCCAATAGCATTTAATACATAGATGACAGATTAATGAGTCCTTATAGGAAAAATACACTTGTAGGTCATTTCAAATGTGGTCCCATGTTAAATTCTTAGTATCATATTTGTTGGTGTGTGCAGATGCAAAGCCTCCTTTTACTTTTATTTTTAGGTTGAGCATGATAACTCCAAATATTGGCACCTTTATAACACTTTCCAATGCCATAGCTTCTAAGCACCCCAAGTTCCTCAAAGGTGAAGTAAAATGAACAGATAAATTTATGCAAATTTGTTCATTGGCTGTTACCGTGCTAACATCTGTTAACTGGCAGATGCCTTCTCCCACACCTCAAGTTCAGAGTTATGTCACATGGTGTTCAGAATTAATTCAGAGTAGCAAGTATCATCTGAGAGGATTTCCATCCATACCACCTTGAGCAAAAAGTAGTCCTGAATATAACAATGACTTTAGGGCTCCAAAAGGGAGCTTGTTGTAGCAAGCAGTGATGTGGTGCCACAAGGTTTTTGTATTATTACACAACCTTTTATTTTAATTAAGAATGGTTTTATTTGTGTTTTATATCTAACATTTTTGTGTTTGTCAAAGTCAATGGTATACATGTAGATTAATGGTGCTTCACAGGTGTTCTGCTAAATATGAACTGAATAATATTTTCATAGAATGTTTTTGTCTTCACTGGGGAATAATAGCTTTCAACAGGGTGCCAGATCTCTGTTAGCAAATGTCTGTATTTGAATATGTTCCTAGCTTCCAGGATTTGGAACATATATCTCACCCATTCAAAATAAGCTGAAAATTAATAGCCAATCCATGATAAGTGTAAAGGTTTAATTAAAGAAAAATTTAGCTGCTTGTAGTCTTTGCAATTTCTTCACTTTTCTGAGACTAAGCTTTTTCATGGTCTGTTTGTTGTACAGCCAATTGTAACTGCTGCTTCTGTGCTGAAATGTTAATATAGGAGTTCTTGATGTATCTTTCACAGAGCTGGTAAGAATAGATACTTGTCCAAGACACTGTTAAATAGTATTTCATCATTATCAGCAAGACCTGAATTTTACAAACTAACAGACCTAATTATCAAACAACATTTTTGTGTTTGTTCTATTACTTAAACTCGGAAATGCAAATGTCTTGTGTATTTAAGACCATGTCAACAATTGGGTTTATTACCCTCTCTTTAATAATTGATTTATTCTTTTTTCAAGAAAATGTTAAGGGGGCAAAAATCTTCATAAATTGGGTTTTACATATACATATGCATTTATTATCTACACTGATTTGTTAAATAATACGAACTGAATACTGACACAAGAGGGTAATTTACATGTGCAACCTAGAATCCTTCTTATAGGTGATAAAGCACAAACAACACAGTTCGATCTTCCTCATCAAAATGTCTTAAGTCATGTTTTATGAAGCTGGTCTGTAAGCAGGAAGGGGTGAAAAACGTAGTTATAGTCCTATTAAGGTATTTGGAATTCAACTTCTTAGACTCCAGAATAATGCTTTGCTTATTGTCTCTAGTTTAGTTTTTAACGTCTAGGATGTAGAAAAACTGAACCTCTCCACAGCATGTTTGCTGTTACGTATGGCTATATTTCATAATGTTAATCTCTACATTCTACGTTGTATGCATGACTTCTGCTTTTTTATACTGTAATGAGCATTGAGAATAATTTACTGCCTTTAAGTCTGCAGCAGTAGTTACATTTATTCTGATATATCAAAATAATTCATATAAATAAAGACATTTTAATGAGAAGAGATGGAAAGTTTTGTAGCAACCAAATAAAAGTGGTCTGAAATAAGTCCCTGACAGAATACTCCTTTTAATCAAAACTGAACCTCAGGAAAAAAAAAAAAAAAGAAATAAAATTTTTCCACTGTGTCTTATGATGAAAGGGGATTAACTCCATGGAAATGAATTAGAGAATTACAGTTACAGTGGACAATCATTGATATAATCCAGAAAAAGACATAGCTTGATTTCTTCACTTCCATTAAGCAAAAAATGGAAAGCCTCTGACATGCAGGAATCAGTTAGTGGCCCTGATATGCCCCACTAGTCTAAATTTGCTATCACAGAGTGCAGCACAGAAACAGTGATTGCAGAGGCAGCACAGGCAATGAGTAGAAAAAATATCACAAGAGGAATAATTATCACTAGTACTGTACAGAAATGTCTCCTATCTGACAAAACAAATAAAAGCATGTTTTCATGAGAAATTTTGTGTTTATATTATACTAATTAAATGGTCATTTGGTTTAGGCAGAAAAAGAAATAATCTTATCATGTAAAACCATTGTTCACACAAAACATGTCCCTTTTAGAGGAGATGCTTTTCTGTTCACGAAGACTTGAAAATACTAGTCATCAGACTGGCACCAAGAGTTTTGTTACTGTGACTGCAAATAATATTTTAAAAAGATGCGCAACTTAGAATCATAGAATCATAGAATAGTTAGGGTTAGAAAAGACCTTAAGATCATCTAGTTCCAACACCCCCTGCCATGGGCAGGGACGTCTCACACAAAACCATGCCAACCAAGGCTCTGTCCAGCCTTCCCATGAACACTGCCAGGGATGGAGCATTCACTACTTCCTGGGGCAACTTATTCCAGTGCCTCACCACCCTTACAGTAAAGGACTTCTTCCTTATATCCAATCTAAACTTCCCTTGTTTGAGTTTTAATTTGTTACCCCTTGTCCTATCACTACAGTCCCTAATGAAGAGTCGCTCCCCAGCATCCCTATAGGCCCCCTTCAGATACTGGAAGGTTGCTATGAGGTCTTCACGCAGCTTTCTCTTCTCCAGGCTGAACAGCCCCAACTTGCTCAGCCTCTCTTCATACTGGAGGTGCTCCAGTCCCCTGATCATCCTCGTGGCCCTCCTCTGGATTTGTTCCAACAGTTCCATGTCCTTTTTATGTTGAGGACACCAGAAGTGCACACAATACTCCAGGTGAGGTCTCACGAGAGCAGAGTAGAGGGGCAGGATCACCTCCTTTGACCTGCTGGTCACGCTCCTTTTGATGCAGCCCAGGATACGGTTTGCTTTCTGGGCTGTGAGTGCACACTGAAGCTGGCTCATGTTCATTTGCTCATTGACCAACACCCCCAAGTCCTTCTCCGCAGGGCTGCTCTGAATCGCTTCTTTGCCCAACCTGTAGCTGTGCCTGGGATTGTTCTGACCCAGGTGTAGGACCTTGCATATGTCATGGTTAAACTTCATGAGGTTGGCGTCAGCCCACCTCACAAGCGTGTCAAGGTCCTTCTGGATGGCATTCCTTCCCTCTAGCATTATCAACCGAACCACACAGCTTGGTGTCATCGGCAAACATGCTGAGGGCACACTCAATCCCACTGTCCATGTCAGTGACAAAGATGTTGAACAAGACCAGTCCCAACACTGATCCTTGAGGGGCACCACTCGTTACTGGTCTCCAGCTGGACATTGAGCTATTTACCACAACTCTTTGCATGCGGCCATCCATCCAGTTCTTTATCCACCAAGTGATCCATCCATCAAATTGATGTCTCTCCGATTTAGAGACAAGGATGTCATGCAGGACAGTGTCAAACACTTTGCACAAGTCCAGATAGATGACATCAACTTCTCTACCCCTGTCCATCATTTCTGTAGCCCCATCATAGAAGGCCACCAAATTGGTCAGGCAGGATTTCCCCTTAGTGAAGCCATGCTGGCTGTCACCAACCACACAAATTGACTTGGAAAGTAATAAACTCCTCCAGAAAATACTGGAGGAGGACTCCTGGGTTCCTCTGAGTAATAAAATCCTAGCTACCTGATAGCAAATTGTCATCACTCATTTCCATCTGAGAACTGCAAAATGTTATCATAAGTGCAGCAGAAAAGCTGCTTTGGTGGCATGAGGGATCCTTTAGTTCTTTTAGTTGAAAATGCTGAGGATGACTCAAGAAATACAAGATCTGACCTTGAACAAATCTTCAGGGCTAAGCTCCATGACCAAGTTACTGAGCTGTATCACAGGTATGGTAATGTTATATGTTTCCTATATCAGCTCAGCCTAAATTCAAAGAGATTCCACATGTAAGAAATCTAATTTAAGATTCAACACTGCTATCTGTATCTCATGACCATGTGCAAGAACAGTGAAAAGCTAACCTACCTCATCTGAAGAGCAATAACATGGCAATAAAAGTTATGGAGAAATGTCTGTCACCAGCAATTAGTAGATATCATGCATAATTACTTTTTCATGTTGTATATTCTCGACAGTAAATGGCATCATTAAGGGGGGCAGGCAGATGCCATATATATGAGATAATTTTCATTATTTGCTTCTCAGATCATAAAATTGCCAGGACAGCTATTTGACATTCCAGATAAAACTGAAATGCTGATGGCAAAACATGGCAATCTAACTCATTATTTACATAGGGGTTGAGTAACAGGCCACACTCGGTCTGTCCGCTTGTTCTGGATGTTGCCCTTTATGCTGTGCTTCATGTTTACGATCTTCATTTCCCTGTCACAGATTTTTCAGAGGACATTTTCCCCACTTTCACTGACCTTGATCCAACTTTAGGTCTTTCTAACATCTGCTGTCAAAGTTCGCTACCTGAATATCACACTTTAGTGCACATTTTCCTTTCTTTGTCTTCTCTATGCTTCATCCATAGACCTTTCCTAGGTCCCATACATATCCTATTTATGTAGTTACCATTTTTCCTATTGATTACCCCACCAATTTTATCCCTTTTTTGTCTGCTTTATTGTAAGTTAGGATTCTTATCAATATTTCCTTATTTCTTCCTGTGTTTTTCTGCCCTTTCAACATAGAATCTGACTTATAATTTTATAAAAATATACTTAGTTTATTTTTCAGTTGTTTTGATGAGTATTCCTAGATGTAAAAGGAGCTTTTCATGTAAACATGCCCCTGCCACAAAGAGCTTGTTTGCTTTCCTAGCTTTTTTCATTTTCTCAGAAAAGAACAAGTTTGGGAGGAAGCAAGCTAGCATGTGTTTAAGGCTGGAATGAGTAAAGAATCTGGACCCTCAGGGGAGATTTGCATTCATTTTATAGTGAGGTCTACTGGTTACCTATCTTGTCTTTAATGTATGCTGTGTGTAATATCCTTGCACACAAACGGTACTTCTGTCAAAATAACTTAGCTCAAGTTGAGATAACAACAAACAAGGAAAAAATAAAAGTTAGGTATCCACAAGAGAGATATTGTTTGTGTATCTCCACTGATAATCCAATTAAATTGGAATAAAAATTGCTAGTTTCCACCATATTTTAGAAAATCTAAACTGTAGCAACACAAGAAATAAGTGTCTCAGTTCAGAGTTAAAAATTGCATACCAATTAATTTTTTTCCACAGCTTCAGGACTGTAAAGAAAGGGTCTTTTATATACCATTTGCCTTGTGACAGTATGAAGTCTGGTTCCACACGTGCCATCTGACCACCTTCATCAAGTGATCTTCTCCTCTCTCCTTCCATCTTCCACTGATGTGGGAAGGAATGGGAAGATTCAGTTCATGAACAATTGGCTTCGAGACTGGTGCTACAGGCAGGGCTTTGGATTCTTTGATAACGGCTGGTTTTATAGGGCACCAGTCTGGACAATGACAAGTGAGAAAGGTTTGTCTCACAGAGGGAAAAGGATGCTGGGGCACGAATTAGCAGGGCTCATTTGGAGAGCTTTAAACTAGATTCGAAGGGGGATGGGGTTGTAGCTGGGCTTGCCCCAGTGGGGCAGCGCTCCAGAATTAATGAAGACTGGGAGGCCTCCTACAATCCTAGGGTGAAATCGGTGTGCTCAGCTCGCTCCCTGAAATGCCTGTACACCAATGCGCGCAGCATGGGAAATAAGCAGGAGGAGTTGGAAACCTGTGTTAAGTCAGGAGACTATGATCTGGTGGCAATTACAGAGACGTGGTGGGACAGCTCACATGACTGGAATATAGTCATGGAGGGCTATGTCCTTTTCAGGAAAGACAGGCCAGCCAGGCGGGGTGGTGGGGTTGCTCTTTATGTGCGGGAGGAACTACAGTGCACCGAGTTCTGTCCAGGGACAGATGACGAGCGAGTTGGGAGTCTGTGGGTGAGAATTAAGGGGCAGGCTGGCAGGGGGGATACTGTTGTAGGTGTCTGTTACAGACCACCGGATCAGGGTGAGGAAGTTGACGAGGCCTTCTACAGGCAGCTGAGAGCGGCCTCACAGTCACAGGCCGTGGTCGTCGTGGGGGATTTTAACTTCCCTGATGTTTGCTGGAAGGACCACTTGGCAACCCAGCCACAGTCCAGGAGGTTCCTCCAGTGTATGGGTGATAACTTCCTCCTGCAAATGGTGGATGAGCCGACCAGGAGAGGAGCGCTGCTGGATCTCATCCTCACTAACAAGGAGGATCTGGTTGAAGCAGTAAGGGTTGAGGGCTGCCTTGGTTGCAGCGACCACGAGATGGTGGAGTTCAGGATCTTGTGTGGCAGGACTAGTGGAATACCAAGTAGAATTGCAACCCTGGACTTTAGCAGGGCAAACTTTGGCCTTTTCAAGCAATTGCTAGGGGAAATCCCATGGGCAGGGCTGCTTGAAGGTAAAGGGACCCAAGATAGTTGGTTGACATTCAAGGACTGCTTTTTCCGTGCTCAAGATCGGAGCATCCCGACACGTAGGAAGTCAAGGAAGAGGGCCAGGAGACCTGTGTGGCTAAATAGGGAATTGCTGGGTATGCTCAAGTGGAAGAGGAGAGTTTACAGGTCATGGAAGGAGGGGCTGGCCACTTGGGAGGAATATAAGGCTGCTGCTAGAGGATGTAGGAAGGCAGCTAGGATGACTAAGGCCTCCTTAGAATTAAACCTGGCGAGAAGGGTCAAGGACAGCAAAAAGAGGTTTTTCAAATACATGGCATATAAAACTAACACCAGAGGCAATGTAGGCCCACTGATGAACGGGATGGGTGCCCTGGTGACAGAAGATACAGAGATGGCAGAGTTACTGAATGCCTTCTTTGTCTCTGTCTACTCTGCTGCAGGCAGTCCTGAAGAGCCCTGTACCCCTGAGACCTTAGATGAAGTCAGGTCAATGGAGCGGTTTGCCTTAGTCGATGAGGAATGGGTTAGAGACCAGTTGAGCAATCTGGACATCCATAAATCCATGGGTCCAGATGGGATGCACCCGCGGGTGCTGAGGGAACTGGCGGAAGTCATTGCTAGACCACTCTCCATCATCTTTACCAAGTCTTGGGAAACGGGAGAGGTGCCTGAGGACTGGAGGAAAGCAAATGTCACTCCAGTCTTCAAAAAGGGCAAGAAGGAGGACCCGGGTAACTATAGACCGGTCAGCCTCACCTCCATCCCTGGGAAAGTGATGGAACACCTTATCCTTGGTACCATCTTAAGGCATATCAAGGATAAGAAGGTTATGAGGGGCAGTCAACATGGCTTCACCAGGGGGAAATCATGTTTGACCAATCTCTTAGCCTTTTATGAGGAAATAACACGGTGGATGGATGATGGCAGAGCGGTGGATGTGGTCTACCTTGACTTCAGCAAAGCATTTGACACAGTCTCCCACAGCATCCTCACGGCTAAAATGAGGAAGTGTGGACTGGATGATCAGGTAGTGAGGTGGACTGCGAACTGGCTGAAGGAGAGAAGCCAGAGAGTTGTAGTCTATGGGGCTGAGTCTAGTTGGAGGCCTGTAACTAGTGGAGTGCCTCAAGGGTCAGTACTGGGACCGGTATTATTTAATATATTCATCAACGATTTAGATGAGGGAATTGAGTGTACTATCAGCAAGTTTGCTGATGACACTAAGCTGGGAGGAGTGGCTGACACGCCAGAAGGCTGTGCTGCCATCCAGCGAGACCTGGACAGGCTGGAGAGTTGGGCAGGGAATAACTTGATGAAATATAACCAGGGAAAGTGTAGAGTCCTGCATCTGGGCAGGAACAACCCCAGGTTCCAGTATAGGTTGGGGAACGACCTGTTAGAGAGCAGTGTAGGGGAGAGGGACCTGGGGGTCCTAGTGGACGACAGGATGACCATGAGCCAGCACTGTGCCCTTGTGGCTAAGAAGGCCAATGGCATCCTGGGGTGTATTAGAAGGGCGGTGGTTAGTAGGTCAAGAGAGGTCCTCCTTCCCCTCTACTCTGCCCTGGTGAGACCGCATCTGGAATATTGTGTCCAGTTCTGGGCCCCTCAGTTCAAGAAGGACAGGGAGCTGCTGGAGAGAGTCCAGTGCAGGGCAACGAAGATGATTAAGGGAGTGGAGCATCTCCCTTATGAGGAAAGACTGAGGGAGCTGGGTCTCTATAGTTTGGAGAAGAGGAGACTGAGGGGTGACCTTATCAGTGTCTATAAATATATAAAGGGGGAGTGTCACGAGGACGGAGCCAGGCTCTACTCAGTGGCAAACAATGATAGGACAAGGGGTAATGGGTACAAACTGGAACACAAGAGGTTCCACTTAAACTTGAGAAGAAACTTCTTCTCAGTGAGGGTGACGGAACACTGGAGCAGGCTGCCCAGGGAGGTTGTGGAGTCTCCTTCCCTGGAGACATTCAAAACCCGCCTGGACGCATTCCTGTGTAACATTATCTAGGTGTTCCTGCTCCGGCAGGGGGATTGGACTAGATGATCTTTCGAGGTCCCTTCCAATCTCTAACATACTGTGATACTGTGATACTGTGATCAGCAAATAAGCACTACATGTCTTCATTTCTGGGCCTTGAAGTATCTGAGTAATCAGCTTCACTGTTTAAAGGAAATAATTTTTCACTCATCAGGTGCAGACTATGGAACAGCAGTTACATCCAGTTTGGTACTGTTAAATTTTAGCACTCTGATTACTGGACAACACCTATTCATGATATGTTCTCATTTAAAAAAAATAAAGTTCCTTTTTATTCAAAGAACTGTAAATGTTAAACTAGGGTACCAGCTAGTTATCATGTATTAGCTATTAATAGCCATAATTACTAATAATAAACATTTTAGGTTGTTTTTTTCAGGGCCTACTTAACGATCTTTACCTTTTTAATGAATCATTTGCATGTAACTTTACATACTTTTGAGTATACGACAGCCATTATTTCTTTACTGCTAAACTACTTGTGGGTAAAAAGAAGCCGTTCAAATACATTAAAATTTAGATTTAGATATATGAAGAACTATTTTTTTTCTGGTTACAATGATCATTTATCCTTTATTTTAAAACAATGCCTTATAGAAAATAATGTTTCTATGCATCTTAGTTTTCAGACAACCTTCATTATTGTGAAAATGAATTTTACCCTTAACTGAAGTAGTGAAATGAAGCTGAGATGTCAAATTCCTGTCCTCTTATGCAGTTGCTGAATATTGCACCATTAAACTTTCAAAATATTTCAACTATGACAGGAGAGCATGAACCTCTAATTGGCAAAAGGTGCCGCTCATAAATGGTAGTCAACAGTTTCCTTTTTGAAGGGAATTCTACGAGGTAAATATATAATTAATATATAGTCTTGATTCTGCTCTAAAAGATGAAGTTACTGTACTGACCAGTGGGAAACCTCACAGGAAGTTGGGAAATGCTGAAAAAAATCTGGCAGTACTGATGGGAAAATCTCTTTGGCCTGAACAGAAGCTCTACCTTTGAGTAAAAGCAAGAACTTTCACTGTTGATCTCTTTCACCAGTTTCTGGGCCACAAGCTCTCATGTTCTTCCTATTCCTTACTCTGGCTCTTGAGCCAGATCTGCTAATGATGATTGTGAAAAGCTATGCAAGTATTTTAAGAAGTAAAACTTATTATTGGTTTACCTGCTAGTTTTGTTATCTGCCCAGTTATATCAATCTTTAATAACATAGAAAAAAATGCACTCTCCTATTTCTGTCAAAGCACTTGATACATTTTAATGTATTGAATCCTTAAATATCCTAAAGCATAGGTTAATAACATTCCTGTTTTAAAGTTGGAAAACACAGAAATAGACAACCTAATATCAGCACTTTTCAAGCGTCCACAGACAGTTAAGTCTCTCATAGAAAAATTTAAGTATACAAAATCAGTGAAGTTTCTTGACAGTGAAGGTCATACTGAGTTGGTAGACCTGTGGTGCATAACTGCAGCAGCATCAGGGGAAGAAGAGGCCCACATCTTTGTTGTGTCTTTTCTCTAAAGTGATTATAGGTTGTACAAAAGTTATGAAGATGTTAATAAATTAGCAGCTGAACAATCATATCTGCACTAAACATAGAAAAAAAATATTTACCTTCAATTATTTTATTTTTACTCATAATAAAGCAATGCATTATCAAGGCTAAACCTGAAACTGTAGCTTTAAATGGACAGTTACCTGGCAGCAGAGAAGGCTGTAAAGAAAAGAGTTTCTTTGTTTTTCTGGCTATATTTTGACTGTAAATAGAACAAGCCAAGAATTGCGCTTCAACTTATGGGCTTGTCCATTCCTGTACCCAGATAAGTAAAAGGCCTTTGTTTTTTTTGGCAAAACTCTTAAGCTTACAAGAGCACACTTACCCCTTTGCCTGGCCCCATCTCCATCATGCTTTAGAGTGCTTCTATTTTAGTTTGTTTCCTTGCCCTAGAAAGAAAGACTGAAGCTAACCCTAAAACATGCAACTGATCTTCGTGTCATAACTAGAATAGAACTGAACAGGAAATAGAAAATAATAGAACAGAAAAAAAAAGAACAGAACAGAAAAAAGAACAGACTAGAACAGAAAGGAGAAGGAAAGGGAAAGGTGAAAAAACTAAAGGGAAAGGAAAAGGGAAAGAAGGGAAAGGGAGGAGAAGGAGAGAGAGGGAGAGGGAATAGGAGAAGAAAGGGAAAAGAAGGGAAGACAAGGCAAAGGAAGGGGGAAGGAGAAAGGGGAAGGGGAAAAGGGAAAAGGAAAAGAGGAAAGGAAAAAGGGAAGGAGAGGAGGCAAGGTGAGAGGGAAAAAGAAAAAGAAGGAGAAAGAGAAGGAGGAGAGGGATTGGCTGCATGTATGTCATCCATCATTAGCCAGGGAAGCCCACAGTGCAGACACAGGGAGGCTGTCATCTATGATTTTCCAGCATTTCTTTGACATGTCCACCACAGTCACCCATTGCTGTGGGGAAACAGGCCCCTGCAGTGCTGTCCTGTGCAGTGGGTGAGGTGCTGGGGCACCTCCACAGCCTGCACTGCTGGCTCCACGCATGGCTCGTGAAGGTGGTACAGACCCTAGTCTGATCAGCAGTGGTGGCAATTAGGTTTTGCTCTGTCAAAACACACAGCTTATCTCCTGAATCTTAATCATGCCCCATTTCCTGTTTCCTTGTTTTTATCCCTGTAGGATTTTTCATCCTCTGGAACCAACAAAGAGATCATATTTTGCTTCAGTTTCTGAAGCCTTCTAATTTTTTCCAGACTTTCCATTTCACGCTGTTTGAATTTTATTAAGATCTCTTTGCACAAAAGGAGAGTACCAGCTATATGATGCCCTGAGGGATCTGAAAAGCTGTTGCCGTAATGTTGCAAAACTCTGGAGACATTTTATTTCTACCAGAAGCTCTTTGGAGGACTGTGGCAAAGGATATAAAGTATCTTAAATATTCACAGCAGGGATATTGATCTCTGTTGGAATTTAATAAAAAAGTTGGAGTTTTTTTTAATCTATTAATCAGTACATCACATTAATACTGATCAAATAATTCCTGTATCCAAAATACATTGTATTTTCTCTACATCTTGGGATGGAGAAGACTATTTTCATTCCAGAATTATGGATAATCTTCATATGGATAATATTATGAATCATCTATTCTTAAGACTATGACTTTCTTTTCCACACCTCATTACTAAGTATTTTCACCAGGTAGTTTCCAGAAGCACCTCTCTTTTCTCTGTTTCCGCCTTCAGTACTTTCTGTTCTTCTCACACGTAGCTATGCATAAGTTCTTTATAGGAGTCTCACAAAAGCATGTCTCCTCCAATGACAGACAAAGATTTTGTAAGTGTTAATAAGGTTTTATCTTCAGTGGTCAGCCTTGAAATCAAAAGCAACTGCTGAGCTCTCAGTACTCTCTTCTGTAGCACAATAGTCCTGTTCAACCGAGTTTTGAAATAAAATTTTGTGGGAAGCTGTATTGTAATTTGACAAAAAAATGTCTCATGAAAAGCATTATTCTATTTTCAAGAAACTGTAATATGATAGTGTGTGCATGTAACATAGCCAGAGACATATTCAAATGATTATTTAATTAAAATATCATAGATCTATATGTTCATTTGATGGGAAAACATTTTTAAAATTCAATGTATGAATAATCATACAGAATCTGGGGTGTAAACTGTAAAGATATTGTTATTTAAAAACCTGCTAGAATGTTAGACTACTCAGGACACATTTTTCTAAAATGCTCAGCAATTTGCCTCCTGATTTCTGTGTGAAGGTCATTCAATAACCTAACATTGTTGTCTCTTCCCATTTGCTGTATTTCCCAGCCCTCTTTGTCATTGCATTACCATGTACCACTTTTCTTCCACAGAATAATGCTACATCGATATCACAGATAAGGGTAACAGCAGTTGTTCTTTCAAAAGAAGAAATTAAATTTTTTTTTTCTGGGATTTTTTTTTCACTATTTAATCTTCTTTTACTATAGAAATACTCTTCCTATTGTCAAATAGACTGAATGGCTTTTGTAAGTATCAAGGTAGCTTTAGACACTGCCTCACATAACTGCACTAACAGAGACAGTTATAATTTAACCCTCTTAATGCTGTCTTTCATTACTTAAAATGTCTTTCATAATCACTTCTTTGTAGCAATTAACCATAACATTTTTATTTGGTCACTGTTCTCTTCAAATATCAGCTTTTCTAAGTCCTGATGTGCTTTACACTTCTGGCTGGAATTGGTTTAGAGAATAAAATTTTGCTCCCTCTTACATGTGCAGACATTTTAAACAATGCTGGAAATAGCTGACTGTATTCAAGTTTTTATTCTATGCTAAAACTTCTTTCTCACTACCCAGATGATGATTAAAACTGAATTTAAAGGTTATGTTCATGAAGTTCAGCACATCTGCTGTAATATGCCTCTCTTCAATGGTAAAAATAACTGCAGATGCTCAGAATTCCAGAGTTTAACTACAAAAGCTGGAATTTCCTACTGCAAGGTGTGCACTTTTTGTAATAGTTAGATAAAAATTACATAATGCTCATTTTTTTACTTTCCATTCTGTTTAAATCTCACTACAGGATGTGTGACACAGGAGAAGGGCTGTTCACCTTTCAGACACGAGAAGGAGAAATGATATATCAGAAAGTCCATTCCGCAACACTGGCAATAGCAGAGCAACATGAAAGATTAATGATGGAGATGGAGCAGAAAGCAAGGGTAAGCCCTTTTCACTGATATCTTTAAACTTATTAAAAAAGTTTAAACTTTTTTTAAACTTCATTAAAAACTGGTAATGAACAAAAGAAGTGTGGAGTAATGGCATTCCATGGATTCATCTGTAATGACAGTATTAGCTGTGTACAAAGACAACAGATATTTTTGAATTCATGCTATTTCATGGTCAGGGATTTTCAGTAAGCACTATATAATGATTGTTGTTGATGTGTTTTTGGTCCGGTGAGTGCCATAAGCTATGCAGAAGCTGTGGGTGGTGTAAGAGAAGCTGAAAAATCTGTTGATTTTATACTTCAACTAGTAAGCTAATGGTGTTTGGTTTTGAAATTTACTTCATTTATGGAGGTCTCTGGACACAAAAATTCTGTTTCAGAATATTAAGTGATGATACATTCATTTTTATGCTAAGAAATCTGTTGCTGAAGCCAAGTAAAATGTTAGAGAGAGGCATGAGAAGAAACTAAGCCTTTCCGTTTACCTTTGAAAGGGCACGGACTGGAAGCAAAAATGTTATGCGGCAGATAATTTTAGTGTGAGGTGTCCCTGCCCATGGCAGGGGGCTGGAACTTGATGATCTTAAGGTCCTTTCCAACCCTAACTATTCTATGATTCTATGATAATATAGTACCAAGTCTGCTCCATTGTCATCGTGAGCAGAAGCTCAGTTAGTTTAGTAGTCAGTCATGTACGCACTTTTATCTTCTGCCCATTTCCCCTTCAAATTATAACACTGGGAAAAAGACCTGAAGTATGGTATCATTTGTGACTGGCGTAGGTGTGGGTTTGAGTTAGTTATTGGTTTTATTGACATTAAAGCAGACTAGATTTTATTCAAATACTACAACAAAGTGGACAATGCTCTTATGTGTTTGGGAAAAGAATTAATTTGTGCCAATGCTAGTACTTCAGTTGAGATTCTTTTCAGGGAAATTGTTATCTGTATATTCACTTCTTTTGTTATCTTTCTTTTTTTTTGATGGATCAGTGTAATACAGATGGCAATTTTATTTTGCAGCTGTTTTGCAGAGGAGGGGGCAATTGGAGTGTTCAAGACCAGGTTGGACAAGGCCTTGGGTGATATGATTTAGTGTAAGGTGTCCCTGCCCACGGCAGGGGGGTTGGAACTAGATGATCTTAAGGTCCTTTCCAACCCTAATTATTCTATGATTCTATAATTCTATGATTGTACAGTTTCAGTATAACAAATTAATTAAAAAAACATTGACCGGCTTTCTATTTACAATATCATATTTTGTACTGTTGTGTTATCTGTATGCAAATGTCAGCAGTTCTGGTTTTATCATCTGAATAATATGCCTTCTTACAAACCTCTTCTCTTGCCCCTTCCATGTGCCCCTGGGGTTTTTTGTTTGGGTTTGGGTGGGCTTTTTTGTGTTGGTTTTTTTTTGTTGTTGTTGGGGGGTGTTAATATAATTTAGAAATCTGATCATATTGTTAGTCTTGGAATTACAGAAGAAAAAAGTGTTAGCCTCAAAACCAGCATGTATCCCCACTAACTGTAGCCAGGTGTTAAGCATAGAAGATGCACATCTGAGTCTCTAACAGCCAGTTCTATCACCACTCTCCAGTCCCCAGTCTGGGCTGCAAGATTTTTCCACTACCTTTCTGTTAGCTTAGGTGCTTATCTGACTCAGTGGGTCAATTCAGCTTTCTAATCTGGAAAACCAAAACAAAACCCTACTTAAAAGGAATAGGATACTGCAGGGTTACTGAGATAAATTGGGTTACAAAGGCAGCAGTAAACTGTTATATCTTCTCAGTTGTCTTGTCCTGAGGAGAGAATGAAAAAGAGTCATTCACCCTCAGTAAATGCTGAGTACCCTCCTTGGAATCAGTAGATGATGTTGGTTTTGGTGATCTTTTTTTAAACTCTTTCAGATAAAAAAGTTTAAAAGGTACTTTTCACAAGCCAGCATATGAGTACAGTTGGTTTCAGGAGCACTTGTCTGCCTAGCCTCTACACCAGGATGCAATGATTACCAAAACATTTTCATCCCTAATGCCAGCTTTGATCTTCTGCCACTCAGCCTCCACTGGAAACACTCCTGATGTAACTTCTTCACCCACTGTTGTTCAAGTGCATAACATGGGGAGTTAAGGGCTGTAGATTTCTCATGTTATGACTATGCATATGAGGGAGGCTAAGGAAATAGTCATACCTTTCTAACCTTATAAATTACTTCTTTCAAGAGCTGCCAGTAAAAACCTATAATGTAATCTGAAATATATAAAAACTTACAATGTGTAAAACAATAATTCTAAATAACGTAGCACTAAAGTTGATGTTAAGCAACTGAAGTTAATCAAATGTCAGTAAAACTGAAGTATAAATGCATGAAGCAAATATAACGGCACAAGTTTCATAACTTATTGTTGTAGGAAATTTTCCATGGCACTTGTTTTGCTTTAGACAACAGAGCTGTAAAAATAATGCTATTTAGACTGTGATCCTTTAAACATTTGCAAGAAGATAAACACCTTTATGGACATTGCATAATATTTTTTTCGCATCATCATTATTTACAAGTCTTGTCTCTAATATTCAACTTAATGTAAGTGAAGGAGTCATCATGATAGTTTTCTGACATTTAAAACAGATATTATCAATCAGTTTATATGTTTAAAAAAAAAATGTTATTGGGGGGGAAGTAATAAGTGTGCCAAATAAGACACATATCAGGCAATGCAACTGGGCTTAAGGTGAGGTTTAAGAGGAAGGTGGCTGAGAAATAAGCCTGGGAGTCATTTAATCTTTCTTTTAATCTGGAACAGATTGAGGAGGGTAACAATGGATGGGTCTGAGGATAAATATAAATTACAGGGTGTCAGACACAGTATTAACAGGCATGTAAATAGAATGAAGAATATTACTATAAATTATCTCAGAATCAGAAAAGAAACAAAAATAATCTGAGTCTGGATACAGTAACAGCATTAGTGTCATAATGAACTTTTAATTTAGCTTTGTCATGTAAGTCTGTAATATGTATTTCTTCATCTATTTTTAACCTGATCACAACACAAACATATACTTATCGAAACATTACAGGATCAAACATCATCAAGAAATATGTCAAGCATTTTAAATTTTCAATTTAAAATTATGGTTTCAAATTGAAGTATCCCACCATTGCCAGTGCATCTCCAGAACTTCGTCTGGTTTATGGCTATTTATGTCTTTGTGCAATGGTATGCCTATCACTTATTATTTTCAAGTTGTAAAGTATGGGAAAAACAGAAAGACACAAGTGGATGCTGCCAGCTCAATGAATATAAAATATATTTAGTTAAAATATACATCTTTTGGGCTCCATTTCAGTACTACAATTTACTTACTATGACAAAGCTCTTTTATGTTCTAATTTTGCCTGAGTGCATTTGCGTTGTGTCAATACCTGGATGGGAAACTGGAGAAGAAAATTAGTGGAATCCACCATAGATGATCCCATGTCACAACACATTGGTCTTTTAGCATGTTTTCTTCTCTTTCCAAATGTTGATATAAACTCAGCCACTGAGGTTCTGAATTTTTAGGATCATTCATGAACTCATGCACTTTCTGCAAGTTAAAGTATAGCCTAAAGCATAGGCCAGTTATTCATTCTGATATTTAGTTCACTTTTGTTCTTTATTTCCCATCTATGATTTTTCAGTATAATGTTTGTTTAGAAACTTTATAACCCTGTAAAAAGATGGATGCTTTACCGCAATACATAGTGAATTGTTTACTTGGTTCCCATGGGTGTTGTGAAGCTTATTTCCAGAGCAGAACGAAACAGAACAGAAAACAGAACAGAACAGCAGTAGAATAGAACTAGAACCAGAACAGAACAGAATAGAATAGACTGGACTGGACTGGACTGGAATATTTCTGTTGGAAAGGACCTACAGCAATCTTCTAGTCCAACTGCCTGACCATTTCCAGGCTGACCAGAAGTTAAACACGGTGTAAAGGGCATTGTCCAAATGCCTCTTAACACTGGCATGCTTGGGCATTGAACACCTTGCTAGGAGGGCTGTTCCAGTGTTTGATCACCCTCTTGGCAATAAATGCTTCCTAATATCCAAACTAAACCTCCCCTAGCTCAGCTTTGTGCCATTCCTATGTGTCCTATCACTGGATTCCAAGGAGAAGAGCTCAGCACCTCTCCACCTTCTCAGAAAGCTGTCGAGAGCAATGAGGTTGCCCCTCAGCCTCCTTTTCTCTAAACTTGACAAGCCCAAAGTCCTCAGCCACTCCTCACAGGACATGCGTTCTAGCCCTCTCACCAGTTGTTACTCTTGTCTGGGTACAGTCAAGAATCTTCACCTCCTTCCGAAATTGTGGGGCCCAGAACTTCACACAGTGCTCAACATGAGCTTGCACCTATGTTGAATACAGAGGGATAATCACTTCTTCTGACCATCTGTTTGTGCTATGTTTTATTCACCCCAGGTTGTGGTTTGCCCATTTGGCTGCCAGGGCACACTGCTGACTCCTGTTGAGCCTGCTGCTGACGAGGACCTCGCATCTCTTTCTGTAGGGCTGCTCTCCAGCCACTCTTCTCCCAGTTTATACTTATGCCTGCTGTTACTCCATCCTGAGTGCAGGATCCAGCATTTGTACTTGTTAAATTTCATCCCATTAATCATTGCCTGATGCTCCAGTCTATCTAGATCTTTTTGCAAGGCCTTCTGTCCCTCAAGGGAGTCAACAGCACCTCCCAGTTTGGTATCATCAGCAAACTTGTTAATGGTGCTTACAGCTCCTGCATCCAGAACATTGATAAATGTATTGAACAGAAATGACCCTAGAATTGAACCCTGGAGAACACTGCTGGTGAGCAGTTGCCAGCCAGATATAGCCCCATTCACTTCAGTCCTCTGAGTTCTGCCTTTCAGCCAGTTATTCATGCATCCCGCAACTGGACAACTTGTCCATAAGGGTGCTGTGAGGGACAGTATCTTTGAAAGTTACAAGTTAAAACTGAAAAAGCCTTGCTGCATTTTGGGCAGGAGAGGGCTTCTAGAGCATTAAAGCTCACACTTCTTTGTGGTGGAAACCTATAATGGAAAATTGGGAGTGTTCCACTGAAGTATGTGTCAAATCACAACCATCTGTAGATATTGCCAAGATTAACAACAAGCCCAAGAATGCTGAATTCTTGGGTTTGGGTTTGGTTTTTTTGTTTGTTTTGTTTTTTCTTCCTTCTAAGTCAGAATCTGTATACTTTCAGGTTTGAGTTATGTAAAGTTAGCTCCCATAAGTATCAGTAATTTCCCATAGGGTTCTTGTTTCATTAAGCACATAATGACATTTTCCTGACTCAGATTTTTCTGTGAGAACTTTTAAGAATTTGATCAGGCTCTTTGCTAGTCCTTGGGCTCAGAAAACTGTGTGGGCAAGGATGAAGTGAATCCTAACGTTTCATCACAATTCTATTTCTGGCATTCTCCACTTCAGAAGAAAGTAAGGGATTTGTGGGCAGCAATTAATGATTCCTTCAACTGGAGCTGTTTTATTTTTTAATCTTATTTGAAAGAAAATATTTTGTTGAATGTAGATTTATTTCATTGGCATTTTTGCAGAGACTACTGCTAATATTCAATAGTACGCATTCAAAAGCTGTGCAGCAGGTGTCATTCACTTCCTAAAGAAAACGCTTCATCTCACCATGAGATTGAGACTTCCACAGCCATTAGAGTCCCTCTCCTGTTCCTTTCGTGACGGGGCAACAGCTCTTTTACCACCTTTTCCTCTGCCTGTTGTGCCCCTATACAGCACCTTGCAGGAAGTGAGAGAATAAGGTGTAAAGCCCAGCTTCTGCAGGGGATGCTGCATGTGGTTGTTGTTGCTGGATGGTTGTGCTGTGCGTTTGAATGAACCCACAGTGTAGGGCAAGTCTTTACTATGGTAACAGAGTGTCAGTGCAGCTGCTCATATGAAGTGATAAAGCCGGGGTGGGTAACAAGAGGTATTTGTCATGTCAGAAGCACTACAGGCAGCGTAAAGGTTTATGAAGTGTGTAGGTAGGTGGTGTGGGTAGGTGCAAAAGCAGAGCTGGCAAGTCCTTGCATATGAGTGTATCAGATATTTTAGTAGTTGGTGATATAATTTAAATGCTGTTTTGCCATTTAAAAACTAAAGATTGCCCTGGAGTTTTGAATGTTCTTGAAGTGGTAAAACAGGTGAGGGCTTTCAGTCAGAGTATGGTGGGGAAAATTTAATTCTTCCCTTGCCTAACATAATTTATCTGTAGCCATTGGGCTGGATGACCTTGAATGCAAAATTATGCTCTAAATCTCTTTTAGAGACTAGAACCCAAGAACCTCACCATATGGACATGCATCCTAACCTAGAAATTAATCTAATTTTTTCCTCCTAAAAAATTTCTGGTCTATTTTATATGTTAGTCTTCTTTCAGATTTTTCTGTATTGTGCTACCTCAGACTCAGATTTTAATCCCCCTATTATAAAGTAGGAGCTGAACCAAAATTTGTAATAAATGCTTCACAGAGGTGTCTCATAACTGAGACAATACAGTTTCTTATTTGCAAGGAACCTGCCCCATCCTATGAATCTATCCTAAAGCTGTGCATACATGAATCCTATGAATGCTGTTTTCCCCATTTTGTTCACCTCATTTATATGTTTGTATGCAACTGTGCTGTACTGTGAGCATTCTGATTTAAGCAGCTAGTGTCTGGTTAGTTTGTTTAAATGCAACAGGGCAAAGATTTTACATAGTAAGATATCTGAACATGCAGCTCCTCCTGAAAATTTAGCACATAGAAGCTTTAAAAATCTAAGGAGCCACCTATCTACATTTCTGGGAAATTTTTAAAGAGCATATTTCTTGGAAGTCAGGTATCATTTATTTTAACTTTTCTTTTTTTTTTTCCTTTCTCATATTTTGCAAAATGTTGCATGTTTACGAGCTATGAAAGTAGTTGGAGAGGCACCGTCATGTTGAAATTCATATTTGTTTCTAGAAAATGCAGAAAGTGAAGAACCAAAGAACCTTCCCTGAACAAAATTTATGATTTGATTAGCAGTCTTATTTGCTAAAAGCTGTGGGTGATATAAGTGATAAATGAGGAAAGGCAGATGTAATTATATGGTAGTTGCTGCATGCCTGACTTAACCCTGTTTGGCTATTCCCAGCCCTCCCCTTGACTAAACTTTGAGAAGCATTTAATGTGGAAGAGAAGTTTTCTTTCGTATTGTGTATATTTAAAACAACTTGCTTGTGCTGGTGGGTTTATGTCATCAAACTCCCTTAACAGAGAAGCAGGCTGTGTTGACTTAAGTATTAGGAGAAAAATAATTCTCAGGCTCCCATGGGCTTAATTATTGTTAATCTCGTATCTGCTATTTTAAGAATAATGTTTCTTGTAAAATGAACTAAGCTAGCCTATAGAGCTCCTATTACTATTAGCAAAAATAATAGCTGATGAAGCACCTGATACTCTCAGGAGACAGGTATTATTCTAATAATTATACTAATGAGTAAAATGAGGCACAGAAAAATAGGACCAAATTCAGCTGGGTATGAATTGCCTAAGGTCATAGAGTAATCAGCTGTATGCTAGGAATAGCACAGCAACAGAACAACACCACAACAAATCCTGAATCATAGTCAATTACTTATTCACAGAAAAATAACTTCTGAAAAGTCATTTTTCACATGGTTTTCATCAGCCTTCTTAACTAAAGTACTATTCTGTGTCTGCTGTTAAGCAAGGCCTTCCTTCGTTTCAGCAGCTCTGTTCATGAGTTCTTTGTATCACCAAGGGAATAGTTAAGGCATTGTCTCTGATTAATAAGAAACTTCTTGATCACTGATTTACAGAGGGGCACAGTGCTTTTCAGAGACTAGGAAAATTATAAAAAGTAATAATCTGTGAGGGGATCAGAAATTCTCAGAATAGTCTTAAAGTTACTCTGTAAATCCCTCCTGTGCATTTTGTGCTTTGGCTCATCAGGTACCTGGTGGTAGGACAAAAATTAGGTGAAGTTCACACTCTGTCTTAATTTTGCTTTTTTTTTTTTTTTTCTCTGCTTTCATTCCTTTTTCTAAAGACAACAGATATTTTAACATGAAAATTATTTATAATAATCTCTCTGATTATGTTTAGACTGAAGACAACAGATATTGAGTATCTAAAAAGGCCATATCTGAAATAAAGACACTTTTCCAAGTATAAGCTGTCTTTGAATATGTATTAATCAAAGCCTGTCCAGATAGGGGCTGTTTATGTTCTTTTTGCTCCCAGCTGTGTGTCATTGTTCTTATGTTACTGATATCTCATATGATGCCACCCATGCTAACAGTTTTTGTTTATCAGCTGTGTAGGAATCTGGTTCAGGAGAAATGTAAGACAGTGATACAGAAAGTACAGACACTGTACTGTTGGTTTGACATTATTTCACTTGCTACAGTAGCTATATTATGTAAAGATGTGCAGCTACTACAGTAAGCAAAATAATGTCAGGTCAATGCACTGGCATAGCACAAGTCATTAGCTCTCAGATTTTCAAATCCATTGAATATAGGATGAGAAAAAAAGACATTTGAAATGACTGCTCATGGTCAGCTCATCTAATCTTCTGTTGAAAGCAGGGGTAGCATCAAAACTAGATGGAGTTACCCAGGGTCTTATCCAGTCAAGTTCTGAATACCCCCAAGAATGTAGATTATGTCTACTGATTCCAGTGCTGGGCAACTCATTGTGAAGAATTTTTCCTTAAGTCTGTCTTGAATTTCCCATGCCATAGCCTGTGACTACTGTCTCTTGTCCTTTCA
Organism: Pezoporus flaviventris; assembly: GCF_033815535.1. NCBI lineage: Eukaryota > Metazoa > Chordata > Aves > Psittaciformes > Psittacidae > Pezoporus > Pezoporus flaviventris. Next base: position 57,203,875 of record NW_026892555.1, read on the forward strand.
CTGTGCACCTCTGGTAAGTCTTCTCTCCAACATATCTTTAAGAAGAGAGAGAAAAAAAACAGAGATTTCTCTTAGCCTTCTCTTTTTAAAGCTGAGTAAACATTAAATTCCTGTCAGCCCTTTCTTCTGCTTTGCTGAGGTCCCTCTGAATGGAAGCCTGCCCATCTGGGTGTTTGACTGCTCTCCTAGTTTGATGTCATCCCCAAATTTGCTGAGAGTGGGTTTGGTCCCATTGCCCATGTTGATGATGGAAATGTTAAAATTACTGGAGTGCTGTCCTCTCTACACTGCAGGAATAGATTTTTAAAATTTCTGCAGTATTCAGCAGCAAGCTCTGAATGACGATTTTCTGTGCTATCATGGAAGCATACATCACTGTTACTTATGACTGTCTCAGGGTAAAAGCTGCTAGTCTCATCACATATTCTGTCTGTCAGAATCCATTTCCATAAAAGTAGCAGCCAGACAAGATTCATATGGGATTATATGGCTGGCTGTTGAATGTGTATCTCTATATATGTATGCATGTGCCTGATTCAAAATCCATTGACAAATCAGCATAAGTTCTTGTTTATAAAAATGAAATAAATTGCGATCTCATTATTCTTAATCATTTGCTTATATGGTACGGTGGGAAAAGTTGAAATTGCTACCAGATGAGAGATTTTGTAAAATCATTTGTAAAATGTTGGCATTTCTGTAATGTTTCCCACATATTGTTCAGTGATCACCTTTATATACATTTTGTAATACATGAAGAAAAAAAGTGATGGAGTTGCAGATTTCCATGGCAACAGGTATGATGCTGTTTCGTTTGTTTTGGGAAGGTGAAACTTGCCACAACAGAGGCAAAGCATTGTTCTGTTAAATGGCAACCATGGATTTCAAAAGCCTTGAGTTATACAGCATTTGGTCATGCATCTACAACCTCTACTACACCAAACAACTTTTGCCAGTGAAAAAAAAACCACCCCAATACCCACCTGAGTTACTGTCTGAAAATGAAATTAAAAGAGAAAGGTTGCCAGATGTAGGATGTATTAGGCTGATGCAAGATACAGCAATTTACAAACACTTCTGTGTTTTTCCCTTTCCAGTCTGGGTTCCTGATTTGCTTCTATTTTTGCTACATTAGTAAACTAGCATCAGTAAGGAAGCAAAAATTCACTAGCTTCATTTCTATGCACAAATTTGGACTGTGATTTGTGAGTCTTGTCGCTCATTTTAAGTTGTTTCTGGACCAAAAAAAAAATCCAAATATACATTATGTGTATTTATATAGAATTGTATGCACTGCTTTTGAATGATTGCTTATTGCAATTTTAAAACTGAGCAATGTCAAGAATTCTCTGGCTGTATCTATCTATACACATGATCATGATGTGATCACCATGTGTGTGAGCGTACGCAGTGGAAAAAATAGCCCTTTATTTTTATATACCAGCTTCTCAGTCAGTTTTAAGTCTGTGAAAAGCCCACAAATGTAATGGAGCTACTAAAGTTAATATTAAATGAAATATGAATAAATTACTTTAAACTAATATGTCTACCTGTGTGTCTGTATGCACAGGCCTATTTTTTTAGCCCTACCTACAAAAGTGTAGTATATTTCAAAGCTAAAACTTAATATTTTATATTCATGTACATTCATGTGCTTTGCACATATATAACAATGTATGATTCAAGATGCATTTGTAATATTTAAAACTAAATAGTTAAGAGGAACAAAATGTGTTATTTTTAGAAGGTATTGAAGGGTCACCTAAGAGGACTTTATTATGTGATAGTCATTTTTATGTATTCTGGGTTTGCTATTTTTTTCTTTTTAATTGAAATGTCTTTGTATGATATATAAAACTAACTTCTGAAAATGTCAGAAAGTAGAGGTCAGCAAGACTATATGTTTTACTGAATACGAGAGTCACGCACTGATAAGCTTAATAAGGAATATTCATGGAAGTTTATTGATGATTATTGTTTCAGCAAGTATTCAGAAAATTGTCTTCTTGTCATTTTATTAAAGTTCATTGGTACCAACAATTTCTATGTACTGAAATGAAATAGCTAAAAGAAATGTGATTTCCACAAATGTGTGTAATTGGAAACTACTGATCTGTTTTAGACAATAAAAGAAAAACTTGATAAGAAAGCCTGTGAGGTCCAAGACATTTGGTTTATCAGAAATAGTGCAATTCAAATAACTATCCAGTGAACATGCTTAATACAGATTCTGTAAGTGCCAAAATACTTAGGTAACCCTTAGAATTCCAGTTTTGCAGCTCCAAACTTACTCAGGTAAGGTTTCCCATCTGGGATCATTCTGAGTTCATCCTTATTTCACCTTTCTTGCCACATAGTAGAAAGAGGTTTTCAAGTCTGTTCTCTTCTGAGAGACAGTTTTTCATGCCATGAATTTTACCATACCAGCTCTAAAACTGGCCAAAGCAGCTTCTATGAAGTCAGAAAGGCTGTCCTTCCAGTACTGTCAGGTAAAATACTGAGGACTTCAAGTGTCCCAAATACCTTTTTCTTTTGGCAAGCAATGCTGTGAAAAAACTGGCATACTTTGAAATCTTCTCGAAAACATATCAGGTTGAGGTCAGACACAAGCAGCTTTTTCAAAAAGAGGAATACCTAGCAGAGCAAGGAGAGAATAAAACAGACAGGAAGGAGGACAAGACTGTAAGTCAGCACTGATGGCAAGCCTCACTATTTTTAACTGTGGCTTGACAAACCTCATGAAAGAGAACTTTCTGGAATACCATAAATCTCATGTTGAACTCCCCAGGAAACACTCCGGAAGATCACAGGAGAAATAGTGTCAAAAGCCTTCCTGAAGTCGTAGTAGACAATATTCACTGCTCTGCCTTTATATACCAAGCCAGTCATCATTGAAGAGTATCAGACTGATCAAGCATATCTTCTTTTTACCACATCATCTTCCTAAGGATTGAGGTGAGGCTGACCAGCCTGTAGCTCCCCAGGTTTTCCTTCTTGCCCTTCTTGAAGATAATGGTATCACTGGCTTTCCTCCTATCTTTAGGGCCTCTTCCAGTCACAGTGCTGTTTTGGCAAACCAAATAACATCTCCTGTACTTTACTAGCTACTGTTAACTCCTTAATTCACTGATCTCCTCTTAGCCCTCACATCATTGACTTATATTTTATATCGCCTATTAGCAGACACTCATAATGATGCACATAAATCACTGCTTGGTTTTGAAATGAGGCAAAGCTGTAAGTGAACATTTCAGTAATGAACTGCTAGAGCCAAATGACCCCTAGAACATATCTTTGAAGGTTAAGCTAATACCCTAGAGTTTAAGCTGATCTCTGTCAGTGCATTCTATACCATCTGCCTTCAGTTTAAGCATTCATGAGTCAACGCTGTGAATTGTTCTACAACTGATTCATTTCCATTATTTACTTTGTTAAAATGTGTAGGGATGTAGTGTTACTTTGGATTTTTTCAATTTTAGGTGGTTTTTGCTCTGATCCTCCCCATTTCCCACCTGGAAATTGCTATACCTTTTTGCAATTTTATCAGTATTACGCACCTTCAAAAATCCTGTACTTTTACTTTTAAATCCTGAAGACTTTTCCCTGGGTGATACGGCTGAGAGAAATTTTATAGTTCTACACAGTCTTCAAATGCTGTTTATTTTCAGATCAGCAATATATGCAAAATCTTTTCCTTCATCTCATCTAGCACCTCTCTTTCATAAAAGCTCCCATTTCATAGTACCAAAAAGGACAATATCTGCAAATAATGTCTGTGCAATACTGAATTCTTTATCATATATATACACACACATATATATATTTATTGAAGAAATTAGCTCAACTTCCTTGCAATTTCTCCTGCGTCTTAGAAACTCCTACTATTTAGTTGTGTTTGTATCCACTAAGACCTAGTGTATAGTCAGATTTGAAAGTCTCACTTCTGTTTATGTTGGCATCACCTCCTATGATATTAATGAACACTTCTATGCAGTGAAAACTAGATAAAGTGTTTCATATATTGCCTATGTATATTACAATGTCTCAAAACTTGTAATGATCTAAGAACCTGACTTTCTCCCCTCACAGTAATTGGTATAGATTCCATACAGGAAACTTCTTTCTTGAATTAAACAGAACCACAATTCTGTGACAAAATATGAGTGAAAACACATTTTACTATCATTCAACAAACATAATCCCAATGCACTGTAAAATTCAGCTAATTTTCTCCAACATTAATCCATTCTGTCAAACAACAAAATGATCTATTATGAGCTTCTTTCAGAGGAAAGAAAAACAGAAAAAAAAAAAAAAAAGAGGACAAGAAACCAAGTACATTTCTGCCAGAAAAGGAAAGGAGAAAAATGTCACAATCCTCTCTCTTCAGAGTGTGGCCAAGGAGATTACGAAAAGAAGAAGAAAAAAAAAAAAAACAACCAAAAATTAGTCCTATTGAATCTCCCTTCAGAACGCTTTTATTTCGCTATTGCTTTATTATTCATAAATAGTGATATACCACCAAAAAAGAATAATCATCATCCACCTTGGCACTGAAGAGTGGTGTTATTCTTTTGAGATCTTTTCCTCCATAATTGACTAAAAACCTCTCTAAAAAGTCATAAGAAGCTTAGAATATATACTGAAAACCTGAATGCTAGAAATACAAAGGTTTAAATCATGGAACTGACTTTCACAGCTAGCTTTCTTATAAGTCTTTTCAGAAGACTTGTGAGGTCATATATTGGTTGGAGTTTTGCAAAGACTGTTCTATCAGGAACAGCAAGCTGGATAAAATTGTAAAAATCAACATACAAAATGCTTAGCAAATAAATAGTATGCTGATGCCTGTATAAGTTTCTATTAACAGTAGGCACTTTAAAGTAATGAACACAGTCCAAATAACACATGACTATTTTCTAAGCTAGCTAAATGATTATAGAATCACAGAATCATAGAATAGTTAGGGTTGGAAAGGACCTTAAGATAGAATCATAGAATCATAGAATAGTTAGAGTTGGAAAGGACCTGAAGTTCCTCAAGTTCCAACCCCCTGCCATGGGCAGGGACACCTCACACTAAACCATATCACCCAAGGCCTCATCCAACCTGGTCTTGAATACCGCCAGGGATGGAGCATTCACAACCTCCCTGGGCAACCTATTCCAGTACCTCACCACCCTAACAGGAAAGAATTTCATCCTTATATCCAATCTAAACTTACCCTGTTTAAGTTTGAACCCATTACCCCTTGATCTATCACTACAGTCCCTAATGAAGAGTCCCTCCCCAGCATCCTTATAGGCCCCCTTCAGATACTGGAAGGCTGCTATGAGGTCTCCATGCAGCCTTCTCTTCTCCAGGCTCAACAGCCCCAACTTGCTCAGCCTGTCTTCAGACGGGAGGTGCTCCAGTCCCCTGATCATACTCGTGGCCCTTCTCTGGACTTGTTCCAACAGTTCCATGACCTTTTTATGCTGAGGACACCAGAACTGCACACAAATACTCCAGGTGAGGTCTCACAAGAGCAGAGTAAAGGGGCAGGATCTCCTCCTTCGACCTGCTAGTCACGCTCCTTTTGATGCAGCCCAGGATACGGTTGGCTTTCTGGGATGTGAGTGCACACTGAAGCCGACTCATGTTAAGTTTCTCATCAACCATCAAAGATGTTGAACAAGACCGGTCCCAACACCGATCTCTGAGGGACACCACTCATTACTGGTCTCCTACTGGACATTGAGCCATTGACCACAACTCTGCATGCAGCTGTCCAGCCAGTTCTTTATCCTCCGAGTGGTCCATCTATCAAATTGATGTCTCTCCAATTTAGAGACAAGGATGTCATCTGGGACAGTATTGAATGCTTTGCATAAGTCCAGATAGATGACATCAACTGCTCTACCCCTGTCCCATCAGTTCTGTAGCCCCATCATAGAAGGCCACCAAATTGGTCAGGCAGGATTTCCCCTTAGTGAAGCCATGCTGGCTGTCACCAAGCACCTTGTTGATTTTCATGTGCCTTAGCATGCCTTCCAGGAGAATCTGCTCCAAGATTTTGCCAGGCACAGAGGTGAGACTGACTGGTCTGTAATTCCCTGGGACATCCATTTTCCCCTTCTTGAAAATGGGGGTTATATTTCCCTTTTTCCAGACGTCAGGAACTTCACCTGACTGCCATGATTTTTCAAATATGATGGCCAGTGGCTTAGCAACTCCATTCGCCAGCTCCTTCAGGACCCGTGGATGGATTTCATCAGGACCCACGGACTTGTATATGTTCAGATTTTTAAGATGGTCTCGAACCAGATCCTCTCCTACAGTGAGCCCAAGGTCTTCATTCTCATAGTCCCTGCATCTGCCTTCCAAGACTTGGGTGGTGCGGTCAGAGCCTTTGCCAGTAAAGACCGAGGCAAAGAAGTATTAAGAACCCAGCCTTCTCCAAATCCAGGTAGGCAGTTCTGATAGCTTCCTGAGGGGGCCTACGTTGTCCCTAGTCTGTTTTTTATTCACTCTATACCTATAGAATCCCTTCCTGTTATCCTTAACATCCCTAGCCAAGTTTAATTCTAAGTGAGCCTTAGCTTTCGTAATCTGGTCCCTAGCTTCCCAGACAATATCCCTGTATTCTTCCCAGGTTGCCTGTCCTTGCCTCCACCTTTTATAAGCCTCTTTTTTCCTTTGAATTCTCCTCAGCAGCTCCTTATCCATCCAACAAGGTCTCCTGGCTCTCCTGCTGTACTTCCTTCTAGTTGGGACACAGCATTCCTGAGCTTGTAGCAGGTGATCCTTGAGTATCACCCAACAGTCTTGCCCCCCCCCCCCCCCCCCCCCCAACACACACCTTCTAGGGCTATATCCCATGAACCTTACTAAGCAGGTTCCTGAAGAGGCCAAATTCTGCTCTCTTGAAGTCCAGGGCAGTGAGCTTGCTGCACGCTCTTCTCACTGTCCTGAGGATCTTAAATTCTACCATCTTGTTGTCGCTGCCACCAAGGCTGCCCTGGAGCATCACATTTCCAACGAGCCCTTCCCTGTTGTTGAGCACGAGGTCAAGCATGGCACCTCTCCTTGTTGGCTCCTCTATTACTTGCAGAAGGAAGTTGTCTTCCACACAATCAAGGAACCTCCTGGATTGCTTGCCGGGCTGTACCATCCTTCCGACAGATGTCAGGGTGGTTGAAGTCACCCATGAGAACAAGGGCCTGTGAGCATGAGGCTTTTCTTATCTGTCTGGAGAGCGCTTCATCCACAGGTTCTTCTTGATCATGTGGTCTGTAACAGATCCCCACAGTAATGTCTCCCATAGCTGTTCTCCCTTTAACCCTGACCCACAAACTCTTTGTCAACTGCTCACCTGTCCCCAGACAGAGTTCCATACTCTCCAGCCTGTCCCTAACATAAAGGGCAACTCCCCCTCCCCGCCTGCCGGGCCTGTCTTTCCTAAAGAGCCTGTAACCTTCCATTCCAACACTCCAGTCATAGGAGCCATCCCACCATGTTTCTGTGATACCTATTATATCATACCCCTGTAGATGTGCCCACTTCTCTAATTCCTCTTGTTTGTTCCCCATGCTACGGGCATTTGTATAGAGGCATCTGAGCTGAGCTCCAGCTGAAGCCAGCTCATTGGCTGGAGCAGCTGGGATATCTCTACATTGCTCCAAGCATTTATTATAGGTGCTGGCAACTGACTGGGTGTGTTGGGATGGAATGATGCCCCCCTCCCCCAACACATCTAGTTTATGAACAAAGGTTCATTATGAACAAAGGTTATGGGGAAATTATAACCAGAAAGTAACTATTAGTAACACATCACCAAAATGAAGAACAGTCTCGTTGGATTTGCATAGGAATATATCCTGGATCCAGTTTTCAGTATCTTCAAAGAAGTTCTGAATCAAGGAACAATCTAATTATTAGATGTCAAGAACTTAAAGTTACAAGAAAATATGAAAGTGGGTCAATGAAGAGACAGAATTCAAAATGACAAGTTGGAAAAAAATGTTTGTAATGGCAGAATCAAATTCGACGAAAACCTGGGCAAAACACTGTGCTAAAGAAGAAATAATCAGCTTCATAGTACTGGATGGGAGCAGCTTTTTGAAGAAGAGGTCTATGTGTCATAGCACAAAAGTCAAACATGAGACAACAGCATCTGTTTTTATAAAAAAGGCACACATGACACTTTTTTCCTGGTCATTACTGAAAATTTATTAAAACAAGCACACAAACTTCTTTCATCCTGCTTGTACTCTAACTGAGCTGATTGATAGCTGAGCTGGTGCTTCAGCTGATGCTACCCTCTTAGATTTTGTGATTCTTTAGTAATTTTTCACTGCGGATACACCAGTGAAAAGAGTCTGTGCTATTCCACTGTCAGCTAATGGACACTTGAGAAATTAAATATATTTTTTGATCCCTCTTCCTTTTCAAGGCATAACACACAAAGCAACCTTATTTTGAATTATAAAGAAATTAAAAATCTGAATAGTGATATTTAATTCATACTTCTGTACTACAATTCTTATTAGTCTTATGTGACCTAGTTCTTTTGTTGTGTTTCAGAAGAATGTGAAATTGGCTGGGGTTTGTGGTTTTGGGGTTTTATCCATAATAAACTAAACTATTTTCACAACATATCTGTAAAAAAACTGTCTTTGTTGCAGGCTAAAAAATGGAATGAACTGTATATTGTTCAGTTCTTCTCCCAGGGCAAATGTATTTTCTGTCACCTTCAGCATTTTGACTTTTTTAATGCAAAAGGAAAATGAGAGAATAATATGCTAAACAGATCAAAGCTCAGAACCCTAATACATTTAACAGGCTCCATTCTTGGAATTGTATTCATTATTGATATCAGAGTGACAAATCTGTTTAAGTCAATGGAGATAGCCTATGGAAATTAAAAGGAAATTTAGCCCTAAGCCTTGTCTCATAAAAGAACTATAATGAAAAATATGGGGAACTACTTACAGTAGAACATATTAATAGATTTATATTGTTATTTCTATTTTAATCAACAAGTCCTTAAGAATTATAAAGTTTTTACTAACAATGCAAAGGCTTCATATGAGTTAATATTTTTGTTATTTTGGATTTGGATACAGGAAACAAATATAATGTTCACTGTGTGAAAGTTATCAAAGAAACACTGGAGGAAACTGGAGGAAACCTAACTACTAGGTATATCATGTTAGATAACAAAAATGTTTCAGTTATGGAGTTTTTATTCACACACAAAAAAAAAAATCCTTGAGTTGATGTGATTTTGCTATATGCATTTCTGCTTGTCTTTTTACCCAAGTTCTAATTACATTATCAATCTTCTCCCTCTTAAACTGGGGAAAAAAGTATGGATTATGTTTTTGCGTTTCCTAACATCTAATCAGATTTGAGAAATATTGGTAGCAAAATCATTCTAGATGTATGTTTTATTTAATGTTAATATATTATATATGCTAATGTATTATATATATTTAGTCGGGTATAGTGCTTTTACTTTTCTCTATATTTCTATACCTAGCAATAAGGTCAGTTCATAGATGCAAGACTGCAAAAAACCCCTCAGTGAAATCATAGAATGGTTTGGGTTAGAAGGGACCCTTAAAGTTTGTCTAGTCCAGCCCCCCCACCACAGGCAGGGACAGGTTGCCCCATCCATCCTGACCTTGAATGTTTTCAGGGATGGGGCATTTACAACTTCTCTGAACAACCTCTTCTACTGTTTTGTCAGTCATTGTAATAAATTTCTTTGTTATACCTAGTCTGAATGTAGCTTTACCGAAAATCATTGCCCCTCATCCTATTGCTACAGGCCCTGCTAAAGGCTTGCCCCCAGATTTCTTATAAGCCCCCTTTAGGTACTGGAAAGCTGCAAGAATATCTTCCTGGAGCCTTCTCTTCTCCAGGTTAAACAACCCCAACTCCCTCAGCCTGTCTTCATAGAGAGGTGTTCTGGGCCTCTGATCATCTTTGTGACCTTCCTCTGGAAGCATTCCAACAGGTCCATGTCCTTCCTGTACAGAGGACTCCAGAGCTGGATGCAGTATCCCAGGTGGGGGTCTCACCCGAGCAGAGCAGAGGGGGAGAATTGCCTGAAATTCATTCCCAGATCAAACCAGGCAGAAACTAATCATCTCAGACCAGGAATAATGATATAACTTTAACCACCAGATCAGTCCATGGATTTAGCTTTGATATAATTAACCACAGTCACAGTGGTTCCCTTTGCTAGATATTTTTTTTTTTTTTCCAGAATGCATTCCAATAGAAAATACTGCCTATTGACTCAAAACTGTAATTTACCTTTTTGGTGAATAAATTATTAATAAGTCATCTGTGTATTGAAGTTACATGATTTTATTTTTATTACTCAACAAAGTTACCTTTGTTTCCTTTAATATACTAACATGGTAAGAAAACTTAGAAGGTTTTTTTATTACCCTAATCTCCACAATAAAGGAAATTCTCTGCTTCAATAAACTTTAAATTCTCAAGTCTCCCTAAAAATAGAATTCCTGTGATTAGAATTTGGAACTTTTTTAATGAAGGAAACGTTTCTGCAAGCTCTTCACTTCATATGGAACAGCTTCCAGTAATGACCTGCATCACTGACGAATTAGAAGAAGAGACATTAACTGTATAAAGGAAGTAATTTTGATTACAGTTCTTAAGAAAACAATGCAAGTATTATGGCAGATTGATCTGAAGCAAAATATCTGCCACACGTCAGTGGGTGTTAGAACTCAAAAATGAAATATAGCTCTTTGGGTGGATACTGTCTCTAAAAGTTGGGGGATTTTTATTACAAAATAACATGACTTTGTACTCATAAAAATGGCTTTTTTTAATATGTCATCATGATCCTTAATGAGGAATCCGTAGGACTCAATCATTAGTCTGAGTTATCCAGACCTTAAATACCTTCTACTCTATAGCTGAGCTCTGAAAATGTGGGGTTTTTAGGCACACCATTTCAGAGTATCACCCTCACCATCCTGGTGCCTTTCCTGATTTTAAGAGGTTTTCCACTCTAAATCTGCAGACATAACTAATCCTTCATTGTTCATTCTTCCAGACATCTCCTGAAGAAATGATGCCCCACAGAATCATTGCAATTTGTTAGATACCACTATTTTTATGTATTTTATCTTCTGTAATGCCATTGATACAAAAAATTTGCATTCGTTCCTTCTAGACAGAAAAAAAATAAGTTATCCAGGTACACCCAAAGAGGCTGTCAGGATGCATAGTTCTCCATCCTTCTTTTTTTTTTATAGCTTAGCCTAGTCTTTCACTCTCATCCATAGTCCATCGGAGACAGAGCTCTCTAATAAATTTACATTCCTTCTGTCAGGTTTCTGTGCCATAGCTCTTGCAGAAATGGACACTTAGCATGCAATTCACAGTTTCAGTTACACAAAGTCCCCTGGACTGGGAAAATTTGCTCTTGAGGCTATATCCTGCTCCTGGTGATGAGATGCCTCCACTTTAGTGGAGGATTAGAGGGTTAATGACTCTTCATTGTTAATTCTCTGGTGGTTGTCGCACATTCTCTCTTAGAATCTTTCTGGGTATTCAGTCCAATATGCGGGTTAAATGGCCAAAAAGAAATGTGACTGTAGAGGGATTTAAGATTTCAGGCATATGTTAATCTGTCATTATCATAAAGAAAATAACAAAATCCTGAAAGCAACAAGAATAGCTGCAGATAAATAGGAATATATTTCTATCCCTTAATATTAACCTGTGCTAATAAGCCTATATACACAAATACACTTTTGCAGCCTTTTCCTGAGCATTCACAGTGCTGATGCTTATAACACAGCTTAAATAACAGTATAACACCAATGGAAATTCAGGAAATACTATCTTCATAACAACATCCGTTCAATTTACAGTTTTGAGAATTTCTGTCAAGTATGGTTATGTGTGATCTTCCATTAATATTTGCTTTGTTTTTTAGCTCCAGACCAGTCTGTCTGAACCAATGACATTATCCAAGTCGATCTCACTTCCTCGTAGTGCGTATTGGCATCATATCACCCGGCAGAACAGCGTTGGAGAAATCTACAGTTTACAAGGCAAGTTCTTTATACGCAAATACAATGTCCATTAGCTTCTTTCCATTTGACCAGAATTCATGCAAATTGCTTTTTATTTGCACTGGTTGTTTTGTCTCCATTTCAGTTTATCAATTGTTAGGAACCTCAGCAGGATTCCCAAATTTACATAAAGCTGGTTTCTTTTAGTCATTTTGTAAAGTAATGGTGAAAATAATTCCCAGAATCACCGCATAAAGCTGGGCAGACAATTTGGCTCAATGTAGCTTCTCAGTAGCTAATGAATGTCAGGTTGTTTTAGTATTTTCTTCCAGTAAGTTTGTGTATGTATTTGAGCAATCTCAAGGTGCTCAATTAAATCTACATAAAGTGGCTATGACTTGCAAGATTAAACAAAATAATTCTAGGAATAAGAGCTACTCTTGGTGAATTTGCTTGGGATTAATATATAAGAATTGTTGATTTGACTAACTTGCAGTTCTGTATACATACCATCCTTTTATGCTTCCAATTCTTTTTCACCTGTTTAGATTCTAAGATATTTGCTGAAGACTTTAAATGCTATAGTTAATATAATTTGATGATGATGGTGATGATTCACTGGGCTTAAGGTGAAAGTGATTTGAACCTTTTAGAAAACTGAAATCGTTGCTACATTTAAGATGTAGATCTCAGTTAATTCTATTATGTTCACTTTTAAAAATAACAACCTATCATAAACATGTTGTTTTGTATTACTTGAAAGGGGTTTAAGGATTTCATTTCACTTCACTCTTAATAATGTTTACATAAGCAATTTACATTTAGATAGGAAGTTGGAAACTGCTCACAAATAAGAATACGCAATGCAAGAAAACACAGTACATATTTTCATTAAAATAAGCAAAATGCAGTATCAAAATGAAAGACATAAAATGTTTTGGTTTGTAAATTATCACGTAAATTAAAATCAGCAGGGGAGCTGTGAATTCAATGGGTGACTCATTAAAGGGTAAAACAAGGTGTTTCCCATCATCCCCCATACAATAAAGTTAATTTCTAATCATGATTATATTCTTACAGTTAAATACCAATAATGGAAAAAAGAAAATAACCTTCCAGTAGTTGTTGTTGAAAAATGTTGTCCTTCAGATCACTTTAAAAATTTTCATCGTATGACTGGTATTTCTTCATGATCACAATAAAAGAATAAAAAAGGTTATTTGTAAAGATGTTAGAGTTCCTCTCCTTATGACCTTGATAGGTCTTGCCTTTGGCAGAAAAGTAGTAAATGTTTTATGATATACATGAAGATAAATATATGGAATGTTGTCCATTTTCACAATCTTTTGTTTCATATAAATGGCCTTTGCCACAAAGGAAAGCAAAACTTCTATATCAAGTAATAGTTTATTATGTACACCAACTAGCTTTGCAGGGTGCAACATATTGGAAGTGTATTATTAAAAATGCAAGAATTTTACTTTTTGGAAGTATGCAGATTTTATTCATGAGACAAATATTTCAGAACATAAGATTTTTATTTCTCTTACATGTACTATGATGACAGAAACTTGAGAAAAGTTGTTGACTTCAGGACAGACTATTTTAGTTTTATCAGTGGTCTAAGAAATGCATCCAAAGGACAATTTTGTCTCCCTGTGGTTGCAAACCTTTTACAAGCAAGAGTATTCATTATATGTAATGAAGATCTCTTTGAACCTTGCTGCTGCAATGACTAATTAAATGCAGTGTATTTGTACAGAATCTGAAAGGAGAGCAAAGTACACCTTTTCCTCCTAATACCGGTTCATAGAGATAGTCTACCTGTGAGATATCTACCAGTTGTCAAAGCATCAGTTCACAGGATGCTTCAGGATGTGGGTGGAAGGTAGGTAGTGAGGGAGCAGGTTTTAAGCAACCTTCAGCCCTCATATTAGTACAGCAGCCAGATGAGAGGAGCTGTTGCAGATGGAAAAATCGTTTACTACCACTGTGAGCTTGAAAAGGTGAATTATACCTTCAGAAAGGATATGTTTTCTTTAGGGAATAATCACAGAATCATAGAATCATAAAATAGTTTGGGTTGGGAAGGGACCTTAAAGATCATCTAATTCCACCCCCCCTGCCATGGGCAGGGACACCTTCCAATAGACCAGGTTGCTCAAAGCCCCATCTAACTTGGCCTTGGGGTAGGGGCAGCTGCAACTTTCTCTGGGCAGGCAGTTCCAGTGCTTCGCCACCTTCACAGTAAAGAACTTCTTCATATTATCTAATGTAAGTATACCCACTTTCAGATTATTTGTCAAACTCATGTCTGCACTTCATGTGTATTTATGACAAGGCTTTTCATATTCAAGAAACAAACTTGAAAATTCCACACATTCTTTTGAATATCTCACAAACTCTAAAATGAAATAACTAGAGTGGTCTCTACCTACCTATATTAAGATTACTATAAACATCAGTAAAGTAACACCCTAACTCCCTTTTAAGTATACTGTAAAAGTGTTTCCATAGTGGCGATTATTTCAAACTTGCAGTCTGAAGTGACTAGAATTGAATTAATAACAGCTGGTGATGTGTAAGGAGAAATGAATATGTGCTCATGCTACCTTAGATAAATTGGCTCTTCGGGAGTTATTTAGCAATCGAATTTAACTTAATTAGTAGTGTGAGTTGATCTGATAATGAATATGCTGTAGAGTAAGAAAGTAGGGGCTTTTGTGGTTTGCTTTTTTCTTTTTTTAAAGACTACATTTCACGTGGGAAATGGCAATTCAATAAATGACTATTGGGTTTATCATCCTCCATTTGCCCATGAAAACACTTATGTGTACAGACCTGAAAAGATTAAAACACAGAACAATAGTGGTAAAGAAACACAGGTTGCACAAAATATCCTAAAATGAGGTGGGCTGGCTTCTCTTTTTATACAACTTTTCTTCCATTTGTGTCTTCCTTGCACTCTTTCAGTTCTTGGTCGCTCCGCCAAGATAAAAATAGTAGTCTAATTGTCTAATTAATATTGTCAATAGGAATAACTTGGTGGGTGGGAGCACATCACTACAGGTATTCACTTCAGATTTTGCAGATAGTGCTGCAGGTCTGACAGTTTCCATCTATGATCTGCAGCCACTATAGAGGTTGTGGTGTGGGGCCTCATTAGCTGACACAGTGACCTCTTAGAGCTGTGCATTGCCTCTTCTCTCTGTCCAATGGGACATCAGGCATGTGGCAAGCCCCAGAACTGCATAATAAAAAGGGGAATCACTGCCATGTCAGAAAATGGGAAAAAGTTTTTAAGGCATCAGGTTAAATTGCAGTCTAAACTTCTGTGTTGAAGTGATTTCACTTAAAATCCCAGCTGATACCCATGGCTTTACAAATCAGTGCCTGTTTCTAAAGTGTGCAAATCGATAATCCATATCTTGCCTTTTATTGCAGTTAAGAAATGAAAAAAAAAAAATCCTTGCAGATTTTTAATTATAGTTTAAGTAACAGAGAAAATGATATATAATTTATTCTTATAAAATATTTTTTTTAATTTATTATTCATAAAATATATATACACAGCATTTTGTGCATGCATGAGTAAGACTTAAATGTGTTGTATATTTTCATTAATAATAGACAGCTCTGTAAAGTATTCAAGCCCAACATAAAATAACATTCATTGCTATGTTATACTCTTTTATACATCAGGATTTACAAAAACACAAAAATTGCAAGTCAAGAGTAACCTTGTGAACTGAAATCATTGCTCAGAAGGAGAAAAATAAAAGAGCCATGTAAGCATGGAAAAAAAAAAAAAAGAAACTGTACGTATTTTCAACTCATTGCCTGTAGTTGCTTCCTGGCATAAGATTTAGCACTGTTTCACAAGATACTAAATACTGACAAACAAAGCACATGTCTTTTTAAATAGCCCAAGGTAACGGGTAGCGTTAATATGTGACATTTCCTTAAATCTCCTTTTGAGAGTTTATATTTGCTTAGGACAAAAAAAGGATTACAAACTGAATTTTCAGCTAGCTGAAATTTAGTGTTGTAGTCTTTGCTCTAGGGAATTTGGATAGTACAATTTTTACACACAGTCAATTTGTGTAATAAACAAATAAGGCCAAATAAAATTTTGGTGTGGAAACCTGCATTAGCTTTTTGTATTGCAGTTATTGTAATCCCTGAGGAAATTATGTTCAAAAAAAAATCTAATTACAGTCTGGCCTTTCTCCAAGAAATTCAAAATTAAGAATTGCTTTCAATCACCCCAGTTGTTTTTGAGTCTGGTTTGTATTCCTTATTTAGACTTTGTTTTTGGGATCCGTACTTAAAGTGATGAACACCTACCCACATAAGCAAGCCCATTCATTTTCGTTTGAGTATTCACATGAAGGGATGTGTTTGTATCAGAATTCATGACTAACATCTTACATGTTTGTTGTAAGTACATGATCAAAACCCAAACTAGACTGAAATAAAAACTGGCCTTGATGAGGTCTGTAGGAATTTTGCTGTTGGTATGCAATTATAATTTGTATTTCACACTAAAAATGCAAGAAACATAAATCTGCTTTTGCAAATCAAAACAGAGGGAAATTCTGGCTCATCTTTGTCCTCAGTGAGCAAGCCTGCATTGCCCTTTGTCTTTTGGCCTTGTTAGGTGGGAGCTCATCATTCCTTCCTTTTTTAATATATTTTAAGTAGAATAACATGTGTTAACCTGTCCAGCTGAAAGGTTTTGCATGTACAAGGGAGACAGTTGTACATGTATGATTTCTCCAAGTTACGTTAGTTTCCAGCCTTTTTAAAGTAGAAGTTCTGACATATCATTAAAAATAATGAGAGAATATTTGAGTTGCTAAATATTTTGAAGGGTCTGAATCATCCTGTTCAACCCCCCCTAAGCTAATCCTGCAGGAATTTCCAGTGTGGGCTTCTGCATTTCTCTGCAAATTAAATATGTAAAATGAATTGGAGGATGTTTGTCATTTTGGCATTTCCATTGTTTGTTCATATCCTCAGCAATAGAGTACAGAATCCATTTCCCAATCTAATCTTGATGCCAGAATAATGTGAATGGCATAAAATGTTAGAATATATCTGTTGCATAAACCTGATCACTCAGTAATGTTTCACTAAGCGTCTACCAGCAGCTAAAGCTGAAATGCTTTATAGCCTGCCACCTTCCCATTTCCTTTGCTGAATCTCATCAGGACTTTCACATTAGTAAATGGAGCCTATAAAATTTGAAGTATGAATAAAGGACACCTGAAACACGATACTTACTGAGTAGAAACTACATTATATAAAATGGCTGTATTACATGGTTTCTCAAGTCTTATAGAGTAGATTCGATTCTTTTAAGCTTTGAAATTCTGTGCAAAATAGTGCATCACTAGACTGATTTTTAAATGGCATATTGGAAATGAGAAGCATCTTACTCAGAAACTGGTAAAGAAGAACTTCATTTTGTTCAACAGTGATTGCTATAGCTAATTAAGAGCATTACTGACAAACTCTGAAGAGTATCTTGACAGATTCCCTTTCATTCTGATAAATGATTGCTGAGGTAAGATGTTCTTACAGTTATGAGCTAGGAAAAATAGGGGGAGGGGAGCCAGAAAGATTGGTAAAGCATATTCTGCTGTCAAATTCAGAAGTTCTGATTTCATTTAAGCCCTATAGTGTGATGCCCTTTTTCTCAAAAGATGATCCTCTGGTGAGATCACTTGTCAATGAGGTTATTCTTTGCTAGACCAGAAAGCGTGGAAGTCTCTGTAGCTCAATTTACAACTGAAAGCCCAAACAGTGTAAGAACAGCAGTTAAATACTGGCTGATTGCCTCCTCTCCCCTCCAAAAACCAGCAAATATAAGTTCTTCGATGCAAACTACACAAATATCTTTTTATGTCTTAATGACTTCATGAATATGTGATGACACTAACTTCTCGCTAACTGTTAGTGTGAGAAGCAAATCAGCCTTTGCCCTTAACTTAACTGAACTGAAACCAGGAATTTTTACCCTCAGTTGACTTAAGACTAATTATAGTTATGCTACAGTCATTTGATTTCCCTTCTGTATCATAAAATTCAAGGTCCTGCATTGTATCATGACAGTGGTAGTTAATTGTAGTGTAGTGGGAGAACAGGAGTAACCAGCTCCATGGATGCTAACTGTCAGCTGGTATGGGATTGTCTGAACAAGAAAGGCTTGTTATGCTATATCAAAAAGAAAATGGAAATACTTGTCAAAAGTCAATTTTTGTGAAAAATGTTGGGTTTTTTCTATTAAATCATTTCACCATTATGACTATCTTATTTTGTGTTAGAATCAAGAAGACTCTCAATTCAGTTTTGTATTTTTAAATGAAATATTTCTATGTGACTAACCAAATTTTCTAATCAACTTATTGCTTAATGTCATGGATGATTAAACCCCCTTTAAAACAATTTGGAGCAGGGGAAGCCTACATATTTGTGAAAGAAAGAAATAAGCAATACAATCATATAATAGTTTAGGCTGGAAGGGCCCTTCAAAGGTCATCTAAAACACCCCCCCTATGATAAGCAGAGACATTTTCGGCTATATCAGGTTGCTTGAAACCCCATGAATACCTAGGTAAGACTGATGTATTTTCTTTAGTATCTATTTTGCAGAAAATGTTTGTACTCCTTTTTTCTTTCAATGATTATTTTTAAAGAAAGTGAAACTTATTGAAATTGACACTTCTATAGAACATGTTCACTATTTTTTTAATAATCTACGAACAATGTAAGTTTTTAAAATAATCTATGTAGTGGGAAGAGTGACGGGATTTTAATGTACCAGCTTTGCCAGCCGTAATGGGGGAAGAAGCCAAGCACAAGGATTTCAAGTAATTGATGGTGTTCTACTTTAAGTGGAAAAAAGATCCAACCCCAAACACATTCTAATGTTTATGACATAAAATGGGATCATATAAATATATATTTAACTGCTCATCTGAAATGACTTAATATTGGCCTACCTGCCTGTTGATTGTTATGAAGTTTAAAATACATTTGTTATGGAAAGAATATTGTAAGATCTGGAATACATTAATCTTAAATTTCTGTAAGGTTGTCTTTTATGTGTATTTCACTTTACTAATATGCATCGATATTATGGTGACAATATTTGTGGCACAGGCCATACAGTCAGTTGTTGATACAGACCTATGTATTTTTATGGTAAGGCCGATTTAATCACAACAGACACCCTACCCAGTATGCTCAGTTTAATCAAGCCATGAGAATATATTTTATAACTTCATACTGAATTTCAGCTGTGCAGAACTGATGAAGAAATTATAGTATTATTCAGCAGAGATTAAAAAAAAAGCTAAAAAAAAAAATCTTAGAATAGCTTCCATTCTCTATATGTTCAAAAAAGCCTTTTTATTGTGGTGAATTCTCATATCCTGCCAACTTTTTACTTGCTCAAAATGATACATTGTAGGAAACTAAGATAAATTTCACAGAAGTAACAACTGTGAATAACAGTGGTAATTTCCTCCCAATGTAGAGTTAGCAAGATTTCAACAAAGTGAAGGTTTTTCGTCTTTTCCAAAACTAAAGTCTGCAAACTCCTTGCAGTTCCATGTTTGAATATTAGAAGTGAGTTTGCTATTTAGCTGCTGGATACTTGTTTATCCTTCAGAATTCTTTGAAGATGCCCTTTTGGAAAGGATTTTAATCAAAGGTTCATTGTCTTAAGAGCAAATTAAATACTCTGTTATAAAGCTGCATAGAAGAAAGGAAAATGCAGTACCAGACTGAGAGAGTGATAAGTGAGAAAGGTCTTGGTAGAAACTGGAGTTGTACACTGTGGAATTTACATTATAAATATCAAAGGTTCTGTACTTCCCTACCTCTAACAAAAGATGTCCACATGAGGATTCAGTGCAGAGTAGCAAAGCAGTGTACTACTGGAAAGTCATACCTATCCTAACTGCAGAGAGAACTGAGGTCCTAAGTGGGATGAGGCTTTTCACTGAACAGCCTCAATTGGACAGTGAGGATAAAATTAAAGGATCCTTATTACTTCCTTTAATGACTCTAATATTTAAGTTATTGTAACTAGGCCAAGTTTACATGCAGATGGACTATAGTATAGTTATTTTCTCTGACCTGGTACTGCATGTGACATAATGTGGCATGGGTGGTTGCATTCCCAGAAGCATCCTGCCTCCTCCCATGTGCAATAATGCCACCCCTTATCCCAGCCCAAGGAAGTGATGGAAAACCAGCAGCCTGCATGAGGAGGCACAGCTTATCACCTTGTGCTGGTGGGGCAGTTCTGCCCAGCGTGTATTGACTGAGAAACTAAGGATGCATTTTGTCTCTGCCTCTTGTCCCACTTGTGCTTTCATCCTCACTTAGGGTAGAAGGCAGGGTCTTGTCCAACCTACCTCTGTCACTGGGTATCATCCTTGGTGGGGACTTCTACTGCCAGTAATGAGTCTCCTTTCTATTCTGCAAACTCTGTTGAGCTCTGTATAGTCACCTCAGGCTGTTCCCAGAGCTGCTTGATATGAGCTGAACTAGGTGCAACTTGCAGTCACTATCATCTACACTTAAAGCAAAGCATCTACTTTATTAATGAATACTTAGCTGAGAATTACCTAATTGTGCATAAGTGTTTTCAACCTACAGAAGGCTAGTTAGTTATATCTATACCACTTTTTTTATCTTTTCTGAATGAAATAAAAGATAATTTTGATCAGTTGTTCGGTTTCAGCTTCCAAGAAAAATACTACTCTTCCCCTGGCTTTGAACATCGCTTATTGTTTTCACATTTCATTAATTCAGCATTTAAATGCTGTTGCCTTTATTCTTTTCACACTATACCTACATAAAATTGTCATTGCTGGGTATGGTTCTTCTTCATGGAAATTAGTGAAAACTGCATGAGGCAAGTTTTCATTTTTAACTCATTTTGCCACATTTCCATTGTCACGAAAAATGAGTGGTTGGCATCACTCACAGAATCACCATCAGAGATATTAGCAAAAAATATTTTAATAGACATTTATATAAGTGTGATTCAACAGAATTCGATAGCAAGGTTCATTCTACTACATACAAAAGGAAATTGGCTTTGGCTACTTTTTTCTTTATCCACTGTTGTTGTTACACTGTTCCAGGATGGCTCAGCATGTTTTCAGGGCTTCTGTTTGTGAGATGACATTCCCATCATCACCAAACATTTGATGTCACAAGCATTTTATGATAGATAGCATAACCTGTTCTGGGAGCGGAAATGGAAATGTATTTCATTCAGTCTTGTCAACTGTCTCATTATTTGCCATTCACCAGAGCAGGTATTTAATTCTGAGAAATAGCTTGGCAGTTTTTCATCCCTTTCATGCCTCCTAAAAACACTTTCCTCTGATCAAATATGTGCATTTTGTTTTAAGTGTCAATCTGTTTGTGAAGAGTCTTGTTTTGCTCCTGTCACTATGTATTAACTAAGACAACCCATTCTTAACAAAGGAATGGGGTGCGGGGGTTGGGGAAACAGGGCCAGAGCCAGCAAATACTGAATACTACCTGTACTGATGAGTGGTTTTTCAATCCTAATATATACTAGTTTGTATGCAAAAGTAATGTCTTTTGACTCTCTAGTGAGTAGGTCTCTTCTCAATGCCTGTGGCTGCAAAATTCTTATAACTTCTAGACCATAGATGATCTGTTCATCTAGTGTAAGAATGAGAAAAAGGGGATTTTTTTTTCTCAAGCCTCTTCATCATTTTGTACTCTTTCCTGATTTGCTACCAGGATTTAATTACTCCATCTTATGCTCAATCTTTGGACTAGCACCAAGGTATCTTGAGACTGAAGAAATATAAAGGGCTCAAGATGCCTCTTCACATGCTCTTATTACCTTAGTTGTACTTAAAACCTTGTATTGAGCTGTAGGAATGAGCCATAAATTTTGCACTGGTGTTTATTGTGTAATAAAATACTAGAGAGGGGGACAATTTACGCTATTATCTTAAAGGTGTGACTGGTTGTTTTTTTGCTTATGCTGAAGTAAATGAGGAATGTTGCCAGGGACATGAATGTTATTAATGCTAGTGTATAACTACTATAAAAAGGGAGAATGTGCAGAAAATTTGAATGGTGTCATTGCTATGAATATAAGATGCTTATTCATTTTGATTAAGTGTTCAAAACTGTGCACTATGTAAAAGAAAACCTTCATAAATAGACAAGAAAGAGAAGTTAATTTGTTGTTAAGGCACTGGGTTTCAGCTGTTGCAAGTCATCCTTGCTCATGAAAAAAAAAAAAGAAACAATTCTGCTGACCTAGACAAGATGAAAATCTTTCCCTATAACTCATGTCTACAGATCACTGTAGCGTAAGCGGGTCTCCCACTTCTGAGCATTTCTTCAGTGGCCCATGTAATTATGTACAGTCATTTTAGTGGAAGTTAATCTTTATTCTGATAGTCATGGATTTCTGTTAGATTTTTACATTATAATGTAGTTGTATTTTATATGATAAAATATCTGCGCATTTGCATTGGACTTAAAAGTCATCTACATGAAAGTAAATTCTTTTTCTTATTTTTCACACTGGTGTGTTAGACAAAACAAAAATAAACTGAATATCATTGTAACTGTGGAAATGGTTTTATAAAACCTTCTTACTGCCATCACATAGCATGAAATTGTCCCAACACATATACTGTTGCAGTGTAGGTTAATACCTAGAGAATAGGTCCATACTGTTACCCTGTCAGTAAAGCAATATTCAGCCTCAACAGTAGGGGAATGATGATGCCCTTATCTCCCTGAAAACAGCCCTTAGTCAGTAGGAGCTCTGAAGCCAAACTCTCTGAGTTGCTGCTTCAAAGTATTTTTTATCCAGAAGTGATAGACAGAATTAGCTTTGAACCCTGGTTTTGCTGACCTTGGAGGAGTAAATTACTTTACTCTTAGAGGCAGTATGATTCACTGTCTAGGTGTTTGCAAAGCATTTACAGTTTTCACCTGGCTGGGGAAGAAACACTGAAATCCAACAGCTATCGTAGCATCTCTCATCTGACAGACAAGCACTGTTCTTTAACCATGATAGTGGAGTATACGTACAATTTTAGTACAAATTTGTTGTTTCTTGAAATGGCCAATGAAGCCATTAACACATCAAGAGAATTTTTCCTAGGAGAAAAATTAGTCAGAATTAGTTCATGGCATTTTATTTGGAACAGAAATAGTTATAGGTATTTTCATTGTGCAAATGTGCTTATAAGCATAATGTTTTTCCAGGCAGTTACAGGTGGGTGTTTTTGCCTGGAGTTTTGCTAACAGACACTGAATACAAAACCCACAGATATATCAATCGTTCCCCAAATATCTCATACATAAATATTAACAGAATTTCTAAATCTACATGGTGAATAAGCAAACAAAAAAGTACTATGCAGATCAAAATAAGTTATATGATTGTATATAAGATGTGGTAAGACAAACCATGTTATAAAATGATATTTCAGCAAGAAGAGTTTCACATAAAGGGTGGCTACAAAGAAGACCGAGACTCCATTTTTACAAGGAGTCATGTGGAAAAGGCAGGGGCTAGTGATCTCAAGTTAGTCCTGAGGAGGTTCCAGTTGGACACTAGAGGAGAATTTTTTGCCATGAGAACAATCAGCCATTGGGATAATCTCCTAGGGAAGTGGTGGATTCCCCAGAGTTGGATACATTTAAGAATCAGCTGGACAGGGTGCTGGGCTATCTTGTCTAGACCATGCTTTTGCCAAGAAAGGCTGAGCCAAATGATCCTAGAAGTCCCTTCTAACCTGAGATTCTATGATTCTGTGATTCTGTATATTATCATACTTTACTTTTGGATGCATTGTTGTAGCACAAATGTTATTTCAATGTGAAATCTCTTCTAAACTGCATAGCTAAAATACATCAAGATATGCCTGATCCTGAATATGTAACTTGTAAGTCTTGTAAATTATACAATCAATTTTAAATAGCTGAAAGCTATCCAAGAGTTTTTTCCTCACAGAATTGTGTGTTAGATAAAAAATATCATTTAGTTAAAATTGTGGTTAAACCAAAGGCCATGTTATCTATCATATTTTTTACATGTTTATCAGACTTCACAGACATAAAATACATAGCCAGGTAAAGCATGTTATAAATCTCCTTACACCTTCTGTGTCAGATGTTTGTCTGAGTTGCCCAATGTACATTATTTTCTTGTTAAAATCTTTTCTGCCTTCTTTCTCATGTTTTCATTTCTCGTGCATCATAAGTGAATTTATTACTTATTACTCAAATGTCTATGATATCCAAATAGTTGGTGACAATTGCATCCAGTATTCCATATTCAGTGACAGAACAAAATGAGTAGCAGATCCCAATTTGTTATGGATCAGGATAGCTCTGTTAAAGACCTCCAAGTGTGCTTGCTAAAAAGATTCACATTTGTATTCTTACCCTAGATAATATATCAGAAATTTTTATCTCACCACAGTTAGGTGTCCAGTATATGTTATTATTCTGTACTTGAACTGTTATCATAAATGCAATGATTAATAGTTACCATTTTAATGTGCTACAGATATTTTTCATTTGAAATTTTTCTTGTCATCCTAAAATTTCCTTTGCTCAGAATATGGATTTATGTTTTGTTTTCTATACCAAACTATGACTTAAAAGTCTTTATGTTGGCATTATGGCTATGTGCAAAATGGTATCACTGGTAAGTATTTACTGCACTAAATATAGTGTCTGTGGAGAATGTAATAGGCACATTTACTGCCACATGACGGCTGGAAGCCTTTTTCCTGAGAAAACTGCACTTCAGGCACAAAGACAAAAAGGAAGCTTTCTGATCTGGATGGTCACTATGAAAGAATTATGGTATCACAATATTGCACCATTAGACTGAAATGCAGATGCCTTTAGCAAGAGTTTCCTATAAGGTGACAGCAATTTGAGTCTTTCATATTCACTATGACCATCAGTACACTGAAAAATGAAGTGATGGAGCAAGAAGAAAGTCTACCTAGCAGTTAACATACTGTAGTATTAATAAGAATTGTTAAATTGAAAGACTTCGTGTCATCAACTGCTAACTTAATGAAAGATGTGCATAGTTGGGGTTTTTTTGCTTTCTCATTTTTAATGGGAGAATACCTGCATGGATTTTAATGCACAATTTACACATACAAATTATAGGTGATAGCACTGTCTTGATTAAAATATTGCCTTGCTTCCTTATGATCCTCCAAATGCATAGAATAGGACTGTGATTTGATGAAACAATAAATCCACTTTGAAAGTGCCTACTGCTTGATAAGAAATGCCATGGCTATTTGATTCAGTGTGCTGAACTGACACAAACTTATTAAAACAGTTCAAATTTGTTCAAAATGTTTTGATAGGTAGCTTTGTGAAGTCAAACTTTATGCCAAATTAGATACCCCTTGACCTTTATATCAAATTGTCTGTATTGTCTGTTGTCTACTTGCTAGCATAACAGCAATTTAAAGGCATATGGCTAGCATGAAAACTCTGCTGTTTGTTCTCATTTATTCAGCATAAATGAGCTCATGTTACAAGTCCTGATCTACATTCAGTCTGTGTGATCAAATGATGTGTCTGTGCCTCAATGATATTAGGCAACTTGACTCGAATCTCCATTTCAAATTTTTCTCCTCCCTGCTGCAGCTGTGGGGCTCAGGTCAGCGTTCAACAGGGATGTGAGAGATGACACAAACATTTGCGACAAAACGTAATTGTCCTGCTCTGAGCCACTCTAACATGTAAATTGCCCTAAATCTGGCAGTCTGCCTTTCAGGTAGAAATTACTGCTTCTTCAGTACCTCAGGGGTATATGTTTCCTTAGACTTTTGGAAGGTATAAATTCTTAAATTGAAGTCAGCGCTTCAACTGATATGATTATAACAGTTCATGCAAGCTGAAGGTGTGACTCGTGGGCAAGCCGACAAGTGCTCTGAATTCTCACTAGCTATGAGTAGTGTTAGTACAGGAAGTACCTGAAATACTGCAAAGGAGCTTTCAGTCCTTCTCAAGACCATGTGTCCTGGCAAAGGCTGCATAAAACAATATGAGTATTTCCAGATACCTGTGTCCATGGTATTTTACACACCATGTTCATGAAAATCTGAACATCTTGACTATTTTGTAATTTTCTGGGGTTTTCTTGGTTTGGGTTTTGTTTTTTTTTGGGGTTGGTATTTATTTTTTCAATGACGCATTTCTGTGATAATATTTTTCTTTTGTCAATTAATAAATCATTTTCTCAGTTCTCATAGCTTATGCTATGAAGCAGGATCTGGCACAGACTGTGCAACAGTTTCTTCCTTCTGGAAGAGAGTGGTAGATACATCCCATAGAAATTATTGGGAATAGCTTGTCTAATCTGTGAAATTAGGAGGTTTTTCCCTCTGAGCAATAGGATGATTTGGAGAAACAGTATACGTAATCACCACTGTAGTTTCATGTACATGATTAAGGTAAAGGCTGTTAATCATTAAACGCTACTAATGTATGATTTTGAAATCAAACAAATAATTATACTTTAATGTCTTAACATGATTCCTTAAGAAATATTTGGGTTTATTTGCTTTACAGTTTCATTTTTATTTTGAATACTTGTTTCGCTAATGTGAAATTTCAGTTTCATCATTTTACTTGAAAAATCTAACTCACTTCAAGAAGCCAAACATACACAGAAAGTAGATGAGATACCTCAGAATGGGAGGGAAAGGGGGGTGAGAATGGGAGCATGTTTTCTGAGAATTTTTTTTCTGGAAAGAGAACTTTTTGAAAAGTAAATAATTGATATTATATTGGGTCCCTCCCACAAAAGAAGGTGTGTACCAGGATTTAAGGTTATTTTTAATAACTGCTGTATTTTCGTGTCTGGAGAGTTTCAGTTTGGATTTGAGCTTGAGCATCTTTGGAAAAAGCAGAAATGCATTAAACTTTTCCTTTGATTATTAATTGCTTAGAAACAGTGCATTGTATCTACACTCATAGCTACAAACAATGAGCGCCTTTATGTTCTGGTCGAACTGGAATAGGACTATGTAGTCTATCATTTATTTGACCTAGAGGAAGGAGTGTGTTTAATATAGTGTGTTTAAGACTTTTGTAATCCTATTGAAAATAGAGAGGGAAGAAGAAGGTAAAGCTATATTTTATAGTGACTCAGAAAAATGAAACATTTTGTTCTCTGCCCTGGAATGTTAAAAAAAGCACTGTAGTAACAATAACACATAGCCTTTTCCAGGATGGAAGGAACAGAAACGTATGTTCTGCCTTCTGGCAAGAACAATGGTAAAGCATTTATCTGTCAACTCTATGTGTGTATGTAGTGCTTCTAGAAATATAGTATATGTGTACTAAAATACGTGAAACTTAAAGGACCAATTCAACAAATCAAAGTCACGGTGAAAATAAAAAATATGTTCTGAATTGTATATCTAGGAAAAAGAACATTAGAGATGTTCATTTTATAAACATTACCTAAATATTAAGTAGGTTTTTTTTAGCTGTGTAAATAACACAGATGATATCCAAAGAAGAAATTAGTTTTTTTATGAGACTATCAAATAGCTCAATTTTGACAGAAAGTTTTGCATATTAAAAGTTATTACTAGATTTCTTATAGTAAGCTAGAAGTTTTAATATAAATTTTCCAAATTTCTTGGGAGAACTTACTTTTTTGACTTTGAGTTATGAGAAAGTGGCCATAAATAATACCACATTTACAAATATTTTGAGAAGTGCAATCATTACCAAATAACTTAACAGACTATTAAGTTAGAAATTGAAATCCATTTCTAAAATACTTCATTTTAGAGAAAAAAAAAAAAACTAAGCAAAGAGTGTATTCTATCAATAATCATTTGGTTTACTCAAATTTACATTTATTCATTTTTAAAATAAAATTAATGTAATAAATTAAAGAAAGCTTACTCAAAACTAGGTTTTAACTTTGAAAATTTCTTGAATTTTGATGATATATATCTGCATACAACCTTATTTTCTCACAGTGCATGCATAAACTAACTCAATTCTACATTTGTATTTGGCTAGATTTATATTTGTATCACTTCATTTTCTTATTTGTTGAAATTAGAGATACTTAGAAGTGGGCTTTTACTTGATCTTTGCACACTGCAGTTGCACTCATGCTGTTTGTCTTGTATTTCTTCTAGCAACAACAAACAAAACCAGTTTTGGACCTCTGTACAGATGAATATATTCAATATATTGTTATTATATTTTTATGTGATAACTGCTTTGTTATTTTCAGGGTTGTATTTAACATGCCAAGGAGTTTAAGCTCTGTAATCAGACTGGAGGAACTAACTATGTGAACAAATTACCTTATCAATAATCATTCTTAAAGGACTAGCTCACACACATAGATTTCAGTGAACATCCGGATCATTAATCAGCTTTGTCTTAAACAATTTCATTATTTTATTTTCCAATTGAAATTTCACACCAAAGAGGAGAAAAAGTCATACTGATTTCCACCATGTGTTCTCACTATCATTTGAGACATGTGATCCACTGATTTGATTGTAATTTCCTGGAAGTATAAATGTAATAGATGATAGAATTATAATTCTGTTCGCTGTGTTAGCAAAGACCATTGCTTTTTGCTATAAAACTAAGCCAAAGAAAAAGAAAAAAAAAAACAAAAACACAACAAAACCAAACCAAACCCTCTCACAGCACATTCAGCTCTTTATACGAGAAATAGAAATACTGTAATGAAAGACTCACATGAAAGGGTGAATGAATGTGAGAATAGTGATACTCATTTCTGTGTGAATTTTATCTTAACATTTAGCCTTTTAACACTAAGTATACTTTTTTGTTGTTCACATTGAGTATCTATACAAGAAACAGGGGTTTTACTTTACCTTTCTGTCAATCTGAATGTAATAAGTTTACAGTGAGATGATATAATATGCCTATATATATCCTAAAATCATAATCTATCATCAGCATCTCTGTGGTTTTGGACAAAAATAAAGGGTAAATATGAGAACAGTGGCATAATGACACAGTTCAGTATATTACTGAACTGCCTGAAACAACTGCTTGCAATAGAGGCACCTAGATTTTACCCAAAGAGAGAGAATGGAATTTTCTACAAATTTCAGATGTTAGAATAAATCAGTGGAGGACAAAATGAAACCAGAGGAGCATTTGATTAAGCAGGATCAGGATAACTTCTTAGTCTATAATTTATCATGTTATTTTTGCTAGCTATGGGATGGATTATTTATTATCATATTTGAAAAAGTTATATTTTTTCTCAGAGAGTTTATTTTCCTTCTCACTTATTTAGCTGATTTTAGTCCATTGCTAGAGCTTCTCATTAAAGATTACTTTATTAAATGAATGTTAGCTGTTCCCTTTGCTCCCAGTCCTTTAACTGTCAATGAGTAAGGGAGGGTTCTAAAATCTAATGTTTAGAATCTAAGTCATCAAAACAATGTATGAAACACTCAGTTCTAAAGACTACAGATGTGGTCCCTCTGTTAATTTGCAAACTTTGCAGAACTCATTGAATCATAGAACAAATGCTATTTTGTGATCAGAAGTGACTGCTTAAGTGCAACCGTATCACAGCTAAAGAAAAAGGTGACCTAAATGCTCCTCCAGAAAGAGCTTCATACCACTAGACATTAGGTCTATGAAAGGAAATGGAATAGGCAAAACCAGGTGGGTTTTTTCAGATTTTTTTGTGGCGTACAAAAACACAACATTTTGCATGCCACAAATTAAATCTATTGCAGAGCAATAGAAACACTTGAAGGAGCTTTTACTTTGATTCAGTATTAACCATTATTAATCACTCATTCATAAACTCGATTGAATTGATCTATCTAGGATGTTGAGAGAAAAAAAAATTGCTGATGACTACATAGAATTCATTTTATCTGTCTGCTGAAGTGCTGAACCCCTTCCTCATCAAAAGTGACAACTTCAAAGGAATGCTTTAGCACAAGGGTCATGTATTTGATAAGAGAAGTTGAGTTGTACTCACTAAAGTGTTGTGACAGAGGAGCAGAGTTGTTAGCTTTACTGCTCTAAATTCCATCCATCAAAATTCCATCCAGACTGTTCAGCTAACTGAAACAAGAGTATCTGTTGAGATGGGCTGTATTTCATGTCTGTATATATTTTTACTATTTTAAGAACTTTCATATGTGAATCTTTATGTTTTCCTTCTTCTGACACTAAGGTGATCTATTACTTTTTCCTGCAGAAATCATTTTCTATGCATTTTTACATGAAAGTAGGCATTTCTTAAAGCAAGCTTATCGTAGTTCTGCATGTAGTCCTGAGAGTGGAAGAACTGCTATTTCCTTAGCCGTATAAAACCTAAAGTCCTGGGTTCCTTTTCCATAATTTTAGCATAACAGCAGGATGAAGACGTCAATTTTCTGGTGTAACTCTTAGAAGTTTAAAATATTCCTTCTACTACAGGTTGCAAATCTGAATCCAAATACCAGTGCATGTTTTGGTTTAAATTCAGAAAAATAGAGTATAAGCATAATGATTTTAATTTCTGAGCATGATATTCCTCTTTTAATTGTTGTGAAATTGTCACAGAAGTTGTTGAGCAGGTGCTTTGTTTCATTCCCACACTGCTAATTTTTAGCATTTTTTCTCTATTTGGGGCCACACAATGCTCTTGGTTCAGTGTTAGGCAAAGTATGTAGGTGGGAAAACATGTATGCTATTATTCATTACTTTCCATTATGCAACTCATTTTAATTGTTCTTCTTGCCTGTTTAATGACAGAGCAAAAAATAGATATTATAATTCTGTCAGGCTGTACTTTTATGCAATATCTGATATCATACAGCCAAATTATCACCCATCATTAATATTAGTAAATGGTCATTTTAAATGTCCTCTTTATTAAATACATTCTCAGACTTTCTAACTTCTTTCTGAACGTATACGTGATGGATGAATCTGCATATGACTGGGTGAGAGAATGCAACCAAGAAGTAAAGGCGCTTCAAATTGAATACTGTGCCATGTGACAAAAAAGAAAAAAAAAAAAAAAAAGGAAAAAGGACACTTTCTAGGGCCATTTGTCTTTTTAAGGTCCTAACTAAACATGGTGTGGCTTCAGAGCCAGCGAATTAAGATCCAGTGTTCGGTACATTACAAAACTGGAGGACCTGAAAGTGCCCATAACCTAAGTAGGAGTTGGGGCAAAGGATCTGCTGCCTTTAAAAATAATCCTACAACAAGAAACCATACTCCAATGCAATTTCAGTTTATGTGAGTTAAGTTTGGTAAATTTAATGTCACCAAAAGTGGTGATTCAGGATGGGGGGAGCAAAGAAGCAAAGGATGACCAAGCCTGCCCAAGGCTGGCAAGACCTGCCTCTATGGCTGCTCAGTCAAAGCAAATCACCTTGTCAGTATCTTATCTACTAAACTCTCTGTCGGTTGTCTATGCTTATCTGGTATTAAAATAGAAACAAACTCCTTTTCCCTTTTTTAGAATGGCTATAAATACCTTTTCAGAGTCTAAAAAAGTGTTGACACTTTTCTGGCAAACTAAGCTTTTAAAAAAGAACATATTCGAATATTTCCAAAGTGAAAACATTCTTAATTTCAGAATTTGTTTAAGAACATTTAACAATGGTCAATGATCAGAAACATGAATATCTTCCCCTTTTCAGACTGTGATTTGTTGAGATTCAGAGTCATATTAGGCAGAAATCTTTTGCAAGACTGAGGAAATAAACTAGATTATATCAACCACAGATTAAAAAAAAAAGTTCTTTAAATTTCTAGCGGTTTCATGTGGAAGGATGACAATGTCTCCTCACTCTTTGATAAGTAAATGATACTTTTCATTCAGTTTAAGCTTTCTGGCTTGCTTTGTTTTCCCCAGTAGTTTACTTTCTTTGAATGTGGAGACCACAGCAGTAGGTACATGCCATAGACAGAGGTGAACTTCTGTGTTAGCCTAAATGGGTCATCGAATTTTTTCTTTCCTACATTACGTATTTCCAAAACCATAGTTTGGCTGTGACCACAGTATTCACAGTGAGGAACACTGAACAGGAGAGAGAAGAGGCTTGTTGGCAGCTTATGTTGCATCAGACTCAAAGGATGAATTGCTTTCATTTCTCCTTGCTTCTTTCTGTCAGTAGTATGGTTATATCCATCCAGAACAAATTTTGCAGCTACCACATGTAGGTGTCTGTGCTTCAGCCCTAGAAAATGTGTATTCAGCCCCTGAATGGATTGATACCAGAACTCTTTGATTAATTCTCTGTCACCTTCTACTCTTTTCCAGAAGGACTCCAACAGAATGTATAGGTTTCACAAAACATTATTCAAAAACTGTGGCTGAAAGGGTAAAAGACACCATGTCTTTAAAATGCACTTACAGCTCTCCTGTATATGTAAACAACTGTGCATGTACCCAGACATGTATATTTTTGCAGAAAGGAATAAGTAACTTTTATGGATCATTCATTAGCTCTGCAGTTGAAAATGAGACTTTAGGACTAGGTTTCATGAACTTATTTCTTCTCACTCATTTCTTCCCATATAACTTGAGAGGTTTCTTCCTCGGTCTTTGTCAGTGACAGCCGAATAACAGGCTACCTCCTGGATCTAAAAGAATCATTTACTCTTTCTTCTTCCTTACTCTTTTTTCTAAACAGAGTATCAGGTATAGTTATTCTTACACAAACAGGGTAGAGTTTTTACAAGTGCATGGTTTTTATTCCTACAAAATTCCAGCAAGTTCTCTAATGTTGCGGAAGATTTTCACCTAATCCAGTTCTGCAGCTGAATGTATTGCAGCTCAATGCCAGGTGGCCTGTGTCTTGTGACTGTACCCCCTCATAAATACAGTGCAGCAGACGCCTAAATGGAAACACATCTTTTTGAAACCATCTGTTATTACAGATATCTGCAACAATAAAGAAAATAAAGGATTTAAATGCTGCTATGCTGTTTTGAACCTTGAAGGAATTATTTTGAGAAGCTGTATTTATTTCACATGGAAATAACTTAGCTGCCATGTTTGTTGCTGTTCTGTTTATGAGCTTTGGAGTATCTGACTATAGCTGGCTTACCTATATCTGAATATTTATAAAACAGAGCCTTTTGTCGTGCTGGGATGGGTGGGGTTTCTGTCTGGTGAATGTAGCTTGTCTCTAATTGCACATTTTATAATAGCTTACAGGGTGAAACCATTCCCTTACTAGCTTGTTTGCTCATTTGAGGAAAGTTGTGTGTGATTTACTCAAAGAAAATACTGCTGTGG
This sequence comes from Pezoporus flaviventris, assembly GCF_033815535.1. Lineage (NCBI taxonomy): Eukaryota > Metazoa > Chordata > Aves > Psittaciformes > Psittacidae > Pezoporus > Pezoporus flaviventris. The sequence continues at coordinate 57,237,265 of NW_026892555.1, forward strand.
CTCAGCCACAAAGCTGGTAATCTTTAACTGTTGCTTATTCATTTAATTGCATCCCGTTGCTCTTATGATATCTTGACTGTAAAAATGCTCAGTTGGAACAATATTCCTAAACTCATGTGTTTAAATCATACTCTTTAATTGGTGCATTCTATATAATATTAACACTGAATAAAGAAAAAATAAAAAAGGTAATTTTCTTGCAGGGGTTGAACCCGTTGTTCTGTCAGTGTTGTAGTCTTTTGTCTATAGCAGCTAGTAAGTGCAGCAAAAAAGAGTACTATTGCAGTTTCATATCCAACAAATCTTATAACTGACATCTAATTTATAAGATTACAATAACTTTGCTAATGCTGTGGTCAATATTTTAACTCTGTTTACAGAATTTCTGTAGTCCCCTGCAGTAGTATTTCAAGACAGATTTCTTCTGCAGTGAAATAGAGGACAACTCTCAGAAACTCAAGATACAAACCAATATATGAAACTGAGCTGCAGTGGCATAAGCTGTCTTATTCCTGAAGGACTAACAAAGAGCAGAGGTGACATAGGGAGAAGTGGTAAATAGAGCTACAGCTTTTGACCTAGAAGGTCAATGTTAATCCATAGACACCTCTGGTTTATCTGAAACAGTTAAACCTATGTGCCACATATTTGGCAAGCAATTCTGCTTAGGCGTCAAATTTGGGGAGGAGAAATGGCATAGGCATCATACCTAATAGTGTGACTGGCAGGTTTTATCTGTATATAACTACCTGACAACATAAATTTACAGGACGCATGTTTGCCCTTTTTCCATCATATCTCACTTTCAGCGGAGTTATGGAGCAGGGGAAGGTTGCTCTTGACCACCCTGGAAAAGGTGTCAGTTCCTGAACCATGAAATGTAATCTCCCTTTTACTTGGGGCCAGAGGCACATGCTGGAAGAGAAATCTTTCCACCCAAGTGTCTTGTCCTAGTGAAAAGAGAAATTAAATGTCACACTAATTATCCAAGCAGTGGACAGTATAGGGAAAACTGGCTGCTTTGTGAAGCTGCAGACTGAGCCCAAGTTACTGAATTAGATTGAGAGGGTTTCTTATGCTCTTGGCGCCACACTTGGTTGTCACGCTGCATGCCACAGACACCTGCATGCGGGTGATAATCATGTGTGACTGCAGCAAGATGAGGTTGTGAGCCTTTAAGGGGAGCGTGGAGGGGAGTAGGGACTAAATCAGCCTTTGATTTAAAAACCCAGAAGTCATTGTGATGGCATTTGGGAACAATTCTCCTGAAGGAGATGGAATTGCACAGCTGCAGCTGATGTCTGAAACAGTGATGGAGACTGGAGTGATGCCTGGGTGCACTAAAAGCTGTGCTCTGCTTCAGTTTTGTTTTGTTGGTAGAATTAAAAATAATCCAGATCATCAGGAATGTTTAAACCAGCACAGGGATTGGAGTAGTTATTTCTCAACTAACTTAGTCAACTGCAAAGTAAAACAGAATGTGAGATATAATATGCTGTTTTTTATCAGGAAATTAAATCTTTTGGGGAAATTTTTTTTTACTTTTAAGGTGAGACTAGGTCATTCTCATCTGGATGCTTTATATCCAAGTGATACACTTTTCTTTATTTCATTTTTATAGATTTAATTAATATTCACAGCTTTCAGCAGGTGTGCTGACTTCTCATATGACAGTGGGACGTTCTGCTAAGTGCTGTGAAATAACAGCAGCTCTGATGAATGATATTAAAATCTTTTAAGCAACAATGGTGTTCCAGCTGATAAAGCATCAGTTTGAAAAAAAAGAATCTATTGTTTCTAGGACAGGTAAACAGCCAAAGGAGTCCAGCAGGACATATGACGGGTGATAAAATGGTTAACAGTGTGTCTCAGCTTACTATACTTCATATATTTCTCTTCATTTCCCTCAATAATATTTAGTATATGCTCTATAAAGCATCCTGTTTTAACAAGCCCTCCTCTAAATATGTGGGCACTTGAGAAAACCTAATAGACAAAGAGGAGTTTCTACCTGAGATGTGATCTGTGTATATGAAAAAGAATCATAGAATCATAGAATCATAGAATAGTTTGGGTTGGAAGGAACCCTAAAGATCATCTAGTTCCAACCCCCTGCCATGGGAGTAGGGACACCTTCCACTAGACCAAGTTACTCAAAGACCCATCCAGCCTGGCTGGCTGTAGCTTTTTGATTCTTCAAGGCTATTTCTAATGTACAGAAAAGCTGCAGAGAGTCAACACTGAATTTACACCCCCAAGATTTAGGACAAGAGAACTGCAGCCTAGCTGGGGGGAATTCTGTAGCAGCAACCTCTGCCTGCTCTACATCCCCTTTGTGCTGTTTAACGGACAAAAAGTAAACCTAGCAGACCTGAGAATTGGGAGCAGGTCTATGGTTACAGCTGAGCACATTCTGATCCTCGTTCTTGTTCATGCTAACAAGTTCTTGGCACTGTATATATCTGAAATAGAAATAAATCCTATGACAAAAAGTAGTAAAATACTAAAAAATCAAAACTATTTAAAAGCTACCAGAATATTTTTAAGATTCTTGGTAATAAATTATATATTTTCTGCAGCTCACTCTGTAATGCTTGATGGAAAATGTTCATGCATGATATTGCTGATGAAGTTAAAAAGAGATGGAAATACAGAAATAGGGGTTGTATGAATTCTTAGAAAAATTCAGTTATATGTGATCATCTCATCAGAAAATTTTCCATCATTTATTCCTTGACAATATTTGAATTATTTAGGAATATTTGGAGGGGGAAAAAATAGTTTAGTATTAAAATTATTATTTCTCCAAATTTTAAAAAGTCAAATATTTATCTATTTTGTCATTTATTGTCAACCACTCTTTCAATTCTTATTCAATTAAGGTGAACAAAGGCAAGTGGCTTAATTCCAATTGGCTCTCATCAGGGAAAAAGTATAGTTTGAATTCTGTTGAAGTCTAAGAATTTAAAAGATTTCTCAAAAATAAGCAAAGAAATATGTGTGCATGTCAAAAGGGATAAAGTTAATCCATTTGATGGAACTGCTGAGTAAATATTTTGTCATATAAAATGAACAGTAATGCAAATTCAAATTATTTGTAAAAAGACTAGCATCTGGAAATATTTGGGTTTACTTTTTTTCTTAAAAAAAAAACTTCCTAACATAATAAATAATATTAAATGGTGTATACAGTGGGAGAAATAAGTTAAATAGCAGACTTGAGAGAGACACAGGGAGCAATATTCAAATGCATACTTTACATCTGCCAAGGCCCCCTATGTTTTGCATATACACATTTACTATAGTTTAATTTAGAGACAAGTCTTAATAGAATAGCTCTGCTTTATAATAATTTCCAGTGAGGCAGGAGCTAGATGCAGTGCAAATAATACTAATGGGAGAAAAATAAGAAAAGGCTCTGTTTGAAGAGGTGCTCTCCATCTCACTAAAAAGGACTGTACTGTATCCCTGTACCTAACTTTGATCATCAAGGAATAATGCAGGTTGCAGAGTGACTGCTGTACAAAAGAGTGTCTTAGACCTTCCAGCCTTATTCCTACTATAGCACGAGTGGGTTGAGCAGCACACAGATCCTCCTAGTGGTTTGGTATTGCCCATAATTTGAAATTATTCTCACTGGTTTCATAGCTTCTAGTTGGTAAGTTAAATATACACATATATATACTAGGTTCTTGTTAGGCAAGAATGGGACATTAAACAAACTGTTTTGTGTGACATCACAAAAGTGACTACAATAGATGTAAAGTCCCTGATCAAAGGGTGAAGAAAAAACGCATCCTACTTTGAGGAGTAAATGCTTTGTGTCAGATGGTGCCTCTATTCTTAAACAGTGAAGAATGTTATTTGCCTCCTTTATTTGGTTCAGAGTTAAAATACTAAGATAATACTTCCTTTTCCTCTACCCCAGTTCTTGCAAAGGCGCTGTCACCCAAACACAATAGATACTACTTCACACTACTTCACACTGCTTCACCCTACTTCACATTTTTTTTCTTTTGCATGGCCAAAGTTCAGAAAAAGAAAAAAAAAGAAAGAAAGAAAGAAATCATGTGCTGCGGAGGTTTTTCTTCTCTTTCTTTTCAAACTAGAATTCTTTGCTTTTGGGGAAAGGGAAATTCATGATATTGTGACATATCTTTGATGCTTTTTCAAGGCAATAATTTTTTTAAATGAAGAAGAATAATAGCTAGCTGGTAGAAACAATAACATTGTGTTTTTCAGTGTGCTTCTTGCTGCTACTGCTTCCTTAATTTTGCTCTTAAAGCAACACTTTACTAGTGATAAGACTGTTTTGTAGTGCATTATGGCAGTATAGTTGCCTGAATCATTGCTACTTAGCCATTCTACCAAAGATGTAAAAATTGGATCACCCCTTCCTCATTGCCTCCACTGAAATCCCCAGGTATCTTCTGAAAAACACTTTTATAGGAGCAAAGCATATGGTCTCACAGCCTTCAGCAGCAGGCCTGAATGTCTTCTAAAATTCGCATAGCTCCCTAGTTGTCTTTTAAATTCAATTCCTGATTATCCTCTAAAGTAAATGGACAGGCAGAACCTATACCCCAGAAAAATGCCTTTTCTAGCATATGGTTGGTCTCATGAAGCTCTTTAAAAAAGCAGAAATATCTGTTTTGGTTTTCTTGTCAAAGTGAATTTATGAAGCCAGGGATTGTTGTACTGAGCAGTGACTGGCAGACATTTTGAGTTAGTACATCAGTTTCTGAGCTACTTTAAAGGCTTTTATACCTATTCCTGTATTTTATTAAATATCCATTGTAAAGAAAGGTGGAAGTAACTAACTGTTAGGTGGATCCCATTCTCCCACTGATGAAGAAACCTGTAACATCATAAAAGAATGCAAAGTTCTCATCTTGTGAGAGACAAAGCTCTCCAAGAAAGATATAATACTCTTTCCTCTGTGCCTTAGTAATGCTCATGTCTGCAGCTGCAAAACTATATAAAGAAAATTATTTTAACTACAAGTTCTAGCTATGGACTGTAAATGTGGTGATTTTATGATGCAGAATCAGTGTCCTGAGTAATCAGCATGATACAGTCATCACTGGTGTGAGCTATAACATAAAGGAGTGTAACTCTCATTCTTCTTCTGACATAAATCACTTATATTTTGTTGATAATAGCGTACCTGTCCTACAAAAGTTATCTCACATCTCAGCTTGAGGACTCAGCTAAGGACTCCTCAGTAGTGCTTTATTTTCTTGAACAAGAGATGAATAAAAGTTCTCACAATTACTGATTTTTAATTATTATTTCTCCAGGGAGGAGGAGGCTATAAAGAGATATATCAGAAATAATTGGGAAAAGTAATCTGCTTTCTTCTTTATTTTATGAAATTGCTTCGCTAGGCATTTTTGGTTTGTTTGTTTTTTTCTTTTTACCCTTAAAATTGTCGTCAATATGGTCTTAAAGGAGAGAATACATATGTTTAATTTTAGTTTAGCTTTACTTTTGCAACCTGGAGACAGTACCTTATACAGCACATTTTTGCAGGCTGCCATTTTGCCTTAACATAAAAGTATGTCATCACATTTCATCAGTTTCTGCTGAAGTTATACTTTAACTTCATTTTAAATCACAGCTGATTTTCTGCTCTCAAAATTCCCATTTTTGTCCTTTTGGAAAGCTGCTTATATTCCATTATTCACTTCTCACCTTTTAGAGCTTAACTGATAAACCTAAAGATTTACATGTGAGTTAATAATTTTTGCAGTGTTCATGAATAAGTAGCAACATAACTCAAGAATACCACTGCATATGGTATGCTTCTACATAGATGTTGCTCTGGCAGAATGGGCAGTGAGAGCAGAAACAGCACAAAAAGCAAGCCATGGTGGAGGAAGGCAAAGCTGGTTTTAGTCTCTTTTTTATCCTAATATACTCTGAGCAGCATTCCATGAAAGGCTGCTCTGAATTTCACCTGCTGGTGTGTGGCTTCCAATAGCTGAAAATGACTGGAGCACTGGATGGTCTAGACATACACAAGAAATTCCTCAGACTTCATTCAGAAATTATGAAGTGGGTCCTTTTTGTTACTCCCTTTCCCTTCTACTGCTGATGGCTCCATCCATTCTTCACACTCTTAGCTAAACTGCTACCCAGTACCCGTATCTTTAACATTCAGTCACCCTGTGAGATTCACCTTTGTTCACCTCATCATCTGTATAGTACAACTGCAGACACTCATAATGAATTTAACTTCTGCATTAGAGCTTTTTCCAGTCCAAGCCAGTAGCAAAATTGCCATAAGGAAAATGCCTTGCTTTAATGTAAAACACTTTTCTCCAAATCTCTGTGTGAAGTATAATTACTTTGTACATGTCCTGTTCTCCATAGGATTGCTGGTTATTGTTTTGTGCTAAAGGCACTTTTTTTTTTTTTTCATTTCCTAGCCTGCTTTAGTAGCATTTAACTAATAAGTAATGGGAGAGGACAGAATGAACGTCTCTTAAGATATGATAGTTCTCTAACCCTTCCTGCTCCAGCCGGTCAGTCAATTGATTTGCCAGAATGCACTGGGGTTGTCAAGATCCCTTCCCAGCAGCTGGGATTAAGGAAAGTTGTTGAAGGGACTGCTGCTGTGCTGTTCTCACAGCTTCTGTGATTTGAGAGGCCACAAAAAGAATACCAACAAAAAAACAGCCTCAGAGAGCTGCGGAACAGAAAAGGCAGAACAGGACAGAATATTTACAGATTTAATAACAAATTTTAGAGAGAGAAGACATGTAGTTGATAATTTCAGTGTGTCTTACTTTTACCATTGGGTTTTCTATTCTATTTATTTTTTTATTTGCTAGGAGCAGGGGGAGAAATAAGTGCTTTGGCTTAAGCTGTTTTTAGTCATCCGAGAGAGTAACGAAAAGGGGAGGCTCCCATCTCCAGACACAAGCAGATCAAGCAGTTTGACATACCTTCTCAAGATTTACCTTCACTCATTTCCTCTAGCTTTTCACAAGTCTGAGGAAAATGACACAGCTTGTTCACACTTAATCACAGTGAATTTCTCTTTCGGGTTAAAAATGGGAAAGAACATCACTTGCATCCCTCAGTGAATTATAGCCATTGTTTTCTATTTCCTGGTGGGTAATTGAAGGTTTTCACAGCTAGAAAAAAATTATTTATAGTATCATGAAAAATGGATTAACTTTCCTGAGTGCTTCATTGATGTTTTAGGCATCTACTTTATTCCAATTAAACTTATATAACCTAAAATCAATGAGCTTCTTTATTTTGCAGAATAAATTATAGAGCAAAATAATTTGTTTAGCCTCTGTAAACTGCCTTATTTTCACGTTTTATATAGATAATCTCTGCAAGGAACGAAAGAGCACAAAGTGCTATTACATTCAATACAGGCAGTAACATTTCCTGTATTCCCAGTGCCTTCAATTGGCTGCACAGAAGCTTTGGGAAAGAACTTAGTAGCTTCCCTGCCAGATTAAAGCTAATAAACTGTTCAACCACCTGTATTGCCTAATAAAAAATGACTCAGAAGACAGCATGGAAGCATGCAGGAGATTTGATATATCTGTCCTCAGAAGTAGGTTTATGCAATTTCCTATTAGTTAGAGAATTTTTCAAACTATACCTCAAGTATTTGTCATAAAATCCATTTCTGTTTTTTTTGTGTACAGTATACAATTTCTCATCTGAAAATAGTAGAATTTGATTTCCAATTCAGATCAGTGCATGTCAATTTATTTCAAGACAATATTTAGCTAAGACAAGTGGAGTGTTTAATGGTCACAGGTAAACTAACTTTAGAAAGTACAATGCAATATTTTTATTCATAGAGAAAAAAAAATCAGTCTGGATACTGAACAGAATATGGAGATGGAAAGATCCTCAATTAAATACCACTGACTGGAAATGGTCTCTGTTATCATGTCAGCAATTAGCATCAGTTCTGTTGGGCTAGCTCAGGATGGGATCCAGTATTACTTATTTCAATCTTGTTCAAGTTTTACCACATGGATCTCAAATTCTCCTATTAATGACAAATTGTTATACTATGAACTTGTCCTTGTGTTTGAGCCTGAAATATTTTAAATAAGCAAAGGTTTTAATTCCTTTTTAAAGAATCATGCTTGGATTATCCTGAATAAACCGCTAAATGTGAGAAATCTGAACTAAATCCTGTAAAAATAAAGGAGGCATTAAGTTGTCATCCTTCAGAAAATACTTAAGAGTCTGCTTGAGGCAGATGGAATAATAATTGAAAAATATCTAAAACAAACAAAAAAAAAAACTAGTTTCTTCTAGTCAGTCTTTTCAATTTTAGCTTCAGTTTTCTCTCTAAAATATAAAATATGCTCAAAATCATAAATCGCAATAGTATAATGGTAGCCTGCAAAATTCCTTACTAAAAAAACAATTACTTTTTCTGGTAGAGCTTTACAACTTCATCTTGCAAACCGATATTAAACTCATAATGATACTATCATTTCAACGAGAAGATTCCCTCTTGTGTGTATAAGCTTATTTGGTTCAGTGCTCCTTTTCAAAACTCTGCTGGTTTCCTACTTCCAGAAGTATGTAAAATGAGTTTTCCCTGGAAAGATTATACTTTTCTAACATTAAAATTAGCTATCACCACACTTTCATTGGGTTAGTACTACTGATGTATGTAGTCTAAGAAACATTTTTAAGTTACAAATATATATAATGACTGCATGCCATTTGGCAGATCATCTTTGCTATTTTAGTGGGAATGTATCAATGCATTCCTAAATCTGTAGTTACGGTTTTTCAGTAATTCACTAATTCAGTCTATTCTTTTAAGTTGTTCTAAGCAGGTGCAGTGAAAGGTGAAGTCCAATTTTAAAGTAAAGCAAGTTCACATTTTAGATAAAATACCTGCAGTCTCATTAAGTAAGTTTAAGGCAAGCCTACAATTTCAAATTATAACACAAACAAAAAGTAAAAATCTGTTGTCCTTTCTACTTTAAAACTGCTGCAGAGGTGTGTCTTCATGTCTTCAAGCATTTGAGGAAACTTCTTAATCATTGCCAGAGAGCTAATTATTAGCTAAGACAATATATCCACTTTTATATAGCATCTATTATTACTATCTGGTTGTGGCTTGAAATAACATTAAGGACTTCTAAAGAATATTTCTAAGGACAATTTCATAGAAAGCTCTTTCATAGAAAGTGTAAGTAACAAATGGCTTAATAAATGCTTTCATTGTATGGCTAAAAAATAGAACACATTTTAATAGGTGTAAGTTCTAAAAGTTGTGTTTCATCCCTGCATATATAAATGTGAAATCTGTTATCCTTTCTGAAATTCATTCACTGGTGACAGAAAATAATGGAAAATCTTTAGTCAGTTTATATAACTTATTTTATTAAACTGGGAACTATGTTTTTACCTCTGATAAACCACCCTTCTCCTCCCCTTCCCAGCAAAATATATATAAGCAAGACCGATTGCCCAGTTCAAAGTTCCTTGAATGAAAGACATTTTACCAAGACTTTACCAATGTCTTTGGAAGACATTGCCTTCAGTTTGGATAGCATTTTGTTCTTAAATACCTGGGAAGTGCAGTAATTAAATGAATATGAGTTCTGTAGCAGAGGTACAAGAATATTGTAAACACCGATGATTTTTCCTGCTTCCATGCAATAAGGAGTGCTAGCAGAGTTCAAACAGGACTGAGATTGAAGTGCAACAATTTGCTGAGGTAATCTAAGACACAGCTGATGCTAAAACGAGTGGTGCCATTACACCTCATAACAAGTTTCAAATCCCAGGCATTCCTTTTCTTTGAACAGGCCAGAAGTGGCGCACATCTGACTCCACAGCAAAAGCCAAGCAGGCATAAAACATGTTTTGGATTTGGTTTTGCTCTTTTGGTTGTTTTTTATAAGGGATAGCTTTGTTACCATGTATCTCCCTATTTCCTTGGCTCTTCAGGTAAGCAAAGAAACTGCCTGGGACAGCCAAAGGTAGGGCTCAGCTGTATCTCCTGCCTATCTTAGACTTTATATTTTATACGTGTTTATTTCTCATGTTATATTTACATGATAAAATTGTCTTTTAAAATTAGTGTTTGTAGAATAGGTATCCGTTTGTGGTCTCATAAATCCTTTGTCCCCATCTTTTCCTGTGTCAAGCAATATAAACTATACTGCCTGCCAAATTTTTCTTTTTATTTTTTTTCCAATCAAAGCTGTATTTTACTTACATAAAAATGTGCTGAAAAACATATCCCCTCCATTGCCTCAGACCAAATTTGCTCTCTGGCTTCAGACCTCATGTGCTGAGTTACATTTTATGGCAATTTTTTATGGGCTAGTTATAAATCTTTGTGATTTACAATGAAAATACTAGTGGGTCAGGAAATATTGGCCATACCAAAGATCAGCAGAATTAAGACAACAAGAAGATTGAAAAGTGCTAATCACTCAGCCTCCAGTAGAATCCATTTCAAAGTGGAGTGTGCTATCTCCACATTATAGACACATTGTCAATGTATTTTTTTCCTTCATTTCACTTTAGATAGTCTAATTTGATAATAGAAATTCATTATTTCATTTCATCTCTGTATTATCAGTAAAATTGCATGAAGCCTGTATAGTGTTTTGTGGAATACATATCCAAGGGGAAATGTCAACATGGTTTGAAATGCAATAAATATTTAACAGTGAGATATTCCATATCATCAAAGTGATATGCAATGTATAAATTTACATTTTTGAATTGCATTTTTTAGTAAGATGCTTTATGCTAAATCAGTAACAGATTTAGGGGTTGATTTTTTTTAACAAGTTGTCTGATAAAATCTGTGTTTTGATCAGGCATTTATTTTGGCTGTAATAAAAATGCAACAAAAACATTCTGAGGAAGGGAAAAGTGAACCATGAGCTACCAAATTGGTAAATCAAGATGATAACACTGCATACATAGCTACCTACTTCTACTCTGGTAACTGTAATTTTTCAAGGATGTAAAAGAAAAAGTAAATTATGCTCTCAAACTATGCACAGAGATCAACAATCAGTTGACTCTCATAATGACTTGCTACTCTACACAGGAATCAAAAGCAAAAGACAGCAAAGTGTGTGCCTCTACCTACTTAAATGACAGCAGATATCATTATTTGAGACAAATTGACTGAATCCAAGCAATTTCATCTATCTTGCATGTTTGTTTCTTTTTTTTTTACTAGCTTTGTATTTTTTTCTACTTTTCAGTTATTCCAGGAGCAGGGTAATGTTATTATTTTTCCTTTTGTTGCTTTATTATATCCCCATGATGCAAAGCACTATAAAGACTAAAATAATTTTGTTACTGGAGTTTTCCATAGCTGTTATCTCTTCCCCCTACTTTAGCCTTTCCCATATGCACTTAGGATCAGAGCATTCATTTCTGCTTATTTCTTGCATTTTCCTATCATCTTATCATTTGTCAACATTCTCATCCAATTCTAATATTCCTTGAAGAGAAAGAAATAGTCACTTGCAGGAATTTCCATTTTCTTTTTCTTTCCTTAATATTACCAACACAGAATGTCTCAATTTCCTGAAGTTTCTGTTTAAAAAGTTCATTACCTCAAGCTTGAATAGGAAAATGAAATTATTTACATTTTGTATAAAAATGCTTAGTCTCTGTTTACATCTTTGGTAAATGAAATAATTTTACTTTACTTTGGATAAGTGAAGTTCAAGAACAGAGTTATTAGTTTTGTAATAAGTCTTAATTTTGCAAATAATGTGGACGTGTTTTATATTAGTTTCTTGTTGACCGAGTCTGTGGTTGAAAGGATAAATTAGGCCGGAACTGCTAACCACTTTGTACAAGGTACTAAGCCTTTTCAGGTAGCTTTGTTACAGCACTCATTAAAGATTTTATTTAAAGTCTTAATTCAGTTGGTGATATTTTGATATGTTTCTGTATTAAACTGCACACATTTTATCTCAAAAGCTTTTCTTCAGGGTCATAGCAGGGGGGTTGGAACTAGATGATCTTAATGTCCTTTCCAACCCTAACTATTCTATAATGCCTGTATCTTTCATTATAAAACAAAATCCTTGACTGCAGTCGTTTCTCTAACATAGACAAATTGTATCACCTGTTTAATGATTCACAGAAAACTGTGACTCTCCAAATACTGTGTGCCAGTCAGGAAGAACAGCTGAATGTTTTCTTTAACTGATTTAAAACAAAGTAATTTTTTTTTCTTTCACAAAGCAAACTGGCTGAAAATACGGTATTGCACCGTATCACAGAAAAGTTTGGGTTAGAGTATGGGTTTGGAATTGATTCATCCCTCCTGCTTGCTTAGTGCAGGGCTAGCACAGATCAAGGTTTCCTGATAAAGACTTTAAATATCAATAAGCTAAAAATTGAAAGTATCATTAAAAAAAAAAATAAAAGAAGAAAATCACTTCTGTAGGATCTGTAAAACCGCATTCAGAAACTCTTGTGATAGGGTTCTGAAACAAGTATATTCCCCTTAGATACTTACTAATCTTGATGCTGGCCAAAAAAAAACACTCAAAATTATTATTTTAAGTTCAAATTCTAAAGAAAATTAAGATGCTTTTAACTGAGAATAAAATTAAATATTTTAAAATGCTAGCAGCTTTGGGTTTTGATTTGTTTTTTTTTTTTACAGTCACTCTCAGTATATTTCCTATATATTTTATCATCAGTTTATTTTTTTATTCAACGTTATTTCTAATTAATAAACTAAACAATTTTTTTAAAAAATGTTTCCTGATATTCATTTTCCCTTCAGAAAGATAAATATTTAATTAAATGGAATCCAAAATTATTTTAGAAAGTATAAAATTTGGAGCCCACCCATGCTCCCTGGAGTTTTAATTCCAACTGTAGCCAAATTGAAGGGAAAGCTTGTATTTCTTTATTTAAAACTGAAAGAGACCCACAGTTCCATGTGCAATAAGTACATAGAAATCAATATGCTGTAATGTAGTTTATACTATTTTTCAGTTTCCATCTGCTTCCTTCCATTGCATCTTTTTTGAGTGACAGCATAATTGCTGTAGCAATTAATGCCCTTCCAATCCAACTGCATCATTACTGCAAAATAAATGTTTTGCTTTATAGCAGTTTGTCCTGCTATGAAACTTTGCTTTAGTTATTCCAATCATCTAACAGCAGAAAAGGAAAAGCTGCTTTGTCATCAACAGCTTAATAGAAGACACTGTATATTCAATATGGAGAGCTGGCAGAATTTTAACCAGTATCAATTCAAAAATAGGATAACAGCAATCATTTATTTTCTGCCTTAAATGAAAATATCTTTTCTGGATGAAATAATAGACACTTAACTGATTTGAGATTGTAGTAAGGGTTTGGTTTTTTTTGAGGAACATTTTCTTTACCCAGAGTAAAATGTGGACTCTCTTTCTTTGCAACAAAAGCCCTTAGAAGATAAAAGCTTCCATCTGAAATAAGCAGTCATAGTAATTTAGTTTATTGCAGTTAGTTTTAAGTTTTCCCTAGTGGGCTTTAGGTGCATAGCTGCAGTATATTTCCCATTTTGTCCTGTGCCTTTACAAAAATGCTGCAAAGATTGTTAGAGGTTGAAGCACTTTAAGACATTCTTTCCCATCAAAACCATACCCTCAGTGTAATCTTTTTGGCCTCCTTTAGTATAAACAGGCACTTTCACTGATGCTAGGAAAGTCCTTAGAGAACATAAATCTAGATTAAAGGCTAGTACTATTTTTGTGAACTTTTCTGGCTGAAAGGATGCATTTATTCTCCGGTGAGAATTGCATGAGGAAACAACGTACAACTAACCCCTTCTTACTAGCATTTCATTCCTGAAACATCTGTTAGCTAATTGGTTTTTTTCCACCTCCTTGCACCATCCTTTGTAGATAAAATCCTATCGTCTCTGTTTCACTGATTTTCAGACTGTTCTGTTTATTTTGAACAACAGAACTTTCCAATGAATATTTCCAAAAAGAAAAGATTGCTTTACAATGGAACCAGTGATTCACTTTATTTGGTTTTCGCTTGTACTGATTGATTCATAGAAATTTTCTTTTGAACAACTGTGGTTTTCTATAACATTTATAGAAACATCTATTGCAATCACAGTGCTCTTGTCCTCATGAAATCTGAGAGCACTCCCAAGTACAAAACATAATACTAATAAAGATATCAATTTGGCTTTAATTTAATGGCTTTGATTTCTGCTCAGAATCTTAGGAATGTAAATGCAAAATTATATTTTCAAAAATAAATTTATTATTATTACCTAAAAAAAGTAAAACTGTATTTGAAGCACATAATGTTGGGTTTTCTTGCGAAGTCATCTGTTCAGATGTTAAGAAATCCCAGATGAAAGCTTGCTGTGCAGCTGCAAAAGTCCGGTTATTTTACCTAGTGACTATGTAATATGAGGTACTTTCAAGATCTGCAACTGAAGCTGAAACACAGGAGTCTCTGGTTCTATTAATTTTTAATTACTGAACTGCAAAACCTATGCACTTATATTAGATCTTACATTAGAAAATGCTTCGTCACAGGTTTTCAAAAGTGATCCTGCATCAGAGAAGTGAGTAGTCTGCTGGCAATAGCATTCACCTGCATTTGGTTGCATATTGCTCACAGGTCATCATTCCCCAAACAAACTATCTCTACCAAAGCCAGTCTGACAAAAACCCTGCCATCTCTTACACTTGGCTGCTCCTTACCTGTGCCAGTTCAACTGCTTGTAGGGCTTTTGCAAACCAGATGACCAAAGTGCTTCAACCTTTCAGCTGCAATGGCACAACTGAGGGACAGTGAACAGTAGTGTTGGTAGAGAGAAGAAAGGGAACATTTTCAGCTGATTTTTTTTCTGTTACAGAAAGTGTAATGTTGAACTATACCCACAGGCAGAGAGGAATTTTAACACAGGCCCTGTACATCAGAGATGAGTGTTCTAACCAAAGAACAGCAGATGAGTGTCTTGAATTCTTGCATTGGAAATGAAAAGCATGACCTTCTTTTTCATTTACAAAAGAAAACGGTTTGACACCTGTCTTCTGGTTAAGAATTTTAATTTTGAATGAAAACCAGAAAAAAATGCTTCCCAGTGAGCAGCAGTCAGGGAGCTTTTAAAGCTTATTCCTGGATCTCTTCTTTTTTTTCTTTTTTTTTTTTTCCTTTCATTTAGCTGAGTACTGCAAGTTTTCTCATAGAAATTGTGATCGATTTACTTGTATGTTCATCCATCACTGCTGTTACTAGGAAACCATTGGGTTTTTTTCCTCTACAGAATTGTTAAAAATAAGCACCATGCCATGAAATAAGATCCTTGTGTAGAATGCCTCTGCTTCCAACATAATTAAGATCAGGAAAAATCTAATTTTGGTGTAATTTGCCAGTTTGCATTAAATTATCTTGCTGGATCATTCATACCTAATTGCTTTGGACTACAGCTTCATTGCATTCTATGATCCAGAGAGTAAATTTAAATAAGGAAAGGCATTTCCTGTGCAAGCCGCAGGAAAAAAGACTCTCCCAGTCCTGTTGGTGTCTTCAGGTCATGAACTGTGTGTTAATCAAATTCATCTTATGCCAACGTCAGAAGAACTGTAGAGAAGAGTTGGTCTTGTATTCTTGAAAACAACTGTGGTACCAAAGTGCTGCAAGATCCATGAACAGCATTCTTCTTTTCTCTTAACCTTTTAAGACCCAAATGGGGCACAGAAAATACTATTGAAGGAGGAAGCTTAGAAAACAGTGGAACTCAAATTCTACTCTAAAATCTTCTCCTGTTGAAACTTGAATTTCAAAATTCTTACTGCTGACATAAAGTGTAATTATGGAAACACTGCAGTACCCAAGACTCTATAAGGCGGATCAGTATGAGTATTAAAATAATATTTAGTATTCAAATAAAAGAATTTATTATAATTTAGAGTTTCCAGTATGGGATATATATACCAAATAAAATAAAAAAAAAGCTGAACAAACCTCTAAATTTTGGACATTTACTACTTAGAAGTCTTAGGCCAACTCAGAACCATTGGACTATTAAATTATTTTACCACCATTGTTTTTTTATTAACTTTATTTAAATACATTAATATAGTTCATTCTTTTAAAAACAATATAAGTTGAAAGTAAACATATTGAAAGAGCCATTCTTTCCTAAACTTGCAAATTCTCTGTAACCCATAGCTTTCTCATTTCATTTGAACTGATGTCCTCTACTCATTTTCTGATTATTTCCATAGATGGATGTCACAGTTTGGCTTGAGCCAAGGTGTCTTTGAACTTTAGGGTCTGTTGAGCATGTCTTATTGGATCTAATTATTATATAATGTAGCAGTCAGGGAAAAATCCACTTATTTTCATTAATCCTTTTGGTTAGAGAATAGCTAATATCAGCCCTGCTGTAAGATTTAGCAGCTAGAAATAGTCATTAGAACAGTAAGGACGTGGTAGCAGCTGAGGCATGCATACAGGAAACAGAAGACTTGAATATAATTTCCTTTTTATCCTAAATGGGATTAAATTAATTCATTGGTTTTTTTTTCTCTCTTGGTGCTAGTATTGCTCTCTCTTCTTCAGGGGAATAATGATTATTTATTTTCATGAAGCTGTCAGTAACATTTTATAGCCAAACTTTTCCAAATGCATGCTGGGACAGTTTTGCCAAATCTGGTGAACATCATTCTTAGTTCCAGCACTACTCGAGTAGTCTAGAAAGCTGCCAGCTGTTTTGGAACATTCCACCGTGAGCCTAGTGCTTCAGTGTTTGAGCATATATTCTATCCCTTAATATATCTGTGGTTGACGGAGAAATATGATTTTGCATTCCTACATATAATACATCTATTAAAGACATGTTTAAAAGCATATATCCAATACCATTTTAAATAAGGCTTCAATATGCATTGCCAAAAAATTGAGAATATATGTTGCATGAAGATATGAACTTTGGAAATGAACTTTGTGCTACTAATTAAATGCCAGTTTCAAAAGGGAATTTAGAGGTAGGAAAATGATCAGGTTACAGAACTGGGTCATAGGAGTCATCTTCTGAGTTTGGTCATTGGCTTTTCATGGTTTCCCATCTTGCTGGCTGCGACTGAGCAAGCCATGGTTAATGAGATTCATAAGCCCATCTAAGAAAACACTTCACACATACTCTTCCCAGCTAGTATTCTGCCACATGGGCTATATCCCACCTCCAGTTCATTTTGAAATTACGATGATGCTGTGTTTGCCTGACAAGCTGGCATCCTATTCAAAGACAGTAAGTATATTTAACGGCATTTGTGTGACAAATCCCTTTGAAACTGCTGGCATTACTTCCACTACTTAAGCAGTGCTTCAGATAAAAAAGATGTGCATTAGTGTGCATTTATCAGCTCTAACTGAGAAACATAACTGAGATTTAGAGTAGCAAATATAAGAGATATTATTGATATTATGCAATTAAAAAAAAAAACCAACAAAAATGGCCAATGTGGCACGTCTCCTCTCCAGGTACCCTGGCGCCGTGGGGCAGTATGAAGCCAGCCTATCGAAGTCCGTGTAAATGGTGAAAGCAAATTAAATGAAAGACGAGTTACATCTTTTGTGTCCATGTCCCCTTTACCACAGGTCACAACCTCAGCTCAGCGAAGGTGTCCCGGGCGCAGACATTTCCCAGCTACCAGGAGGAGCAGGGTGAGGAGCACCAGCAGTCCCTCTCACTGGCCAGCAGCTACGCCTTCGGCTATGGCTCAGGCCTGGTACAATGACAGCTGGGAGCAGCCTCCGGAGAGAAACAGTCAAGCCTGGAGCCTGCGGCCAGAGCTGGGGAGCCGCTGGCCCCCTCCACTCCCACTATTTGCCGTGAAAACTGATGCCTACCAGCTCCAGCCGGGTCACCGCCAATGCGGAAACCCGGAGAGGCCGCTTCCCCGAAGCAGAGGCTAAGTCTTTATTTATTTATTTTGCCTTTTGTCAAGAAAGGAGGGGGGCTGTGGGGGAGGGGCGGGAGGGGATGCTTTCGTGTTGTGAGAAATTGGTGGAAACAAATGAAACTGTGTTGATGTGAAGGTTTCTGCATGACTGGAGAAGGGCTGTTCTAGGGCTCCATTGCGATGGTGCATTTGACGCCAGAGCCTTCCTTCCTGCCTCCACCATCAGGCTGTCCCGTCTTAAGCTGTAACATCTTTAGGTCCCACTGATTCCCACTGCAGTCATTGAAGTGTCACCTACTGGAGAGACAGCATCGGTGCTGCAGGGGTCACCTTCAAATCCAAGCGAGTTTGCTCAGTACCCTAGAGGATGGTTGGGTGGTTTTTGAGCCAGACACCGACACGTACTGGAGTAGCAGGCTAATATGGTTTGTCGGAATAGAGTTTGACATGTTAAGGTAAGGTTATTGCCTGATACAGCTCTAATCTTAAATTCCCAGGGCACAAATTCATCCCTTACTAATACACGCATAATTCTCACAGCCCCCCTGACAGCTGTGAATGTCCCTATCAGCAGCAGAGTCTCACCCTCAGAATTGCTGCAAAGTCGTCTTATTTTCAAATTATTTAGGTAACCATGCCTGCAAGCCTAACTTTAAAAAGTGGGAAAACTGTTCTTCAGACAACTATAAGTGGGACACACCCCCAGCTCGTGACTGCTTGTGCCATGGCTGGGCCAGATATGGTAGAGCTCTGGTCTTGTCTTTCTTATCAGCGTTACTTTGATTTCCTCTGTTTCCTTCTCAGATTTCTGTTTTAGATGCACATTGTATCTTGTATGATCATGTGTCAAGCCTTGATTTACTTTGACAAGGAGGTTGAGTACCTCTCAGTGGAAATTTTCTGTCTTTCGAAGACATCTTTAAAATATGAACTGTGGTAGGTGTGTTTGTAATCAGTAAAATGAGGGAATAAGTTGGAAGGCATACCTGTATGTAGGGAACAAGTTTTATCTATTCTGATCATTTAGACTTTTGTAAGTGGTATCGAATATTTATGTGCTCCTCACAATGCGCTGAAATGTTTCAAATTGTGAGGAGAGAAATCTGCCCTCTTGCTGTGATTCGAGCAGCCTTGTGTTCTGTTCCCAGTAAGAAATGATTGCCATGATTACCAGAAGGATTCGTCTCATTAGTTGTTTCTCAGGACAGGTTCAGGCAGCATATCAAGGAGGAGACACATAGACTCTTTGCCAATGAAATAATCAGTTTTCTGTACCATAAGTTAACTGAAAAAGTTCTGTTGGGCTGTTTTATATATGCACATATATATGTATTAAAAAGTACAGAAGAAACTTCTGCTTTTGTTTAAACAGTATGTCCATCTTTTCTCCAACCATTTTCCAGGCTAAGAGACCTTGCAGACTTACAGTTTTCTACACCTCAGTGAACAGCTGCTGAATAAAATAGCTTTGTGATCCACTTGAATGAAACACTTCTACCCCACCACAATCAGCTTTATTTATTTTTCCTCTTTTTCCCTGTCTCATTCACTACCTTTTCTCCTTTTCACAGTGCTGCCATACTCAGGAATAGAACAGCACCCTAGAGAGTGTATTTTGATGAGCTAAATGAAAAACTGCTCTTCCACACTGTCAGGGATCTGTACCTTTCGTGCTTTCTGAGCTTTACCCATCAAGGAAGCTTCATTCACACTTTTATTTAAGAAAAAAATGTGGTTGACATTTTGCTTTGGGAAAATTTCCAGTTTGCAAATGTTACATGCAAAATGTGATACAAAAGGATAAATGCTTTGCTGGTGTAATACCATTATTCAGGCAGCTTTCCTAAATATACACCTTTTGAGAAACTGGCCAGTTATTTGTGTTCCTATGCAACTGCAGTTCTTTCATATGCCCTAAAATTATAT
Organism: Pezoporus flaviventris; assembly: GCF_033815535.1. Taxonomy (NCBI): domain Eukaryota; kingdom Metazoa; phylum Chordata; class Aves; order Psittaciformes; family Psittacidae; genus Pezoporus; species Pezoporus flaviventris. The sequence continues at coordinate 57,257,118 of NW_026892555.1, forward strand.
ATTTTCTTTAAAATTCCTTAGATTAAGTTTCCCATATGTTCTGTAGATTTCTATGCTGTGTCCATGCAACTATTTTCCTCTGTGACTTGAATACAAGTCATTTAATACTTACATAGTCTACATAGTCCAAAGGTGAGGAAAAGGCAAAACAAGAGAGTATCAAGAACTGCTTTGTAGTTCCAGTGCCCGCATACTTTAACAAACTATCTAAATCCTATAGCTAGTGCTGTAGCTGTAAAAAGCATAAGATCTATATAGTGTGCTCTTTCCATTTCCTGGGGAATGTTTGCTGTCTGTCACAGATGGCTTTGTCTTCCCCTGCAGGGCACGGATATTGTCTAGTTAATGGCAATGTAGATGCTATTTCCAAAGAAAACACACAAAAAAAAAAAAAAGGGGAGGGAGGAAAGATTTGTAATGTATAGAAGCTTTACTAAATAAAATATATTTGCTTTCGGTGCGTAATACAACTACCTTCTCAGCTCACGCATTTATAAATATCTGTAAAGTCCCATCTTGTAGCAATATGCAAAAAAACTCCAGGACAAAGCTGGAGAATGCAACCAACAACAGGCAAACCTGACCTATTGGGAACCTGTTTCTTGCAGGGAGTAAACACAACCACAATGGAAGTTGAAAATAAGGATGTAGCTTCACAGTGTACTGTAACACAATCTAAGAAATCTGTGCACCTGACACAAAAGTATTCGGCAGCCAATAGATGTTGCCATTAGTGCCACTCCAGAACGTCAGATGATTTCACTGTAACATTTGTGTATCTGTATAGTTTCCAGAAATATTCCTCAGAAAAGCTCCATGAGCAGACAGGCACTGCACCAACAGTTTGCCAGAAAATCCTGTTTTCATGGAATTGCTTTAATATTCCTGGCATATGCCTGTCGATAATCTAAGTGATTCCCCACTGAGACTACTTTGTACAGCTCCTAGCGCTTCTGCCAGAAGTAAAACTCTCTTTTGGCACACGTGGTAGAGCTGCCTGCCTAGAGACTAGAAGAGTCTTTGAATAGGCTCAGGGACCCCATGGGACCCTGCTCAAGTCTCGGCACACACATTGACTCCTGACCCAAGAAGAGCTCTCCCGCTTCAGCTAATGAGCTGTGAAGAGATGGAGGGCAACAAAGTGTCTTCAGGGGTAACTAAATGCTACTGGTACAAATGAAACTTAGCACTAGTACATTATAAACAGAAGAAATAATACAAGGCTGTTGCTTTCTTTTGGTTTTGAGGATGCAGTAGAAATATATTCCTGTAACCATGTTTTGTTTTTTTTTTTAATAACCCTTGGTATATTCACCCCTATGAACAAATAACTCACAGCATTGCTAAATATAGTTACTGATGGTAGATCCTAACTGTGAATATTATAGATTGATGCATGCTGGTACTTTTGATTTTTAAGTAAGTCCCTTGGTGCAGAAAAGGAGAAATTGAAGGAGACTCATAATAAATCATCAGATGGTACTAAGGTACTTGAGCTGCCCCATTTTTTAAACAGCTACATGTTATTATTGATATTATAAATCATCTTTGATTATACTCCTCTGAAACTATTTTGTCTGCATATGTAAAGGAAAAAGAGAGATGAGCATCTTGTAACATGGACTTTGCTGATTTACTGAGGAAATGTTTGGGCTTTACTTTCTGTGGTAGGCTCTGATTTCAGCTCTTCACATGTACCTGGTCTGCTTAAAGTTCTGTTCTTGGTTGTTTTTTTTGGTTGGTTCCTCCCACCACCTGAAATCTAGCAATTAAAGCTTGGAAATATATTGACAAACCTAAGAAGCTTGTTAGCAACAATAGCCGCTCTCTTTCATTTTGACAAAGTCTACCATTACATTTGGGGAAAATAATTCCTTTCACAAGATATGAATAGAAATCATGTTGGAAAGCAGCAAACATTTCTAATCATGTCTCATTCTAAGCTACTAAGACTTTGCTGGAGAAGGGGTTAAAATTAAATATCTGAGTTCAAAAGTCTTTTAAAGTGCTCTCTATAGCAATAATGTAAGTACAACATATAGTCTTCAGGCACCCAGTCATTTAGGAGTTGTGAAGTATAGGCAGTCTGAGAAGACCCTTACCTGTTCATGGCCAAGAGAAAAAAGAGCATTAATCAAATGTCTGCATTGCATTTATCAGAAAATGAGTGAACTTCATTCTTGTCCAGCTCTCCAGCCTAACAGGCAATACTGTGAGGAGTAGTGACTTTTGAGATATTTGATCTATAGGAACTAAGACCATTAGCCTGAAGCGTATGAACCTCAACTCAGACTTAGCTCACCAGCTACATTTCTAGTTTTCATGTAGTAACCTCGAAACTGCAGTATGGTTTTCCATGAGAAAATATGTCTCTTGAATGGCTGTACTTTTTAGCATAAAAACCGGAATTATTTGCAACTGTTTCTTCCTAAAAAGAAAGGAGAAAGATGTTCCAATTAATATCTTTCTTAGTGTTAAATATCAGTGTATTTTAGCTTCTTTTTGTAGCTGCTGCAAAGGAATAAATGCAGCTTCTACCCACAAACAGAATAGAGCGGATTGCAGAGAAACTGTGAAAAGCTGCTGTTTCATTTCAAGAGCAGATCCAGCAGCACCAGTGTTTCATTTTTCCATACACTGTTCAAATACTTGCAATTCTTTTTCCAAACAAACTTATTATTGTATGTATCAGCATCTTTTATTTTTACACCACAGACAACTGGTCAGGCTGCCTGCCTATATTTTGTAAGTAGAAAATAATGACTGTGCAACACCATTGTAGTGGCATAATTTTAAAATCAAAGGGTATAATGTTGGATATATTAATTCTGCAGATATAAAGTCTTGCACTCCATAAATGGTGCTGTGTTTGTTCTTTATATTGTAAATAAGTGTTCTTCACTTTTAATTTTAGATAAAAAGGTGTGCTACATTGGAAGCAAGTACAGGCATATGGTGAAATGAAAGATACGTCAAAGAATATTGACTAACCTGTTGTAAAAAGAAGTTAGTCTTTCTGCCCAGGCCCTTACAAGACAGTAAAAGGTGGTAGGTGAAGGTGTTGTGTATTCAGCAGTTATTTCAATGGTATTATGCTTAGAAACCTAAATATTAAAATCCACAGGTGAACTGGTTCTATTGAGGAAAACAGAAGTTTCAATTAGCAAAGATGCAAAAAGCACCTTTGCATGTGTATGCAGCTTGACAGATTTTTGGAGATATGATTGAAACAAATATGAAAGTAACTGAGGTTTAAGTATGGCTAAATATAATTAAAGCATTTTAAAACGTCCATATTGTTATGAATATTGCAAGTCGTAATGGAGAAAATATTTTCTTTTTCACTAAATGCAAGCTCAGAATCTAACACTCTCTCTAAGTTGTCAGTCTTTTTAAATCACACTGAAAGTCCCAAAGTATGGAATTCATTGGTTTCTTTTTCCTTCGGTACTGAAATCCTCATGAAGTTGAGTAGTTTTACTGCGTTCGCTTACAATCCTGGAATTGTCAAGTGAATGGATAGATTGCACAGTAGATTATTTTCCCATGACAATATTTGACATGAATAAAGTTAACCTTCATTTTTAATATAGGCTACATATTGGTTTCGATTTTTTTTTTATTGTATGATAACAAGACTGAAATGGACATAATAGAAACTGAAGAAAATTCATCAGCTGTCTTGGCAATACCATACCAGTAACAAAAATAGAGGTTTCAGTTAAACATTTATTCTCATCACTGCTCCTATAGCTAAAACAGAATAGATGATGTAAAATAAAGTTATCCTAGTTGATGTTAATTATTGCATTTCCTGAATTTCTATAGATGACAGGCTGTGACAGGAAATATCCAGAACTGCTATTTGTAAGTTGCACTGATTTAAGATAGTTACAAGGAAAAACAGACAATGCAGAAAAAAAAGATTAGGAGAATTCAGCAGATACTTAAGCACAAAGCAGTGGGTCATGTTGAGTGCAAAACAGTTTCCCAGAACATTCAACTTCTGGCTTTATCAGGGGATGGGAATGGTATTTTGTGTCTGCTTCAGACAGTTTTATTTCAGAGGAAAAAATGGTATTAACAGAGAGTTATTCTTAACATTCATTTCTGTCTTCAAGAACACATATAGACATCAGCACAAACAGAGAGAAGTATTGGGGGGGGAAAAGAGAATAAAGGAAAGATACTGTGGATTTTTTTGGCTGTATCTTAGTATGATAAGTTATTGATCACTTAAATCATGTTATAAAATTTATGGGTTAATACTAGAAATGAAATATTTAGTGTAACAACCTAATTACATAACCTTGTAAGGAAGTTGTTAAATATCCTTTAGAATAACCTAGCCACTTTTTGCCTAAGACCACAAAATTCTCTTTTTAAATAAACATAAGTTTAGAAGAACTATGCCAACCACTGCTAGTAATTCATATTAGTTATTTTATCTAAGTACACCTTACTAAGACCTTAAATAATAGGCTAAGAACCTGACATATAGTTTCTGTTCCTGGGGTCCACAGCGTAAAAGAGCATTTTAGCACTTATCCTGTAGACAGACAAGTCTGGTTTTGAGACTAGCCCTTAGTGTCAGACTTGCTAAGCCACTTAGGGCATCAAGTCCTTCTGGTCACCTAGGCTTTTTAAAGGAAAGTCTTTCACTTGCACTGGGGAGTACACACAGGGGCACAGTTTCAACTTCTATAAATAATCACCATTGATTTGAACTTTTGCATAGCTCAGTAACATAGAATATTTAGAGGGGCATGATGCAGGTAAGATTTAAAAACACATTTAAAAAAAATCAGAGCCCTGGTTCCCTCCCATATGTCTTTATGATTACAAAGAAATCCTTACTACCCTTACCTGACAATGAGGTTAGTCCTCTGAAATCTTTTCTTTTTCAAAGTAATCTTTTTTTTTATTTGGATCTCTCAGGAGCAGGCTGGCATCCACCTGTGATCAAACAGGTAGCACCTCTACATTAACTATTCTGCCTGCTTTGTTGCCTTGGTCCTGTGCCCTAATCCTGGGATAAGATTTGGATGGGAAGCAGTTGGTTAAGTTGCACAGCACAGTTAGATCAAGATGCTGATAAATGAAAACAATTATTTGCCAAACAGAAAAGGTACCAGGGAATTTAGGGCAGGTGGAGGTCAGAAAGAAGGGGATTTGGAGGAATCCAGCTTCTTGTGTTCCTTGGTGCGTCCAGCCCTTAAAGCAGGCTGTTTCCTCACAGAAACATTGTTTTACCCCCAGATGCATAGCCAAGGGAGAGCAGAAGACAGGCAGAATAATATATATTAAAGAGCCAAAGAAGCTCTTCAAAGTAAAGGAACGTAATTGAGATAAAGAAAATAATAGGAGATAATATATGTTACCGTTGTTTCACCTTCTTTCACAGACTGAGTTTCATATCTGCCCTGTTGAGACATACTCTGGTGACTGCCACTCCTACATTCAAAGATCCCAGCAAAGACTGATTACAAATGTTTCTTTCTCTGATTTCATTTAAAAAACAAAAACAAAAACAAAAAAGTGAGTTTACACCCTTTAAAAAGTTAGTAGAACTGTTTATCATGGAATTTTCTTTTGAACATGGGACTTAGCCATCCACCTTTTTTCATCCTGCATAAAAGATGAATTTTATTATTATGGAAAAGAAAACTGATTTTGGTTTTCTTAAAAGCTCGTAGATTCATTTTCCAGTTACACAGAAGGTAGTTACCCAGTAATTCAAGACTCAGTTTTTAAATGGTACCGTGCTTAATTATGTTTATTTCCTTGCAGCAAAGTTTCCAAGGCATTAACACACACACACAAAAAAAAGAGAGAATTATCTTGGAGTTTAGCTAGTGTGCTGAGCTGGTTCTGTCTATAGTTGTGTCATGTTACTTTCTTGATTTTTTTTCCCTTGCTCTTAATTAGTTGGGCAAGCAATACAGCATGTAATAGCACACTGATTGTTCAACATAAAATTTCCAAATTGCAATTCATAAAGTTTACTCAAAAGGGACTAAAATTTTCCCAAAGAAAAGGGGAAATCTATGGAAAGTATTGGAAATAAATAGCAATAAGCAGCAATATTTTGTACTATTTTACATAGGAAAGTCTATTTACATAATTCAAACTCTTTCACAGCAAACAGACTTTTACTGACTCCTGTCTTGCCAGGCTCATAATATATCCAAAGTTTTCATATTACATTTCAAATTACACTTTTGGAAGTTTCTCTTACGTGTAGCTTGTGTGTAGTTTTTAAGAAAATTATAATATTGATAAATTTGGGGTTGTTTTCTCTTGGGTTTTCATTTGTATCAGTCTCATGTTCAGCTGCTGTTCACTGATATTACCATGGTAGAAAAATGAAGCTGTTGTTTTACATTTGTTTTTAGAAAAAGAAATAATATATTGTTCTTATTATGCTATGTGTGATGTGGTTTTCCCTGTGGACTATCCTGGTAGAAGTAATATGTCTATGAAATTTGAATTAAAATAGATAAAATACCTGCAAAGATGTGCACTACAGATTTTTTTTTCTTCCTCAAATCTCAAAAATAAGTGATTATTTTGAGAAGAAAAGCTAAAAGTACCAGTGGAGGCAAGAAATAAGGGTTTTACCAGAAATAAACAAAGCTATCCGGTATTCCAGCTACTCAACCTCAACCTCTCCTGCTTTTACCCTTAGTAAAGTAGGGATGTATTTTGACTGTCTCCACAAGCAGTGAAACATTACCAGCTTCTCAGCTTATGGATATTTCTGTATCAGGCTTCCATCTGAGAACTTCAGTAGAATCAAATTCATTACATTATCATTTTAGCTTTTTAAAATAAATGGGATCATCAAAGAAACCCAGTACTACAGGGTTTTATTTGTAATGCTGTGCACAACTTAGAATTATCTGCTATAACATTTGATAACTCAGGAAATAAACCAACATATTAATAGTACAGTTCTGTGTATCCTCATCAACTTCGCATGCAAGCATTTATATATCTTGAAAGCCCTCAAAGTGAAAGAGACAGAAATAGCCCTTACAATTTGTATGTGTCCTTGTTCAGGGGTACGCAAAACGAAAATGAGATGTTTTCTAATGTTACATGACATTGTACACAAGTATTCAGCGAGAAGTTGAAGAACATTTTGGTTTAGGATTTTACATTTTTAGCTGAGGTGTAGGCTAACCACACAGCACTATTATAGCTCAGATAGTTCAGAGAAGCCCCGTGACCACTTTATCCTCAGAAGAACCTAGACTCCTATTTTTCTGTGTACGTGAAGAAAGCTTTCCATCGCAGAAGGCTATGGAAAATGTGCTTTTCACTGTCAGGCTGTTGATGCACCTTCCTAGTGAGCCCAGTGGAACAGGTAACTGAACCATAGGCAGACTCACAAATCTTCCCCCTCAAAAAAAAAACAAAAAAACCAAAAACAACTTTTACTAATGCTTCAAATGAAAAGGGGAGTCAAACACAGGTGGGCCAGGCACACAGCTTGTAGTATATGATTATCAGCCATCATGGTAACACCTTCATCTACTGGGATTTTGTCCTCAGTAAAAGGCCAAAAGATGTGTAGAACCTAATTCTCAGGTCTGCCTTCTAGTTCTGTTTCTTTAAGGATTTTCTTTTTTTGGTTGGTTGGTTGTTTTTTTTTGTTTCTTTGTTTTTTTTGTCCAATTTCTGTGTGGTTTCTTTTGTAGGTTTCAGCTGAATATATGCACACATACAACTACATATGTATGTGTATTGTTTTGTAAATGTTCTCAATCACGTCTTTTTCTGCTTTGCATCATTTATTCATATATCTTCCATGTTCTCTTTTATTTTTTGCGCTACTAAACCTTATAATAAATTATTATTAAATATAACCTGACAGCTACAGTCTTCATGGTTGTTTTTTCTTTCCTGGGCATGGGGGGAGAGGTGGGATGGAAGGAGGGAGGGAGGAGAGCAGGAGCTACACTTCTATTTCATCCACAAATAGAAAGCACTGAAATAACTGTGATGAGCAGCAAGAAACCTGTAAAACCACACAGCTGTTAGACAGCAAGCTGCTGTTCATACTTTTAAATCTACGTTCAGGGATCCCTGATATATTTGCTTTTGTGAGCTGAATAGTACTCTTTGCCCAGCCGCAAACTAACACCTCCTTTGTGGAAAATAATGGAAATTTATTATTCTATAAAGCACTCCATTTGAGATGCAAAAGTCATGGATATAGACAACATCGAACACATTTTCTTGCTCAGCCCTCTCATATAGGCTTTTCAGAAGCATCGATACCTCAGACCAAATTAACTTTTTGTAAATGCTCCATTCTGTATGTCAGAGTTAATCTAAAATTTTTAAGAGTACACCTACTGGGTAAAACCGTTTAAATTTCAGAAGTACAAATAATCTTTACATATGAATCAAAAAAAAAATATGCTAATGCTGCAGGCTCCCATACAGCACAGTTATATCTGGTGTAAGCTAGCCCAGGCTAGGTGTCCAGCCAAAGCAGCCCAGGCAGTGCTCAGCACAACCACTTTAACCTTTCACAATGATGCAAAGAAAATGAAGTCTAAGCTGGAAATATAAGCCCTGCACTCTGGTTATTTCATTCCTAAAAAGGAATCAAATGGTCTTTTCTTAGGTTTAAATGAGACATCATCGCAGTTGACATAAATCTCCTCTGTCTGCTCAAGGGATGATTCTTCTTCTCTTCTTCCTGTGTTCCATGTGCCATGAAAATTAGAACTTCCATAACTGTTACCAGGCTAGAAGAACATTAAAAAAAATAAGAAAAGAAAAAGAAACTTTTAAGGAATTTTCTTCAAAACAGCTGCAACTTTGAAAAAGGAGAAAAATGCCACATTTTCCTCATATGCTGATTTATTTTGGGGAAATATTCAACCATCAATTGATTATTATTTTTTTTTTGTCTTCATGTATGCTACAGATACGTTTTAGGTTAATACATATGAAAAAAGTTTCACTTTGAATGTTTCCCAGCTGTCCTGCATCAGGTGCCTGGTAAAGCACCAGTGGAATGCCCCCTTCCCCTCCCATACACACCACAGATAATAAAGTAGTCTCTCCTATGTCAATCTTAAAACATTCTGAATTATTCTGAAGTTATTGACCATGCTAAGAATTAGTCATGTATTTAAGACAGCTTAATGTGACCATGCTCTGATTAACTGGCATGGGAGGAAAGGTGTTTTCTGAAGTAAATGACTAGCCCGTAGCCTATGGTCACTGGTAAGAGCTTCATTCTGGTACAGTGACCCAACAGTCAAAATGAGACTAATGGAAATAACATGAGGTCAAATGGCTTTATAAGGATATATTGACAGTGGAGCTCACCATTGGATCATACAGAGGATCATCTGAGAGGATATAAGTGGAAAGCCAGTCTCATATCCACTGTGAAAATGGAATCATTTCCTTAAGTACAGCATAGCTTCATACCCCAACTTAAAATATGAAGAGACAAGGCAGAAGCAGTGAAATTGTCTGTTTTCCACTTCTGAAGGCCTTGAATAGGATTATTGGGGGGGGGGGGGAGGATGAGAGGGGAGGGAGTTGGGGGACAGAGAGCTGCAAAACATTGATTATGACAGTACAAAAAAAGAAAGAAGCACTGAAGCATCTGTCCCAACAAATTACAGTGAAGCGCAACTAGAAAAAATAGATCAAGACAAAGATTATCGCAAGATACAATTGTTTGCTTCAGTTTTACAATAGTGACTTGAAGAAAATAAATAATAAGAATGCTAGTGAACCAAAAGAGCTAATTTGTTAATAACATGGAATGCAGTTACAACTCTAAATGTATCTGTAAAATATTAAAAAACATTCATTAAAAAAATAAATAGCAATAATCACACTTTAAAATATTACATTTTTCCTGTCTATATAGTTTAAGATTAGACCATAAGATTTAGGGGATATAAAGATCAGATACAGAAGAGAAAGGTCAAGAAATATACAAGATGTGAGTTAATTCCACCTGCATCTGAGTAGGACACAAATCGTTTGAGAAAGTCTCTGTGATCCTCTTCCTCTTCTTGCTGAGGACACACATTCAGTCAGAAAAACAGTGGAGGGATCTGCATCATGAATGATAGCATACTTCAAAATATCTAATTCCAGCATACAAGAAATAATTCTGGTCTTGCTCACTGAAACCAGTAATTACAATAAAAAATCCAAATAATCTTTCCTCTGACTTGTAAACTATAACATGTATGAGATAGATTAGCAGTGTTTCATAAAAGCCTGGACAAAGAAAAAGAGGCCCTTTGATTCAGGAGCAAATGTGGGAAGCTGTTGCCAACAAGTTCCAGATATTGTGGCAGGGGAAGAATTTTTTTTTCTGCTCACTTTTTCTTTTCATTGGAAACAGAGATTCTGGATCACACCAATAGCATATACTTGGCAAGTAATACAGCCAACTTAGATAATGGTTTAACAATGAGTTTGGATCCAGCTGTGAAAAAATTTGGAACTTTAAATCATATGACAGAAAAATGCTAGAAGATGTAGAACACCCCAAGATGTCACCTGCCCTCTATGCACAAAATAGGAAAAGTCTATGCCTAGGTTTATGTTATTCCTGACAGATTACCTTTGGTGTGAAATTCCAGCTAATACCACTGTAAGCATTTAGCTGACTAAGGAACTTCAGTAAGCCATTTGTTTTTCTAATGTGAAAAATAAGAGGGGGGAGGGGGTGAGACACACCTCCAACACGGACATAAACTGTCATTTCTTTCATAGGCTGTAGAATGGATTAGGTTTTTTCAAGTTTAAAATGTTGGTGAGAAAATTCAATTTTCACATCTACATTTTTTTTTTTAACTGATACTGAAGAGGATAGTAGCATGAGCTGTTAACACCTTCGCATTTACCTGCTTCTGTATATTAAGCAAATTGTTTTGTTACTCACTTTTTGTGATAAGCAGTGGTAATGAAGATCGATAGAAAAACTAACAGTAAGACAGCAGCAGAAATTCCTCTAGCTATGCTGACGATAAACCGTTTTTGATACCAAGTTGCTGAAATACAATAGTAATAAATATCGTTAGTATTTTGCATAAACCAGCATGAACTTTTTATGACAAAATAAGTTGAAAATCAATGATCATGTAGAGACATTATTTGATGACAGCTCATGATCGATATTCAGACCTCACAACCATTTCTTCATTTCTAAAACACCTTTGTTTTGCTAAGCTAGTTATTATGAAATTGTGAAAGGTGAGTGAGCACAGTTGTATGAAAAAATCCTGCTGCCTTGTATAATCCTTTCCTATTCCCTTCCCTTCCCAGGTAAGAAAACATTGCATACATAAGTGACCTGATATATGGATAATAAAAGCACTCTGACTACTTAAGTGAATGCTGTTGGCATTGTAAAAGTTAGATAACCAACAATCTTGCAATATGTCCATAAGCAACAAGATACTTTTCAGAGTACCGGAAAGACCACCTCAGTCCTCAAGAGGATTTCTATTCAGTACTACACACAGTGTGCCAATTATTTTCTGCTCTAATTCAAAAAGAAATCTCTTCATTTTTTAACAAAAATATTTCCACAGAAATTTCTTCTGTTTCATCACTTTTTTTTAATAACATATTATTTTACGTGCTTTGATGATGGAAGTCCACCCTATTTGTTCTAGCCTAAGCAAAAATAATTTCTTTGCGAATTACAACCAATGCAGGAAAAGTTATATTTACAGTAACTTTGCTTAAAATGCAGACTTCTTCAGTATGGAGTCACATCTTCAAATGAAGCTAAGGAGCAACTAGGCAGGAAAAGATGTGATAACTAAAGGGTAGAGACAGGCAAGACACTGGCCTCTAGTTATAAGTCAATATATTCTTGCAGTGCCTAAGTTTGTGGAGTGGTAATGGCATATTATTCTCATTTTTGAGGTGAAAAAAGCTGGGGCAAAAAACAGAGGTAATATACTCAAAGTCACACAGGAAGCCATCACACAAGACCTCAGTACAGTTATCATGCATTTAAAACTCTTAGAAAAAGAAAGTGTTAAACCACATAACTTCAAGCCAGCTTTTTGCAGCACACCACAGGGCCCTGCTTCCTGCTCCTGTGTTGCACCTCTACACTTCCTTCAATTTCTTAACATGTAAGAGTAAAACAAAAAAAGGTACAAAAAAGGATGCCCTGGGATGGAAAAGGAGTAATACCTCTTGTGTTACTTAGCACAAGAGATGGTGGTCATATTTCATGGCCACAAGTTGTTTCATGTATTTCAGATAAACACTAGCAATTCATTGGTGAACAGAGACGAAAAAATTGTCGTTAGATTAGTCACTCTTTGATGTTCTGTCCACTGCACGGGGGAAGATAGCATTCAAAGATGAAACCACAGCTTCCCTGAAGACCTTTCATTCTGGGTAGACAAGAAGGTTACATGCTCAGTTCTTAGGCAAAAGAAAACAGTCAGTATCACTAAGGACTTGTTGTGGTTTAAGCCCAGCCGTAAATCAGAGCCACGCAATCTCTCTTTCACTCCGCCCCTCTCCCCTGCTCCTGGAGGGATGGGCAGGAGAATCGAAAGAATGTGACTCCCATGGGCTGAGATAAGAACAGTCCAGTAACTAAGGTATAACACAAATCACTACTGCTACCACCAATAATAAAAATTATAAGGGAAATAACAAGGGAAGAGAATACAACCGCTCACCAGCCATCGACCGATACCCCACCTGACTCGAGCAGTGATCTAGCCCTTCCGGATAACTGCCCCCAGTTTTACATCCTGGGCATGACGTGCTGTGGTATGGAATACCTCTTTGGTTAGTTTGGGTCAGGTGTCCTGTCTCTGCTTCCTCCCACCTTCCCCTCCTCCCTGGCAGAGCATGAGGCTCACAAAGTCCTTGGTCAGAGTAAACATTACTGAGCAGCAACTAAAACCATTGGTGTTATCAGCGTTGTTCCCAGGCTGAAAGTCAAAACCACAGCACTGCACCAGCTACTAAGAAGGAGGAAAATGACTGCTACTGCTTAACTCAAGACAGGACTGTAGTCCCAGCTAACCAGCTGCTGAGCCATCACCATGTCTTTTCTCACCAGGATCAAAAAGGTTCACAGCTTCTTATCTGGCTATCCTGAGTAGCAGCTGAGACATGCTCAGGTACGCATCTTTAGTATTAATGTGATCATTGGAAAAGATAAAAAAAATATAATACTGATTACAGAAAAGTCTTATCCTTGCATTCCAATGTTATTTTACTGGAAAGAAAAAAGAAACAAAATCCTCCCAGAAGTTTACACTGATGAAGGTATGTGACACAACAGAAAAGGCTGCCTGGTAGCAAAAAGTGATGCCTTCTGTATTATAACCACATATGAAATCACTCTACTACCAGCATGTTTTCATCTGCTGTGCACTTAAAATGACAGGATAGTGCATATAATTATGATCAAATTCAGAAAGATTATGTCTTTTTTCAGGTATTCAGCTACCTGCCACAGAACATCATTTTCTCTGCCATGAGTACTTAAGGAGAAAACATCCTGTATTCATGGAGAGAAAAATTTAAAATCTTATATTTTATCATCAAGGATGGTTGAATCTGAATAGAGTTCCATACTTCAGCATCATCCCCATCCTTCACTCCAGATCTAATTTTTCTGAATTCACCCTCAGCTTTATCAGGTTAAGATAATCATCTAGGAGTTAATGAGTTTGAGAGATGGGATTATCAGCTGTCAGTTAAATCTGGATTAAAAAAAAACGTTAGATTTTATTTTTTTTTTAGAACTGACAACACCTCAAAGCCCTTTTGCCTTTTCTCATTTGAAGTGAGCAAAGCCTTCCTGGAGCATTTGTTTTCTTTAACTAAATAAAACCTTTTGTAATTACTGACTTTAATATAACATTCAAAAGTTTGCAGAAACATGTCAGAGGCTTGTCATGTGTCTCTTTAGTTCTTGTGTTCTCATCAAAGGTGGCATACTGATGGCAGGCTATTAAGTGTATTTTCAGCTGCAGTTCAATTTCTGTTAAGTATTAGACAATGTGTCTCTCTCTCTGCCATCTTTCTAGCCTTGGCACTTTATATATATATATATATGTATATAAAACTTACATATACAGGCAGCATATATATATATATATGCTTATCTATCAGACGGCATATATATATATATGCCGTCTGATAGGCCAGACAGCAATTTGTTTTAACAAGAGATTTGAACTCACTGTAAAGATCTGCATGTAGTTTGTCACATGCCTTGCTGGACTGGCACATATGGTATGCTAACTAGACATCTGAAATAGTTTTGCCCAAATCTCAAAGGCAGAAATCCAGCATGAATGCATTCATGCTCAGAGAAAGGTGATTTGTTGAGTAGAGACCCACAGCATGGTCTGATATCTTGTGTTCACACTGTATGAATTTATGAGGAAAGAAGGAAGTTAATTTCACTCCTACCCTGATTGTCCTCACCACCAGCTGTAGCCTTATATTCTGTTTTCTGTGGCACAGAAGTGCTACTTTCTTCTTTTAGCTCAGAAGGACATAGATAACCCTCAATGACTGGACAAGTTGTAGCCTGCTTTTCATCTGCTGCTGTGAAGATCATACTGGGTGCTGTTGAAAATAATCTAAAGGCACAGTCAACATGGGTTCACAAAGGGAAAGTCCTGTCCAGCTAATGTGATTACCTTCTATTAAGGTAAGGTAACCAGCCAAATGGATGAAGGGGACAAATGCAGGATTCTACATCCAAGACAGAGTAACAGCAGGCATAAGTATAAACGGGAAGTGGAGTGGCTGGAGAGCAGGCCTACAGAAAGGGATCTGGGGGTACTTGTCAGCAGCAGGCTCAACAGAAGTCAGCAGCCAAAAGGGCAAACAACACAGGCAGCCTGTCAGAAGATGTGATTATCTCTTTGTATTCAGCATTGTTGCAGCCTCACCTTGAGCACTACGTACAGTTCTGGGCCCCACAATTTGAGGATATTAAGGTATTTGACTAAGGTGTCAAGAGGAGGGCAACAAAGCTGCTGAGAAGGCTAGTACAAGCCATAATGTAATTCTGACCGTAAATATACATTTAAATATAAGCACCACCCAGCTTTTCAGACCTAGTGGAAACACATAGCAGCACAAGATGTTTCTATTTTACTTTGTCTAAGAGAGCTTGCTATCCCACTTGCTACTGAAGCAAGAAAAACCTTATTACATCTTTCTAAAAATGGCTGGGTCTTCAGGATGGAATAAGCATTCCTTTTTTAACTCTGCTAACTTTTCAGTTCTTTCATGTGGTATCTCACCTTCTTTCCCAGTCATCTATCAAAACAATACATGGATTGTAAGTCAGTTTCCTCCATTCAAAAACATGCTCAAAAAAAAAAAATCTAATCAAAGGAAAAGGCAAGGTAAGTAAAAATCAGAAACAGATTCAAATGTGGAATCTGGTGACATGACCAATCTCCATATCATTAGAATTTTTAGAAGGAGAAATATGATGAAGAACACACCAGAAATTTATCCAAAGTCTCTTGAATACATTATATTATTATGAAATATTCAGCCTTCTGTTTCTGTAGGTGCTGTCCAACAAAAGTTACACTCCTTTGCATACACATGCTGCTTTATGTGTGCCAGGTTTCAAGGTCAAAAAGATTAGCAGAAGGCTCCTTTCAGATGGAAATTCCTGTTACTAAAAACAACAATCACAATATTTAGCGGGATAGACTGGACGAACTTAATGATAATGAAAGCACCTTACGGTTTTACCTTCACTCATGTTGAAAAACCTTAAATGCAGCATGCTGACTTCTACTGATAAAACTGCAAGAATAGTTCAGGCTTTCCTGACATTTGAATACCTTTTCCCTCCTCTCTTCCTTTTTTCTTCATAGGAATACCATGCTGATTTTCCTTGCAAAAATACATTCACCTATAGACAAGAAGCAATCTACTTCTTTCTACAGTACCACCTCTCAGAATCTGAAGGTTTAGAACTATCATCAGCTCTGCAAATAATCCTGCACTCTTATTTCTACTTCCTTTCACCCAAGATTCCTCCTCTTCAGACATTCTTGGGGTCTCTCAAAAAATATTAATAATAAAAAAATTTCTTTTCTTTTACTTTCTCTCTACCTAATCAGAGTTTTCTGTATTACTGCTTACAGTGCAGCTATTGTCCCAGCGCCTAGACTCAGTATTTCAAAACATCTCTGAAACTGGGCAAAGCAAGAAGATTCGCAGTACGCATGCAGAATCACACTGACAGACAACAAAAATTGGAGGAGTTTGGTAGCAAATCCAAGCTCTTGTGTGGCTTAACTGTAATGCTAAGCCAAAGAAAAAGATGTGACTGAATTGACAGAACATACACAAAGAACTAGCGTAGCAGTTTTCTGTCAGCACTTGCTTTATTCAAACCACGGCTGTTGCATCAAGCAAAGGCACTCATGAATTTGTGAGAGACTTCACTGGCTATGCTACACATTGCGGGGGGAAGCTGGCGCCTGGCCTGTTGCTTCTCTCCCCTTAGTGTTTCTCCATATCTCACTGCAAATATTGTGTTATGAAACATTTCAAACATTAAAAGAGAAATAATTGGAAATCCTTGAGACTTCACTTCTTTTGAAGTTAGTGAAAATTCAACAAAACCCACCTCATATCAAGTGAGGGCTTAAAAGGGAGACAAGGGAGTGATTTCTGAATCAGACTGTACTTCAGCTTCTGCAATGGTTTTATACTTTTTTTTTCCTCCAGTAAACAGGCATAATTATGCTGGCATTGTTAGAACAAAAAATTATATATAGGATCAATTTCAAGAGCAAAAGAAACATGGAAACCAAACTCTTCTTGAAAAAAGTTGTTTGTGTAGGTAGTTCTGGTAATTCTGAAAATTACTGTGTTGCTTGCAACTCATATGCATTCATTTTGGTATGAGAAGCACTTGGAGCAAACAGAAAATACTTCTATTACTCTACAATTTGGATATGCTTGATTATACCAATATCGTAAATATTTTGAAATTTGAATGTTTAAAATTCCTAAAGGTGAGAGGAATTTTTGTCCTTATACCTCTTTCTTTATGGCATTCTGCTCAATTTCATAGACTTTCATGGTCAAGTATCAAGAGTAAAGCAGATCAGCATTTTTTTCTCAAGCATATTTTCCACTTCTCAATTAATCATATTGCAGATTAAGCATATTCTGAAGTTTTATGCTCCATGCTACAGCTCTTAGATATGTCTACCAACACTCATGTATTACCAGGCGCAAGGCAGAACACCAAAAGCTGGACTGAATACTGCAACAGAAGAAGGACCCATGTAGAACAATGTTGTGGTTTAAGCTCGGCTGGCAACCCAGAAACCACGCAACTGTTCGCTTACTCCCCCCCCTTCCTACCCCTGCTTCCAGAGGGATGGGGAGGAGAACCGAAAGAATGTAACTCCCATGAGTTAAGAACAGTCCAGTAACGAAGGTATAACACAAATCACTACTGCTACCACCAATAATGATAATGATAAGGGAAATAACAAGGGAAGAGATTACAACCACTCACCACCTGCCAATAGATACCCAGCCTGACCTGATCAGTAAACTAGCCCTTTCGGGTAACTGCCCCCAGTTTTACATCCTGGGCATGACGTGCTGTGGTATGCAATACTTCTTTGCTTAGTTTGGGTCAGGTGTCCTGTCTCTGCTTCCTCCCGACTTCCCCTTCTCCCTGGCAGAGCATGAGGCTCACAAAGTCCTTGGTCAGAGTAAACATTACTGAGCAGCAACTAAAACCATTGGTGTTATCAACGTTGTTCCCAGGCTGAAAGTCAAAACCACAGCACTGCACCAGCTACTAAGAAGGAGAAAAATGACTGCTATTGCTGAACCCAGGACAAATAAGAACTGTATCTTCAAAATACATTCTACACAAAAGAACTAAAACTACATGTGCAGACCTAAGCTCCCATTACAATCAATTTGTGACAGTAGTCACAGTAAAAAACACTGAGCTTCTCGGTTCCCCCCAGAGAAACTCCTTACAAGAGTAAGGTTGAGGCCAGTATATATTTACATTTTCAGCTGAGTGTGCTCTTTGTCTTCATTGGAGGGTAAGTCTTGCCCTGGGCCCCTGTTTCTCTCTGTGCTAATAGGGAATTCCCCTCATATCTTCTCTGGAAGAATGCCCTCCTCTCCCTGCAAACTCATGCTGTCTATCTTCTTCCCAGCATCAAAACAGTTTTTCACAAATAGATTAAGTTCAATAATGATATCAGACAAGCTTAAAACAAGTCTCTTTCTGTGGAAATATGATTAATTGTTAACTTTGCCATATTTTACATGCTGCTAATTGGAGTATGGTATTATTTAAATTAACCCTCACTTGTTACCAAAGAGTTATTTTATATGGGTGAAAGTGTTGATGCCTCAGAAGGTCCTATTGTGAAAATATTTACCGCTTCCTCCTTTACTCTACCAGCCACAGTAAAAATCATTACATGGGTTTTGTTTCTCTCAGTAGCTACACAGTGGTAATTTGCAAAGTCAGAGGCTGTAATGTTTGGGATAACAATATAGGAGTTTGCCTGATCAGAGCAGCCCATCAGTGTACGCTCTTTGAAATGTGAACCAAAGCTTTGCTTTCCTGATGAGCTGCACAGAACAACAATATCTACTCAATCTGCTTTAATCCTTTCCCACATCACTTGCAGCACTGAATCTGCAATGTTATAAGGGCAAGTAAAAGCAACACTTTCTCCTGGCTTGTTAAACACAAGATTGTTTTGTTTCTGAAATTCTCCAAAAACATTTGTTGGAAAAAACACAAAAAACAACAAAAAATGCTTATAATTCATTCAAGGGAAGTTTAGTATCAATAATTCCTGTATGGCAAATATTGATGAATTGACTTACAGCAGAAAGATATTCAGATCATTTGAAATACTGAAAAATATATTGATATTGTAAAATATCATGACTATTTTTTTGTGCACATTTAGACAAAACAATCTTTATGGAACCATGAGTCCGTGATGACATTGCAAGAAGACTACTTCTATAAATTTTGAGTACAAGTGTTTTATTAACAGTTTCAGCAAATATTTAACTGCATTAATTATGGGACCAGCCTAATGAAATTTGCAATTGTCTTGTTCTGCTTTCACACCAATTAGAATAAGAAAATGGTTTGATGTGACCCTCAGGACATCCATTAGTAAATTATGTTAAAAGATATTCCAGCCCATGAACTACAATTCTCCCATTCACAAACCTCACCATTTAAATAAAAAAAAATCTTATCTGTTCATATACTCTACTTGGGAAAAACCTACATGATAGGCTATGGCATGAAAGGGGACTTCCAGACAAATTAAAGCCTTCTACCACATAGAAACCATAGGTGTATCTTAACATATTTTTTACTTAAATCCCTGTGCGTCATTGTTTTTGAGTTATTGTTTTTAGTAATGAGTTATTGTTTTATTGTTTTTGGTAATAGAATTCACTGCTTACAAATTTAATAAATAAATAAATAGACAAAATTAAAAATAAATTTAAAAGCTCTTCAGTGGAAACATTTTCAATGTTTCTGATATCCAGAGCATTCAATAGTCACTTGGTTTCTAAAGTCAGCTATGTAATGCCTGTATCTCCTAAGTTAAGAGTTTCATCATTTTGAAGACTAACGTTGAAATGATCAGTAAACTGTAAAAAGACTGATCTTTCAAGCTCCTCAGTTAGTTTCTTTTTTATTAGATATCTTTAAGTAAAAAAAGGTCACTGCTGTGCATTTTTAATATGTTTGCCACTACCTATGGCAACAACTGGAAGCAGAGAGAGAAAATTAAAATTGCTTAGGAAAAATGACAGTCATTAAAGGCATCAAAATGTGTTTATAAAAGAAGTTTTAAAATGAACATGTAACCAGATTCATGGGGATGGCTACAGAAGGACTCTGGGTGGAACATAATACACTTTAGAACTGAGCTAGATTTAGATTCTCCTTGATATATTTTTTTTATTGAAAACCAAGGGAGCAAATGCTGATAAATTGTATTGTTTTGGATGCTGGTAGTGCCATGGTTGTCTATGTCATAGGTACTAAAGAAATCATCATTACAGGGGGGCCTAACTCACCTCCTAAGCTAGGTGCAAAGAGAAGTAGGATTTCATGTGGGAAAGTATACTACTGGAAATGTAGGAATAATCCTCCATGTTGACAGGACAGAGAATTCATTGTGGAAATCTCTGACTTCTGAGACTTCTGCAGTCTTTGTGAAATGATGAATGAAAAAGTCTAGCCTGCAGTTTTTGTTAATGGAACACAGCAGAGAAAACTTACATTCCTCCTTCCTTTGGAGACCAAAATTATGGTTAAAACATTGAAATGCTGAAAGACAAAAGGAACCGTGTCTAATGAGTTTACCTTAAAAAAAAAAAAAAAATGAACTTGAAGATCCATTTAGACTGCAATCGAGGAGACAGAAAGTTAATGACAGACAATAACAGAAGAGAGGTAAATTCACTAAGCTAAGCAGAAGGTACAGCACAGTGAAGCTAATTAAGTCCTTGGACAGCTTGCCAAAGGCAGATAAATTTCTATTACAGAATATGACTGCCAAGGCTGGATAATCATTTAAGATATCATGCTAGTTCGAGCAAGAATTTACTCATGGAAGCCTAAGGATTATTCAAATTACACTAAATGACTACTATGATGGGACCGTACACTTGCAAAATATGCTCCTTGAAGTGCAGTCACTTAAAAGTCAGTATATTAGAACAGGTAATATTTTTTATGTCTAGAAGAGTCATATCTGCAGATTGAGATTCAGATCTGCCACTGAAGAGGAGTAAATGAAAAGGTGATTGAAATCAATTTTCTCTCTTTCATATCACATTCTTAGAGGTCAGATCCTTTCTGCCTGTTCCACTTTTCAGACCACTAAATTCTAGCAACTATGTGCATTATGGTAAAACCCATTTCTTCTCTGAGAAGTGTCTTCCTCTTAAGTGGGCAGTCTTTCCTGTTCTCTCCTATGAGCAAGCCCTACTGCTACCCACATTTGCCATAGGAACCTTGAGGTCTCTCCATCCTCTCCTGGGTCCGTCTTTGCTGTTCTAATTATTTCATGCCAAAGCCACCTTGAACTCCAGGTATTTCTCTTACTTAAACATGTTTTTCAGGGAAATTATGTGTATGATGCTACCTCCCACCTTCCAGATGATTCCCATCTGACCCAAAGTGCAGCTATCCGGGACTGTATAACAACCAGCCTACTTCCCTGACACTCTGTTATACGTAGAAAAATGTACATTACACATATGGTCAGCTGCAAACAAACAGATAAAATATTTCCTTCCAAAATAAAGAAAATCCCTTCTGCCTTACAATTTATTAATTAACTTTGTGTGTTATATGGACATGGACAGTGGGATTGAGTGCACCCTCAGTAAGTTTGCCGATGACACCAAGCTGCGTGGTTCAGTTGATACTCTGGAGGGAAGGAATGCCATCCAGAGGGACCTCAACACACTTGTGAGAGGGGCTGATTCCAGCCTTATGAAGTTTAACCATGACAAGTGCAAGGTCCTGCACTGGGTCGGAGCAATCCCAGGCACAGCTACAGGTTGGGCGGAGGAGAGATTCAGAACAGCCCTGCAGAGAAGGACTTGGGGGCGTTGGTCGATGAGAAAATGAACATGAGGCAGCTTCAGGGTGCACTCGCAGCCTAGAAAGCCAACTGCATCCTGGGCTGCATCAAAAGGAACGTGACCAGCAGGTCAAAGGAGGTGATCCTGCCCCTCTACTCTGCTCTTGTGAGACCTCACTTGGAGTATTGTGTACAATTCTGGTTTCCTCAACATAAAAAAGGCATGGAACTGTTGGAACATGTCCAGAGGAGGGCCACGAGGATGATCAGGGGACTGGAGCACCTCCTGTATAAAAATAGGCTGAGGAAGTTGGGGCTGTTGAGTCTGGAGAAGAGAAGGCTGCATGGAGACCTCATAGCAGCCTTCCAGTATCTGAAGGGGGAGGGACTCTTCATTAGAGACTGTAGTGACAGGACAAGGGGTAACGGGTTCAAACTTAAACAGAGGAAGTTTAGATTGGATATAAGGAGGAAATTCTTTCCTGTTAGGGTGGTGAGGCACTGGAATGGGTTGCCCAGGGAGGTTGTGAATGCTCTGTCCCTGGCAGTGTTCAAGGCCAGTTTGGACAGAGCCTTGGGTGATATGGTTTAGTGTGAGGTGTCCCTGCCCATGGCAGGGGGGTTGCAACTAGATGATCTTAAGGTCCTTTCTAACCCTAACTATTCTATGATTCTGTATTTGCCAAACAATATAACCTGGCTTCCCAATAATATAAAATACAACATAGTGTAGCATACTGTCATAGGCACATTACATAGCTAAGGTTGCCTTGCAACTTCAGTGAAGAATTTGCAGATACAAATCTTGATATATTTGTACAGTCTTCTAGTATACAAAAAATAAATAATATGTTAATAATGAGAGCTATGTACAAACAGCCACGTTAAAATAGAAACAGGTTTGAGATTCTTGGCTCCCATATTCTATGACAACCATTTTTAAACATGGGTACCCCGATTTTTTTTTATTTTTTTTTTTTCCATTTGTACTTGTCAGTGTGCAGCAACGTTCAGGTATTTCCACTCTCAATAAAAGATGTAAATCCCTTCCCTTTTTACAGCATGGTACCTTGCACAACTGAAATTATGTAGAGCACAAGGAGGGGAGACCTACGTAGTTCTAATTAAATCTTCCAAGTACACTAAAGTGTTCCAGGCTTTTGTTTTAAGTGGTTGTCCCATTTTATTTTGACACTAGCATCAGCATAGTTCTTTCATCCTCCCTCTCTGTTCAACCACTTTCTTTATTTAGCATCTTCCTGAACACAGTTGCTTTGCTTTCAGCCTGGTACACGTAGGATGAGAACCTCCCACTCTGAGAAATAATTCTATGGGAAAAAAGCAGACCCACACACCTTCACCCCCACACACGCACAGCTCAAGGTGGCACATGATGGGTGAATATCTCAGAAATGCAAAAAATAATCTACCATTGCATCTGATAAAAAATAGAGGTCCCCTGCCCACTGCTCATTCCAGCCACTGCCACTGCTGCCTGCTCTGCCCTTGCCATGGCCACGTCATCTTGCCTCTTGGACAGAAAATAGGAGAGGTGGCAGTATTCACTCTAGGGGCATTTGCCTCTGCATAGTGAAGAAGTGCTCTGTGTTTGATATCCTCCCACAACTCTTTTGGTAGGATGGTAAATTTTGAAGTTATTCATGTTCCTATCTACCATTAGACATTTAAATGAGAAAAAAAAAAGTGAGTTTTCATTTTCTTTAAATATACGATCTTTCAATATTTTTCTTGGAAAACAGATCTTGAAAATATAGAGCTATAAAAGAGTATAAACCAGCTTCCCAGTATTTAAAGGATCAAGCAACTAAACTCAAATTTTGCAGTACAGAAATTGCTGGAATTAAGAAATAGTTTTTGAGGAAAAAATAATACTGATGTAGTCATTTTATTTTTTTTTTGTTTCCTTTCCCTTTCCTGCCCTTGCTGCTAATAATTAAAAGTCAAAATGAATGCCATGTAAAAATTTGATCCCCATTCTTTTGGGTGCAGGTTTTCAGATTTTCTACTTCTTGGTTCCAGTCCTATCCACTTCAATTTTTTTTGCACTTCTCTTCAGCTTGTTTATTCTTTTTTAAAGTCAGGTATCTATGACATTTAAAGTGCTGTGCACTGCAAGTTTAACTGGTCCCAGGTTTATAATTTTATACAAGGTTCAAGAATTTCACTCTGGACAACATATAAATCTCATACATTCCTCTTGATTTAAAAATGTTTATGACAAAACCAGAAGTCATACTTCAAAATCTATTTCTGCAGTTTCAGAAAGGCAAAATTCAACACATTAAAATAAAATGTACAGAAACACTCTCTGGCTTAACATGTTTCTGCACCTCTGTTGAGGGTTAAAGCTTAGCAGAGGTTAAGTACTGTCAGAGCTGGATTTATATAAAGAGTGTTACACCAACACAATGTTCTTCTTCTGCTTATAATAAGAAGTAAGAAATCAAATTGCAGATGAAAAGGAGGCTTAAAATTTATGGAGATGAACTTTCTCTGGAGCTCTTCTTTGCACCAAGAAAATAAACTTTCAGGTAAGGAAACACTTTAAGAATGACCCCTTTACCCTTCTTAATATACTAAATATAGAATTATAACTAGCTCCTAAACTAATGTTTTCCAACTCCATTAGGACATACCACACAGTTTTGTTGAGTTTCTAAAAAAAACCTGGTTTTCCCTTTGTTGAATGAGACCCAGAAACAAGGATGCATAACTATTGAATAAGTTAGAACAGCAAAGACCTTAATTTCTGATGAGCCACTGGCACTTGTTCTACAGTTGGACTCAAAAACCAGCAGAAGTGCTGTGTTTGAAAAAAATATATTTTTCTAATAGCAACTGTTTGGCTCATAAAAGCTAAAATAAAAGTATTTATGTTCCTATACCCTTAAAACATCCCTTTAAATATATATTAAATTATAGTGCAACAGTTTGGTGAATCTTTCTGTACCAATTATGAATTCTGCATGGTGTTATAAACACTTAATATGTAATTGTAATTCACCTGCCAATTGAACTTTGTTTAGATATATTCCATTGCTCTTTGTTTTTATTTTACTCTTGTAAGGTGAACTTTAGTTACCTAGAGTGCAGGGAAAGGGAAAAACCAAAGAGGGAGAGTGAGTACAGTGCTAATAAGAGTGAGAAAACACATGCTTTCTTCAGTATAAACATTCATGAACTTCCAGCAAAGAGAATTTGGTTGTTGGGGAAGAAGTCATGTGATGAAAGCATAAAATGCATTATGTCAAGATTCACCTGCAGGACAGTCTTGAAGATATGAGAGGTCAGAATATCAGATTTTCATTCTCTCTAGGAATTTCATCATCAATTCAGGATGAAGAGAATTTACCAGCAATAGGAGTTCAATGTGCAGACAGGAGTGACACAGCCTGTCTCAACCTTCACTTTGTGTAAATAACCCATATTGTCTCATGGTGGATGAAATGTTATACTGAGAAACCGCGCGTCAGCATGTGAATGTGTGTGCGTTATGTGCCTACCTGCTCATATCTTCCATGAGGCTCCTGAGGGCTGGACTTTAACCAGGGCAGAGGATATCATGTTTTAAGCCATACAGAAGAAAAAAGGTAGGGAGGGAAAAGGTGTAAAGAATCAAACTGGATCCTAAGGACAACTATTTGAACTAACATTTCTCAGGAGGGAAAGCCATGGGTGCCAAAGCAATGGACAGGACACACAAGTAAGTTTCCCAGCCCCAGAAGCGTTGTAACTAAAGCTCAGGAGTGAAGTATGAGGATGCACTGTGGGAAATTTCTGCCCTGTATCTCAGATCCTAGTTGTTACTTTTAATGTATTTTTTTATGGATTTAAAATATATTGGAGAAGAAGGAAAGATACATTTTATTATTTCATAAATTTATGAGGCAGCTTTGTAACAGGTAAGAAAATTGAAGAAATCAAATGTTTCTTTTCCATTTACTTTTGTCCTTTTAAGTTATAAATTATATTCCTGGTCTGACAAGCCAGCTGAAAGAAGCATTCATCATTAGAAATACAAGCAGCAAAAATAAGTTCTGCAGATAATAACATTTCAGAAATTAAAATATTAATCACCTCTTAGTTATTTCCTTTAGAGTATTTGGAAGTTGAACTATCTGAATCTGTAATTCCTTTTACCTTCTGCTTTTCACCAATCTCTGTTCATTCCATAACCTATCATATATTTCCCCAAATAAAATATTATTCAGTCTGTCTTATAAAAATTAATAATATTTCCTAAATTTGGAACATTTTAAAGCTGTCACTGTATGCTTTCCATTTCCCCCTGCAACTGCATCCTGTAATGATTTCCAAATTCCATTATCTCAAAATTTCATGCATCACTTTTACACTGAGAAGCAAAACTCAAAGTTATAAAACTCTTGTATTGGTTTAACTACTGGGTATTACAGTAGCTATGGTTGATACTAGAGGAAATACCATACTCCAGTAAATCGCTACGTCACATCGATAGCTGCAGTGGCATAGAAGAGTAGCTGAGAAGATGAAGTATTTTTGGCTTATAGAGGTTGGGAGATACTTGCCCCCCCAAAAAAAAGTTTAACCCACTAGATTCAACTACAGGTCAGTTTTGACTTCCCTAACTGCACCCATTTGTGCTTAGATAGTATGTCAAGATTCCTCTCAGGTCAACTGCCCCTGCTTCCATCCCATCTATGCTTCCTGTTTTATGCTTGGGTTTAGTTAGGAAATTCTTGTCTATACATGCTTGCATTACAGTATATTTGCTTGATTTTCTGCTTGTCTGGATGGACAATTGGAAGACATTTCCGTTGTAAATCTTTTCTCCGTTACCCTTGGGATTCTTCCGAGAAGATCCCTGAATGGGTCAAAGTCTGCTCTTCTGAAGTCCAGGGTTGTGATCCCACTTTCTTTTATCCCCCCTTTTGGAATTATGAACTGTACTTCACAGTGAAGCTTGCCCCTGATCTTCACAACCCCTACAAGTTCTTCCTTGTAACTGGTGTAAGACACCAGTTGAGTGGAGTGCCTCCTCTCTTCAGCTACTTAATCACATAGTGAGGAAGTTATCATCAATGCACTCCAGAAACCTACCAGATAGATTATGACCTGCTGTGATGATCCTCTACAGTTAGCAAGTTGTTATACTTTCCAATGAGGACCACAGAATGTGAAGCTTCTTCCAGTTTTCAGGTCCTATCTATATCAGTCCTGATTACCCTGATCAGGCAGTCAGTAGCAGACACCCACCTCAACATCACCTGTGTTAATCTACCTGCTAATCCTTATCTATGAGTTCTTGGCTGGCTCATCATCCATCCCCAGGCAGAACCTCATGCATTTTTACTGCTCTCTCACATGAAGAGCAGCTCTCCTTCCCTATTGTCTTAAACTGTCCTTGAAGAACCCATATCTAGCTATTGCAGCACTCCAGTCATGTGAGCCATCCTACTGTGCCTCTGTGATCCAAATGATATCATAACCCTGCAATTGCACACAGAGCTCTAATTCCTTATTTCTTGCCCATGCTGTGTTCACTGGTGTACAAACACTTCATATAATCATCCAGTCATGGTTATTTCCCAGAAATTATTTCCCACCTCAGTGTGTCCACTTAGCATTTCCTCATATTTGTGGACGTACTTGGAATGGTCACATTGTGCCCCGATTTGCTGTTTTCAGGATTACTGTCTATATAATCCCATGCCATTTGCTTGGCAGCCCAGTCTACTTCCTTGCTCACTAATGGGTTGTTATGTCACTTTCTGTTAAAGCTTCTGTCACCAGCCTATCAGCAAGGACGTTTTTTTCCCCATGTTATTAGGTGGATCCTGTCTCTTCCTGGCAGTTCTTGATCATCAGAAAGTTCTATGAAAAGGTAACATCTTGTTGTTGACACCAGCCATGCAAATGGATCTTGACCTATGGAATCCACCCCCTCTTACCACAGATTTTCCCATCTTCAGCAGGATCAAGGAGAAACCACCTAAGCCTCCCATTCCTTGACCACCACCTCCAGCACCATGTAGTCGTGCCTGATGTGCTCCAGGTCTCTCCTGGACTTGTATTTTGTGTACATATGAAGAAGCAACAGAGGTTAGGAGTCTGAGGACTGGGCAAGGCTTGGCATTCTCACTGCAGCATCCTAGTGTCTACCCTGGCAAGCAGCATATCTCCCTAGACAGCAGGTTGGGTCAGCAGCTGAACAGTGAGAGTCATCCCCAAATTATCACACAACAGCAAGTCAGTTAATAGCTATAGTAACCAGCTGACACACAATGCATGTTCATCAAAACAATGCTCTTAAGGAACATATAAAACAACCCTTCTAATTTTACCTTATTTTGGTGAAAACAAAACAGTCCTGATGGGTACTGATTGCTACAAATTTTTTCCTTAACATAGCATATTCTGATGCAAGCAAAGTAACCAAGAGTACATAAAAGCACCATTAGCAACTAACTGGACGTTCAAAATGGTAAGGAGTAAAAAGAAGAAAAGAGGAGAAAAAAAAAAAAACAACAACAACAACAAAAAAAAAACCAGGGCTGAATAAAAGGATCTGGATGCTCTGATTGCCAGCCAAATAGAATCAAAAATGTTCTTACATTATCTGTTTCTAAAAGGCAAATTTTCTCAGGTGACAACAGTCATATACAAGTCAAAGGATACACTAGTCTGCATCATTTAGCAATGATGGAACACAGCGTTTCATTCAATGTATCTTAATAAGGTTATATACAAACTGAAGAAAACTCCTATGAGAATAAGAACGACAAAATTTAGAATCATGAATTAAGAAGAAAAGTTAAAGAGTTGTGTTTGTTTAGTACAAAGTGATTCAGAGGAAACTCCAGGAACAAACTCACCAACAAAGTTTTCAAGCTGACAAGCAGGTATTCTGTATTGCAGCACCGGGAGACATGGGGGATAGCTCCTTCTAATGTCTGTCCCCGTATTGCTACACAAGCCGTCCTTATATAGTCCCTGGGCATACATTCTTGAGGCTACATATAGATTACATCATTTTCCAGAAAGTTTCCCACATGCCTTCAAAAATGTCGTGGTGGTCTCTGAGGGTCATTTACTTCTTCCAACAATCTCCATCACTTCTGGCAGCCTTTGAAGCACACGCAGTAGGTGTTTATACCAGCTTAATCGGTTTGTTAACACTACAGACACAGCAATCATTCTGTCCTTCTTCTTATCAGTTAGTTTAAGGGCAGGCCATCCTGGACACCTGCTATTCCCAGGTATTCCCAGATACTCCTTATCCCTACGTCCTGTTTTTCTATACTGTTTTTCTTACACTCATTTTGTACTAAGGTCATAAGGACCTAAAACTACACCAACTACAACAGTTTATCTTATACAAGAATTCTCAGTATGTTCCCTAGCTGTACTCTATTTTTTTTCTGTGAATCATGTACCTCAGTAATTTTCCATTGTTACTGTTACAAAGCCATCAAACTTAACATTACTTAAAACTGATTCTAAAGGTTTATATATTTCATTTTGTAATTTTGTGCCCCCCTTGTCTCAAAAGGGATGACTGAAGAGTGGCAACATGACAGCTTTCCCCTTTTTTCCAAAGGAAGGACTACGGTGAATTAAACAATCATTTTTAAACAAGAGATATGTGGGTTAGATACAATGGGAGAAAAAATGCTCCTTGTAAGGCTGGTTAAACACTAGAATGACTACACAAGAGTTTTATGCGTTTCCAACATGGGAATCACTCAGGGATCATACAAATATGCTTTCCCTGCCTCAGAACTCAGAGATGGTGATATTAATTTGGAATGTCTCTTCCAGCCCGAGTTTTCCACAATTCTATAATTCCTTTTGATCTAAGCTTTTCCTTCAGAAAGGAAAAGGAGATACCTACTCTACTCCCAACACAGCTGGTTTGGGTTTGGCTTTTTTTTTCCCCTGGTCTGTTATACCAAAGGGGCATGTAATCCTTAGTTCATCACAGAAGATAAAAAGTAAGAAAAGCAGCATTTAACAGGTCAATAATCACAGCAGAGTTGTGACGAAGGCATTTTCACTTGCCTATATCTTCTTCCTTTCTAATTAGGTGCTGACAATGTGGTTGATACTGTATAAAATAGAGAGTATACTTGCTCTGGGGAGCTCAGTGTCTAACAGCCAAAGAATGAAGATCCCTTAGGATTAGTTCTTGTTTCCATGTGCTTTAAAGGGTTGATAATTTTTCACTGTTAGACCTATGAATCACATTCTAAATTGAGACAGAGATAAATAGAAAGCAAGCTATTTCAGGTGAATAGGGACTTGAAAAAACTCTAGGCAACGTGCTGCTTTTGGCAGGCAGAAGAATATTAATATAGAAGTAAGTGCTGAGTGGCATGGATATCATCACACTAGCTAAGAATAGAAAAGCTCTGTCTCTGCTATCACAGAAGAGGTTGATCACTCTATTTAAAATACGGGAGTACTTCATGGTACATCTGGCATTTAAATACTCTATTAATGAACTTTCATTCTTGTTCAGAGTTGCTAGCAAAATATATCCCCTGAGCAAATGGTCCATTGTCACTGATTGACAGAAACACAAATTTACTCATGAATTAAAAAAAGAAAAAGAAAGAAAATTTCCAATCATATAACAGCTGCACCCCCACAGCCAATTATGCAACTCTCCATAATTCATATAATGGGTGTAAAAGGTGTATAAGGATCAAAAGTATATTTCTCATTCTATTCCAAGCATAGCAAGGGAATTTTTAAATCAAACTAGTATTAATTTTAACACTTAACAGAAATAAAATGCCTGAAAAAAATAAACGTAAGTTTCAAAATATACAGAAATTCATGTTAGAATTCAATAGTCTTGAAAGACAAATAAACAAATGCAGGACAAAAATATTTCAGGTAATTTTAACTACACCTATTCTTTATGTAAATAAGCACACAGCAGTGCTCTGCCATAAAGGCCAGCTTTCAAATAAACAGGTCATATATATCATATGATTTTTCATGGCTGAAGACTTTTGACTTTCCATCTAGATGTTTAACAAAGACATAGTCTATAGGAGTAGAACAATATCATTTTTCGATCTCTCTAATGATGTTTATTACATTCTATATTTTAAGTTAAATTTACAATGTAAATTTGTCTATCATGTATTTTAGGATTGCTGATCTAACTTCAACTGATTGAGTTCTGCATCACAAAGCTAATTTACTTTGCTTCTAAGACAGTTTTTGCCTACACTCAATCATCACTGATTCTGTTAAATATAAAATAATGTTTTAATTATACATTTCAATGGAAGCAACGCCTCCTAATCCAGGGATTGCTACATTTTAATGCAATGCAAGCTAGAGAACTAACTATTAATAAGGCCAAGTAATCTGGGAGGATGTGTGAAGCCCACAAAGCCAGATGTACGTATCAGGACTTCTTAAATCAGAATGACTCAGATTATAACTTGCAGGTATGTGGGAGGCATTAAGACAGTGGTCTGGTAACGTGCAAAGTATTTCACTGAACTGCAGCCAACAAAGAAATGCCTCATACTTTCATAAGGGCAAGCCAGAAAAGGGCAAGATTACCATTACAGGCAAAGAATACAAAACTGAAGACAGGTCTGGAAAATGATCAAAATAAACAAATGGATCTATGACTCAGTTGGCTATAGGTAAACAAAGATCTGGGCAAACTAGAAAAAGACAGAGGATATAGTGTGAAGAAAAAGGAATTTTGCCAATACCTCTTCCAATTCCTTTGTAAATAATGGTGATTCCAATAGCCATTCTAAAGTGCTAGAGACTGGAAACGTATCCTTTCTCTGTATACATTTCTTTGTAAAAGTTTATAATTCAAAACAAAAGAAAGTAGCAGAGTTCCTGCTGCTGCTTTGCTGCTGGTTAGGTACATGGATAGCAAATGGCAAAATGACACAGCTGAGTACTCTGTTTTGAGTGGCCACCTGGGGTGACAATTAAACATGCACCTCCATGCACTCCTGCCCAATGGACTGATGGAGTACACTGCTCTCTCAATGCTCTTTCATTTGAAAGTAAAATTACAACACCTGCAGCTTCAAATGCCTTCTCTTCGAGGCAGCAAGTGTATAAAATAACATCTTTTTGATGATCAATTTCTGCATGATGTCTCCAAACCTAATGTTTCCTCTATTAGTAGTGACTTCTGTCTCTTCTCCTCGCTTTCATACTGCATGCAAAATCAGTCTTCAGATATAATTTCTAAGCACTCTATATAAGAAACTACAGATCATACTTAAGCTGTTTATGAATGAGAAATAAAGGTGAAATAAAGCTATTCCTACATCTTCATGTCTTATAAAAAATGTACAAGTTTTCTCTGAAAGTATGAGTTTTGTTTGCTTAGTGCGGGAGTATTTGTGACTCAAAATTCCCCCTGAATTCTGTTCTGAACACTGTTGGGTGTATGCTCACATTACAGGAAGAAAAAGAAGCAACAGATTCACCCAGCTGGCAAGTACCTTCCTGTGGGATAGCTAGACTATTCCTTGCCAATATGCTCATGTATAACAGTGCCAGAACATACTCTCGAGCTCTTTGCAATTATGGCACGCAATTTCAGCACTGCATCCACTTGTAAGACTATCCTGAAGTTGCATGTGAAGTTTCCAATATGATATCCTGAGTATTATTGCTTTTCTGTCAGTATGTTTCAGTAACTGCCAATAAAGGAAGCATGGATAATGGTGTGCTGTCTGAAGGAGTTCTTTCTCACCTATTTCATAGATGTTGTAGGAAATCTTTATCCAAAATTTAAAGCAAAAATAACAAAAACCATTTTTATTATGTATTCTGATACAGAGCCCACAACTAGTTAAAACAACAACAACAAAATCACCACAATAATTCCATCAAAAATTTTATATAAGTGGTGATTTATCACCAATTCCAAGGTCTTCCATCTTCCAGTGGTGCTAGGATAGTACATCAAGAAAAGACCTCTATAACCTTCTCTTTCTCTTGGGATCTCAGATTCTTTTGACAGCTCAACCATTGTCTTTCCAAGATTAAGTATGGTTTGTTTTTTTTTACTTTTGTCCCTGCTAGAAAAAGAATCATCTTCACCCCACCCAGCCCATGGGGGGGCTGAGCTTTTGATCACCAACCAGACAACTAAGCCAGGAGCAGAGTCCTAAATAGCGTCTCTTCAGTATTATTTTACCACCTCATACACCGCAAATCACTTGATAGCATCTTTAATCATATATGAAAGACTGTAACCAGAATGGACTTTTTCTTTATAAAGACATCTTTGCTATAAAGGGAAATAAATAGGAATGTTGTTGAAATATTAATAATAAGTGCTTACTGCTTCTCAAATACCTGACTTCTTTCTTTCAAATACTCAAATTTCTTCTTTCTTCTCTTCCTATGACCCCAAATTTTTTTAATTGATTGATCATATAGTTTCAGGCTTGTTAACACTTGAGTTGCTGGATCTAGTGACACTACTGTACTACTGTCGCATATTTAATTTGCAATGTAGATTGAAGTTGTAATATTTTATCTTCGCTGACGGTACACTTCATTCTTTTTGGATCAGTGTTTATAAAAAACATGTTTATAGGCATCTATTGAGATCTTAATAGGATTGTTCTCAAAAACTGTGATTCATTTAATGGAAAAGGATTAAATTTCCTTCAGCATTGTTATCTCCCTCTGTAGCAGGATTAAATTGATATACTTGAAAAAAGGGGGGGTGGAGGGTGTGCCTGATGTTGGTTTATGTTTCTGTTTT
Source organism: Pezoporus flaviventris (assembly GCF_033815535.1). Lineage (NCBI taxonomy): Eukaryota > Metazoa > Chordata > Aves > Psittaciformes > Psittacidae > Pezoporus > Pezoporus flaviventris. Next base: position 57,290,541 of record NW_026892555.1, read on the forward strand.
AAGTGTGCTCAAACCAAGACAGAAATCCCATCTACTGAGAATACTGAATCCCACAGTATTGTTTTAAAAACCATACTTTTGGTAACTGATCTCTCTTTGCGTGGTATACACTGTGCTGAAATCTGTAAGTGGGTTGTCTAATACAGGTGTTGGACTGAAGGTCAACATCCCACAGGAAAGTGACTGCCTTGTTTCTTGCATTGTTTCAGATTAACCCTAGCCTGTAAATTCAAGAACAAATAGCTGAGATCAGTACTGCCTTGGCCAGGAAAAGGACTTAATAAACTTGCAGATCTCTACTGCACTTAACTTTTAGTATTTTACAGAAAGTGAATCCTCTGTAACTAAGGGCTCAGCACTTCCAGAACTCAGGATGGACTGAATCAAATAAGGGATTTGTTTTGCCTTTGCTTGCTCCTTTTTGTAATCAGCAACCTGAATTTTCAGATCTTAGCTTATCTGAATGCAACCAAAATGTATGTTTCTAATACCTACACTTGCAACAATACAGCGCATAAATGGACTGGCAGAGGAAAAGAAACTAAGGAGACACTACTTCAGTAACATTAGTCCTTATATAATAAAAAAGACACCAGAGTGAAGCAAGCATGCCGAGATGCCGCTAAAGGGTCACAGTTGAGACACTCTGACCTGGACTGCAGTGTCCTACTCTGAAGGACCTTGATCAGCTCTTTCACTAGCAGGACATTCCCTTTTACGTGTGAATGACTGCGAATTGTATGGCTATGCTGATGTGCCCCACAGAGGGAAATCTTTAAAATTCCAAGCTATCTTACCTAACTAAACAATCCAGGGAGACAGAATAATATTTTTCAGAATCAGGGCTCAATTTCTGATTTGATGAGCAGTAGTTTACTAATAAAATGCTAGCAGAGACAGGAAGATAGAGTGGGATTCCTATTTCATCTGTGCCATCAACAAATGTACTGGCTAAAATCAAATTTCAAAAACTTAGTGGTGCAGGCAGAAACAATCTTTGTTGGATTTTTGAAGTTCAGGTATGTCCTACAGGAGTCAGGTTCGCTGTTTCTTTGTAACATTGAAATGATAGAATTGTAGTTAAAACAGGTTTGAGATGAAGTCTCAGAAGGATCAGGCTAGGAAAGGGCTGTTACTTTTATCTTCTGGACTTTGAAATGATAGGAAGTTAGTCTGTATTTAAACTCATTCTTCCCTATCTGGGAAATACAATAAAATATTGAATGAGGTTTATTTTCACTTTGGAGCATGGAAAAGAGGAACAAATTCTTTCTACACTCACAACACCAAATCAATAAACCAATACACAGAACCGGTTATCTTTTGAAAACTATTCTATCACATGTACATAACGATCTTCTAAGGACTTGTCTGCTGTCAGAGAAGCTTCATTATTTGCATTAGAGTTGCCAGTTGACCAATGGTGATAGGCACACATGGGAAAATACTAAAAAAGGGTTCTTTCTCCTCTTACTCATAGAGCTGGAAAAGAGATTAAGTTGGATGAGTGATCAGGTAATTACAAAGCCTTTGGATATGGACAGCTACACAGAATTTACACTGACGTAGTTGAATCTTTTTGTTTCCCTCTTCCCTTTTCCATTTTTAAAAAAGTCTCCTTTTTCTTCTTAAACTTCCCTACTTCTCTCCCTTTTGATGCCACACCATTCCTAAATAGTAATTTTGTTCCTGAACAAGCACATACAGAAAAGCTTCAAGAAAAAAAGCAGCCCTAGTTTCAGACCAGGAATTCCCTCACCATACAACACAAAGATTAAAATATGGTTCATGGGTTACAAAATTCATCCCTGTAATTTCATGGGTAGTTGCAATTTCATCCTCTGAAGAGATCCTATAGCTGTTGAACTGATATGAGAAACTTGGCCCAATGGAAATATCACCGTTACATTGACCATTAGTATCTAAAGTCTGTCATGTAAATCATTGCTGCTGTAACTTCTTGTCAACGTAATTTCCCCTTCTTAATTTTCCGCTTCTCTTAAAATTACATTTTGTCAAAGTAATATAATTCTTTTCTGTTGTTCTTGTTCTTTTCCATGGATTATTCCATTTCTGCATGCTATATAATTAAAAAGAAAAATTACAATACGAGACACTTCCTAAATTGGCATGGCTTTCTGCTTTGCATATATCAGAATTTTTTTAAAAAATGAGAGATTTACTTACCTGGCAGAACAATTTGTATTACTTTTTCCCAAATACCATCTGGGTAAGTTACGATGGAGCGAAAGTGTATACCAACATTCTTCAAAGTGCTCTTGATGAAGGACAAGGACTTGTCTTCACTGGAAACATTTTCAAAGGGAATTCTGCAGTTGTATTTGTCTTCAATATGTATACCATAGATTGGGTGAAAGACAGCTATATTTTCTTTATGAGTTACATTGTTTCATCCAGGATGCCTGGCTTTTCGTGGCTTTTTTTGGGTATATGCATTGCAGTTTCACCTTCACAGTAAGTTTTACAGTTGAATCTGCAAATTTTCCTTTCACGCTGGTTAAAGCACACATAGAAATTCCATTTCAGAATTAACATAATTGAAAATTGAAATTATAGAATAACTCAGAAACAACTTTGGCAGCACTACAAGACAAATTCTGCAGAATATTTTCTCTAAAAAAAAATATCAAACCCTAGAAATCATTATTACTTCTAACTTCTGAATATCATTGAATAGTTAAAATTTGCTTGAACTACACAGTAACACATTTGTGAGTTGCAATTATATCTGTCATGATGTCATAAAAAAAGGAAAGCTGTTAACTAGAAATAAGAAAGCAGCCTTACTTCCACAGAGCTGGAGACCAGCAGTAATGATAGCTGCATGGTCCATCTCAAAAAACACTGGAATCAGTGATTACAGTGTGACCTAGTTTTATGCATATCTCTGTGCACCATGTGCCCTTCATGTAAAATGGATAGTTTTCTTTTGAAATAAACAAAACATCATATGCCTTTTACTTTCACATTCTAAGAAACACTAGGTTCGAGGCCTCAGTGCAGTTGCATCAGAGTCTAGATTCCTATCAAAATCCGTCTCAGAGTAAAGTTTTCATTACTAAAGATTTTTTAGCATTATGCATGAGTACTATGACAACTGATAAAGCCCAGATCTTCAGGTTTCATCAACAGAAGCAAACAGAATTCTTTCATACCATGTATCCAAAACCAACAGAATTTCTCAATTTTTCTGACACTGCAGTTAAATATTTATCTATTATTAAGGGAGTATACAATCTAAAGAGAAGATAAGACACTTCCTATACATAAGAGGTCATCATTCTGTGACTAGTTATAAAAAGTAGTGTCTTCAGGACTGAGAATTTATTTTTGATAACTTGTCATGAGATAGTATTTTGGGATCAAAATTATGCAGCTTGAAAATTCTTTTTCAAAGGTGTAAGAATCCTGAATATTTGTGACTCATGTTGAAATTTGTCAAAACAAGCCACACTTACATTTTTTGTGTATTTTTCTTAGGAAAGAAACCTAACCTAAGTCTTATGGAGCTGCTTAAAATTGGAACATGATTGATTTGAAGGCAAAACTAAGCTTGAATGAACTGGTTACATTTTAAAATAAAAAAGAAATGTAATTTGCACTAAAGCTGACAACAGAAATGAATATTTGAGGTGAGTAATAACCTGCACAAACTTGTGCAGGACTTAGCATTAGATCTGTTTAAAACATCTTCGACAATGCAACAACCTGTCTGGAAAACAAAATCTGAGTGTATTTTTCAGTATTAATCTATGCATGTTTTAGGATAATACAATATTTTTACTGTTTGCAATAATTTCATATTGATGCTTCCTAGTTAGATCTGTAATTCTCCATTGTTGTGGTTGCGCATATTTCTACTCTACCTTATCAATAAACACAGAATCCACGAAACAGTGAAGTAATAAAAAACTGGACTCTATATCAGTTTTTAACTCAAGAGGATGTACTACATGAATGAGAGCCTGATGTACTCTCAGAAATATATAAATACATTAATAATAATGTGTCTTTTGTTAAAATTTAGGGAAAAAGAAAGTAAAGGCTACTTTCCACAATCTTTTAAGCTGACATGATCCTTGTATTCCTGTTATCTAGAACGATTTTCACTAACAATTCAAGTATTTTATTAGTTTTATTCTTCTGGATGGCCTCTCCTTGGAAGGGAGGAGATCTGAGGTTCAATGTGAAGAGGTAATAACTTTTTTATCCTTCATGATTTTCCATTTTTACTTCCTAATTTTCCTTGTATGAGAAATCATGGTCTCAGCTGTAGGTAATTGCATTCATTGTAGGTAATGTATTCCCCCTCAACCAGATTTTTTTGTTTGTTTTATGAAGAAGTTTTATTCTTTGAATTCACCAGGTATGTTACTCATAGATCAGAACTTCTTTAAAAAAAAAACAAAACAAATTATATGCAAAATCTTTTCCTAGAAAGCTGAGTTTAGTCTTCTAAATAATATTTAATAAAAATGACTCCTCATGAAAATTTCTAATGACCTTGTCTCTTCATCTATGTATTGTTTTTATTTCAATATTATGAGAATTTCTGCAAGTACTAGAACTTCACAGCAGCACAAGTTTTGAGGATTAATAAAGAAGTCCTACAACACAACAAGCTGCTTTCAAGCAACTTCTCATTTTCTAAAATTGGGAATTACTTAAATTTCAATTGACCAATTGATATTATCCCAGCAAAACTAAAATCTGGATTTACAAAGTACATATACCTAGACAGTCAGTAACCTATCTGATGCTGAGTGTAAAAATTGAAATAGAAGAGAACTGAGTTGGAGAATGAGGCTTGTTTTATTTGCATTACAAAGTTATCTTCTCAAGCAGATCAAAAGATTACCCTACATTTAGCCTGCCTAAAGAAACAGAAGTATTATTGATAAGAAAAGCAGGAAATGGGAAGCTTTATTAACTGAACTGCAGATTTTGTATTGGAAGATAAAAGATCTTGTGAGTCAAAGGGGTCCAGTTCCTGGATGGTGTGTGGCATCACAGTCTTTAAACCCACTACAGAACAGAGGATCTGTACAGTTTCAGAAATGATTTAAATTGGTTCCAGATTTATGGTTTAAATCTGCAGCCTCGGTAGCTAGCTATTCTCAAACTGCATTTGCAAAAGAATCAAAAAGACAATCTATCTCGCTAGCTTGAAATATTATTCTTTATGTCATACTGCATATGTATATAGTAGTTTACAGATGAGTGGTGTTGCACAAAATCTAAAGTGGAATGAAAAAGATAAACATATATGGGGTATTTTTACTATTAACATTAAAAATGAAACTTTTTACACATCTGTTTTCTTTAATTAAACGCAAGATGAACTACCCAGGGAGTCTCAGAAATGAAGACAAATTTCCTTAAAATTATATTTCACCCATTAATATATATAAATTACAATTTTGCTACTCTGAATTTCATGATTGTTTCTCTCTATCTGGCATTAAAAGAAAAACAGAAGTTAAGAAATTAATGCCCAACCCTACATGATGACTAAGTATCAATGTTAATATGTTAATGTCTAAAGAATTTTATGTTCTGTACAGCAGGCACAGTTACTACAAATGTCAGGGATTCTTGGTCACCTAACCCCAAGAACAGGGTTCCTTGTCATACCTGCTAAAAAAAAAGCAGCCTGTAACTGGAGTGTTCCTGCATCTCCCTCTAAAGACTGCAATGCAGGTTTCCTTTAGACACCCAGGCAACGCACCTGCAAGTCACAAATTAGAAAGCTGTAGGCACTGCAGACATTGACTCTACTGGTGTCATTTTGAAAAAGGCGCACACTTAAAATGTCATATTTTCACAGAAGACACAACCAGTAAAAAGAAAAATACCCACCATCTCCAATCTACCGTCCTGGGCTGTGGACCTGTAAGAGCAGGTAGTGTAAGGAAAGGTCCACCATGCAGCTCCCTCCTTTCCAGATGCTCCTTGTACCTCCCTTACCTTTAACCTCTGTTTCTCCCTCTCCTCCCTGGTACTGAGAGGCTAGAAAATCTGCATATCTCTGATCATCTGTGGATAAGAAACAACAGCAGCTGCACATCTCATGGTCACTCCATCACCTGAGCAGCTCCTTGGGCTCTGCGTGTCTGGATCTCTGCCTACCTTTCCCAGCCTTTCCCTACCTTTCTCAGTCTGGCTCTTCTTTCCCAGTAACTCCACTTTCTCTCCATCCTTTGAATTCCAATGCAAACGAAGGGAAGGCTCAAAACCAAGCTGCATTTAACTAATTGTTGGCTAAATGCCAATTAGAGTTTGAGACCAAATGCAGCACGGTGAGATTTTTCCAGCTGAATGTACAATTGTAGGATGTGGTTAAAATAAATAAATAAATAAACAAATAAAAAGCTAGAAAGAGAAAGATTGTGCAGCAAACACAATGGAGGTCTACAGCTTGGATTTTAATCATGACTTGAACATGCATCTTTGGTGACCCTGGGTGAGTCATTTCATTTCCTGGTGCATTAATTTCCCAAACTCCAGTACATAGCTAATATGTAATGAGTGCCACTGTTTCAAAGCATGTCACAATAATCTCTGTAATGAGTTTTTTTAATGGAAATTGCTATAAAAGTATGAAGAAAAAGACTTACATACAGGGCCAGCACAATATGTTAATACCTTTTTTGATGATTCATTAGTATTTAAGATTTAATAGATAGGCATGTAGCAATACTGCGGAAAGAGTAGAAAATATACTTCCAGATTGCTGTTACCACAAGAACAAAAAAGGCCATGACTGCGGCAGTGCAGTGAAGCAGGAACAGCTAAAAAGGAGACCACTCCAGGTACCACTTCTTCATATACAAACGTGACTAACTGGAAAATGATTAGGACAAAAAAAAACCCTTTACTTTCAGTGAAGATAAATGGGCTGGGAGGAAGGAGGTTTTAGCTCTTTTGCACTTGGTATGAGCATCTCTGAACATTAACCATGTAGAAGCCAGGTTAACCAAAACGGTTCAGTAACAAGTAATATTGTTTTTTTGCATTCTGCACCTAAGGTAACAGAAGCAGTAAAGTCCCCAAAATTAGATTCATGCTTGATTCAGTAACATAATGGATAGCATTCTTCAGTATGCATTCATTAACCTCCAAGATGTTAACACCATCTTTTCTCTCTAACACATTCTTTCCCTCCTTCAAAGAGAAAAAAAAAGTTGTGAATTCAATACAATTGCACTTTAGGCATATATTGGTAAAGATGATTCAGAGAGGAAAAAAATAAATCTAAGAGGCTTTCCCAAATCTAGAAAAGAAAATAAAATCTAATCTACATACTCAAATTTCTCAATAATTTTTTATTGTTAAACACACTGGCCTCCAAGAGTCTATGTTATATAAATTATAGTTCTATAATAAAATGCTTCAACCCAAAAAAATCAATCATTGCAAGAGGATATGTATTCAGAAATCTTTAGATAAAGGACCATGATTCTACATTTCTGGAACTGGAAAATTATTTACATTTTTGGCACTGGATTACTAACTGGATATTCATCCTAACATAACACCTAAGTGGGTCAGGAAGTTAAAGACTGCTAGTGATAAAAAAACACAGTTGTAATACGAAGGCAAGATAAGACTAAATGCTGAGATTCAGGAAGGGTATTTTCAGTTTTTTTCAGGGAGATTATTCATGAGTAATGGATGCCATTAGAATATAGAAAGCTATGTTTAGTGACAGAGTAAGCCAGTGGTGAGATGTACTAGCGGTATAAAGGTCTGATTTAGGCAGTGGAAGAAACACCACTGCTGAAGAAATTTGGAATGCCACAAGCAGTACTGCTGCCACCTGTCAAGTGAAATGCGTTTGGCAGGAGATAACAAGGTTTGTGGGTTTTTTTAAGTTCACTGTTTAAGTAATGTTCTTTTGACGTGTTCGTAGCAGAAGAGTCCACCTGTGAAGACTTGTTGAACTTCAGTGAAGTTTGCATGTCTGCCTGTGAGGGGGAAATCCTTAAAGTACCCATTCAAAGTACTCCTCTGTCCATCTGAATAAAACAAAAGTGGAAAATAGAACAAAAAAGTTAACAAAAAAAAATATATATTATAGAAGATGGAACAAAACAGTTTTTTCTTCTATTTAAATATTTTTTGTTCAGTGATCTTGGCTGTAAATGTCTGCCACTTATTAGGTTAAAAAGGTATCAAAAATGTCCTTAAAAATATTTTATAAATTGTTTTACCTTTACAGTAAGAAGGTAGTACTGGATTTCTATTCAGATTTTGTTGATAATTAATCTATTCATTTTCATCCAGTAATAACATGGAAGACAGCAGTAGAAAACATGAAAAAAATTAATTTTCAAATGACAGTAGTAAATTACATTTGTGTGTCTAAGAATGTAATAATGTGTTTGTTTCTATCAGTTTAGTTCCTGGCTTCCTGTCTCTGATTTTATTAGTTTCCAAAAAGTGATATTATTTGCAGAAACCTCAAAGTTTCATTTTGATAGAAGAAAAATGAAAGCCGAAATGCTTCAAGGTTCCCACACAAATCCATTACTGGGACAGGAAATGGACCTTTCTGTTTCAGAGCACAGCCATTCTCATACACCTATTATTTTTCCTGAATTATCCTTTTCCTGGCTCAACCCTACTTTTTATGTCCATCATGATGTTCAAAAAAAAAAAAACAAAAACAAAAACCAACCAAAAAAACACTAGAAGTCAGTTTAAGGAAATGAATGTTGCTGAATTTTTTCTTTTGCTGGCAGAGGCATATAGAACTGTTTCCTAAACCATACCTTCAAATAGAGCCTGGATGTGAAAGCTTCCTGCAGAGGTGGTTCATTTAAGCTTGAGGCTATCCTTAATTATAGAATGTTGCAAGTGCAGGTATGTCTCCAAGAAAAATCTGTAACTTTCATATGGCAAAGAAGCTTATGACTTTCAAAATAGCCTTCAACATCCAAGGAGAAACACAAGGAGAGAAAACAATGCATTTTTCACATTGGCATCTTTTAACCTTTTTTGTTGATGCATTCAGGACCTGACACAACCTACCTTTCTAGCAAACAAAGTTATCTTGTGCATCTTCTTTTTCTTAAGCCCTTTTTGTACCCCTTTATGGGGAAAAAGCTTGGTAACAGCAAAGTGACAGTTAATCATTTTCTGATAATGCACTTCTCTTTCCTATAAGATCAGCTCAATGAGACAAGGCTATCTAAAATCTCTCCCTAAACACAAAAGAAAAGAGAGAAAGCCAAAACCAAAGGACACCACCTCAAACATCAAACCCAAATATTCCGGAGTTAATAGTGGTGATTAATAAAGCAGAAAACCAGGTAACTGTTTGCTTTGATAGCTATTTCTAGTTTTATGAGCTCTGAATATTGTTTTTTCTGTTTTAAAAAAGGAGGTGCGTGCCATTGTGCAACGGAGATGGAAACTGCTGGTGGTGCTGGGCTGCCAGCCTCTCCCCTGCCCTGGTGCTGAGATGAGCTGGGTACAGATCCCAACAGGCATCAAGATGAAGATAGGGGAGGATGCCGTGTACTTGCCATGTGGGTACTGACTGGAGGAGTCAGGAACAGGTGAGATGGGATCCCAGAGCAGACAAGACCCATGGACTCAGTGTCAGGCTGCCTTATAGGCTTGGACTGGGCTACTCACCCAGGCACAGTGCAGAGGCTTCACAGCAGAAGTGGGGGACACACCTGTTCCTATGAGGACACAGGCTTCTGGGGAAAATGTATTTTCAAACTCTTTTATTTAGTCTGGAGATCTGACTTTTTAAAGAGTTGTCTTGTTCTCGGGCATTGTGCTCTGAAGAAACTCAGCCAAGTACACCAAGGTTTTACATTGGTACAGTAGCTTCAGGGAAAGCAGCAGTAATTCCTATGTGCTGGCTTAGTGGGCCTTTACATAGAAAGGGTTGCAGTCAGATTTCCAGATGCACATGGCACAAATGCAACAAAATTTATTTCTTTTCCTCTTTTTGTCCTTTGACTGGTTTAAAATGTTGGAAGAGGTACCAACCCTACTCAAACTGCCCCTCAAAAGGAGCATACTTCAGAAGAAACAAACATCATCTTCCCCTACAAGTACTTCCCTACTTACTTAATAAATATATTAAAAACAGAAACAAATAAACTCCCCAACATTTTCTAGTATACTTTTGAATGAATAATTAACTAAACTCTCTTCACTCTAGAGGGGAAATTGCTTTCAAGAGGGGATTAGGGAGGACAGAGAAACTACCTCATACAAAATCCTTACACATGGAATTAAAGAATCAACAAAGTCTAAAGAAAAATTTAGAATTCTATTTTATTTTAATGAACTCAGATAATCTGTTGGGTTTGGCGTTAATTTGGGTATCTTTTTGCATTTACACCCCCATATACTGATACATAGCAATTCCTCAAGTAAAAATCCCTTTCCTAGTAAAATCTAGAACAGATGCTTCTTGAGCATGTCGTTATTTTGCAGTTCATTTGCTTAGGCAAAGCCCAACAAAACAGTAGAGCTTTTTCAAGAAAGGCATCCTAGTCAACTGTCGAGTAGTGGAACCAAGGAATATCTGCTACAACCATTTGTTTTAGTAGAAATAGCATAATTGTACCCTAAACTCCTGCCAGATACACTGCAACATTCTACATCTGGTTTATGGTAATGTAGTTCCAAAGAAATCAATGATATTTATACAGACATAAAACAGCAGTGAGTCATATTCTCAATTAGACACTTCAGTTCAAGAAGGAATATCAGAGATTTTTCGTTATTTTACCAAAATTTAGCCTGTAACCATGTTCACAGCTTTCTAAGAACCTGAAAGTTTAATTACATGTATAGGGCTTCTGAACTTTCACTGCAGAATCATCACAAGTTATTTTATAAGGATTTATTTTTTTAATTGAGTTATTGTGCTGGCATAGATCTTCTGTTTCATTAATGTGCTCATAAAAAGAGGCATTGAACTCTGACAGTTTTTATTTTTTTTTAAATTATGTCTGTGTTCTATAGGAATCATGAAATTAAAAGTAACATATCTGCTCAAAAGAGGCTTATCAACTATCCTAATATAACTATCCTAACAGATTGATGCTGTTATCAATTAAAAGTATTATGCTTCTAATTTTATGGTTGGGTTCAATTTCTTTTAGTTGAAATCATGTGTAAAGTCCCTGCCAGTTTGAAGTATAACTCATTTTGAAATATACAAAGTTAAGAATTGCAGATATTTTTTTTCCTACAATTATATCTTTCTATTTTTAATGGACTTCTTTGTTTGTTTTTGTTAATATGAAAGAGATTTTTATTTTTTTTTAAATTGTAGCAATCCGAGTTTATGACGTGCAAGTGTTCAAAGGTTTACCAGAATAATTTAGTGCATTAGATAGACAGGAATTTAAATAGATAATCCCAGGTAAACCTTGCTAGGATAGTTTCAAACAGCTGTCTGACCTATTTAGGCTGATCAGAAATAATCAGAGATGTTTGTTTTGCAGGCAGTTCATTCTTAATGATCTAATGGGAGAATGATCATCATGCACAGGTTAGACTGTCAAACACAAAACTTCAGGGTTTGGGTTATTCAAGCTAATAGCCCGGACCAAGAGCTCCAAGGTCAAAATTGCATCTACCAGATTTCTTGCAGTAGCATTTGTATTCATTGCAAACTACAGGTATTTTGCAATGGGAAACATGACTATATAGCATTAGTACTGTTTGATTCCTTTGAAAAGCATAAAATGAAAGATCCCCTGTATTCTTACAGCTGTGTTTTGTCCCTGGATTCCTGGGATTGAGAGAGTTGTGTGCTTTTTTGTTGCTTCTCTTGTAGATGACAGTAAAAGATATTTCCTGGATATTATGTTCCAGTCTCAATGGGCTTTGTTTTTCCACAAATGAATCAACTGTATTTTCTACTAAGCAAGCCTGAGATGAGCACATATGCATCCTCCTTTCATTTAAGAATGATGTAAAAACCTATTGCTTACCAAACTATATAATTCATATTCTGTATATAATAATATACAGAATGTGGCAGCTGACTTAATTTATCAAATGGTCAATAAGTTCTTCTGAGAACAAAGGTACAGATTTCCTGTCATTCTGACATTAGCCATTCTTCGTGTAGGATGAGTAACATCAAAAGCATCTTAAACAGTTCTCAGTTTTCTTTGCTGAAAAGATTTTGACACTGTTAATTACTTCTGCTAACAGAAATTTCTGACACTTACATGACCTTCTGCTGCTTTTGAAAAAGGCTGTCATGTTTGCTATACTCATATATACAATGAAAACCCCAGGAAATTAAATGAAACAAAATGAAACAAAACAAAACTTGTGTTTAGCATTGTTAGTGACCAAGTCAAGCATTTCCAGTGACTTCATCAAAACATAGGTTTTATGTCTGTTGTGGGGGGACTTCTTGCCCATGACAGAAGCTGATAGTGAACTTGGGCACCATTTCACTCTCTGCTGGTCAGCATCAGACTATCTGTAACTCTAAAACAATCTGTGCTAGTCCCTGTGAAATCAGAAGAAATGATTTTCAGTTCTAACTGAAACTGAAAACAGTTACAATCACAGAATAGGAAAATGGCAGAATGGGAACATTTTAAGGGGAAGAAATATAGAACAGGCAAAGTAGTTTGTGGTATACTCTATTTTCAATGGAAAAGTCCAAGGACTTTGCTGTTCAAGCAGCTTGTACCTTTACACTGCCAACGGTTCGAGTATGTCATCATCCTTGCATAGGTGCATTTGTACCAACAAAAAATTCTATTTATTCGTCACCTACTGATTCATTCACACATAAGAAGGTGAATGCACACATGGAAGTCAACTTTATGTACGGTATTTGCAAAAGAGTCACTAATAATATTGTTGCACCAGTATTAAAAAAAAAAGCACATTAAAGTACTGTAACTATGTTGGCATAAAAACATCCAACATTGAAGCTGTTGCACAAAATCTGTTGACTTATTGTTAAGTGCTTTAACTGCAATTCATACAGAAAGGTTCAACAAAAGTTTCTTGAACCGCAGTAATTGAAAGCATAGAGTCATAGAATCATAAGATAGTCAGGGTTGGAAAGGACCTTCAGATCAACAAGTTCCAACATCTAAAATAGGTCATTTCTAAGCACAAACGGAAAAGAAAAAAAAGAAAAAAAGAGGAAAATAAAGATCAAATAAATGAAATTGAAACTATGATGGCACAGACAGCTGCTGTTTTCACAAGTGTTTATTACAGCTGTGGTCTTTTAAACTTGTTTACTACAAGATCAGGCTATTTTACATATTAAGCTAAATTTTTTGTCTCTTTCACTTTTTTAAGAACCTTTGGTTTTTGCATTTGCCATCTACCACTATTTCCAGTTGGCCATTTTGTCTATAACTGAAAATAAAGCTATGACAGCATGTTGGGGAGAAAGCACAGAATATTTTAAAGTCATATGAAAAAAGTGTGTAGGCTGTTAAGGATCTTTATTCTGATACAATATTGCAAATGCACTCCCAGCATAAAGGAGATTTATTAACATTAAGAGATGTTCCAGTTCAGAGGGAGAGTAAAATAATCCACCCTGAAGAGCTACACTCTGGGTGATTACATTTTGACCTCAATTCTTGCTATATTCTCTAGTGAATTTGTCTGTGCAATAATGTTTCCCCTTCTGGAAACTAATCCAACATCACCTAAAATTAGATTTCTCTATTGATTTTTATGGTCTTTTGCTTCTTAAAATCAATTATTGTTAGATCTATAACAATTTTTTTTTCCACATGATAATTTTTCTATCATAAAATGTTTTTAAAAGCATACTGGAAAAAACCCACAATACTAAACTGTATGTTTAACCATATAGAGACTCTGAATAATTCAAATAGATGAATATAAATCTTTACAATCCATTGCTGTGCTACAATATTTTATTCTTACAGGACGCAAACTTCCTGTCACTAAGAAAGCCAGCTTTATTAACAATATTCATTTTTGCGACTCTAGCCTCAGTCATATTACCATTTAAAACTGTAAAAAAAAATAGTTGCTTTATTCAGATTGGAGGGGAGGTTGCCCTGTCGGTGCATGATAAGTGCAATAAATATAAATAATGCAATGGTATATTACTGTCAACACCCGATGTGAGCAGAGAGTTTTTCTCCTATATATGTTAAATGCAGAAAATAGTAAGGAAAGACTTTCAGAAGCCTCATTAGTTTAACACTAAGCATCACCACTCACTTTCAACTACTTCTTGTTGGTTTGGCTGCTGCGTGGGTGCTGCACAGGGAGGGTTTCTGGCAACCTCCTGTCAAATGGCTCCACTCCTTCTTGTGTATTAATACACATTTATGAGGGATGCTTTGCAAACCTTAAATTATTGCAGAGCAATTTCAGGCAATGCAAGATTTTTCACTCAAGTGTAGCATCTTTATTAGGTCAGAAACCAGCATGCAGGTGAATTTAATATTTCTTTTAAAACTTATTTTTAATGCTGGAAGCCGTGCATCTTGCAGGCATGAAGCAACTACACCAAAGGAACAGTCTAAGGAACAGTTTCCTGAACTGTGGATTAATGAGCAGCTGATGTTTTAATTTACACAAAGAGATTAAAAATCACACCAAAAGTTTCAGAAAAACTGTGAATTCCAATGACATTGCTTCTACCTGCAGCAGAAGCTTGTGAGAGCCCTTTATGCTTCAGGGTTATTTGCCATTTACAAAAAACTTTCAAGGTGCACAGTATCAATTCGCAAAGACACATAGTCTCGGGATTCACCAAATTCCAGGTTCAGGAAGGCTCTGAAATTCAGATAAAGTAGCTTTAATTAGAAGCAACTTAAAAGTTTTTATTCAGGGGCTGTTATTCAACTCTGGAAGACACCTTTCTGAAAAAATCTCCTGCTGGGCATGAAGAACTCTGGCTGAAGACTGAGTCACACTCCAGCTGCCATAGTGATGGGAAAATGGCCCTCTGCAAATCGTCTATTACAGGGAGTACTGCAATGAAAACCAAGAGGAAGGACAATTTTCCCCTTCTTGATTTGGTGAAATCCGCTTTTGAAGCAGAAGCACTTTGAGCGTTTCTGCAACACTCTAAATTTGAATTATGTGATGAATACTGCTATTCTGATGCTAGTATGCTGGTTGCTGTTGCTTCAGTTGAGAATGCGTCTTTCTCTGCCTACCGAAACATTGACACCTGTATTCTCTCAAAACAGTTTTTGCAAGATCTAAACCAAGGACACAGGTGATCTTTTAACTCCCAGTATGTGTAAGGTACCGGCTCACAGGTAGCGAGGTCAAACACTCTCCTCTTCTGCTGCGTGCCATGAGGCACTGCACTGTTACTTAGGGTTATTGAAGGAGTGAGAATTGAAAATATTTGGATTAAAAGGCAATTGATCATATGTTTTTCAGCCTCAGATCAGCCTTCTGAAAATATTCTTAAATAGGAAGCTTTCTAAAGAAAGATAGGCAACACCAGTGAAAAACTGCAAGTTACTTATTCTAGTAAACAAAATCTTGTATTATCTACATGAAGCACTGGGGATTGACAGCCTGTTTTCTAATGGCTTTAAATGCTTCAGACTTTCAATCTACTAGCAGTGTTTCTTCTGAAATGTCATTTAAACTGTAACTGTAAGCTAGACATTACTCAACAGAAAGCAGTCATATAATATGCATGATTCGGGGTTGTTAACTTCAGGCTTCTCAAGACAGAGTATCGGCTTCGATACTAACAGTGAGAATCTGTATGGAGCGATTCTTCTGAAAGCAGACGCGACTTGGCCAGCATTAATTGTGAAAAGAAGCTCAGCAGAATTTCTTGACCTTTTTCCATCTTCTCCAAAAATTCTGTCCAACTGCACCAGTATTGCACTAAAATGGTTGACAAATCAAAGGGAATAACAATCAGCTTCTACCTAGCCTTATCAGCAGTGGACCAAGAATATTTAAGGCACCCCTAAACCAGTTTTTCCCTGATTTTCAGAGAGATGCAACAATTTGGAACTTGGTTGCAGTTTTTCTTTCTCATCATTGAAGTCAGAACCTGCATTCAGTCAGAGCTCTCCTGCTCTAAATAGAGTGAATCGGTAGCCTTTGACCAGTGTGTCTTTTCAAGAGATGCAGGTGAAAGCAGTCAGTCCTGTCTTGGAAGTCATGTTCAATGCTATGTCCTCATGGCTTGTGATCTCAGCCATACATGGCTTAGGCTGGTTCTCTCCTAGCATAACTTTACTGTGAAACAGTTATGGAGTTTTAAGGATATTGCTTATCTTAGTCCTGAACGTAGTTTGCTTTGTTTTTTTTTTCCAGAATATCCTGTAAAGCCACACAACATCCAAGTAAACAAAATACCAGACATGAGATAATAGAAGAGTATTTCTAACCAGCTACATCAGATTCCACATTTGGAAATCTTTTGTTTGCTACAAAATGCTTATTAAACAAGTATTCTAATACAAATAGATCTTGCTTGCAGGTTTAAAGCACTGCGTGTGTGATACATTTGGGTAAAGTACTTAAAACATCACACCATTGTTAATATGCATAATTTAGCATTAAGAAACTATTTTTTGCTTCTAGTAACTGTCATAACTATTTATTTTGATAATTACTTACTGGATTTGCAAGTGAAGGAAGCAAGGTTACCAAAGCTTTCAGCTTTTTACAGTGAAAAGCACATTCTCTTAAGTTGGAGGGCATCTTTCTGACAGGTTAGAAATACCAACAGGCTTGTATGCATTGCTTGTGCTTTGAAAATCATCAGTTGCATTTGGTAGCAGGAATTACTGTTACCCTCTGGGATTTCAGTAAAATCACATGAATGTTGGTCTTAAGTTGGGAAAAGGAGAAGAAACAACAGATGCTGCTTAGAAAAAATAAAGAGCAATAAAAACCTGAAATAATGCATGTACTTTTCAATAGAACAGCAAGAATTATTGAAATGTGTTTGAGTCTTGGTTTAATTTTATAAAATATTCTATTTCAGACTAGTTTGATAATAATGGCTGAACATATAGGTGGCATAATTGTTCACATTAAGAAGAATTAGAAATGCCAAATGAATTCAAGATTTGTGTATTTGATAGAATCACTGGCCAGAAGATTTTACATTACTGCATCTAAAAGGTAGATAAGGGCATGTCAGTAATCCACAACAAAGGAAAAGAGAGACAATAAAAGCAGAAAAACAATAGCACTGAAGTTAATAAAACTTTATTAGAATTCTCTGAAAAAATACATTTTAGACATATATAAAAAATAATAACCATTAATATATATATTAATTTAAAATCTTTATGAGACTACTGAGATTCCTTTATAAAGTAGATTATTTGTATTTTCAGCTGAAGTGGAAAGGAAATGCAAAAATTTTGTGGAAACAAGTTAATTTTTTGTTCTAAAGAGCTCGATCACATATTTATTACAAACACATTTAATTCCAACTGTCTCCCAACATTTCCATTTTGAATAAAAATTATAGAATCATATACAGAAATCACACATGGCTTGATTTCCATTAAAATTACATTTCTGTTCAGCAAAGACTTGCCCACACATGCTAAACACCAAGGATCAGGATCTAAAAGCTTAAAACCTCATAATCCCATTGGCAAGTGATCAGGAAGCTGGAATGAGGACATAACATCTGGATTGATCATTCAACATCGGTCCAGACGTTTATGAAGCATGAGTACATGAGAATCTAAGCATGTACATTTGCTGTAAATCAAATGCAGACTGACACGCTCCCTTTTGGATTTCGGAAAGCAAGTGCTGCGAGAATCTCTTCCAGTGAAAAAGGGAACAGCTTTCACATCATCTTTGGGTTTGGTTTTATTTTTCTCTAAAATGTGTGGTGGCTGAGATTGGCTTGGCAGTGGGAAGATGCAGCTGAATAGCAAACTGAATTGTAAAATCCCTACAGCACCTAAATGCTGTACACAGCTATAAAAATAAGACATGCTCAAGAGTAGCTGGCACTGAGCCAGAGGACACAGACCAACCTCATCCATGGGGCCAAACCTTTGTGGATTACACAACAAGGAGACTAACCAGCTCTTGGGAATGCCCAGAGGCCACACAGAATTGATGACTGAGGTTAGGTAATCATGAAAAAAGAAAGAGAAGGTAATGAATTAAGAACTTGCATCTTCTACGGTGTAGCACAGGAGCCAAAAGATGAGGTATAAAGGACTGAGGTTTGAAGGGATCATTTTTTCCTTTTTTTTTTTTTTTTTTTTCCAACCAGGAGAAACCTGAAATGCTCAGTACGGAAACTTTCCCTCCCCAGTCTGGCCAATATTGCTCCATCATTCCACTGAAGCTAGAAGCCTGTAAGTGCTGTAATTCCAAGTTTGATGTGGAGAGGAACCAATAAGAAATTCCACCAGGGGCTGTGTAGTTACTAGGATTGAGTGAGGAGAATCCATAGTTCCAAATTGCTGGAAAAGCAAAAAAATGTGCCTTACTCAAAGAAAATCTTCTGAAAATTTTCAAGTAGGCTTGAAAACCTATTACTCAAAGCTCTGAAAACTTCATCAGCAAGTCATTACTTAATGTCTCTATTTGGATGAAAACACACACAATCAAAACTAAATGATTTGAGTTTAATCCACATTTTTTTTACCACTCGAGCAAAAATCATTTCTTTGAAAGTTTTGAACGTGCAATAGATGACACATCAATCTTGAAAGTCTGAAAGCCTCAATTCTAGTGGATTTTATGTACAAGCCTCTTCTGAATTTACAGTAACTTCTTTCTTGATTATAAACTTCTCATAAAAGACAAAGCAACCCAGTAAGAGCATGATGTATTTGCAGTTAGTGCAAATGGTAATTGTGTTCTCTTGGATAAGTATTCTCAAGAGACTTTAGCTTGCATGGCCATGCCTTTTATTTAGAGACATTAGATACATGCTGAATATTACTTTTTAAATTCTGTAGTCTACTCAGTGAATCCATCTCCGCTTCAACTGCACTTTCCCCGGTAGGATAAGAAATTATTTTACAGCTCTTAAAATTTGAAGGTATTTTAGGATTTAATTTTCTTTGAAAACCCAAACATGATAAATATCACATCCTTGGAAATAGATACATCTCCAAAATTCCGAAATTAAGTTTAACTGTGAATGAGGTCTCAATATTTTCTTTCATGAAAGCTATGAAGACTAAAAGTTATTGTGAGACTAACTGAGCTAGTCTAAATGCCAGTGAACAGAAATTGTAGTCTCATTTATGTTTTATAATCCATTTTATTAACACGCAGGAATTCAGGATGCAGCCACTGTACATCCCTGATTTTTGAGGGAAAAAACAAAGGGAATGCTGATTTTTAAATAAATAAATGAATGAATTTGTTTTTCCTTAATCTTGAAGGAGTAAATTTTTAAGTATTCTGTGAAGAATGTGCACAATGTGAATACAGTACATGCCCTTTGAAGCTAAAAATTGTTTGGTGTTGCTGCTCAGGAAAATCAAATCAGAAGTATTTACTTCTGCCATTGCTGCAGGTGCTTCCCAAAATTATAAAATGTTGTAAAACACTGAGAAAATAGTGGTTACATCTATGCTCATTTTGGGATAAACAGAGCACTTGCACTAAGGCTTACTGCAACAGCAAGTGTATTCATAATTTATCTGGATTTTTCAATATGAATAATTCCTTCAAGAACTTGTACAGCTCAGTAAAATTGAAATGTTTTATATACAGCAAGCATCCGGTTCTTTTGTTATTTTATTGTACTTATATTTAATGAGGCCATTCAACTAATGCAGACCTATTTCACCTCACTAGGTTCATGTGTACTTCTACACTTTGAAAGAGTGTTGAATGGTTACATCCATTAGACTTAATTTGGCATTAAGTACTTTCATTCTTTGTGTCTCTAAAAAAGAAAGCAAACTGGCAAACAATCTGAGTTTTGACCAGTAACCTGATTTATGAGAGAAATCATTGGGGTCAGTCAAGTATGCTGAAACATAAGTCTCTGAACAGAGACTTGGCACTTGCTATTCCAAGGGGAAGAGACACACACACACCCAAAGCCCACGCAGACCTGTCTGCTGAGTGTTCCCTTGCCCTGCAGCTTATAGCTCTGCAATACTATGGGATGAGCATGACAGCACTTAACAAATGCTTTGCAAGTTACAATAATTATGCAATGTATCAAGTGGGAATGAATCAGGCTCTGGTGCTGCTTTTTGTTAGGTGGAGGAGCGGAAGGTTAGCTGATAATTACATTTCTAGTAATGATTTAATCCAGCCACTCTAAGTGTCATGCTTATGTCAGCTGAATAATTTCAAGTCACACGTTATTCAAGTATTTCAAGTTATTTATAAGCATCACAAATCAAATAAACAAAATCCCCTCTATCGGTGGAATATACTTCCAGTAACTGGTTAGAAAGACTAATTGCAGGTAGACATGACCTTGGTACAACCCTATTAGAGATGTTATCAAAGTTGTGCTTTCTATTTGCTCCCTTTAAGCTGCCCCTGACAGAAAATAAAAAACTTTAGGTGTTGAAGGAAATGGAAACACCCTGCTAGAATGTTTCAGAAGCACGTTTAGCAAAACTGTCATGTGTTCAGGCATCAATGTGTTTTTCTTTCAAACTCATTCAGAACAGATTACTAGAAAGCTTATGACAATAGTTATATAGTAGCAGTTCAAAGATAACACAGGCCTGGATATCAGACTGTTTTTTTCCTTAGGGAAAATATTTGAAGTGCTTATAAATTGCAAACCAACAGATTATGTCTCAAGTATTTTCTACAACGTTGTAACATAACTAGAACTGATAACACATACCTCCCATCCCAAATAAACTGCTATATTAACATAACTGTCACCTGTAAATACCAGCAATTGAGAGATCTTTTTCAACTGTTAGCATCTTAAATAAAAAAGAAAAAGCAACAGTTTGAACTGAAAACTGTTGAAAATAAAACACACCTTACTGTTCTATACCTAATAGGTATAACATACGACTGCCAAATTTTCATTTCTTGAACCACAGTATGTATTGTGCACATGTACAACATTACAAATGACAATCCACTGACAACAAATGCTGATTTCAACTAAAAACCTCTTTATTAAGATGCAAAACAGCAATATGAATACTTTACAATTTCAATGCATAATTTAGGAAAATTACTGATTTTTCACATCCTTTTCATCTGTACATTCCTTCTTCTGTGTACATACTATACATAGCACCATTATGATTTGCCACTGGGATTACATTACTGCGTTTAGTGCGATTTCTTTGGTTCAAAGTGATGAACTTCTTCCTCAAAGGCTTCATAAACTTCCTCCATTGCATATATGCTGCTGCTACAGATCCATGAATTAGAAGTGTTTCCTTCAAATTTATCACTGAGTAAGCTGTCCACTTTCAATATAAATCATTATCTGATGATGATTAACAATCAAGAAGCTGCACTATATTCTCTAAGCATTTTAAATAGTAGGCATGTAGCTCATTTTCTTCTGGCTGTGGAATAGCTAAAAGGAAATAAAAACCCCATGGTTTGAACTTCTAGTTAATTCTTAATAAAAAAATTACTTTTCAAAAATTGCATCAAATGCTTTGCTAGAACTCATTTATGATCTTAACCTGTATATTAATGAGTAGCAAATCAAGTACTCATACTTTATGCTGCAAATTCTGTTTTTTCGTTTTGTTTTGTTCAAAGGCTAGATTTTCGCACCTTTCCAAGCCCCCGCTTGGTTGTGACAAAAAAGTGACAACTGCCTTTTGGTTATGCTATGTTACAATCAAGTCATGCTTTGTTCTTCCTCAAACTTCTTCTTGGGCTCAACAAAGTGAGAAACATAAAATAACAATAGCCATGTTGAAAAATTCCCCCATTTACACTCAGAAGAACAATCTACCATTTTAGCCCAATTATTACTGTAACATGATCAAGGGGTACTTACTAGGGTAGGCTAGTTGAGAACCTTAATGCAGGAAAATAGAGACTGCAACTTCACATGACTGTAAACTGCAACAATTACAGTTCATACTCAATAACTTCATATCATACTCAGTATTCTGATACTTCAGTGGTTATTGAATTAAAAATTGCTATTTCAGTCTAGAACGTCATGTTCTAAAGCAGTACCTAAATAAATGGGGATTAATATTATGAGGCACTGGTCTGAAAAAGATACATATTTCTACCTTGCTGATTCAACATACTGTTCTGAAAATTCCCTGATTAGTGGTAGTTATGCTACAAAGAACAACAAAAACTTACCTATAAATTAACACACTATGAATATATGAAATGTTGCATCTGTTATATTTAATAATTGACTTTGTAACAGATGAGATTGAAACAGTACGCTGACAAAATCAATGGATTTAGGTGACAGTACAGAAGGATTAGCATGAGATAGTCTATCAAGAATACATCTCCTTATTAGTATACTAACAAACACTGGTTAACGTGCAGAAAATCTGTGGCAATTCAGTTGTGCGAAGTACTATGGGAACCTGGTATCATAAGCCCCCCCAGACTGATAAACCTATTTAACGACATCTATCAAGCAATTAAAATGAGACATTTGCATATTTCTGCAAGATCAGAGTGCTCCAATAAACCCCAGCTACAGACCAGTGTTTGAACACACTTCACAATAAATACTCTAGAACTGAAGATGGCAACCTATCATATGAAAGCTATTCAAATGATAGTTACATTCAGTTAGTTAAGCAAAAAACTCAAGTCTTCAGAAAGTCAGCTAACTCATGGTACAGTATTTTAAGACTGGCACAATGATCAGTTCTGATGCCTTCCCTTCGTGGCTGAACACAGTGATGCTGAGCACTGTTAAGCAAAGTCACTGCTAGATGAACAACTTATTGCAAACTTTGCTGCAAGCACAATCAGAACTACAGTTACAAACCAATCTTAGCAATCACCTGAGGTATTATTTATGATATGTTAACCAAGAGGCATTTTTCTATATCTGTATTTTTAAGACGCCTAACCATAAACCATATTATTACTCATGATTTTAGAGACAAAAGTATCCTTTGAAAAAACTGTAGCACAACAAAAACTTACTGCGATTATATAAATTGAAATGTATTCACAATCTGATTGACGAAAAACCACAGAATTGGTATTATTTGCAAATAAGACTTACTTTTCTTCGCTAAAGAATAAGCCTCATCTATTATTCTCCTTATTGATGGATTCTTCAAAGTCACTTTTGCCTGTAGCACACAAAACCAAATAGTGATATGATTTTCTTCCCCACATGTTCACACTTTAACAGTGAAGCTTAGAAAATTAATATAATTCAGCAGAATCTTAGAATTATCACATGACTATATCATCATACAGATTGCATTTATATAAGCAATCACAAATCACAGAGGACAAGCTGCTTCCTTACCATGTTGTTTAACCTCCTAGTCAGAGCACCTATGCGAATACAAAAATAAAATGGAACTGCTACTATAAACTTCACTTTTATTTACTTAAAGGTTGCTGTATTGTTTACAGCATAAAAGTTACATTACAAATTTTTCAAGTATTTCTCAAAATGCTAACCTTCTGATAGTTGTGAAGCAAAGCCCAAAACGAAGCTGCTCCTATTCTCTGAACATCACAACTGTCACTTTCCAAACAGCCAGACAGGACTGCAATCGCTTTATCTAATGAAGAAAATAAAACACAGCAAAACAAAACAAAAAAAAAAAAAGAAAAAAGAAACCACAAAAAAAACAAACTGCAACTAGAAAATATAATCAAACCCACACAAATACATATACATGTCTCAGTATTTTGGAGCACACTTATTTTTATGACAAGTATTGTATGTCAGAGGAATTACACAAACTTTATTATCCAATTAAATTTAAATGTGCTTATGAAATTGGCAGACTGCATTCAAAGAAGTGTTAAAAAGAATACAGCAAAACAAAACTAAGCAAGGTAAACATTAGGCCATCAGTAATAAAACATGCACAGCCATCAGCTATGCAGAGACTGAGTAAGCCATGAAACTGTTTTACAACTCCCAGTATCCACAATTAGAGCCACATCAGGATGGAAATTAAGATGTTTTTATTTTCCTTAGTACTTATTATGTAGATGATTTCTAACCAATGAGAAATATTTGCCACCTCATGGTAGGTGCCTTAATTTCTTAGCTTTGCTCTGAAGCCAGACTCCTCAAGTTTGCTTACCCACTTTGTGATAAAAAAATCACAGATTATGGAACTGAGTAATGTATGCTTAATTAAGCAGCAAATCAGCCCCTTAGGAAAAAAAGAAAAGCATGGACACTATAGAAAACCTACTGAGAAAGACAGGTTCCTTTTTTGCAGTTAAATAGGGGAAACAGGCCTTTTACCAAAAAAAATGAGAAAAAAGTTCTGTGAATGCTGTTACATTAAATATACATGCCATGACATAACACAAAATAGTTTGTCTCATCATTTGTGACTTGCGGGAGCTAATACATTTTGTCCGACTGAAAGACAGGATCTTCATTTATTTCAAACTGACTGACACAAAGGATCCCTTCAAAACCTCCCTGAAAATGAGCTGTTTGAAAAAACTGCAAAAATCCTTTTATTCATCATGTGTTACTATATATTATCAGTCTCATCTTTTATATTTTTAACTTTTTGCTTTTGCTTCTGTTATATATTATTTGATTTTCTGCCAAAATATATGTTCTGTAATTACTTCTACAAAAATAATTTTTATGAAAATGCTTTTCTAAACAACAATATTGTGTTTGTGGTCAGTAACTGAAATTGCAACGAAAACATGGTATTTTGGAAGGCCCAATATTCTCAGAGTAAAATAGCCTGAATACCTTTAAGATACTTACCATTAGCTAAAATCTTTGGCTTATTAGTTGTACTAAAACAAATGTTATGTAGAATAAGAAGTGCTAGATGTTGGCTGCTTTTGTGTTTGTATTTACACATTTCCACAATCTGGTCTAAAAACCCATTTATCTTCATAATCATCTGCTGTCCCTCTTCTCCAAAAGATATGTTCAGTAGCAGCTTTAGCCAAAGAGTAGACACATTTCCAGGATTTTTATTACTTCCTTTCGGTAATGAAAGAGACAGAAAGTTCTGCAGGAAGTTACTCTGTCAGACGGAAGAAGAAAGATGTTAGAAATTATAGTAGTCCATGTTTTGTGCATTGCTGTCTGACCTTCCAGTCTTCACACTTGACCAAAACTTAGTATTAATGTTTCATTTACATATTTCAGGGAACCCATTATTATAGTCAGGAATTTTTGAAAGAATTGCATGTGAAAAAGTATCCACATCTTGGTTAAAATGTTAATATGGTAAAATACATTTTCTTCTGTAATAATTTATGCAATGTAGTTACAGAAAAGTTGACCATATTTCTTTAAAGGCTAATTCCCATACATAAGCTTCTTACTATGCACTTAGCATTTATGCCAAAAAATAAGCTAGAAAAAATTTAAGTGAATCAATGTACTACTTAATTCATTCTTGATTCCTTAGTTATTATTGCTTTTATTAGCACATGTTAAAGAGATCACAGAATATCTCAAATTGGAAGGGACTTAATAAAGGATCTACAGTCCCACACCCCCTTCACTGACAGCCATAGGAATGTTGTCTGGTTTTGTAAGCTTTGAAGAAAGAGATCAGTGTGTTGATGTGGCATACACTACTCCTTCCTAATCTCAGTGTTTGCCTCCACTGTAAGGAGACTCTGAGCAAATGAAAACCTGTTGCATGGGAGAAAAGTTCTAAGGCAACACTCCTATGACTATGATGAAACAAATCCTTGACTAAATATTCCCAACCTCACAGACTTTCAACAACACATACAAGCATCTAGTTACAAGCTAACAATCCAGCATAAAACCTCATTGTGGTTTTATTCACATGAATGTAATATTGGCAATTTAATTTTAACAGATGGAATTAACAACTCAGCATTGCTTACACTTATGAAAGCAGAGCTCAGGAGAGAGAACAAAGACTAAGTATTATCACACTAGAGAGGAACTCTGAACACAGCAAAAGCCAAACCAATTCACAGACCAACTACCATAGAAAAGAACTCAAACTATCACAAAGTTTGAGTTTCAGCAATTTTATAACTGTATGACCAGATTTTACAGAATTAGCACTACAAAAAGACCATACTTCTCCCTGCCTTCTCTAACAGGCAATTAGGTACAAGCACAGAACACTGTTAATGTAAATTGAGATAAATTGTTGAAATTATTGAACTACTATAAAAGATCCTAAAAACAAACACACTTTTTATAAATTCTACTGTGTTAGCTAGTTTTATCATATCACCACTGTAGCTGAGGTTCTACATGGTTTGACTGCTTAAGGTGTTGAATTTATTTAAATGATCAATGATAAATTTTAACAAAACAGATTTCTCAAAAAAAAAATTCATTAAATAGAGCGAGGATCATTCAATATGCAAATTAAAAATGGAAAAGATAGTACTTATATATTCTTATTTATAAAATAACTAGATTTCTAACAGCCAATTATAGACATGCAGGACATCTCTTAAACTATAACTTACAATTTCACTGAAATTCAGAGGTTATAAAAAGCTCTAGTAAAATTTGGCTCCGTATGCTTTTTCTGCTCAGACTATGAACAGGACTGAATTACATGATTCTCTTTGGGAACAGTAACACAACTGAGGAGACAATGGCTTTGATTTCTGCAGAAGCATCTCCATAAGATCACAGAACATTCCATACTGAAATACGAGGGTTTATTAAAAAGGAAAATGCATCCATCACATTCCTAATATCAAGAATATTATGTACTTACCTTCTGAATAATGCCTTTACAGTCATGAGACAAAGCAAGGTTAGAAAGAAGACAAAAGACCACCTGCTGGATTGGGCTGTTATCATTTGACAACTGGGAAGCCAATTTCAAGACGTTATGCATTAATGAACTGCCAGCTGCACTTCGTGCAGATGGAAGTGATGATGATTGTCCACCACTGGCCCAACAAAGTGAAGTACAACCTTAAAAAAATTGAATGTTTATCATATGAGAAATGCACATACACTTAAAAAATAAAATAAAATCTATAGAAAGGGCAGTCTAACAGCTCAAAGATTGAGATGGGACTTTTGAAAGGAGTGTGTTTATTTTTTTCTTTGAACCACAGTGAAGTCAGTGGGACATGCTTTGAATAGAAATGTGCAGTTTTTAACAGCTGAAAACATCTACATGTATTTCTTTCTTTGACTACACTAAGGGGAAGTGGTTAACCAGTTCAGAGTAGGTAAGTTTGGGTCACCTCATAAATCAACTGTTTTGAACAGAAACTAAAAATCCGATGAAACTAAAACTACTTGTCCTTATTAGCAATGAGTTAAGAAACAAGAAAGACCATCAGGACTTCAGCTTGACTTCCAGTACATCACAGGACATTACATTTTAATTTTATATCCTGTGGTTGACTAATACATATGTGACCATTCTTCAGTCCACATTAAAAAAAAAGTCTTTAATAAAAAAAGAAATAAAAAGGCATCACGAGCTCATTTAGTTAATGAGGACATTAACTAAAAAACATGGTTAAAAAGCTCAGAGACTGTTCAGTTAGTACATTTTAACCATGTTAACTCTTTTATGGTATCTTGACAGGGAGAAATTAACAGATAGTTATATATCTCTTCAAGCCACTAGCATATCATTACCTGAGTCAATAACCAGGATATGGAATGAGACAAATTCATATCGGTGGAAAAAAAAAACACCAAAAACTATTACTCATAAATAGAAATAAAAGATTTTCAAATGACAGAGAGAATCCTTATGAAAAATACACAAATATAAACTAGTGAGACCAATGCACAAATAAATGGAAGAAATTTAGTATGGAATTAAATTATATTATTGTATATATCAAAACCAGAATGCTCTCAGTAAGGGCTGAAGTACAAACTATATGAAGTACTGATACATTGTTCTTCAAGAGAGAATTCCTAGAGTAGTATTTTTATAGAATATTATTCAGTTTGGCAAGACTTTCACTTTAACCTTCAAACATAATGGTTTGAATTTAATGCTATTTAATCCTTTAATACAATTGTACTCTTGCTAAATCCAATAGACTGAAACAGGATCTGAAAAAAAGTCTTGCATGTATTAAAATAAAAATTCTTGATAGACTTTGATGGACCAGGGCTTTTACACTTCCCTGTTATGGTATTAATAAACATTCTAAAAGTTTTTCTGTCTTAATTATTGGTTAAATATTTTGATGTATTACATCATAAAGTGACTCTCCTACCTGCAGGATAGTTTGCAGTGTAGACACAAAGCAAATGCAGAGCTATTTGCATTGAGGAGTCATCCATTAAAAACCATGGCCATAGTGAATGCAGAACAGGAACAAGATGAGCTTTGAGTGCTGCCATCTACAAGAACATGAGGAAGAATTTAAACTGCTATACTATTAAATACTTTGAAAATGAAGCATAAACAGAATGAGAAAAGCGTATTTTTATCTTATTGCATCCCGTTATTTTGCTGTAAAAGATTGTAGGGAGAGAACTGACACCCTAATTTCAACACTAATGAAACCAATTCTATCCCAGTCAAAACCAGCACTCATTTTAATTACTGAGACATGCAAACAAAATTTTATTCATTCCAACTGTGGTTGTTCAAGAGCTCCCTATTCTAAAGTTTTGTTCTACTCCAACTAAACTAATTATTAGAACTCAAAATGCATGGAAATAGAAGACTGCAGTTCTACAGAGCAAATGATAGAAAACTTCAGCTACCAACTGCAACTTCCTCCTCTTTTCCAAGAAATTGTCTCTGCCAACCAAGAAATTCGGTCTCCCTGACCGAAACAAAACAAAATATTCCACAATATCTCTTATCTGATATTATGACACAATAAAATTATGGGGACCTTAAGGACAATGAGATGGCTTATTCAGGACCATAGTTTACATGATACTGTATATAGAAAAGTGGTGCTAACACATGCCCACAATATGGATACTTCTGGAAGGTCTGGAAATCTTGGGTTTCCACCAGTGCATTTGCTAAAAGTAGCACAAGTTGTACCACAGTGCCAAGACAAATTTAACCGTGAAAGAGAAAATGGGAATAAATGTGTGAAAGGCATCAGCAGTAAGACAGAGTAGTGATCAGAAAGGAAGAACACAGGAAAGAATGAAAGAAATGTATAAGTTTCCCCATGTTAAAAGCAGGTAAGCAGAAGAACCAAAGTAGAAAAGAAATTGAAAAGCACAAACTAAAAAAAAACCAACAAAACAACAAAGAATGTGGAATGAAAAGAAGAAATTCAAAACAAGATTTTGAGCAAGGAAAATTATGAAAAAAAAACCCAAGATGAAATTAAAAATGTACCTTGCAAGATTAGTGTAATTTAACTCAAAGAAAAATAAATACCAAATTATTATTTAGGGTTTGGGATTTTGTGGGGATTTTTTTGTGTGTTTTTTGGGGGTGTATGGTTTATTTTTCTTTTGCTTGTTTGTTTGGGTTTTCTGTCTTTCAGAAAGGGAAAGGAAAAGAGAGAGTAAAGAAGGAAAGGAAACATAACTTTCCAAGATCTGAAGTATCTCTCTTATGTGACTTATGGCCCCACACCTTTCCTCACATCCATTTTTTACATTATATGCTTTTAAAATTGCAATTATTAATTTCAGCAAACAGAAGTGCATATAAAGGACAACAGCCATCTAAAACTTTGGTAGATGATGTTTCAATAAGAACATTGATTTCCTGTGCATGTATGAAATATTCTTAGGAGGCAGGAATTTAAAATATTCCTTCCATTAATACCAGTCTTTAATTAAGCCAGCTTGAAAATAACTTCAAAGTAGAAAAAAAATAAATCAAGATCTTCATTCATTGACTGAATGTGCTCACATTATTTTAAGAGTAAGAATACTTACTTTACATTCTTCATTTTGAAAGAGGCAGTTTCTGAGGAGCTGCATAGAACACCTTAACTGTTTGTTAAGGTTATCCTCCTATCCAGAGAAATATATTTGAAGATCATCAGCAAAAGACCAGAATTAATTTTGTACAAGAACAAAAGCAATTTCAAAGGAGAGATGCAAATTTAAGACATCAACACTTCGGACACATCTCTGCAACAGTTTCCTTCTCATCTCAGGTAGGATCCATCTCAGCTAGCTTTAAACACTAGTATACTAAAAACATTTATAACAAGTTACTACTAAAGACATTTATGTTAAGTTACTTGGAGTCATTCTCATCTCTCTTTATAACCCACAGACACTATTTCTAGGGGCACTGATCTGGCCAAATGCAGAGATCAGTAATGTAGAACTCCATATCACTTATAACTAATGAAGAATGGGTGGGAACACTTTCTGAGTATTTGTTCCACCCTAAAGCAGACATCTAAAACAAGTCAAATGAATCACTCCCTAGAAGCACCTATTTTTCTTCCTTGGATAACAACAAGGATAAACTAGCTCTGTCCTACAGATCTCTGCATTTGGTCAGACCGATCTATCCTTATATTCTCAGTGTATTGGTTCCCTATCCAAAATAATAGGAATAGTTTCCATCCTGATAAGAATATTACAAAGATAAATACAAACCTTTGCATAGTAAAGTCCTATACTGAGATTCAAATATGCAAGTAGACAAAAAAAAAAAAAAATCTATCTTTGTGACAGCACTGTGACACTAAAAGGCTAATAATGGCTGACCTAACTTTTATAAAGTTGACATACTAAACCACTTCTGAAAGACAATCAAATTACAATACCTTGTTCACCACAGCAGACTATTTCTGTTCTATCAAACATAAAGGAAGAAAAATACAAAATAGGATTCTTGCTTAATCACAGGAAAGGTGACGCAATGATACTTGCTTATAAATCATATTGCACAGTTGATGACATTTAGAGAAGAAGTAAAAGCCTACATCAAAAAAGTTAATGAAAGTCAGGTGTAAGATGAAAAAGAAACACGAGTAGTAACTCTAAGATGCTCCTTCAAGGAACTCCCACACTGTTTATTTATTTAACAAATACAAATACCACTAAATCCTATAAAATGCTACAACTACAACTTATATTTATGTTAAACTTCAATAAGGTTGAAAAAGCTACAGACTGTTGATGGTACTGTCTGTATTTACTTGTTTTAGGTTACCTGGATTTTTACTACGATACTATTTTGAGGTGTTTTGGTTCTCTTTCTCATTTTTTTTCTTTTTTTTTTTTTGAAAGCTTAGCTATTTGTAAGTAGTTTTCATGCCCTTAGTTAAGATCACAGTAACTATGGTGAACAAAAAGGAATATCAGGTAAAACAGTTAAAAGAAAAGAAAGAGAAAAAGAAAAGAAGCTCCGATAACTTCACTTTGAGAACTCTGTCCCGGAGTGGGCTGGGGGGCAGTTTTGTGAATCATCAGCTGAATCTTACTTTTCCTCATGTGAAGCTAGACTGCTTGTCATTATGTACCATATATGATGAACAGCACAGTTACATATGATATAGCAACCTACAGTCCCAGCTCAGCAAAGAAATCTACCACAAAGCCTTTTGTAAATCTCTTTCAAATAATTCTTAACTAAACAGTGTTTCTGACCCTTCTCAGAGGTTCTTTTCTGTCAGGTTTTAAATTCCTTCTACATTTAGGAAAAGAACAAATGTCCTCAGATTTTCCCTTCTCAACCCAAGAAATATCAACCTTGCTGTACATAACCAGGGCAGGACACCTTCCAGCCTCCACCCATTGAACAAAGGATAACAAATGTGCTTAGGAGATCTCAAGGAAAAATATGGTAGCTTTCAAATGTCAAGGTCAAACTCAAATTCTTTTAAGAGCTCACTGTTATAAAACACAGTTCCACACTCACAAATCAAGGCTAATGTCTGGATCTGCCAACGCCTTGGAGAAAAATACTATTGGGCTCAAACAATGCAGAAATATCCTGCAGGAAGATGCTTTCCGCAGTTTCTGCTTTATGTGGACGTGGACAAGATATCAAAGTTGACAGCAGAGGTTATTGTTTGCATTTTAAAAATTCTTTCAGATGAAAGTGGTAGAAAACAACAGATTGCACAAAAATCTTATGAAACGCTTGTCTGATAGTAAGAAATAATCTATGTCTAGGTGTGTTAAGCGAGAGCTGGCTGATGTGAGAGTCTGGAACAACTGGAAGGGAAGTTATTAAAAAAAAAAAAAAAGGCTGAAGAAATTGTGAATGTAGAGAAGAAACTGGGAGTACAAGTGGTGGAAGGACCAGGAGGTAAAAAACCAACTCTGACAAGAAGTTATAGCCAGGGACAATTGAGTCTGATGATAAGAGACTGTGACATCCAGACCAAATATGCAGGAGGACGGAAAACAAATTAGAATTGGAAGCCAGATAATACGACAATGTAGAGAATAAAAAACTGTGACTTACATGTGCAAGCAGGATTGGTTTTGGGGTGTGGAGAAGACTGACTCAGTACAGAGACAAACAACAACAAAGTGGCTAGCACTAGTTGAAAGACAGAGAGAAAACCTGAGAAACAGAAAAAATACTATTGTGGAAAACAGATGGGAAAAATTGGCTGGATTGGGTAGGACCATGAAGTCAAGGCTGAAAATCCAAGTATGTCTGAAAATAATACAGTACTCTTAGATATTGCTGTGAGCTAAATACATATAAATTGCAAGCACTAACAGGTGACAAATGCATGAACATGTATGTGTGTGAATGTCTGAAACTGAACTTTAGAATTGTCAACCAGAAGCCTGCTAGCTCCTGGCTTCAACCAGAATGGGCTAGTTCCTAATTCTAATAACCTGGACTAAAAATGCAAAGTCCTGAATCCTCCAATTACTGAAAAGACATGAGACAGAACCACTAATTCTGAGGCCTATCATGCATTGTATTTAGCATATAGGATATTTAGATTAAGGAAACAGGAGCTTAAGAGTTCTGGAAAGAAAAGTTGGGTGGCAACAAGGATTTCTGAAAAGAAACGGTCTCTGAAAGAAAGAGTCACTGCAAGTGAGAGAAGATCCAGGAGACCAGAGAGACACATGGAGAGAAACATCGGTGCATGCCCAGGGTCTCTGGCCAGTAACACCCAAGACTGGTAACTGAGCAGCTGCAAAGCACCATCTGATGTGATTTTCTGCCTGACTTTCCTGAACCAGCAGGCATTTACATGCTGGAAAGGGAAATTGAGACCTAACGAACATAACTCTGGGTGGGAGAGTGAGTGTGTAAGTTAATCAAGTTGGAAAAAGCTCTAAAATCACTGAAACTTTAAGAAACCCTAGTATACAAATCCAATACAAGCTGTCATTTACTCCGTCTCACCTGTGACAAGTAATAACAGTACTGGCCTCAAGAAAACAAAGAAAGAAAACAAAGAAACAAGAGCTTGGAAGCGCCTTAACATACCAGTCTTCTGATTTTTACAATTACCTTTTTTTTCTGTGCTTTCCCAGCCTTTAAGGAATCCAGATTCAGCTGCACATGAATATGTTTCAATTTCTCTATACAGGTGTTTATCAAGTCAACTGAAAGACAAAAAATATTAGCATTTAGAAGTTCATTCATAATCAAAAGTATTTTATGAAACATAAAATATCTTTCTTGCAATGATCTTGATCACTGTTACCCTTCTGAACTGAAATTTAAGGATTTAGATGTTCAAATTGTGTGAGTTCATACCATATGTTATCTTCTTGATTATCAGGGAGTAACTGTCTCTGAAATAGAATGCATCTAGTTGAATGATCTTAAGAAGCAAGCATACATTTGAAACCTTTTGCAACAGAGTCCTGTGAGAAGAATGCCAAAAGGAAGGAATACTAAAATGGAAAGGGAAAGATGGATTTGGGAAGATGATGATAGCAACTCATAACTCTTCAGGATATCTTGCCTAGAAGGGGCAAGAGGTTATAGCATGCATTTATCTTATCTTACCCAACTTTTCCATAACAGCAGCAGATTTGCTGCATCTGAGGCAGAAGGAAAGCAAATGTGGAGGTGACAAGAAGTGCAGAATTTTGAATTAGGCTCTTTCCTTGGGATCTAGAGTCTTCAATTCACCACAAGATCATGGAGCGAATATATCAGTGGACAAGGGAAGAACTAGGGATCTCATATGAGATTTCCGTGAGGCCTTTGACACGGTCCCCCACAACATCCGTCTCTCAAAATCTGAGAGATACAGATGTGATGGGTGGACTGTCCAGTGGATAAGGAATTGGTTGGACGGTTGGACGGTTACACCCAGAGAAACTGGAGACAAGTGGTGTCCCTCAGGGGTCCATAGTGGGACCAGTATTGACACATCTTGAGGGATGGGATGCCACCTACAGCGCCCTGGACAAGCTTGAGAATTGCGCCTATGTGAACCCCATGAAGTTCAACAAGGCCAAGTGCAAGATCCTGCACCTGGGCCAGGGCAGCCACTGGTATTAATGCAGTCTGGGATGAAAGGATTGAGACCAGCCCTGCCAAGAAGAACATAGGGTTACCGGCAGATGAACAGCTGACAATGTACACTTGCAGACCCAGGTGGCCAACTGTATCCTGGGCTGCATGAAAAGAAGCGTGACCAGCATGTTGAGGGGGGCGATTCTCCCCCTCTACCCCACTCTGCTGAAAACCAACCTAGAGTACTGTGCTCAGCCCTGGGATCCTCTGCCCAGAGGGCAACAAAAATGAGCAGAGGGATGGAACACCACTACTATGAAGAATGGCTGAGAGTTGGGAATGTTCATCCTGGAGAAGAGAAGGCTCTGGGAAGATCTTATTGCAGCCTTTCAATAGTTAATGGGGATTGTAAGAAAGATGGGGACAAACTTTTTAGAAGGACCTGTTGCAATAGGACAAGGGGTAATGGCTTTAGATAAAAAAGCAGGGATTTAGACTAGATATAAGGAAGAAAGTTTTTACAATGAGTATGGTGAAACACTGGAACAGTTTTGCCAGAGAGGTGGCCCATCTGTAGAAATATTTAAGGTCAATTTGGACTGGTCTCTGAGGAACCAGATCTAGTTGAAAATGTCCCTGTTAATTGTAGAGGGGTTAGCCTAAATGACTTTTAAAGGTCCCTTCCAACCCAAATTATTGTATGATTCTGTGATCATAGGCTCATGGGATAATTCAAGTTGGATGAGATTGCTATCAGTTGCCATCTAGTCCAACCTCCTGCTCAAAGTAGGATCAGCTATAAGATCAGGAAAGGTTTACTTGTGGCCTTATTCGGTTGGATCTTGAAACTGACAAAGACAGAGACTGCAAAGTATGTCTAGCTACTGTTTTACTGCCTTTGAATGGAAAATATTTCTTAATAACCAGTTTGACACATTTCAATTTATGCCTATTCTCTCTTGCCCTCCTACATCATGCACTGCTGTGAAAAACCCAGCTCTGTCTTCTCCAAAATCCCAGAGGTACGAGAGGGCTGCTATTAGGTCCTCCCAAAATGTTATTTTTTCCAGGTTGAACACTGACCGTTTCCTCAGTCTTTCCTTTAAGCACAGGTAGGAACAACCATCTTGGTGGCCCTCTGCTGAACTTGCTCCAGTTTGTTGATGTCTTTCTTGTACTGGGCCAAAACTGGACGCATTACTCTGGGTTTGGTTTGACAAGTGCTAAGTAGAAGAAAGATAATCCTTTCCCCTTAATCTACTGGCTGTGTTCCCTGCTAATACAGCCCAGTAGGCTGCTATTTTTCTCACATTCAGCTTGTTGCCTACTAAGACCTCAAGGTCCTTTTCAGCTCCCCAGTCAGCTTGTACTGCTGTAAGGGGGTGCTCCTTTCCAGGAGCAGGATATCTTAAAACGTAGTCCTTAACAGTTGAACAGATGATGTTAGAGCTACAGATATCTTCAGGAGATTGATCTGAACCTCAGAACTTCTCTTCCTTTTCTCTAAGGTTTCTGTTGCATCACAGCAAAGATGATGTGAAGGCTTCTGTACTGTAAAATGTGATGCACTTCATGTACTGATAGTGCTTTCACAGGAAGTTAGGTCTTAGATGATCTCGAGGGTCATCAGTAGAACAGCCCTGATTAAAGCAAGGGCTGAGCAGACCACTAGCTCACTGGGAAAGAGCAGAAAGTAGGTATATAGCACAGGATTTGAAGTTCAGAGTTTTCTTTGCTATTGCTATGAGATTGAGCAGATATGTCTAGGCTATGTATTTCAGCATAGTGTAGTTTTAAAGTACTGAACAAACCAACAGAGAGATGAAAGTAATGAGAAAGCACCCAAGACAAAGTGCACTTGGGCTGATCAGCAGGTATTTAATGTATGACACAAGAAAAACACAAATTAACCAGTCTACTAACTGTGTTCTACTAGAGACAAAAAGACTTTGATTAGAGGTTTTTAAATTTTGTTTTACTGCTGTAAAATCAAAACCTTAGCATGAAAGGTGATTCATTGCAAGGGAAGAAGGTCCTACTTAAACTGTAAAACGGGAAGAAAGAAACAGAGGTAGCAAAGAACAAAGCTAAGAAAAGGTCTCTTTATGTCTAGGTTATTAAGGTTCTAGTCAGAACTGAGAACACAGGGCATATTTTTACCTACAAACCTGCACTGGCATAGCATGAAACAAGAAATGGAAGATTCTACCAGCACAAAATCTCTGGTTTTGAACGGGTGAATATGCCACTAGCAATAAAAGCTCACAGGTTTCTTCTCATTCCAACACAGAGCTGTGATTTCACCACAAGTTTTTACACTGGATACAATGTAATATTTTATCTGCAGCTGAAAATTTTAATTATTAATAATGTTTTCAGTGAAAATCTGCAAAAAAATGCCACTGAAAACTAGGATTTTTGTTTTGACAGAAACCATTATGATTTAAAATAATACATGAAACACCTGCAAGCATTTGATTCATAAATCTTTTAACATACATTTTGAAATGCTTACCTTCCAAAGCAGATTTCTGGGCATTTTTACTGACAGCTAAAAGAGACAGGAGTGCATTCGTAGCAGCTTCTTTCAGCACATCCTTTGAAGACTTTCTTTCACAGATCTATAGATAATGGAATTTTATTACCAAAATGAGAAAGTGACCAAAAGTAGTATTCTTACCTATAAATATCATGATCTATACTTTCATTTGGATGATTCATCACTATATTCCTGTCCAGAGTTCTCCTCTATATTCATTTTTACAGTCTGTCCGCATTGAAGTTTTTAATTATTTTTCCTAATTACAATGTTAAGATGTTTTTTTGCCCCCTCTTAGGCTCACTCCTCTTTTCTTAACATTCTACATTCCTAAAGCCTAGATTCCCAGCCCTAGCATTCCAAGCCTTTTCTAATATTCAGGCTTGCTATTGCAGACGACTCACTGAAATGCCGTTAAGTGCAATTCCACTTTCCTTCAACACAGTGATGAAGAAAAGACATTAAATATCAGTGAAATTCTTTAGAATAAAAATATCATTGACACACTGATACCTGTGGGTTTTTTAGATACTCTTCCAACCAGAGAAAAATTGTCATTTGTCTTATTTTTGTGAACATCACAGTATCTCTAATAACATAAATATAGCCTCTGTGCTTTGAAAGAAATATTTATTTGGAGTCATATAACAAGATAGTTGAAAGACAAGGATCTGTCTGCACTTT
The DNA here is from genome assembly GCF_033815535.1 of Pezoporus flaviventris. NCBI lineage: Eukaryota > Metazoa > Chordata > Aves > Psittaciformes > Psittacidae > Pezoporus > Pezoporus flaviventris. Next base: position 57,328,206 of record NW_026892555.1, read on the forward strand.
ATATATTAGCCACTTGAGAATTTTGTCTACCTAGCAATTTTTCCTAAATTATCATTCCAATACTGATATCCAGTACAACAGAAAATGCTAAGCAGTGTAATACAATAAAATAAGAACTGTTGCTGAATCATACTAGAAAGCGAAACACATTTTAAAGAGCCAAAAATATAGCATCTTAAGAAAAACTTAATACTTCAGACAGAAATCTCATGAGTACCTTAGCCATAGGACCTCATAGATTTTAAATTTCTACATACATCACATATATCACCTTTTATTGGCATTAGCCCTTTAGCTAATAACTGCCACAAATTTTTCAAATTGTAATATGCAATAAAATTTCAACCAAAGCTCTAGGGTTACCAAAGCCAGGCTGGATACGGCTTTGAGCAACCTGATCTGTTGTAAGGTGTCCCTGCTCATGGCAGGAGGATTGGAACTAGATGATCTTGAAGGTCCCTTCCACCCCTAACTATTCCACGAGTCTGCAATTCTATGTGTTCAATGTAACCAGCACTGAAAATGTCGAGGGATGAAGACTACGCGAACAGCTTGAAAACACAAACAGCCAAAACTCATAGATAAGGACAAGGGATACAAAAATAAAGCACCAAGGCATGGGCTGGGTTCTGCATTTATAGCTATTAAAAAAATAAAAAAAAACACATTTAGACTACAATTGGTTTTCTTAGATTACACGTGATCTAATAAAACCAGTTATCAATTAGATACCAAAATCAGATCCTAATTAGATCCCAAAGCTACCAGCAAGAATATTCTAAGTAAATTAACTATTTTTCTGTACTAATAAGTGGTGGTTTCTCTTCAAATTAAATAATTTAGATATTTGCGTAGTTAAAAATACAAAAATCAAATTTTAAGCTTGATGTTAATTTACACAAGCCAGAAAAACATGACTTGGAAGTGTGCGCCTGCAGCCCAGAAAACCAATCACATCCCCGGCTGCATCAAAAGGAGGTGATCAGCAGGTGAAGGGAGGTGACTCTCCCCTCTGCTTTGCTCTTGTGAGTCCCCACCTAGAGTACTGCATCCAGCTCTGGGGCTACCAACACAAGAGGGACATGGACCTTCTCAAGCATGTCCAGAGGAGGGCCACAAGGATGATCAGAGGGCTGGAGCACCTCTGCTATGGAGCACAGACTGAGAAAGCTGGGGTTTAGTCTGGAGAAGACTCTAGGGAGACCTGAGAGCAGCCTTCTGGTACTTAAAGGGGCCTGCAAGAAATCTGGAAAGGGACTTTTTACAAGGGCAGGCAGTGAAAAGACAGGGGAACAGCTTCAAGCAGAAAAAAAAGTATATTTAGATTAGATGTTAGGGAAGAATTCTTCACTATGAGGGTGGTGAGACACTGGAACAGGTTGCCCAGAGAAACTGTGGCTGCCCCATCCCGGGAAGTGTTCAAGGCCAGGCTGGATGGGGCTTTAAGCAACCTGCTCTAGTGGTAGGTGTCCCTACTCTCTGGCAAGACGGTTGGAATCAGATGATGCTTAAGGTCCTTTCCAACCAAAACCATTGTATGAGTCTATGAAAAAGAAACAAAATTATGAGTTCCTTCAATCCTGCATAACCCAAAATGTAGATTAAAGTATCAAAATTCCATTATTTCTTAAAGCATGCTTCTTTATGCTTTTATTTCCTTTACTCTTCAATCAGGAATTGTAGCTTTAATTAAGAAAAAAAAGTCAATTATAGGGAACATTTAAAGAATTAATAATTGACAACTACTAGTTAGTTGAATGGAAAAAAGTTACTGTAAATCTGTAATTTCTCCTGCAAGAAGATTTTATACTTTTAAGCTACTAGCATTAAAGTATTAAAATGTGAATGGACACTATTAACACTTTTTTGAAATTATGATGTATAATAAATTTAAGATGTCCCATAAATCCACAGCAGACATAGCTATGTTAGTCTGCACCTTCTGTAAGTTAGTTATAGGGGAGATGACAGACTTTCTAAAACATTATATATTTTATATGTAGAAAATAAAAGCTAGAGCCTAAATTTGAGACTTATAGATTATGGTTTCCTTATTACTTTTACTTCTGATCTTGAAAATATACATACAAGGGTTAAAGCTGACATCCACAAAAGCACCAAAACCTTTTGAAGTCAACATGTGCATTTACTAAAGTGTTTATATGCAAGAATGCATACTAATTTAGGACCCGGTCTGCTAACATTCACACCTGCAGACAAGGTCCTAAGTTAGCATTTGCCATTGCATATCAACTACTCTGCAGATTTTATGTAGTTAGGATGATTAATGGAGATGAAATGTTTGAAAACTCTCTCCCACTGCCTTTTCTGTGTTAGTCAGCTATTTGCTTAAGTGCTTCTCTTGAAGGAAGGTTATATTTAAATTTTTCAGTCGTCATGTGGTTTGGTACTTTTTTGTGTGAAGTTCTGTGCATGTTTGGCTTTTTTTAACAGCCAACTTTACATCCTATGGGCTCCTTTTTCAACTGCCTCTCAATGACCACTTGTGAGGGAAAGAGGGAAAAAGTAAATAAATATATGTACTTTGCTCTAAAAATTGAAGCTGCTTTTTTTCCTAATTCTGCTATTCTTTTGAGGGAATCACAGCAGCTATATCCCTTTAACGCATTATAAAGCCCCAGCTAACATAAGTTATCTTTTGAGCTATTTTATGAACAAAATGCAATGTCTATCTACTGCTCTGAACAGTTAAAGAGCAGGTTAAAAAGCTGCTGTCTCTTACAATACCATGTCGTAGTGTCTGATGTACTTTTGGCCTGGCTGTAGTTACTTCTTCATTGTGTAGACTTTTTCTGCTGTCACCATAAGAATCACCACAAGAATCACCACTTTTTGATAGCAAAGACTGGTAATCAGCTATGTATACTTGTATGAAAATAAGGGAATGTGACATACTTCCATGTAATTGCATTTCTTGTGCCAGAGCCAAGGAATTCAGTTTTAGGCACATACAAGAACATTAATACAAACCCCTAATAGGATATTTAGCAAATTATGGGCTTTCAATAAAGTGTCCCTGCTTTGCTGTGAATCTCTGAAAAATCATGTCCTTACAGGGAATCTCTAAGCACTCAAATTATCTGCAGTTAGTTGCCCAAGAATTCTAGTTTTAGTGGCCTATATAGCGACAGTAAGAAATATCCTCTCATGAAGTTTCTCCTCCCTAAAAGACACCAGGGTCTCAATGGATAGAAATTATGCTCCAATAAATGCTACAGAAGCACAGTGGTGTAAGACTGCAGCAGAGATGACAGGTATCAGCTAGATCAAGAGAAATCCTCGTAGGAATAAGATTACAAGGATTTGGCAACCATAGGAAGAGAGGAGATTAAGTGACACTATGAGCATTATTTTGGCCACACAATCCAATACACACTAATACATGTTGAAAAAACTAATGTTTTACAGCAAAACAGTACTAAATATGATTCATATAAAAAAAAAAAGAGAGCTATGTTATATGAAATGTGCATCTCTTAGACAAACACAGTCATGAGTCACTATGATTGTTACAGTGACAAAATGCACATAATTTAAAGAAGGCCAGTGAGTACATAAGGAAACCAATTTGCAAGAGAAAAATAGACGAATTTCACATCTTACTTTTTTTCTTACTAAGTAATGGAAGATATTTTAAAAGTTTGTATGTAAGTGAAGGATGTAAATATAAAGCAGGTAAAAATAATCAGTTGGGACAGTATATAAAAGTATAAATAAGAATTTATGATGAGATTACACTAAGCAAGACATAACATTCAGAATAAGTATCTAGAAAAAAAACATTTTGTCACCAAAATATGTATTTCATCAGGCAACAAAGTTCAAAAAAAAGTAGTGAAAATACACTATCTGGCCAATTTAAAACTAGCCTGGAAAATACATTAATATGTGCTCCTTAAATGCAGCAACATTGATATTACACTATTAGGGAATGAACTAGAAGGCTTAATGATTCATTTTGGTTCACAATTTTTGTGAAGGCAGCTGTTATAAAAAACAATGTTGTAATTTACAGTGAGGATAACTACGTGTCAAACCTTAAAAAAATCTCATTACATGTTTGGAAAAGCAGGAAAATAAAAGTCTATGTATTTGGCCAAATATATTCTATGTATTATATCTCTTCTACATAATATTACCATGCTGCTGCAGCACAATTGCCTAGCAAGGCCCTTCCTAGAAGCTGCTGCTTTACATTTGTTCCAGCTTATTACCTGAATTTCAAAAATGAGTGTAATAGATGTCTCAAATTAAAGACGTCTTGGTTCATAACTGGAAACAACTGATTTTTTTTTATTAGGTAACTACATTCCTTTTTAAGAAAATACAAAAATACAAAAATATATCCTGCAATCACATCTTGAAATTTTAAATACCTGAATAATTAATGCAGTAAGTTGAGTTACCGATGCCTGGCATCCTTCAATGTGATCCAGAAGAAAGCTAATAGATGGATTCTGACATGTATTCTCTTTATCTTGGATCTGTCTTCTTCCTTCTTCATTCAAAAGGACAGAGAGGAACTGTAAACTAGTCATACATAATGCAGGACATGTGTTTGACAGATGAATACAATCACAAATGTTATCTGAAAGGTTAAACAGAAAAATAAAGAATTTTATATTTCATTCTAAATAAAGCTTAAGTGCTTTGCAACTCAGAAATTCTTATCAAAAGAAAGCATGCAAGCAAGAAGCAGTTATACCTGTTCACTGCACATGGAATTTACAAATTCTATTCATTTACAAGTCTTTAAAAATCTAAGAAAGAAAAATTTGGGGTTTATAACATCTGAATGAACTCTGCATTGCTTTGACTATAAAACAAGAACAACAACAACAAAAAAACTGATTTGCTATATCAGTCTTTTGTTCAAGAATTTTCTGAACTCCTCTCACTTTATTCAACAGCTTACATTATAATGCCAACAGTACCCATCAGCTGCTTTGTGTGCACTTGGATTTGGATTCCCTAGATCACTTAACATGCAACTACATGAACGGATTATGCTCATAATTTAGTACCAAAACATGTCAGAGAATCTTGGGGACCTAGAGCCCTAACAAGGCAAATAACTAATGAAGAAATAATTTAAAAAAAAAAACAAACAAAAAACACCAAAAAACATCCAAACCCCCCCAACAACTCCCTTTATAATAAACATTTAAAAAAACCAAATAAACAAATAAAAACCCCAACATAACATATAAGGGGAAAAAAATGAAGTCCTAATGGATTATTTCAGTCTTTACTCAGAGGTGCCATATTAGGTTAAAATTTACAACTAGAATCACTAACCCATATATGCAAACGGAACTTGTGAATTTATCTGACAGTTCAAAGGTTAGTCTGCTGAGATCAGAAAGAGTTGTAAAAACCCAGTTAAGGGAAAAAGTTAGTCAAGCTCTGGACACATCTGGTTTTCATTCTGCATATGCCACTGCTAATTACTTAATAGCATCTAAACAGGAATGTCCCTCTTTTATGTTTATTTATTTTATTAGTTGCTAGGTTAAAATCCATCCAGGAATAGTCATTACCAATTATTGCTGTACAATGATTTGCAAGGGCTTCTGTCACAAACGGAAAAGATATTTGGCCACTCTTCCACAGTAACGTAGCCAGAAGGTTGAAAAAGTCGACCCATGTTTCATGAAGCACAGATGTTAACTCGGTATCTGCAAAGACAACCGGGGGGGGGAGGGGGGGGTGGGTGGAAATAAAACCATTCACATGTGTGCACAAACCAGGACAGCTAAGCCTGACAACAACTACCAACTTAAATGAAGGTGGTATGTAAATAAAGACCTGACTCTGCCTGGCTACAATAGGAACAAAGTGCTTCTTTACCTAGCCCATCTTTGGAGCGATTGGCAAGAATCATAAATGCATTTCCCAAGAGAGGTTTCAACACTTCATCCTGGCTTACAAGCTGAGCGTCCACCAGTAAACATGATTTCAGAAGCCTGGACACAGATGACAAGTACTGAAGTAGCAATAACACCTGTTAAATATTTTTAAAAATATATGAAATAAATATTTGCATCTTCAACATTTTTTTTAATTTAAATACATCACCTCAACTGACTCTTAATGTTTTGAATAAATAGAAAAAATAAGAAATAATAGGATATTAATTAAATTTTTTATTGTAGAAGATGAAACAGAATTCTTAGTCTGGAAACACGTGTGAAATCAATTTTCTAGTCATAAAGTTCCTTGCGAAAAAGTCATAACTCTTGTTATATGTACACCATCATATTCTCTGGAAGCTCACAAGGAAAAACTTAAAAACCGTCATTAATATTGACAAGTACATGTAGTTTCTGAAAACAAACTCAATTTAAAGCTTTAGGAAAAAAAAAAAAAATAATCCTGATATATTTATTTATTCTCCCAGATTTCTGCAGAAACACATTTTCTTAACAACCTGTGTATCTTTCTTCAAAGTAAATCTGAATCCAGAGCAGCAGAAGCCTTAAAATAGTGCTGACCCATGAATATACATGTTCTATATGTTATATACAGAAAGTTAAATTTGATACAAAAGGAGTTCCATTGGCAGTAACCCTATATGCTTTGAATATGTCAAAATTAGTTGAGAACTACATGCCTGCAGGATTGGAGACAAAGAAAAGATGCCTGTTTTGTTGCAGAAAATAAATACGAAATATGTCAGTAACTGTCTCATATTTCAATACTGATAAAAGAAATTCTATTACATGATTTCTGTAACCACTAAATTCAGTTTGTATTTTTCAAACACTGGTTTTCAGTTTGATGGTTCTATATATAGTTCTAACACAGAAATTGTTCTGTTAAAACACAGTTTATTTTTTCTTAAACCTTGTCAAAAGCACAGATTCACACAAATGTAGCCTATAGCAGCCAGTGTGTCTGCACTATGATAATGAATATAGATTATGTAAACATAATTATTTTTATAATTTGAAAAAAAAAAAAAAAAAGAAAGTAACAAACACTTCTCTAACCTGAGCTTTTACATGTTCTATATGGCAAGGATGACCCAACGGAGCTTTCAGTTCCAAGATACATCTCTCAACAAGATTAGCACTTACAAGACTAAAATAAAATAAAGTTGGTTAGAAATATACTTAAGTAATTAAGCTGTCAACTAATTTAACATTACATAGAGGAGAACATTTTAAATCAACAGTAAAAAATTTCTTAAAGTAGTGGGGTTTAGCAGTAAGTCTATTCAATGGCAACTGTAGTAGCAGTGAGTTGTTTCAAAATAGACTAACAAAATCCAATGGCTGTTACTGTACCATTTGCTTGGGGGGGGGGAGGGGGCAGGTATATGTTTGTATAATTGTTGGAGTTTTTATCAGTAATTGCAGTATGAAGAGCAACTACAAAAGTTCTTGAAAACCTTAAGAAAAACTGAACCAATTTTCAGGCTTCACTTCAGGACTTACAAACACTTTATACAGATGAAAGAATTTGTTACTATGCAAGTGGAAACATGAAATACAATCTGAAGACTATTTTGAAGTGGTTCTTTCTTTAAAAAAAGAAATGAAACACAAAGGTCTACCATCCAATACTTTCCCAAATATGGCGATCATTCTTTAGTCTCTTTTAGAGTGACAGATCTGGCTCATCCTCAAAATGCTGCATATAATTTAAAGAAGAAAATCATAAAAAGAACTGGAAAGAATTGCAGTTCTTAATACCTTACTATATAATTTACTATTCTACTAAAGAAAAAAAAAAAGTTATCCTTATCCAAAAAGGATGACTAAATAACTATCTAGACAGAACCCTAAAACATTACCAGAGGAACACAGAAGTGGAATCCAGAAATGGAATCTCCAATATGACTATCTTTTCTGTGACATAAAGAAGTAATAGAGATTCTTTTTTTGTTGATTGTATTTTTTAAGGCATTTCTGAACACTTCAGAAGGAAGAAGTGATCAATACAATAATTTTGATAAGAAACACTGGTAGATCTCATTTCAAACTTTTAGCCTCTACTGCTACACCTTGTTTGTAATTTGGCAGTTATTTATTGATCTCATACCTGCTGAGAGCTGTTAGCAAATGTGCCTGTTGAAGAGCAATTCCAGTATCTTCTGGAGTAACAACCAGCAGGTTGTGCAGAAGGTTGCAAACAGCTGACAAAAGCGCAGGTGTTACTACAGCCCACTGTTTAGAAAGGGCAGCAGACATGGGAGAATCATGTTGACTTGGAGATTCTGTTGTGGCTGTTTCACTTTGACCTAGAGTGCATTTAATAACAACAAAAACAAAAATAAAACAAAAAAAAAACCAGAAAAAAAAAAGAAGAAACACAAAATATTAATTAGAGCAGTTACAGAAAACAAATTGCTTTTTATTTTTCATAAAACATCCAATTTAACTTTGCATTTAAAAGGTATATTTGGATGAAAATAAACAAAATAAAACCAAAAGGAAATAAAAAAGAAATCAGATACTGGAAAAGCATTATTTGAAATAGTCCTGAAATAATATGTTTGTTCTACTAGGCACTAATAATTGTTAAAAATAAATGGTGAATTTGGAAAAATATATAGCTTTACTTCTATCCTTCACAGAAAAATATTTTATATTAGTACACAGAAGTCTCTACATATATTATACGTATTTTTTTACATTACATACATTTTTATCTATCTACATACATAGAGAATTATATATACATTGCTGTGTGTGTGCATATATGTACATGGCAGCTTTACAAAAATTGACTGTTTTGAAAGGGTGAATGGATGCCAGAAATAGAACTTCAGTCTTGTGTGACATTTCACACAGTATCAACCATTTTTACTTATTTTTCTCAAGTATATTTCACCCTTAATTTTAAAGGCAGTGTTTCGTGTTTGTCTTCTAAAACAACCACTAGAAGCATCAATGGTCACTGTTCCAGCAATACACAAGTTCCATATGCGTGGACAAATACTGGAATACGGGCAGGCTAATACATCATACTAATAATTAGGTACCAAACCCAAAGTTTGACTTACCTTGTGCTATAAGCCGATCAACTACAGTTTCAGGAATAAAACTGATTGGATTTGTTGGAACTGTTGCCTGAAGCTCAGTAACAGTCCCCAGTGTTGGTGACATAGACAGAATCTAGAAAGCCATAAAAAGGAAATTAGTCGATCCCAGCTTTTACAGAGCAGACTTCTATTTATATTTTGCTTGGGGTGCAAGGGGAACCACAACATGACAGGACCCAGTAAAACCAAAACACAATGCAAAAACTACACTTCATAACCAGTTTGACTACATTTCGTTCCCTATATCTGTGTGTATGTATATACATGTTCTATAAACATCCAATAACTGAAACTACTGAAAGATGTTTCTGGCTGTTTGCATTTCACATTTCCGTTAAAAACTGATCAATGGTCATGTTACTGAAAATTCCTCCTCTTCATCCCTCTTTCATCTATATAATTGACTCAATCTTCATTCTGATAAAGATAGGCATTACTGAAGCATTTAAACTCAATTTTTTCATGGATTATTTACTCTACTGAGAACATCAGCACTTGTCCATTTGTAGCAGGACATGATCAGATAAAAATATCACAAGTGCATTAGTCATCAGCCAAAGCTGACATTCCAGAGACTTTCTGACTGGGTTCTTCTCTTAATCTTAGGCCTCTGTGTATCCATTTCACAGTGCAGATATATTTACATGATAGTAAATTCTACTGTCATACTACCATGGTCCTCCTTCCAGTTTTACATTATCTATCACATTATTAATTTTGCATGCTTTCAAAAGTTCCTAATGCTCTTGCTACTGTGTTTAAAACCACAAGCTTGAGGCAGGAGACCCAGAGTCTCCAGCTTAGTAAGATGCTTTTGTGACACAACAAGACCTGTGACCTATTTCAAGAGTACAGGATAAGTATCTCCCATGTCAGGACAATTTTTAATTTCTGTTTTTTGTTTTCTAACTGGATCATTCACATCATAAAAGTTTTCTTCAAGAATTTCACTATACAGTGTAAAGAATACAGAATGCTGGGGAATCCAGTGAGTTTGAAGGAGGATGTCATTAGGCTTTCCCTCACAGCAAACTTCCTAAGGAAGACCAAAATATTTCAAAGATTTTTTTTTTTTCCCAGTTCTATTAGAAAATCAGTTGGAATACTTGTTTTTACCTAAAGGAAAATCAAAAGTTACTTAATTGACAAAAACTGTGGAGGAAAGAAATCACAGATTACTCCCTTCCTAGCTATTGTATCCTTGAAGTTAGGTCACTGTTTTCCAGGTTTAGCTTTGATTTACTCAGCAGCATTTCGAGCTACAGGAACAGTCAGCTTAGTCTTTTCTCATCTCCTAGAAGGTTTAACCCCACCTCCCACTCCCTATCACTTTCAAATGTTGTTAGGCATCTATTGGTGCATCTTTAATTGCAACCACACTGCCTGCATGACCTAAAGGTTGCCATCTCCATGCTGTAACTCCCTTCTCCCCCCTATTTTTTTTCTTGTCTCCCATTATTGCTCATCCTACAGTCCTTAATCTTTTTCCTCATGCATGCTCATTTGTTCCTTAAAAAAGGCAGAAGATTACTGTAACAGAGAAAACAAGCTACAGTAAGACGTGGGATGCATGTCTGAATCCCAGGATTTGCATATAGCTTGAGTCACAGAAACACTAGGACATGCTTGGCTAAATAGTTTTCCTGTTAGTAAAACGCAGTACCAAATTGTACCAATGAACAAACTCAAGTTCTGGTTAGATCATACAAATAAAAATCATATTTACCAATTGAAATAAGCTATTTAAAGCGTCACGCTTGCTGATTAAAATAATTATTAAAATCTATTATTTATATTAAACCAATCCACCTTGACACATGATAAATTCTGCACTTATTCAGCAACATGCTTCAATTCCAAGCATTCTAGTAAGTGACAAAAACAAACACTTTCTCAAAAAGTACAAACCCAAAATGCAACTTCTAGCAGTCCATACGGTTCTTCCGCAATAAGAAAAGCACTAAAAGTATTACTATGCTGAAAGTAATTTTGAATATTTTATTATGAATTATATAAGTTTTCACGTATTAGTAAATACTATCACCTACATTACACACTTCTTTCTCACATTCTACAACAGTCTGAGCACTTTGGGCAAAGAAATAAAATACAAGTTCTTAGACAAGTTAAAAAAAAAATTAATAAATGCTTTATCTACTTAGAATAATACCAGCTTCCTGCACTGATAGAACATTTATTGGTAATTGTTTCACAGTGGAACATGGGTTAAGACCAGAAATTTTCTGCTGTCTTAACAGAGGAGACATAGTAGCACAATGAAGTTGTTTTCACAATGTTCTGCCCTCCAGGAGAGAAAAGATATTACAATTTTTATAAATCTCTTTGATAAGGATGAACTGGGAGTCTGGGACATTGTACCTAGTAAAGGATATTTTCTACTGCCACTACAATCTTTCTGGGAGCAATGCAGCATTCTGTGGCTTAACAGTGAAACCACAGACTTTGGAAGGGGGTTTAATTGGGGAATAGAAAGGGTTGTGTGTGGGGAGAAGATGAGGATTGCAGATTAGAACTAATACAAAAACTGTCTGAGTGGAAACACAGGAGAAATGTGAGGGGCTTGCCATTTATCTACCAGATATGAATAAAAGGTCTTCTCTTAACCTCTAGTATAAAAATCCCACTGGCACTGCTTTAATAGGCTTGCAGTGATTAATTCTATTCAGTTCTATTTTCAAAGGTTTAAATCACTTAACTGTATAGCAGTCTGGTAACCATGGTTCCATAAAATAAAGCACATATTTTTGTAAAATAGCAAGAAGATTTCATAGGAAAAATGGCCATGACTTAACACTACCTGGGAAATATCTGTAGATCTTTAACCTGCACCATTTTTAGCTCAAGTTTTTTAATAACTGTTCATTTTGCTAAGCTGTCCTGAGCACAGAACAGCCCTAGTGTATTTATACATTGTGAAGCAAGTTAGAATATCTATGCTGATTGGTGTTCTCCATCATACGTACTAAATATAAACCAAACATGTTGGTTACAACAGAAATGAAGATTTGTCCTCTGTAATGATAACCTGAGTTAATGTTTAAACTATGAATTCTTTATATTTTTAAACTCAGAATTGGGCATTCTGCAGTATCCACATTCCAGCTTACAGAAAAATAAACATAAATTTGGTAAAAATCTTTAATCCAGAGAACTTAAAAGACACTAAATACAGTGCGTAGATAACAGCTAACAAAATGGTGCTGCTGCTTTCACATGACCTTGAAACATTGATTTCATCCTCACATTGCTATTCTTTATAAAATGGGCAAGAGAGTACTTATAGCCTCTGCAAGACCTCTGACAGACTATTTTATACACTAAATTCAAAAAAGAAAGTTTCCTGTTATTGACGTACCTGCTTTTTAACGTTTTCAATTTTATTTTCTGCAAATTTGGGGATGGGGAAAAAAAATGATGGAGCAAAAAGTAATTTAGATTTTTATTTTCACTTAAGATAGCTCAAGTAAAGTATTGATTACATGAAAACTGAAAACAGAGGAAAACTAACAGTGTCTTTTTTTTTTTGCCAAAACTGTTTTCAAACATAAAAAAAAAAATACAGTGGATCTTTTCACAGAAAAAAAAATCACATAATTTAGTAAAAATACATCACTTTTGCTTCTCCAAATATATTCAGGATATGGCTTACTGAAGATAAAAGCAGTTTCAGCTTCCTAGCCTGACATTCATCAAATGCACAAATATGGACAAATTTAGGAAAACTAAAAAAAATCCCAAATATCAGAGAAGATCTTCTGATAGAAACAATTCTGCTTGGTTTGACAGCTGGTAGCTGTCAATTATTTGTGTATGTCGACCATGGAAAACCTATTTTTCCCTTCAGTAAGAACAGCAGGCTCCCTTTCATCTGCGATAGGGAAAGCATGCCATCTAGCGGGCTTGGAATAATACTATCATCAATATATAAAACTTCAAACTTTTGGCAATGACTTCACCATGTATTCCTTAATTTTTTCATACATCAAAATGGAAATCTTTGGGCCAAACTGTAGGAATATAAAATTTAAATTTATCTAGGAATAAACTGTGAATTAAGGACAATTTTGAGATTTTAAAGGTATTTTAAAGGTTTTTCCAAACTTTACTAGAAGCACAGTTAATAGTCATTAACTGCTCCCTGAAATACAGTTTGTACTTAGCCTTAGTTCTCTTCCTCTGTCCTTCTTCTCCTAAGTACTATTGGCATTTGAACATCAGACCTCTGCATCTTACCATCTGTCATGTCAGCAATGGTACTTTATTAGAGATAAGAAACTTAGTAAAAACAAGAATTTAGAGCTGCTAAAACGGTCCATGAATGACAAATGGTAATTAACTTCTATAAGTGACAATCAAAGTTTTTCTGTGAAACTTTCATATGTATCAGGGGAAGAAGAAAAACAAAACAAAACTAACACTTGAATAAAATTCTCTTACATTCTCTGTAAGAGCATAATCTTAGCAAATATAAAGTCTCAACATCTGGAAGACTGACACAAGTAAGTGTATTTTAGCATCTGAGTTTTCCACTTTAAATAATTAGTTGCCCATTCGTTAAATAGAATTTTAGTGCTATACTTTTACATTAAACTATGATGCTACTTTACACATACAAATACAAATTTGGTATAGTATTGAAATTATTTTTTCCCTTTTTCTGCTGAAGCAATTTCATGTAATGAACTCTTCATGAGAACTCAAGCACAAGTTTAAGGAGATTAGAGACAAAACCCTGATGAATTGCTGAAATTTACTTTTCACTCAAGTAACATGAACCAAACAAGATTAAATTTGTTCAACTTTTATTCCTATCAGAAAGTGGCATTTAATTTATTCATTAAAAAGCAATTTGGAAACAACTGCTTTCAAACAACCTGAGATTTTTTTGTACCTGTTTTTAGAGCACTATTCCTGTTAGCATATACTTTCTGAGTTACATGCACTTTCATTTCTTTTAGTTTCAAATATTCAAATTTGAATATTTGTGTTTAAAATCACCCCAAGAGTCTTTGGGGGGGGTTGGGTTCTTTAGATAAATGAAAATCAAAATAATTAATACAATTTCAGAAAAAGAGAAATTTTAGCTTGACACTAGGATACACCTTTTGCTCAATTACCAAAAACATGCCAGATAACAGTCACAGTACTAGACAGCAACAAATTCATAAAAGAGAACAGTAAGGAAAAATTAAAATTGCAAAATATTTTCAGACAAAACTCCACTACTGGCTTTTCTGTGTTTTAATGTCATGATCCACAGGAAAACTGGACATAACAATTTTAGTGAACAAAATAAGATAGCATCCTGTGCTTTATCATTCTTTGTCATATACCACATCTGTTTAACATAAAAACTTCTGAGCTATGACATTATGGCTTTCATATTACACTAGATAGTCTTTCATAAATCAAAAATTTTTGAAGAAAAAATTATTAAAATGGATTTCAGTGCAACATGTCAGAGTTTTCTTGGTTATGCTGCAGTCTGTGAAAATATATGATTTTTATCATGTAACTAATGAATGTTATAAAAGCTTCCTCCACAGCCTGATCTGATATTACAAATCTACTCTGGAAGTAGAAGAATGTATTTCAATGCCTCTTCCTTTGCATCAGCCATCTTGAAAGACAGCATATGTTTATAGCTTTTCATTGCAATAATCATTCTAGCCAGAAACAAATTTTTCAAACAGCCACCTGCTTTCTTGTATTTTTCACACCTATTTTGGGTCTTGCAAACACTTGTGCCACTGTTATATTCCATAAAAGCAGTTTCAGAATCCAGAGTTTATTGTGACACAGAATATAATTTTAACCCAAATACTTATGTGGTTTTGATTGATCCAGTTTTGTAGCTGTGTAGTGTAAATATGGGTTCACTCTGAAAGGACAGTAAGGATAAAAGCAGCAGAAGTAACCACTATAGATGGAGATGACTGCATTTTGTCAATAAAGTGAATTACAAAGTAATCTGTAGAGAGTATGTCTCATATTGCCATGAGAAGCTACAGAATTCAGCACTGCTTATGCATTTCGCTAGTCTAGGTAAGCTATTTTATTTATTTGAGCTCAGGTAAATAGCCATAAAAGTTTTCTTTGACACATCAAATCTACTTCAGAGTAAATTTAAATTTAGTTTCTGCTTTTACATTTTCGGTTTCATTTCAGCTGGTGTTTTATGTTTTGTTGGGTTTCTATAGCATTTGTAAAAGTGTTAATTTTATTCAAAGCATTTCACAAACAACTTGGAATATAAAATTAATAGATTGCTCTGCAAGTTACCATAGTTTCAAATGTTGACTGGGAATGTGAAGAATGGCTTTGACTGGATGAAGCCTTCCAAAGATTAAGAGAATCATCAAAATCTGCAGCAGAAAAAAGGAATTAAAAAAAAAAAAAAATCAAACAAAAAAGAAGCTGTCTTTTTCATTCCTAAAAGACCTGCAGAGAGCATTACACGATTTTCAAAGGATTGTTTCTGTGAAACAGAAAAGTAGCCAACCACAGTTATATTCTGATCTCTTCAGAATTACAAATTTTCATATATTGTATCTATGAGTTCTTATTCAGGAAATCCCTTTAATAAACAGGACTTAAATATAACACAATTTTCAGTGCAACAAAATAGTCTGGAAAAATCTACACGTAAGCAGTTGCATAGACTTTAATAATTTGAAATAGTTTGGATTTAGTTTTATTTAAAATGTAATAATACAAAAGTATCTAAGATACTGAGGTGTCACAGTACAAACATAATTAACAGATGTCCTTGTCCTTCAAATTCACATTTTAAGAGAAGCAGTTTCAAGAGAACCCATATTCATAAATACAATGAAGACGGAATTACTTTGTAGATCTGTTTCAGAATGAAAAATGCCAGAAACAGCACAAAACTGTCAATAGCAGGTTTTGACGGCTTTCATACATTTAGGAGAAAAAGCTATGAATAGAGAACAAGATTATACAGATTCTGAATGCAAAAGTGAAAGTCCTATACATATCTTAGCTAATTACTAAACTGAACTAACTAATTTTAATTTTAACCTAACTTTGTGGATGAGTTTTTTTTTATATACTCCTGAAAAATGTGAGAAAAATACATTGGGGAATAACATGACAAAAATGGGTTTAGGAAGATAAACCAAAGCAAGACCTTCTATTAAGAGATATGGGACTTATTAAAAAGCAAAAACAGGTCATTATAGATAAACAACACAATTCTGAAAATATGAATAGAGGACTTGTAAGGCTTTCAAGCACTACAGTTTTAGAGATGGAGCAAATGTTGCCATGCCCTCCCTTTTTTTTTAAATAAACAAAAGTTCTGTATCTTGTTCCTGAAATATAGATTATTCTCCCCCCTCACTTCAAAGCTCCTGGAAAAACATGGGTTTTTTTTGGTTTTGCTTTTCAATAATGTGATAAAACATCTCTCAACTGCTCACGGAAAAGTTCTACAATCCTGGAGTTTGAGTTGCTCTTATATACTACTGCATCAACTAACAGAACTACCAAGAGGCACAAATAAGATGAGCATGGAAGGAGTGAAAAGTGTTGGATTGAAAAAAATTACACTTAAATAAGAAAACAGATTACACTTATAGCCACAGAGGATTTTTTTACTGCTAAGTTAATTCTCTGATAAATCAGAGAGTTAACCAATAATACTTATTTTCCTTGGGTCTGTCAAAGTCACAACTTGCTAGGGGAGATAACATTCCTCTTCTGTTCGTGTTTCTCTAATTTTAACAGAAGCAGGCCTACAACAACTGTTTAAAAATCTGTAACCTTTGAAGATGGAAATTCAAAAAATCAGGCACACATAAAAGAAAGAAACCTAGAAGAACGAACTTACTAATTTTCCCTCCCTTTAACAGTTTTTACTAATGGAGCTCTGATGAATTTCCTACCTTTCTAAACTTAAGTTCATAATGTATACTTGGACAAGAATGTCAGTTCCGACAATGCATCATAGAAAGAACTAGATCAATATTTTTTTTTTTAACCTGTCTGCCTGGAGTATCTCAAATCTGATTTTCATATTGATTCATTGTTTTCTGAACAATAGTTCTGAGTATTAATTTTTTTTCAGTCTACAAATTAAATTACATCTGATGTCTTAGAATGCAGCTAACTTCAGCATATAAGAGCCCACTCCTACTCATGCATCTTTAAAGTTGAATACATCAAGAAAGAGGAGTCTTAGAAACAGTCCATATATTTCTTTTCCTAAACTTTCATTGTACTGGTCTGTCAAAGTCATAACTGTAAAAAGTATTTTACAAACAATATTTTGCAAGAAATTATACTGCAGAACCAACTGCATCTTTTCTATTTGTAACTTTCTGAAGATGTAGATAACAGCTCAGAGCTTTTTCTCCACTATGTTAAAACTACTGGCTTATCCACCACTGAAATCCTCAGAGCAGTATTTTTCTTAACGTATTTAAGTGCATGGCTTGAATATTTATTTTCAGTTCAATTTTTAGTAAGAATTTTTTGAGGTAAGTTACTCAAAACTAGAAATTATTTATGTAGGTTTAAAACTCTAGAAGATCATATTAACATCACTTACCAGTTATACCACCTTTTTCTGTGATGAGGTTGTCTTCCCTGGAAGAATTCAGATCAAACATGTAACATCCTAGGTAACAGTGTTTTACCATCTGCTTCACCTGCTCATAGAACTGGCAGTGATACAAAAGGGCTTTAAGGGCAGGTTTTCCTGTCTGAGAGAGGCCAGATTCTTCATCACGTACACATGGACCCTGAAGATGTGAAATTCACAGACATCATTTCTTCAAAGGAATGTTTTACATAAAACTGTCCAAACAAGCTCAAATCAAACCTACTACTGTGTATGAGCGCATATACATAGCTGCTTTACAGGCTGTAACTAATAGATTCCAAAAATCAAATGCAGATTTTATTAAGGCTGAGTTAAATCATAATATATTACAAAAACTGCAATATTTTAGCAAAATATAAGTAGCTATTTAGGAAATGGTAGCTATTTGGGAAATTTATTAACAGCTAAATAGAAAGTGATGGAAAGCTGTAAATGGGTGGTTTTAAGACTATATGTATCGGGAGACTTTACAATTTTCATTTCTTATTTAATTCAAATTACAGATAACAACTAATGCAAAAGTTTTCCTTAGAAAAAGAGCACAGTGATACTAAGAGAAGCGTAAATGTCCTGAAAAGGTCATCCTGTTCTAAAATATACTGCCATTATACTACAACTACCTGTGTCAATCTACTATGATAAAAGATTTATTTAGAAAACAAGACATGAAAAGAAAGAACTTCTCTTTGAAGCATGGTTTTCAGACATGTCTTTTCAAATACTGACTTCAGGGAATACTTTCTAGAGCAGTGGATTTATACATGAAAAGAAACTTCTTAGTTTTATTTCAAATAAACAGCTTAGTTTGGTTTTGTTACAGTATTCCTATGGTAACAGAAGACAACATGAAGTTTTATTAAGCTACAAGATACCCTCTTTCTGATTGACTATAAATATTATAAGTAATAATTGCCAAAAGAACCCACACTGAGAAAAATTCAAACCAATTTCATACTGCAAGGTAGTTTTAGGTGGCGTCTCGCAGTACTTCAAGAAGAAACTAGTTAGAACTGTGGAAAGAAAATTCATCACTTTCTTTGGCAGCTGGGAGAGAGTAGAGAGAGATCAACTGCAAATAAGTAATTTGAAAAACACTATTTGTCCCCAAGAGGCTCTAAATCTCTCCCAGCTCCTCCATTTACAATGAGCACAAGCTTACTTTCTTAGGAAAAAAAAAAACAGATCAAGTAGAAGCAATAAAACTAATTTATGGTACATCCTAAATTATAACCAGAGTTTTAGATAGCTGCTGCTTATTGTTTGGTTTCTGTTATACAGAAACTACTTTCTTGATTTGCATTTTATACCAATTAATAGAGAATCAGACATGACTGTCTGAAGAAGAATGTAGCATTTAATGTAAGATGTTTATGATAAATTATAAAAATGTAGTCATACACTGTCAGCAATATGCTTAGACTGTATCAACTATGACAAATGCATACTCTGGAAATTTCGTTACCCAGAACTGCCTTTGCCAGTTTAAAAAACTGTGCTAGATACTTCATTGTACAGCAGGAACCCTTGAAGAGTTACATTTATAACAAGTGCTCTAACTTCAGCAATCTTCATACAACACAGTATGTTGCAGACTGCTGTGTAAATGCTATGCAAAGGTGACTTTACCCATGACAAAAAATTTCCTATGCCATTCTTTAAACTAATATAGCAAAATGAATTATCAACTAGATAACAGGAACACTACAGACATTCCTGTGGAGACACTAGACTACAAACTATTTACAGTCTTTCCTTTTCGTATTTGTCTAACAGATAAAGATGATAACATTCTACATTGGGTACTTTGGTACGTGGCTCCTATTATTCACCTAGATCCACATAATAGCTCTTCTCTGAACTCACATGCAGTAATGGCAACAGATGAAACATCTTACCCATTGCAAAGGAAAAAAAAAAAAAGAAAAGCAACTCTGAAATACAGAATTTTGATTGTCGGTATCTTACAATTTTAAGTGTTGTTTGTATTTTCAACAGTTTTAATTTACCAGTTACCATAAAGTGCTATTTGATAACAACTTTCAGCATGCATACTTATTAAACGGGATTAGTAAAAAAAAAAAACCAAGAAAAACCTTCTTCCCTATGAGGGTAGTCAAACATTAGAACAAGTTTCCCAGACAGACTATACCCTTGGAGATACTCAAAACCAAACTGGACACAGACCCAAGCAACCCGCTCTAGTTCACCCTGCTTCGCAACGAGTTATGTTTTTAAGAAGCATTCAAATTTACCTAAGCAACCAGCTGCTTCATTTCTCTTTGGAAAGGGTCGTTTCTCATCACTTACTTTTTTTTAACCCCCTTCAAAACATTTTATAAAGCACCACATTATCAGAATTTTATCTTCCTCATACCCATCAAATCATGCTGCATTTTAAGTGCGGGTTAAATAAACAATCAATACCTATCCTAAATGTTAATGATACTATGTAAGTAAGCAAATTTCCTAGGAATCGAAATTACTATATTCATGAAATACGACATACATAAACAAACAAACTTTGTTTCTGTTCTTGAACTTGCTAGAAGTTTGAAAGAAGTTTGTCTATTCATATATTTTGCCTTCTCAAATGTCACCTTAGACATGTAATTCTTTATATTTTATAGGCATGCTTACATAAGTTTTTTTATCTAATAACATCTCTCTGTGATGCTATGACCTTTCTCATTCAATGTAATAGTCACTCACTTGCCAAATGCAATCTTTCATGTCTACCGTAGGAAGTGGAATCACAAGGAGATTTTGTAGAATAAAAGCAGCCTGAAATAAATGAAAGCATCATTATTGATATCTAGCAATCAAAACTAAAAAAAAACCCAACAAAACAAAAACAAAAAAGCAGATCAGATTGAACAGCACAGTCCACAAGTCTATGTATTACACCATTGCTTCAGACATGCTGAAACACAAAGAATTTTCATGTTCATGTTGGAAAAAAAAATAAATTAGAAGGATATACCCCAAAACCCCTCAAGCTTCACCTACAATAAATGCCATTAGGGGAAACAGTTTAATCACTGTTCCAGTACAGTCAATCCTATCCAATTAGCATAACAAGATGTACTGGAGAAAAATCCCTGAAGGGAAAAACTTAACTGTTTATGACCCTTCACTTTACTGTTGTTATGTTTTGTATTAATTGAGACAATTCTGGGACATAGTGGGATACACAGACACATTGGTTGCAAATATCTTCCTTTCTCGATACATGGCATGTGTGTTTCGCTAATTTATATCACACACATTTTGCATGGATATGTCAGTGGACTGAAACTGCTTATTTTATATTTTGTCAATCTTTTGTCAATAATCGGACTCTTAAGATACTACTGAAAAAATGTGTAAGTTAAATAAAACAATAAGGTTGCTTTATTGCTCATTCTCAAAAGTATTTTGCACAAATAAATTCAAAATATTAATTTGGAAAATGTTACTAGTTGAGCAATAAAGCTGGGAAAGAAATAAATAACCCACTATGTTTCACCATTGCTCGTTCTTAGTCCTTGGAAAATAAGAAAAACATTACACTTAGGGTTGATAAAGCTGCGAAAAATGTGTACACAACTTAAATATAGTATTACATAGTTCTATGTGGTGTTCTGTTAGAGTACAGTGCCTAGACAGATTATTTCATGCTTGCAATGGGGAGGTATTTATCACAGATCAATTGATGAGTTCATACCAAAGTGTACATAAATCGTACAAAACATTCATTAGAATATGGGCTAATTTGTTATGCTTTAGCAACCTATTTATCTGCCTGAGTAAGCCTTAGGAGTCTTTATGCATTCCCTTATATTATTTAGATCTTTTCTGCTTTTACAGTAGTCATCTGTGTTTGTTGCTTCTTGAGTCTAAATAAGAAGCTAAACACTTAACTAGGTATCATTTAACTTACAAAACAGTAGGTGTTGTGCAGCACTGTAAAGCACATATATAGAAAAAATATTTAAAAATCTTTTCTCCTTAATGAAAAAAAACTTTACAATCTATGACAACAGAAGGACACAAGAAACATACCTCCCTGCGTACCATGCTACATTCAGATTGGTCCAGAAGGATGTTTATCACTGTTCCCCACAGACCTCCTGAAATATTCTGGCAACTTTCTGCTAACGCAATACATCCTACTTCAAGAGATGTAAGAGCTGATCCTATTCCAAGTGCTGTAAATCTGACCTAGTACATATAAAGGAAACACAAAGTGATATTTCTTACAGTAATTGGCAACAAGTTTTAAAAAAATTATTAAGTTGTATCAACTGAGCCCAGAGCTTAATGGAATAACTTAAAAAGTAACAACCTCTTTTCCTACATTTCTCTGGTCATATATTCATAATCACAACTATGTGTAAGTAAAAGACTGAATTAATAGATCAGCTTCTGAATATGTAAAAATACAAAGACAGTCTTCAAAATTCTTAACATTTTACCACTTAAAAATAATTCCATTTAGCAAACTTGCAATTTAACAGATTTGCATCAAATATACTTAGCTCTGAATCTGTAGTTGATATAAATGTTTCTGCTTTTCAACTAAGTAACAGCAATGTCAATGAGAACTGCCTATGAATCATGATCACAAGTGACTAATGAAAGCATACACAACAGAAAATGTAGGGAAGGATTCCTCAGAAGATATTTATATGGAAGCATTCTCTCTACTTTATTAATACTGTAATTTAGTATACAGTGAGTAACATTTTAAATAATAGAAACCAGTAGTTTCAATATTAAATAAATTGATGAAACTGAATTTTTGCAAATACATAAGGGTCAAAATAAGATATCAACTTCACATTTTATTAACTAACCTCAGGGTCTCTATCTACCCATAAAGGAACCAGCCATGCCAAACCTAGCTGAGAAAGAACTTGCTCTTCACTGTTATCATAAGGCAAAGACCAAAGAGATATCCAGTCCTGATTAAAAAAAAAAAAAAAAGAAATTATTTTATAAATCTTTCAATGCCACACAGTCTACCCACAGCCTGAGCTACCAATTACATACTAAAACATTTTAAATGCACACAGCACTGATATTCCAGGAAAGTTTTTGATTCTGCCTCTATGAACATGTCGACTGTGCCTTCTTCAAAGAATTAGGAGAGCAATGCTAAACGGAGATTAAATATACTGGGATAATTATTTCTATTCAAAATTTACTCCATACATTTTTAATTTCTGCTTATTGTTAAAATCTGTCTTTCTTCTACACGTGCAGAAAACTACTAAATAAGGACCTGCAATTATTACTTAGATCACATTTATTCTTTTTCTTCATGCATCTGCCACATTATTAAATAAAGCTTCTCAGGCTACCACATACTAATTAGCTGCAGATTCCATGAAATCATACTTGGCTTTACAAATTAACTTTTTAGCTCAGGTTAAAAATACCTGCCAAATGCTCTCTTTAACCATGGCACTACAAAAAATGATGCATTAAATTCATAATGAATTATGACACCTAAAATTTTATGTATTGGTATTCCAGATTTGTATTCCAGATATGAATTTTGCTAATAAGTAATGATAACTCCTTTTATGAGACAATCATTGTTTCATGTATGCATATATGTGTGTATATACGCATACATGAAAGAATACACACATGTATAAACATGTTAGAAAGCCCATTATCTGTACAAGGCTGAAGAAATAATGATGTCATAAATCCTTAAATTCATTCTTCTTGAATAAAATTATGATTTTTTTTAATAAAAAGAAAATTATACTTTATTCTCAAAGAAGGCCTTTCTCAATCCACAGAATTACATGCAGAATAATTCCAGTAGGGCTAGAACCGAATCTTCAGCTTTCCTATTCATTTATCTAACATCATACAACTAATGAGATTGAGCAGATTTATTTTTTTTATTTTTACTATCTGTTGCCATAAGATGTCATAAGGCATTTTCCCCCACATTTGAAAATCTGTGCGTAGCCCTCACAAATGACAAGATAAGGGCAAGCATAAGGCACTCACCATATCCTTGGCTTGAGCAGTCATTTCATGAGATAAGTGAAGCAAGCAAAGAACTGTGCTTTTCGTAACACCTTTTCCCATGAAGGACATAGCGTTTCCTCCCCATTCAACATAAAACGATGAGATGACCTAGAAGCAGGGGTACAGCTTCATGGCAGATTTACTCTAAGCAGTATACAGGTAGAGTACAAACTGTCTTACATAAACTGTCTACTAAATTATAATTTAAATTCATGAAAAGATGGCAGACTTTTAGCTGAAAATTCATTTCTTTATTAGTCATTTGGTCATGTGATGATTTCCTATACAGTTACACTTCTGAAGATCAGTGGGTTTTATTTGCTTCTCAAATGAAGACTGCAGCCAAGCATAATAATAACCATAATATTAATAGAGACCTGAGAGTTTGTTTTTAATGTGAACAGCCCATTTATTGTACACAAGTTTTTATGCTATGTTTGGAATTAAAAATATAACTTCATTTCAAAATTCTGTGCTCAAGAAGAAGGGCCACTTACATCTTTTATTGATTTGAACTGGAATAAAAATGAATCAGCTTGGTATATAAAATCCTAATCAACAGACCTAAAGGTCACTGGATCATAACATAAAATAAACTCTGTGACCAAGTATCCCCATATATGTTAAAATAAAAGGATGCTGCTCTCAACAAAAAATGCCCCAAAATATTTTATTAAAATCATAATCTTAAGACTTATACTTCTGGATGTATTCTTTTTTTCCCCAGAACATGGCAATTTAAGTCTCAATTTTTGCTGCTGTTCTTTCTTTCAGTGGCCAACTCTACAGAAATTCTTTCGGTCCCACTTTCTCCCCTTGCCCAAAAAGACCTACAATTACTTTAATATTTAAGCCAAGTAAAACTGCATAATTTTTCCACACATAGAGCTTATGCATTACTAGCTGATTTCATTCCATAATATTCATTAGGACTTCGTCTAGTAATAACCTTTCTTTTACGTTAACAACATCTATAACCTTGGTGCCGCTTTTAGTCTAGACTTCAAATCTCGAAACTCATCTAATCAAACAGTTCTAAAACATTTATTTCTACTCAAGAAAATCTTGGCAAGTGAAAACTTACCCCTAAAATTTTTTCTTCCATCATAAACATGATTATCATCTGTATACAAACTTTCCGGACACTTATCTGGTTGATATCCGTATCATTCAGAATTGCAAATGAATTAAACCTACTTTAAAACTTTTTCAAGCCTCAGATTTTAGCATCTGAAACTAAACAGAAAACTTCTGAAAGGTACCTACCCTACTGAATACCTCTAAAACAATCAAAAAGCCAGATCTATGCTTTTTCTACAGCTTTAAGAAAACTGACGTTTTCAAAGGATGGAATTTTAGGAGCAAAAACCAGTTGTCTATCACGGACATGGACATAACAAACAACACTGAAAACAAGAATGAAATTTTGGCTTCCCAAGAGCTGCATCATCTTGAATTACTTCATTTCTGCTTTTTCTGTGTTAAAAACCTGCCTCATGCATTACTGTTCCACCAGACCACCTTTCACACATGGATTTCGCCTGTGGGAGAGTACCTTGGATTTTCATCTTAGTGTTTCAATAAAACAAACAAATAAAAAAATAATTAAAAAAAAAAGCCAACACCCTCCCCTAAAAAAAATCAAAACCAAACCAAACAAAAAAAACAAACCCACCCACATCTACTTCTCATCTTGATTAAACTATAGTCACTCTTCCTATCACCTGTTAAACAGAGGATGAAGGTGCACACAGTAACACACAAAACAGTCACTCTTTAGAACAACAGATACAGATCACTCAGTCTCTATATTTTTGCTATTTACTTAGTAGAAAAAAGCATCTTTACCTCACCTATTCCTAGTGATGATACTCACTAAAAGTACATTGTTAAAATTATAGTGTCATTAGTTAAAAGCATTTCTTTACAAACATTCAAACTAAAAACTAAGTAATAAGGTAAGCTACTTACCTCAAGAAGACCCGTTAAATATCTCTTACAAATTGTGACAGGTTCAACTTCAGCAGAATAGGTACTCCAGCCTGGAAGTGCAGTAACGTGAACCATTCCTCCTAATGTTCTCTCCAGTGAAGGAAGTCCATAAAAACGCAGTGCATCTGTTAGCCTTAAACAGTGTAGCAGCTTCAGAGCCAGCTCAGTTCTGAAAGAGCCAGCAAGTTCCAAGCCCTCTCTGGTTTAATTGTAAAAAACAAAAATCATTAACTGTCAACACGAAGCTATTACAAGGAACAATCTTCCAAGAAGGCAATGCCTCATTCTTCTTAGTCTGAAAGTCTCAGCATCTCAATTAGTTACTATTGCCTTATGTACAGAGTAGCATGGAACTAAATTTGACAGTTCTAGCTTCAACGAGGTTCTGAGAACATAATATTGCATCTGATTATAACAGGGCTGCTTAACTAAAATCTGACAAGTGAGGTATAACTAATTATTAAGGAGCATGTTAAATAAACAGACTGAGAATAATGAATAACAATGAGAAGAGCTGCAATGTTTAGTAGTTACACTTATGTTTGTTCTTGCTGACAAGACAAATTTTAAAACATTTCCTGCAAAATACCATCAATCTAGAATTCAGGTAGATATACCGGTATGTGAGATATAACTAGCAGGAATTTCTATAATCCCCCCTTTTCCAGCTGCCAAGACTTTTCAAAAATGAATAACTGAGTGGGAAGAGCAAAGATAACATGTTGAAAGTATCTTTAAAAACAATTAAATTGTGGCACTTAAATAAACAAATATTATCTTAAGCTGCAATTCTAGTACCTCTTATAATACACATGGATAGAGTGATTTAGTGTGGGAATATGTTAGATACTCAGAGAAAAATGATATAAATGCTGTGTTTAACTGACAAAAAGGTTTGAACTTCATGCTGGAAGTAGCTGTACTAAATAATCACTAATATGTACTGATATACTGTATTGGGCTAAAAAAGGAGTTCAACTGTAATAAACTTTTGTTGATACTTCGAATATTTCAATGTTTTACTTTGACATAAATAAATGGTTCAAAATCAATGAAGTTATCATTCGCTTGTGAAAATTTCCAGCAGTGAGAAAGAAATGGCCCATATTCTCCCTGCAGTCAAACCATCTATTTGCTGAACAAATGACCACTAATACATCATCTTCCAAGTTTCCTAGTTGATTTTCTAATTTTACTGTGAGAAGGCCTACCTAATGTTGATCTTCAAAAGCAGTATAGTCCATTTTTACAATTAAAGATGATTAGGTCATCCTGTAATTATATTTAAATTCTGCCCAAGATACACCAGCATTAAGTATTATGATCCCCAGTCAGAATTACACAGGCAGGTTCATTTATACTGTACCTGTCAGTCACTGACATGGAAGAAAATAACAATGTGTTAAAAAGACGAATGAGTTCTTTATCCAGTTGCTGCCTGACAGCAGTTTGTATTTCATCTATTTCATCCCGCACTTGGGATTCTGGTCGCACCAGGAGGCCCAAAAGGGATTTTGGCTTCTAGAAGAAAAGAATAAAAATACACTCAGAAAATGCATTATTTAAATCCTATTTTAATACCCACACAAAAGCCATTTTTCTGTTAGGAGCTTGCAAATCACACAAAGTATAAATTACAAATTTGATGATCATTTCACTAAAAAGTATTTCTGTAAAAAGCACAGTAAAAAATTCCTATACTTATCAATTACTTGAATTTTGACTCTACTAAATGGCACAAAAGAATCTACTGTTAAAGCCTTTAAAATTTCCTGGCATTAAGCCATGACGCAGTGTATTTTGAAGAGTGAAAGTCAGTTAACCTGCAATAAAAATGTAGATCACAAAAAAAAGAAAACACATGGTAGAAACATTAGATCAAGTTCTATCTTGTATGTCTCAGCTGAAAGGCTTAAAATAATTTGATATAAAGATACATTAATATATTGAATGGACCATACTTACAAAATTTTACAGGATTCCCAGTTAGCCATATGAATTAAAGCACCTGAGTTCTATACGTAATTAAAATTGTCTACTAGCATTTTTTTTCCTAAATGTTTAGACTGTATTTTAAAATGGGGAAATACAAGTGCATGGACACTGTACTTATTATGATATCCTTTTTAAGACCATGAATTATCTTGTATGTGGGCAGTTTGCCCTTGTTCTGTGAAGAATAGTACTTTGCAAACTTCTAAAACTGCAGCCATCACTTTTATCCTTTGTTTTTATAAAGCAAGACTGAAATATTTTATTTGACAAATATAATAAAAGTTGGTTTATATTGCTTTATGATGTTCATTTTCTACTTGTCTTTATATTTTCCAATTTTACACATCTTAAATTGAACAGTACTGGATATAACAAATCTCAAATAGAAAGCACAGGAGTCTAGAGAAACTGAAAAATAGACATAACCATTAAAAAAACAAACTTAAGTGACATACACACTGAAAGCAAATCTATCCTAACTTACATTTCTTGTTCTTAATGTGAGACAGATAAGTCTTATTTCTATCTTTTTGCCAAACAGAACATTCCAGCACACCTGTACATCAACCTTTAAGTTACATAGACAACACATATGCAGTTACGTAGCTAAGCATACCTTATACAGCTGTCTATGCTTAGCACACATGTATGCACGTGCACATCCATGTGCACACATATGTACATAGTTACATAGTTAACAATACCATATAAATATATATAGTTATATGTACATATAGAGTTCTGCATATAGCTATGCATAGCTGACTATAGTGATACAGCTTTATTCAACTGTATTAGCATGGATACACCAGACAAAGACACACTGGTAGATGTTGCTTACTTCTGGCAAATATAAAATCTGAGTTTAGAGAAACAATTCATATACCAAGTAAAGGAGAGAAGAAAATTAACTCTTGTTCAAAGTAACCTTCCCCAAACACTACAACCGTAGCACCAACCACAAAGTAGCAGACATTAATACCACAGTATCTGCTATTTCTTTTGTTGCTAAAGTCATTTTTGTGGTGGAACTCACCAGAAACAAACCAGCCAACCAGTTCACAGTTATATTATTTCTCACAGTCTACAGCTAACTTCTTAGATATATTCTTACATTTTTAAGCAATGATTTCAAGATCCACTTTAGATGGTTTGACTCCAAACTTGATCTCTGCTCTCTAAGCAACTTGTTTAAAAATTTTAAGACATCTACTAAAAGCTTCTCATCCTCCACAGAAGCTGGAAGCACTTGCAGAAACCTGCAATACAAACAAGAATGCTTACTTTCATACTTACAGCACATTAAAAAAGTTTAAAATCTCAACCTAATACGGCTGAAGTCACCAGCAAATGTGGAATCAGATCAATATCTGTATTACATATATTTACATATAGCAAATATAATTATATTAATTATATTATATATAGGCTATATTATTATATACTTTTATATATTTCTTGTGTATTATAAAATTGTTATGCATATTTAAAAGTCTATTTGCATACAGTAAACATAGGATTGTATACAGTAAAAGGATGAAAAATCTGAATGTCCCAAGAAAGAAAAGGTAATTATCTATTAATAATTACAATTAATAATAATAGCAAAGCCAACCTACGTATTTTAAATAACCTTTATTTCAAACACAGCATTCTTATTTATTGCTGGTTTTGTGTATGTAAATTACAAAACCACATAAACTTTGAGGTTGGAAAGGACCTCTGGAGGTCCAACCACCTTGCTCATGCAGGGATGTTTCCTGATGTTCAGAGGTAACCTCCTGTGTTTCAGTGTGCGTGCATTACCTTTGGTCCTATCATTGGCCACCACTGCAAAGACCCTGGCTCAGTCTTCTTTATACCCTCCCCCTTCAGGTACTTGCATACATTGATAAGATCCCTGCTCTGAACCTTTTCCAGGCTTACCAGTACCAGCTCTCTCAGTCTTTCCTCATAGAAAAGATGACTCAGTCTTTCGTTGTATTTCTGGGGCTTCAATGGACTCTCATCTATATGTCCACATCCTTCTTGAACTGAGGAGTCTGGAACTGGACCAAGCACTCCAGATGTGGCCTCACCAGTACAGAGTGGAAGGTAAGGATCACTTGCCTCAACCTGCTGGCAAGAGTCCTCCTAATCCAGTCCAGGATACCACTACCCTTCTTTTCTAAAAGGCACATTGCTCCTGTTCAGCATGGTGTACAGCAGGACCCCCAGGTACTCTCCTTAAAAGCTGATTTCCAGCTTGGCTGGCCACCATTTATGCTGCTGCATGGGGCTGCTGCCACCCAGGTGCAGGAGTCTGCACCAATCCTTGTTGAGCTTCACAAAGTTTGTGTCAACTCACTTCTTCAGCCTATCAAGGTCCCTCTGGATGGCAGCACAACACTGGCACACCAGCCACTCCTCCCAATTTTGTAACATAAGCAAAATTGCTGAGGGTGTATTCTGCTCCATAATCTTAATTGTTAATGAAGATGTTGAACAGGATTGGACCCAGTCTTGATTTCCATTAACTTTGCCATTCATGTGCATGGAAATGGGTTTCAGGATTAGCAGCTCCATCACCTTCCCAGGGATCGAGGTCAGGCTGACTAGCCTGTAGTTCATGGGTTCTCACTTCTGCCCTTTTTGAAGATAGGAGTGATATCTGCTTTCTTCCCATTCTCAGGCACCTCTCCCCATCATTTAGATTGATCAAAGCAGACATCAAATTACTTCAATCAGGATATACTCATGGGTGCATCCCATCAGGCATGTCTTTATGTATGTCCAGTGTGCTTACGTATTCTCTACACTGTATTATGTACTCTTCTACCAACATGTCTTTCTTGCTTCAGAATTTCCCCCTGGTCTCTGGGACCTGAGATTCCTGAAAGCCAGTCTTGCTGATAAAGTCTGAGGTGAAGACATTCATTATCTCAGCCTCTTCCATGTCCTGCGTCATTGGGACTCCTGCCTCTTTCAGCAGCAAGCTCACTTCTTCCCTAACCTTCCTTTCATCACCTATGTACTTAAAGAAGCCCTTCTTCTTGTCTTCGACATCCCTTGCCAGATTCAATTAAAGGTGGGTTTTCTGTTTTGCTGACTGCACACGTCTGGAGAGTCAGGCAATATCTCTCTATCTCTCCTAAGTTACTTGCCCCTACTTCCATCCTCTGTGGGCTTTTGTCAGAAGCTCCTTGTTCATCCACATAAGCCCCCTGGTATTTTTGCCTGAATTCCTGCTCAGTGCCAGGGACCTTTGAGTTTGCAGGTGGCAATCACTGAATATTAACCAGCTTTCTTGGCCTCCCTTCCCTCCAGAACCTGATCCCATCAGAGACCAACAATGAGATCTTTGAAGAGGCCAAAGTCTGCTCTCCTAAAATCCAGTCCTGTGATCTTACTTTTTGCCCTGCTCCCTCCTCTCAGGAATCTGAACTCTACCACCTCCTGGTCACTAGAACCAAAGCTGCTTTAGACCTTCACATACCTAATGAGTCCTTGCTTTTTTCTGAGCATGAGGTCCAGCAAAGCCCCTCTCCTTACTGGCTCCTCTGTCACCTGGATCAGGAAGTTGTTACTGATGTGCCTGAGAAACCTCCTAGATTGCTTATGCCCTGCCCTGTTGTCCCTCCAGCAGATACAGGGAACGATATACCAGAACCAGACATGCATGGACAATCAATTCCATAAATTTAAAATATGAAAACTAGAAAATTTAAAACTTAAGCATCATAATCCTTAATGGATTTCCACAGTCAATATGCTTACCTGTTTATTGCCTTTTGCCAAACAAAGCTCTTCAAAATGGCTCCACAAGACCCAGAATTGCATTTTAATGACAGCCTGTCATTCACAACATAAAAACTGAGTCTTGTGAGAGCAGCTCTAACATCCCTATGGGATATTGCCTGAATGATTGAATTAAGACAATCCCGCAGTCCATAGTTTGTATGAGTTATTTTGAGTATAAAAATGTCTTCTGAGGATAGTTTTAGCGAGTCTAAAAATCTGAAAAGGTACAAGAGAAAAATTATCAACAGCCACTACTTTTACAAATTATTTCAGTGAGTTGACTCCTTCATTTCTCAGTTCAAATGAGAAGACAAAACATAAATTGTTAACCAACTCTCTCTCATCCCTCTCTCCCTGCCAAAAAAAAATCAACCCAATCCCAACAAAAACTAACAACAAAAAACACCACAGCCACATTTAAAATCTTGAGCTGTTTGAGGTTTTTGGGAAAATAGTACCTCAAAAAGTTACTTGAAAGGTGCTGTTCACATTGTTTGTAATGAAGTTTTCCTCCACACTATTGTAAATGTTGGCCACTTGGACTGTATTATTTTCCTATTCTCTTTTTTAAGAGATGGCTTTGGTTTTGCCTGAGGGAACTTACAATGAAAATGATTTATCAAATCAATAACTTAAGTTTCCCATATCTCAGAACCACAATATTTACTAATAAAACTTTTAGGATGCCTTAAAGGAAAAAAGCAAAAACTAAAAAATGGTCAAGACTGACCTATTTCAGTCCTATTAAATCAAGAATATTCAAAATATTGAGCTCTGTGCACTAAGTATTCTCAATGAGAAAAATTATGAATAATCAAGAGCTAACCAAAGGATGCAAAGGGAATTTTCTTCATAGTCTACCATAATTTTTAGTATTTCCATTAAAATAATAATTATTTGAAATTTAAAGTCACAGGGAAAGAGAAAAACATATGCAACTACAAAAAAAAAAAAAAAAAAAGAAAGCAGGTCCCTAAAAACCATAATGACTACAAAGAAAACCATCCACAGAACCCATCTAAAATCATTTCAAATTAGTCTGACCATCAAGAAAAGTTGCATCAAGCTCTAGACTTTATGTAGAAATGCAATTTAAGTAAAACGCTAGCTGTGACAATATACCTACAGCCTCTTGGGATGTGACCCTTTACATTTAAAAGGAGCGCATTCTCAAATGAGTAACAACGTGAACTGCGGTTTGAAGTTGAAAACCTATTTAAATTCAGCGGAACAATAATTTAATTTAAATATATTGGTATTTAAAATCAAAATAAAATAGCTCACCTTTCTGCTTCTTTCTCATAATTTATCAGTTGCAATAGGTTTTCAATGCCATGGTACCAAGACAGATTCCAAGACATTTTAAGCATATCTGACACAGGTTTCATAGTCAGGTACTCAGAAGACAATGGCACCACAACAGTATTAGGGCTAACTACATGATGACCAGTGATCCTGACTGGGAGATGATACCTAAGTAAAAGAAAAATCATAA
Source organism: Pezoporus flaviventris (assembly GCF_033815535.1). NCBI lineage: Eukaryota > Metazoa > Chordata > Aves > Psittaciformes > Psittacidae > Pezoporus > Pezoporus flaviventris. The sequence goes on from NW_026892555.1 coordinate 57,361,218, forward strand.
TTTTTTTTAAGTCGTTGATATTTCTTGTTTGGATTTTTCATTTGTTGTTGTTACTGGTTGGTTTGGTTTTGGTTTTGTTTTGTTTTTTTTAATTAAGTGATCTATTAGAGCAAGCTTGGAATGTTGTTTACAATGCAAATTGTAAACAACAAGCTCGGAATGTTGTTTACAAATGCAAACAACTCTGGATTTAATATCAAAGATTTCCCTTCATTCTTCCACCACTAGACTTCTGGAAGGACTGCAGATGGAAAGCAGCAGAGTCAACTTTGAAAAGAACTTTGAAAAATAAGAAATAAAAATAACCCCACTCTCCCCCCAAAAGAAAACCCCCAAAACACAAACAAAACCACAACAACAATAAAAAAAAAACCTAACTACCCAACCCCCCCTCCCCCGTACCTTTTAACAACAGCAACAGGTAAACTGAAGACAGGGAGGCCAGTATCATTACCAGTTTTGCCATCAGCCCTACAAGAGAGTGAGTTATACTTATTATTCTTTACATTAAGCTTTAATTTTCTATTGATGCTACACTTGTCATTTCTTTATTATCCAGATAAGGCTGCATATTTTCCTCCAGCTAGCTCTTTAGTATTTGTATGAATAAATATTATTTCTTCATGATTATGCAACATTAAGATAGTTCTTAGATCACACACATACAGCATATTTGTGCACATGTACTGCAGGTAAAAATTAAAGGTAACATGCCAAAACACATTCTTGTTTCCTTTTTTCTATTAGAGAAAAAAGATGCATTATAATTCTTTTCAGTAAACTTCACGTGCGTGAATTCCAAAAGTATATTTTTTCTGATGTATATGCAAATTTCAAATAATATCATAAGCTGAGGTCTGTTGGTTTAAGGACAACCGCTACACTTAAAAGCCAATGTAAACAGGTGAATTCTAATTAAGTTTTAAAACCCACACCTACAGATAGCTCTCATTTCTGTAGTTTCTGCTTATGGAAAACATGGATTACAGACCAATCAGGGGTTTCTGAAAATTAAAGAAAACTTCAAATTAATACTGAGGTACAAAACATTTATACTGAAAAAAATGCCATGTAGACCTACACAGCATGCAACTCAAGTATTGAAACTACTTGTCTGGCCCATAAATACGCAATTTTGATATATACAAATTTGGGTCATAATTTGAGATATATATATGTACATACGTATATAAACTTATCTTCATTAAAACATGAAAATTTACTAGAGAATATGCCATTCAATAAGTATTTTTTCATACCACATTTCTGTTCTTGCTACTTCATCAAACAACAGAAGACAAAGCAATACTGTAGTTTCAGTTAAAACAGCAGGATCGTTTTGGAATATCAGCGAAGCTGTATGAAATAAAGATATTTAAAAATGTGTTAGAAAACATACATAAAACTACATACAATGACACTGGTTAAAAACAACTGCCAAGATCTTAAACAGATGCCATACTTGACACAGTAATTTATATTTTATAATACTTGCACACAGTGATTTATACTTTAGAGACTCTGAAGTGATCCAAGGCTCGTAAGAAGGCTATTGGTTAAACATCTTACCGTATTTCACAGATCTCCTTTTCATGCATGCATTACAGTCAAAATAGAACCTTTACCTCTGAATAGTGAAAGTAGTAAAGATGATTGCTGTGCTAGGGACAGACGAACAGCTGGATCAGCATACACAAGTTTGCGTAAGAGTGTTAGACATGGTAAAACAATGGATTCCATAAGCTGCAGGAACAGAGGAAGTAATTAAATACAGATAACAAATAGGATAACCTGAGATGCTTAATACAAACTCATGCTATGAAGCAACACATTCCATCATTTATAGTAAAACAGAATTTTCTTAGACAAGCACATTTTATCCAGATGACAAACACATATTCATTAGAAAATATTTATTCACTTCTGGTTTTATTTTATTAGCAACTGATGGTCATTTTATTGGGCTTTATCATTGTAACATTATTATAACATTTGCTTTCAAAATATGTATTTTTAAGTGGCTTGCAAGCTGAAAGATTAAAAAAAACCCAAATATTTACAAAAAATGTAAGTTCATTGATTTTATTTTTTTTTAAAAAAAAAAGCAAATAGCTTAGTGTATCACATTCATTTTCTCGGTCCCAATCTTTTAGATAAGGAAATCTAACAAGGAAAAGCAGTCCGATAAATTATCAGTGACCAAAAACATGACCAAAGTCACTGTTCTTCACAGTGAGGAGACAGTATGTCTTTCACAGTACCACTTTGCCTGTAAGCAGTTTTGCCTTTAAAATTTGTTTTCTAAACCAAATGCAGTTTAGTTTCATACTGAATAAACAAAACCCGTGCTTATTTAGTATGGAAAGAGTCTTTTACACAACCAAACATAAAGCCTTATTTTAACTGTGCTTTTTCTGTTTCGCTTATCCTTTTCTTGGTAGCCACTTTTCTAAGAAGAGGCAAGGGTTTTTTTCATTTGATTTTTTGTTTGTTTTTCTTTTCTATTGATTTTAGGATGAAATAAAAAAAATAATATATCATTTAAGGGGAAAACCACAATCTGGGCTAGATTCCCTCAGTCCCGGTGACTTAATTAAACATACATGGTCTTTCCTTGACCTAATGGGACTCTCACTACTTTTTGCTTAAACTAAGCTACATCAAAACAAGGGGTAAGTAGTGCTCCTCAGAGCTTGAGGAAGCTAAGGATGGGACTTCTACTAGCTGTGCTCAAGAGACAGAAGTAAGACTGCTTAATCTGCAGACGAAATATTTTAGTTATTTTACAGAGTAAAGCATCTGGGATCCAAAACTATCAACACAGCGCTGCCAAATTTCTGAATGCTAGGACTTGAAGTGGAAATTTGCATACAGCTGTCAGCTTTATTGTCCTGCTGAACTGATCTAAACCATTAACTGTTCAACGTGGACTTTTAGACTTCTCCTTCTAAATACTCTGCAGTTTCCAGCATGTAAAGTTTGAACGTCCTATTTAGTATTAAGGATATTAAATTCCACAAGCCATATATGCAAACAAAAGGTGTCACAGAACCTTAAGAGTTGCTACGTGTGCATTTCCTGGATGTTTATTATAGTTTTGATAATGCTAAGATTCTCTTAATGAAAGGAGACTGATTTGCCAAACTATGGGAATACTTAGCTAGGAAACTAAACGTGTTTGGTGTAGTTCTGAAATGTGTCAGAACTTCCCTGAAGCTTTCTCAGCAGAGATGAAAACCAAAATTCTCATGGCTTTAAAAAAAAAAAAAAAAAAAAAAAAGGTGCTACATATCATATCATAGTCTCTAAATTTACACCCTGAAGCAAATTATAAGTAAAAAACAGATGTTATTATAAATGGGAATCTACGTGCCAGACTGAGTTTCAGGTATAAGTAATCTTCGGACCCATATAAGATTGCCTCACCAGGGAGGGTATCAGGACATAAGATCACATTTGGAGTTGAGCGTAAATTTGAGGTAGATGACCAAGCTTTGCATTTTTGCGGTAAATTTGTTACTGAACATCTGTATTCTGTGCAGTATTAATGCACAAATATTAGTGCTATAAATGCAGAAAAAGGCAAGTTCTATTACTGTTGTGCTGTACAATGATTGTAGAACTTGTCACAGTATTTTTACCTTTCCATCTACATGTACACAGTCATTAAGGTAAGCCAAGATCCTTTCTATCATACCCAACTTTTTCACAATGCCATGCATTTTGGTATCTGTAAGAAAAACAAAAGATAGCTGAGAGCAAGTTTCCAAAATTGACAATCAAGAGAACAAGTACAACTCCAGCTCTAACAATGCAAGCCTCCTCTAAGTCTTGAACACTAGACTCTTAAACACCTTGCAGAACCTCCCATAAGAACTTCATGTTCCACAATTATAGTGATCCCCTGGGCAACTTGATTTCAGTCAAATGAGGATAGTAGTAGACAGTAGACATTTCCTCCTCCTTGTGATTATTTTTCTGACAAGTGTTCATTTCAATATTATCTAAAACTTCACCTTACTATGGTGAAAAACGTACGTTCCATCACTAGGATTTGAGTTGCTTGAACAAAACATACTTGAATCAGAGTTTGAGTAAGTAAAGTACAAACATCCAGGTTTGAAACAATAGTTATGATCCTGCACTGAGTCAAATAATGCTCTATGCAGGATTGCTTACTTGCATCTTGATTCCACCAAATCTTCTTTACCAGAATTCATAATTTTTCCCCATGTGAGCAACACAATTATAAAAAACACCTGTGATGCAAATTTATGATTTTAGTCACTTAAATCATAAAAAGTAAAAGGAGGTACACTTTCCTTGTGAACATATTAGATGAAATGCCACAGCGAGTCTGCCTTTTGATATTGACATACAGTATAACCATGGAAGCTTAGCTTGTGCTTACTGAACTCTCATTCACACAAACAGCATTTCAATACATTTTAACTGTACTTAGGCAAACTGAAAATGCAGGAAGAAATTCAGAATGACACAAGAAATTCTTCACTAAGTATAAAATAATATTAGCTAGCCTGTGTAATCTAAGAATTAACACTATTTCTATTTCTTATTCTTGAGGGATACAAGAATGAGTAACTTTTTTTTTTTATTAATAGATCATCCACAACAGTGTTAAAATTCTGGTCCAACAGTATACACAAAAATTACGAAGAGTACCCTAGCACAAGCATGCAGAAAACGCAGCAAAACTGCAAGCTCATGCAATGATCAGCACATGAACACAAATTTTCTGAAAAAGTTTACCTTCTAAAATGATTGCTAGCTGCTCAGCTGCAGACTTTCGTAAAACAAGGTCAACAGCGTCAGAGATTAAGACATCATACAGCTTTTCAACAGTTTCTACCTAAAAGTAAAACTATATTAGATTTACATCTAGTATGCTATTACAAAACAAGGTAACCAGCCAAATTTCCCAACAGAAAGCAAAAAATAAAAATACCTAAATTCCTCATTAAAATATATTTTATTAGATTCCACATGCATGTAATAAGAAAGGATTAGGTTATAATCTTTTTGCAACAAATCTCTAATATCTGTGGAATATAACAAGATAACAGTTTCTAGTACACAATAAATGCAGATTTCTAACAAATAATGCTTAATTTATGTAGGACAACAGAAAGCGCAATACTACAAAGAAATACTAGAATATGCTTCTGAGTCTGTGATGGGGACTGACCTTTATAATGATAACAGGGTTAGAGAAATTTAAGTAATACTACACATCCATACAAATTTATGTCCTAAATTCTTGAATGATGTAGGGGAAGAGTATAATTCAAGTGTACAATGAGCTGTCAATTTTTTTTCAGATGGCCAGCATCTTAGCATTTTTTTAACATGTTGTTAACCTAAAAGTGTTGAGGGTAAATAAGAAAGGAGCATGGAGGGGAGATGGTAAGAAAAAAAAAAAGTTTTCCGACAGGTCAAATACCTGTGATTCATTTTTCACTTTGCAAAAGCATCAACATTAAAAAACACAGACATATTTCTAATCTAATTTAAAGAATTTCATATTCTAAATTTGTGTCTATTTAAGTAAAAATTGATTTTACGGGGAAAAAAAATCTGTGAGAAAAAAAAAATCAGACTCTCACCATGCACAATGAAATTATTGTAAACAGAGCAGGCCTGCTCTCTCTGCACTCAAGTCTTGCTGTTAAACGTATCAGAGTGGGGGGAGGTTGAAGAGGAGAAGGAATTAATTTTCTTATTGTTGCGTATGGTAACTTAAAAATTACTGCTTAAGTTCATACATAAAGAATTTATCAATGGATTTCTTTTTATGAAGCAAGCCAATCTGTATGAAATATTGTGGCCCTCAGAAAGTGGTAACTTCAGTGACTAGGCAGGTAGAGAAGCTGATTAAGGATAATATTTAGACAGAGTTTACTCACCTTAAACACCGACACTGTTTTATCGTCTAATTTTAGCTCAATAGCTCTATCTATAACAAATAAGTTTGAAATGCTGGAAAGCACGCTACCATGCAGATGAGGGCGTTTCAGGTTTGCCCCCTCTTCATTGAAAAGATGGAATGACAAATGTTTGAGTCCTACAGAACGAACCCTAAAGGAGTAAACAATTGAAATAAATACATAAAGTCCTCATATTGGAAAACTTTAGCTGTATAGTAAAAAGTTAATTAGTTTATAGAATTAGTACAGTGGCAGAGGGAGTACGTACAAATTCAATAATTATTAATTTACCTTTCAAATCAAACCACTGCATAATAATCAACTGGAATTTTAGAGAAAACATATTTGTCATCAACATTAGAAGACATGCCAAAATGCTACAGGGCATTACTTACAACTGCTTTTTTGAGAACAGAAGACGCAGAGCGGCCCGTAGTCTAGTAGTTCTAGGGAGAATACTCTCTCCTTTCTCAGAGGTTGTTTCACTCAAATTAAGGATACAGTTACCTAGTGTATCTTTTGAGTCAGCATAACCCTAAAACAAAGAAACAAGAACTTCAAAAATTAAAATCCATGCACTAATTTAGTAAAATAGACAAGGTAGTTCCCCTTTTAGAGGCTAAAAGAGGTTGGGGAAGCAGCAATACCTGAAAAAGAAAATTAATAACTCTTAAGAAAATTTCTGCAGATTAATACTTGCCCTGGGTTTAGCAGTAGCAGTTATTTTCTCCTTCTTAGTAGCTGGTGCAGTGCTGTGGTTTTGACTTTTGGCCTGGGAAAAATGCTGATAACACCGATGGTTTTAGTTGCTGCTCAGTAATGTTTACTCTGACCAAGGATTTTGTGAGTCTCATGTTCTGCCAGGGAGGAGGGGAAGCCAGGAGGAAGCAGAGACAGGACACCTGACCCAAACTACCCAAAGAGGTATTCCATACCACAGCATGTCATGCCCATGGTGTAGAAATGGGAGCAGTTACCTGGAAGGGCTAGATCACTGCTCAGTTGGGCTGGGTATTGGTTGGCGGGTGGTGAGAGGTTGTATACTCTTTCGTTTTTATTTCCCTTATCATTATTATTACTGGTGGTAGCAGTAGTGATTTGTGTTATACCTTAGTTACTGGACTGTTCTTATCTCAACCCATGGGAGTTACATTCTTTCGATTCTCCTCCCCATCCCTCCAGGAACCGGGGGGGAAGAAAGGCGGGGGAATGAGAGAGTGACTGCGTGGTTCTGAGTTAATGACTGGACTTAAACCATGACAATACTCCTCCATAAAAACAATTTTAAAAACTAATGAGTGATCCTGTATCCAAATCAAAATAAAAGATTTTTACATGGCTCAGAGGTACTTTAACCTGAAGCCTTACCCTTCAATCTATTAACACAATGATAAGGCCATTTTCCATCTCAATAAATAAAATAAAATAAATAAAAACATCCCTACAAGCAAATTGCTTCACAACATTAAATATTAACTACTTCCAGGTATTTCATATTTTCACATACAAACAAGACAAACCAAAATCAGTTACACCAAGCAATACCACAAACATTTAAAACGTAGACTAAAACACAACACATTTTATATGCATTGGGTAAATATAGGCCTCTGGTATGTTGTGCTCAAGTATCTATTGTACATGGCAACTACAGCTTATTAAATGGAAGAAAATTCTACTCACAAAAATGAGAGCAAGGGTAAGTTCTCATTTGCATGTTAAGTCCACAACTTTTATTACCCCCCATTCAATCTTGAATATTAACAGAAGATATGCAGATGGGTAACACAGAAGAGCTGACATTACTGGGCAACAAAGCTCTGAAGTAACCTTTGTCCCACAACTTTAAGGTTCTCTGTATACTTCCTTTTCATTAATTTTCTGTCTGAGCCTTCTGTTTCATGACCTATCTTATTTGCAGTATTTCCCCATTTTTGCCTCAATTTTTGTGTAGTTTATGTAAGGGCTTAAGTAATATAAGCAGTTTTTTTCAACTCATGGTAAATGTGGTGGAGGCAACAAATTAATATGCAAATAAGAAGGATTAACTATCAAGCATGATATTTTTTGAGAAAACAAAGCAAAAAATACACTTGGATACATTAGCCAAGTCAAATAAGAGACAGAATTAAAGCAAAAAACCAGACATGAGGAATAACAGGCATCTGATAGGTGCATCAAAATATCTAATCTGGAAGATTATAGGCCTACAATAGAAGGGAAATTTCTAGCACTAGAGAAAAAATGGTAAATAACATGGATGGAGCAATTAGGCTGAAAATCAGACTGAGAAAAACACAAGTTCCCATTAGATCAAGCAGAGACCCAAGATAACAAAAAGCAAATTTGCACATAGTTACAGATATGAAGACTAAGGTGTAAATTTAATAGTGACTGTTGATACTTCTATAAAATTGGAAGCAAGAAACAAAAAAACAAACATCAAAATATACAGAAAATATAGCTTACACCTACTGCCATTTGTTGGGTGCATACTTGATTATAAAATTATATAATCATTGCAGAGGAGTTATGACTTAAGATATGAGGGACATTCTAATAATTATTAGCTAATTTTAAAAAGCATGCAATGTTTTAGTCTACACTTGGATTATCCACCCATATCTTCAGGCCATTAAGTCCCTGTCAGTACTTGCTGATTTCTACTACAGTGTATCAAAGTTTCACATTCTAGTAATACAAGGCTCAAATTTGTTTGCAAATTCAAAGTAGTAACCCTGACTGGCATTAGGACCAGTAGAAAACATTTCTCCATTTGACATCCAACAAAATAAGTCTGTAGGCATATTACTGTTATTTTCATCTGCTACTTAGCGAATATTCTGTTTATTGTTTAACATAATAGTGTTGCTGTTTACATGATTTCACACAACAAATTCAGATAAAGTGTTTTGAAGTACCTGTAAAACAGGAATGATGGGACAGAGGGCCTCAATGAACTTGTTCCAAGTCAGTCCTGCCATTATTAATTGTCCCTGCAATAAATGCATCAGAATGGCCTTGGCTGTAGAGTTCACCTGCCCAGTAACACAAAAAAAAAAAAAAAGAAACTAATGAAACTGCTGACATGTCTAGGTCAGTTTGTCAATTCTGTGATTGGAAACTTTACATAAAAACATCTTTTCTCTTTGAGATGTTTCTATACAAAATAATGTCACTGCAGAATGCTACTTTTAAATTGTCAGTCATGCTAAACATTAAGTTGCTAGAAAAGCCTCTCAGAGAAGATACACAAATAGTTCTGCCTAAATGGCACTCGGGTATTTTCCCCTTAGAACTCTGGTTTGTCTGTTCTGAAATAAAACAAATCACTACTTCAACTTATACACCTATTGGACCCTCTATCCTGCAGGTAAAATAAATTATGTTTCATTTCTTTCCTGACCATACATTTAATTCCCAGCCTTCATGGTATGCTTTGATATGCTTCTGAAGATACAGGAAGAAAAGAGGCTTGAAGCCTGTAACATGACAATTTCACTTGAGGCAAACAGTCAAACTAAGAAGGTTAACAAATATTTCAAACTGTACATGGATTCATCTGAAGCTCTCTATCATAAAAAGGTATATAACTTATACGATACAGCACTTACAATGTATTAATGCATCTAGTGTACAGTACATAATATATACTATATGCAATATTAAAGTATTTAAAAGCTAATATTACTGCAATGGGAAGAGAAGGGGAAAAAAACAACTTCTTTGAATTCATTCTTCCTTGCATAGCATAAAAACACCTAATTTCAGCAGCTAAAAAAGTGCATTTTATGCCAGAGCTAAAAATCCCCTCACCCCAGACAACAAGAAGAGCCTTTAATAATATCACTCCAGCCTATCTTTAAGGGACTGGATTTGCAAAATCACATAGCAAATCTTATACCCAGTCTTGGAATACAAGGTTCTTCTCAATGTCTTCTCATCGTCACATGTTTGAAAGATTAAACTGATGCTTTATGAAAACTTAAGCAGCAGGTATAAATCTAAGTAAAAAAAGTATGTGTGGATATGATCTTAATTATATATCTTGTTAGACTAATAAAAAAATGCATTATAAGGTAAAGAGAACAAAATGAGATAATTATGTAAATATACATTTTCCATCTCAACAATCTTTTTAAATTCAGTATCAATGGAAATCTATGTTATGCTCAATGAATCACTAAAAGAGAAAACTGCCAGTATTTTTAATAATACACCCAAAGGAGTAGTAGAAATAAATGCTTTCCTTGAAAAAGATAAATTACATATGAAGTACAAATACACAGCATGTTATCAAAGGTACTTTACTTCTCCTTTTAAAATGCTAAAATCTAAAAATGACTTTAAATTGAACTGTGCATAATACTGTGTTAAAAAAAAAAAGAAAAATCATTTTAGGAGGCAAGCTAAAAAAAACTTTTTTTTTCTAGGTCCTTACAGTTACTCAGCTGTAGATCAGCTATAAAGTAGTTACATAGTTACAAATAACTTAAATAATTTTTTACCTCGCTCAGAACTCCCTAATTAGTTATATATGTAAACTAGGAAATAGCAGATGTATGTTAAACATTCATGCATATAAATAAACCCAATGGAAATATAACCCTATTTTATAATATTATAGAACATTTCAATATTACTAAGGTAATTAAATGCTGATGTGTCTGTAGTGATGAAATACATTCTTATATCGAAGACACTGCATATTTAAAAATGTCTTTTTGCTCCTTAACCAATGCACACATTTCAGACATTATCCCACCTTTATAAAGACTTGAGACTTCATGTTTTCCATAAATGGAAAGCATCACACATACTATTTCATCATATGCATATTTTATTAGGGTTGAAACATTAAAAAAAACAGTTTCCTCATTTTTCATTGGTCTTTATTTAATTTAATAGCATCCTATAACATTCTTTTGCATCTGAATTTATCATAAAAAAATATTTCCATTTACTGTAACTTTACTGTTTGCACAGCTTTTCTATATACAAGAAACTACCATAGTGAAAACTTCAGACCACCATGGAGAATATCAACACCTAGTTTCTATGCACGTCAACTTATAAATATAGCTTTTAAACACAGTACCTCATTCTTATCTTCCTGAAGACCAAATGTACAGATTTCATATAAAACTTTAGGATGTAGAAGAAAATGTACTCCATGGCAGATTGAAGACACAGGCTTAGCAATATTATGAATACCTAAACAGTCCTTCAGTAAAAAAATGAGTTGGTTAGTTTTAAAATTCATAAAACAAAAAATTTAAACACTCTCCACTATTACATTTTGTTTTTATAGACTGCCTGAAGTTGTCAGCCAGACTTTCTCCCTGCAGTTTAGAAGACTACAGTTCTGAAAGCCCTAGAAGAAAAAACAGCTTTAGAGATCACTGACTGCAAATTCCCTTGCTACGCAGGACTAAGAAAAATACAAAATAATTTTGGTTTTATTTTAGAGAATAGTGAAAATAAACTAGACAAGCTTAATATGTTTTTGGTATTACGTTAAATTATGCAAAACCTAAAACAGGCAAGTAAAAATCTCACAGAAAGATAAAATATCATTCAGTAGAGAGAGTTTTCTTGTGAAAGACTAGCCCCAGCATCTTTGTACATTAGTGAATTGTGCTATAAGCACAATAAGTTTAGCTGATGTCCATAAAGAAAATTATTATTAAAGCATTATATAAAAGCTTTTATTTTGTGAGCCAATATTACTGAATACCTGAATATGACTTGATGAATATGACATTGCCATGCTTCAGGGTATAGGAAGTCCAGTTCCAGGAAGTTTATGCTCTTTATAAAAAATTAAGGTAATGACAAAATATCCATATAAAACCAAAGCAAAAACAAAACAACCCCACATTATTGGTTTTTCTCCCTCACTAAACGTCCTTGTAAAAAGCAGAAAAGCAGTCAATACGAAATTAGTTTTGTCCAGGTACAAAAAAAAAAAAAAAAAATTAAGAAAACAAAAAGAAAAACCAAACAAAAAGAATACCCACACTAAAGGAAGTGAAAAATTGCTAGGAAGGGAATACAATTTGTCCTTATAAAGTAAGTCCATGTGAATCTCATGAGGTTCAACAAGGCCAAGTGCAAGATCTGGCACCTGGACTGGAGCAATCCCCCGCTATCAATACAGACTGGATGATGAATGGATTAAGAGCAGCCCTGACAAGAAGTACCTGGGGATACTAGATGAAGAACTGGACATGAACCAGGAATGTGCACTCACAGCCCAGAAAGCCAGCCATATCCAGGACTGCACCAAAAGGAATGTTACCAGCAGGTTGGAAGACATGATTCTTCCCCTCTACTCTGCTCTAAGAGACCAGCTGGGTGTCCTCAGACATGGACCTATTGTAGGGATTCCAGAGGAGGGCCACAAAAATGATCAGAGGGATGGAACACCTCTCCTATGAAGATAGGCTGACAAAGCTGGGGTTGCTCAGCCTAGAAAAGAGAAAGCTCCAGGGAGACCTTACTGCAGCCTTCCAATACTTACAGTGGGCCTACAAGAAAGCCAAATTCTTACCAGGTTCTGTTGCAGTAGGGCAAGAGGTTTTAAACTAAAAGAGGGTATATTCAGACTAGGTATAAGGAAGAAATTTTTTTTAATAGCAATGGAGGTGAAACATGGCAACAGGTTGCCCAGAGAAGTGGTAGGTGCCCTGTCGCCGGAAACATTCAAGGTCAGGTTGGATGGGGCTCTGAGCAACCTGATCTAGTGAAAGGGGGGGTTGGACTAGATGATCTTTAAAGGTCCTACCCAAACAAGTCTGTGAGGTTTTATGAACCTCATTTCAGCAGACAAGGAAAACCAACCACTAGAATTCTTTCAAAAGCAAAATTAAATAGAAATGTGTAACAGCAGAAAAGAAAAAAAAAGGTTTAAGGATCTTCTTAAAAAATAAAATTGTCAGTCACTGGTTTTTCCCCTCTATAGAGTTCTTGTCATGCTGAAGTGCAGTACCTGAAGTATATAACCTAACCAAGTAGATTTAGTACCAAAAAATAGGCATTTTTCAGCACAACACCAACAGTATTAAGCAAGCATTAGTTCTAACCTTCACCACTTCCAAACAACAGTGATAGGCTTCAGCTTTTATATTCAGCAAAGGATGAGACAACAGACGGAGAAGCATCTTCTGACCCTCAGCCTGGAGCAATGAGTTAGCCTCAGCAGACTTCCAACTAAAAATTAAAAAGTAATTAATTTAACTATTACTTATTTTACAGTACCCAAAGATGCCTACAAAAATTTTCCTGTTAAATTTCAGCATAATCTCTGAAAATGGGTGTAAACTCTGGCAATGGGTATAAACTGGAGCATAGGAGGTTCCATGTGAACATCAGGAAAAATTTCTTTACTGTGAGAGTGACAGAGCACTGTACAGGTTGCCCAGGGGGGTTGTGGAGTCTCCTACATTGGAGATATTCAAGGCCCGCCTGGACAAGTTCCTGTGTGAGGTACTCTAGGTTACTCTGCTCTTGCAGGGGGGTTGGATCTTTTGAGGTCCTTTCCAACCCTTGGGATTCTGTGATTCTGTGAAAAACACATCCCGAAAAGGTATACAGCCTGAAAATTGACTTGGCAGAAGTTCAGAGATCACAATACATTTGCCAAAATCATAATATCTGTCTTCACTTTTGTATATATATATTTTTTTAATTTTTTTAATACATATACATACAGGTAATCAGACACCATAGTTTTTCAAAATTCTCTCTTCAGAATCAGGAGCCAGAAAAACATTTATGTACATCTGAAAACATAAAATCCTATTGAACTTCAATATGCCTCTTAGATATTATACAGTATACAATTATTAAAAAAAAATCTATGCCTTCAGAATTTTTTTACTTCTGGATCACAAAGTGAATTTATATTAGTTACAAAGTTGAAGTCAATTTCCTGTTGCCTGAAGCAGTAACCAAACAATAATGAATTCTAAAAAAGATTAGAACACAGAAAAGTGCTTTTATGTTTCATAATTTAAAAATACTTAGAGAGCTCTTAAATATAGTTTCAATTGAAAAAAAATCCCTAAAGTAAAATTCTGAATCAGTATAAAATTAAGATTTTTGTATTTCTAATTAAGTGTTCAATATAGAACATTTCCAGGCACCACAGGGTAACTTAAATTCTCAAACTAGAGACATGGAAAATCTAAAAAGCAATAAAAACATGCTGTTTAATAAATGAGATGCCATACTTTAATATAAATTATCTACAATAAATAATTTCTTTATGATTTCTGAAAGTAAAATAAAAGTTGGAACAAATTTAAAAAGTTTGAAAGACAGATCAAAGAGTTTTAAGATTGTTTCTTTGTAAATCACATATTAACTTTATCTACATAAAAACTTATACATAGAAAAAAATAAAACAGTTCTTTAGCACCTGAAATTCAATTTTCAAGAAATCCACTACAGAATGACACATATTATTCAGAGACCTTTCAATAGCTAAGAGAAAACAATTGTTCAAATATAAGGAATTAGCAAATTAAGTTTCTACTCGAGAAACTATCCATAAAAGAAAGATTGTATTTACTCATGTCATAGTTTTAAATAGTAATGTACTCACATATGTGAACATATATGAATGCATTCCTGAAGCAAGGGGAAGTGTTGATGGTAGGGTAGACTACTCAAGGCCTGATCTGCCAATTCTACTAATTCAGAAAGATTCTTGTCCCCCTGAGAAGTAAAATTAAGAGAAAGAAACTATCAGAATTAGTAATATTAAAGTACACAATGTTAATCATAATCTTTCCAAATCTATCATCATTTAATAATGTACTAAGTAGGGTTTGGTTCAGCCTTTCATAGGAGTTTTATAATTAACCTGATTAACAAATTCAATAGATTTCAAACAAATTTTAGAACCTACTCGTGGGAGCTGAAAACCCTTCAACTGCTGAATCCAAATAAACTTTTATTAAACTCAATAGGAATAACATGTCTAATATTTCAGAGCATGAATACTATAACTCTATTCACAACACTTTCTAAAATGACGGAATAGACTCATCCTTTCATACTTTATCCTTTTAATCAAATTATTATCTTTTAAAATCAATACACATTTTATGTGAGAAAGAGTATAATGAATATGTTAATATTAATGAGTATGTAAATATTTCATATTTAACTATTACTCATTAGTAATGAATTATTACATTTAAGTCTGTTGTTTGGTTTGTTTTTTTGCGTAAGTACATATGCCTTCATACTCTTGGTTACCAAATACATTAAATTGAGCCATTTAAATTTGATGGAGTTAACATCATTGTAAATAGCATTTTACAAGCAAAGGACTGCTTCTATTAAGTTCTGAACCTGCCTACATAAAGGATAGATTAACTCAGTTTTAAGACATTTATACATTTATATTACTGCATTTTATTTATCTATTTTAGTATCAGTGGAACCAGTATTTTGCACAATTACTTTTCCATTCGGATAATGGACAAGAATATTTGGGTACCAGGCAGGAATCTCTTAACAAAGAAAGCAAAATATATTATCTGTCTTCATAATAAAGTGAAACACACAAATCTCACAGAGTCTGGAAGTAGTTGTTTATTAGAGCTACAATTGCCAATTGGGAATTAAAATTTTCTGAACTATTTAAATACTAAACAACATACATACACACATACACACATACACACATAGAGTATTTGTTTCTTTGTTACTTCTTTGCCCATATCAAGTCTTGTGTTCACTTCCAATCTCCAAGTATTTATTTCTTTGGTTTTACGTAGGATAAGATTTTTTCAATCACTATGAGCTGTACTAGTGAAAACAAATATAAATTAACTACATCTTGCATACTATGGAATATTCATAGATTTTCTTTGGCTATGTTTTTACTACAGAGAAACGGAAGTGAAGAAATATGACTACAGGAAACATTTCATATAATAATAATTCCGCACCTTCTTATGAACTTCAGCCATAAAGCTACAAGTGCATTCAATTGAATACGCAGCTTCTGAAACTTGTTTATAAATACTGTAGTTCTCAGTACTCATCTGCTCCAGATAGGCTGCAATGGATTCGTAAATGCTGGGGTACTCCAAGGAAAAGGACACATCCAGAGACAGAATAAATAAAGCATTCAGCAAACTCTTCTGTAAAACTTTACTCGCCTTTGAAAAGCAAAATAACTGTCAGAATAACAGCCTGAAAATACAGTAAACCCAACATTTGCAGTTATTCAACAAGCACAATCACTATGCTGCAACTTAAAAATTAAAGAAAGAAAAACATAGAGTAAGATCTATATGAAGAATTATTATTTGTTTAATTAAAAAGTGAGAGTTCATTAATGTCAGCGGTTATGTCAGTCCTGCAACCAGTCACAGAAGTTGCACATGATCAGGCCACAGCACTAACCACACACGCCGCTGCCAGGGTCAATTTACTGTCTAAACACTAGATGGCAGAGAATACACAGACCACAATTATTTCTGTATTTAACAAAAAGTTGTCACTCCATAGTAATATCACATACTAAGAACTAGCATTTCTGTTGCTGGTTTGGGGTTTTTTCACTGCAAGTGTTACAATATTCTAAAAAAGAGCTACACTGCAATAAAGACTGATCAAAAAAAAAAATCTAAACCCATACAGCTTTAAACACCTTCTAACACTTTCCACCCCACAAAACCTTCCAAATATCAGACCCCCAACATCTGAAATAAACACAAAACAAACACAAGAGCTACTACAGAACATTTTTAAAGAGCACTAGAAGCAAATAACAATTAAAATCACTATGATATATGAAACATAATTGCTTATTATGTTCCATCAGATTAAGACTGATGATTTTTAAACATTATGTAATTCTAGGCTTTCTTAGCTTTGCTTGCATGCATACTATAAATGAGCAGCGGGCAGCACAGTTTTGCAAACCATGCATCATACTAGAAAAAACACTATAGGAGGAAAAAAGAACACTGAATTTCAGAAACTCAAAAAACTATATTAAAAGTGGAGTTTTTAAAACTTTAAATCTGCAGAATGCGCTGATAACTGAAGGACAAAGTTGCCTTCTGTGATCATACATCAGCCAATGTAAATTGGACTAATTTCTCTATCCAATGGCTATTTACCCAGTACTAAACACTGAGGAAGGTATCACATTTTGACCTCTTAAATGCAAAACCAAAAGAGAATCACAATCACATGAAATCAGTGATGGCATACCTTTTCCACAGGGAGAAGTATTTGCAGCAATCTAACAGTGAAGAGTGAAATGCTAATAAATGCCATTCTGTGATGTACTAACATCACCTCAGGCTGCTCTGCACTTATATTGCTTTTGTGATATAATATAGTTTCTCCAAGCAAACCGAAGACCAGAAGTAATTTGTCTTTCTGAAAACAAAAATCAGAAATAAAATCATTAGAAAGAATTGACACATTCCTGTATCTTTACAGGGTTTATACAGCACTCAGAGCATCATTAACACAATTTACCAAATAATTTTAAAATGAAGAAATGGTACAAAATGCACAGCATTTTGTTTGTCGTCTGAACAGAACTGTGCATTAGTTCTAGACCTCACTGTCTTCAGTGCAGTGTTGAATTCTTTGGTGTCACTGTTTACTCTCTCCCTAGTGCTGAATACTTTGGTCTCACTGGTAATTCTCTCCCTACATTTTTGAACTTCTAGACTTAACTTGGGATGAAGGAAGTATTAAAAACATAGCTAAAATATACACAGCTACAAACTTAACTATTTTTGAATGGAATTCACAAAATACCTATTCTTCACAAAGATATTCTAGAGCAGAGATTTAAAATTCAATAAACAAAGAAACATAAAGCAATGCCAGAAATGTTTTCAAGTTTCCTAGAAAGGAGACACATGACCTCCTTTCCCTTGGAGCTAATACAAAACACGAGGAAGCATGTTTTCTAAGCACTGAAGCATAACAACTCTAAAAACACAGTCTACATCAGATAAAAGACATTTCACTTGATATAGCACTAAATACTGCAAAGGTATGTTTAACAGTTGTTTCTTAAAATTGGTCATTCAGTTATTTTTACTTAATCAAACACTAAGAAAGAAGAGGGCTTTATCTCCTGCCTTGCAATTGCTTTATCAAAATTAGCTTTATTCAATCACACCACACAGTCTAGCTCTGCATCACAAATTGAAGAAGATTCATAACTTTCAATGGGAGGTGAATTTTATGTCTGAAGAGTATTTTACTAAAAAAAAAAAAATAAATCTCAAACTTCTACCAATGGAACAAAGTTGCATCGGCATAAACCCCCCTCTCCCCCTCACCTTTTTTGAAAAATCAATACAACTGTATACAATTACTCAGCCTATTAGCTTATTTGCAGAGTTTTGCTTGTTAATGGCTTGGAAACAAACATTATCCTACTAACAATAACCAGTACGATATATACGTGATGATCCTCACAGTTTCTACTGCTGTTAGATTTATCTGCAATGGAATATACTGATGCAGATTATACAACTAGATGAAAGATTATATTAAGTTTCTTATATTAAATGTTCTGCAAAAATGGATACCACATATCTCACAATTCCAGTCTTAGATTACAAAGTTACCTGCTTAATTTTATAGTTTATAAGGAGTAAAAAAAGTAAAAGTTGTCATTTACATCAAATTGGTCTCCTCATTTGTAGTGAGTGGTTCTCCCTCAGATCCTCTTCCCTACACTTGTTTCTCTCAATGGCTGCTTAAGAGTCTTTCACTGGTAAAAAGAACTTACATTTTTAAAAAAATAATGAGCCAGTGATAGAACTAGTAATAAACTATTTAAGATTTTCAAAAGGGTAGCTCAGCAGAAGATTAGATATGTGTATGAATCACTGTGGAAAATGTCAGAGGCTTATAAAAGCAGACTGGTAAATACAGCTGATCAAAGACTAAAGAATCTTACCAACTCCAATGCAAAAAGGCTATCATCTTCCCAAACATTTTCAGAAATAGCATCACCAATAAGGAACATGTCTTCAACAAGCAATTCGAGTACTTCCATCGTCACTCTCTTACTGCCTAGGAATACAAATGAGATGATAAATTCAAATACAGGCAAAACATATTACAATATTCAGAAAACACCATTCTGAACAAGGGATTATTCCAAATCTGGAATTCTAATATTTTAATTTTTCCTACACATTTCTTAACTACTTCTAACTGCTCTCAACCACCAATAGTTCTGAATCATAGATGACAACTACCAGCCAAAAATCACAATGTAAGAGATTAAAGCAATCGCATATTTGAAAAAAGACTGCATTTCCCCAAAATCCTGCAGCAGCAAATAAAATTTATTACAGCCGTAAATCCTGTTACTTGGACTTCTTTAAAGTTTAGAATAAAGTCACTTATTGCACCCACCCAGAGAGCTAGGCTATGGATCTTCCATATTCACTAGCTCAACATGAGCTGGCAGTGTGTGCTTGCAGCCCAGAAAACCAAATGTACTCAGGGCAGCATCAAAAGGAGCATCACCATCAGGTTGAGGGAAGTGATTCTCCCCCTCTACTTCACTCTTGTGAGATGCCACCTGCAGCACTGCAATCAGCTCTGGGGCTCCCAATGCAAGAGGGACATGGAGCTGCTCAAGCAAGTCCAGAGGAGGGCCACAAAGATGACCAGAGAACTGGAGCACTGATCTATAAAGACAACCAGAGAGATTTGAGCTTCTTCAGCCTGGAAAGGCTCTGGGGAGACCTTAGAGCAGCCTTCCAGTACCTAAAAAGGGCCTGCAAGAAAGCTGGAGAGGGACTTTTTACAAGGGCATGCAGTGATAGAACAAGGACGGAGTGGCTTTAAACTGACAAAGGGGAGATTTAGGTTAGCTATTAGGAAGAAATTTTTTACTGTGAGGATGGTGAGACACCAGAACAGGTTGCCCAGAGAAGTCATGCCTGCCCCATCCTGGAAGTGTTCAAGGCCAGGCTGGATGGGGCTTTGAGCTATCTGGTCTAATGGAAGGTGTCTCTGCCCATGGCAGGAGGGTTGGAATTATAAGGTCCCTTTTAACCCAAACCATTCTGTGATTCTATGATCTTACCTAACATTTTTAATCTGCATTTTTGATATAGCAGTAGTGGCTTTCATCCCACATTGTTTTGTTTGAGATTTTCTTTTTAAAGGCGATAAAATGAATACACACTTCAAACGTGTACTTTTCTTCATAACAATTTTTGCTCCACTCCCACCCACCCACCCCCTTTCTTTAGGCCAATATTCATTGATTTTCATTGCTTCTTTTGACTCACTATCTCTTAGTAACAAGGCTAATCTGGTCTATTTGTGACTTCTATACTTTTTACAGTTTCATGCTTGAACCAAGAAATCTGGACCACCACTTAATTTACAGCCTACATTTACTACAAATATAAACCTCCTCCTAACGTCCACAGATGATAAGACAATAGAGGATAAGCAGTCAAAGGCTAGAAGGTTTCATGAAGGACAAGGCAGAACACCTGGAGCCAGGCCAAATGCTTTCAGCATCGTACAACAGAGGATGCCAAAATTGTCTAGCATCCTAGGGAACCATACCGTGACAGTTTCCCCCAAATACTCGATTTAGTGCAAGTGTTGGCTCAGTGACTTGTTGATGGTATGTTTCTATTTAAAACCATCACACAAGACCACTGAATTTCTAATTTATATTTTTAACTACCATAAAAACTTTGCAACCTTCAAACTCTTAAGAAAATAAAACCAAAATACTGTTTGTTATGATTGAACATTAATTTATTGTATTTTTTACATTTTGTAGAGTTTATACACAGTAGAAGCCTTGTTGATATACCTGAGAAAAAATATATATGTGTTGTGACTAGACATGTAGTTACAAAGACCACAGCTCATGTAATCTGCAGCCTAAGTGGAGTGAGCATATGGCAAAGAGTGGCACAGGGCCTTTTTGAAAGCTTGCTTTTTCCTATCTCACAGAAGTGGTATTTTCCATTTACTTTAGACAAAATGTTGCCAATTTAAGAGAATATGTTCAAAAACCTCCAAAAAGCACTTTTTCTCTCTTCAGTTATTTTCAAATTCTTAATCAAATTTCTGCATGTAAAACATTTGAAAGATGACTTCATGAATTTCTCCACTGTAATGCAAGTTTTAAGAAATGGCCGTTTTAATATGAGTTATAATTTCAGAAACATTAATAACTAAATATCTGCAACATCTTGCTGCAGCTGTCATGATCTACAGACATGCAAGTTCATTTCACCATACTCTTATATGAATGTATCAGCAAAATAATAGTATTTCCCAACCTACAATTAGTATGTGCTAAGAGTTCATTATTACTAAATGCACAGTAAGACATAATCAATGATTGCAAAACAAATCTTTTACTGTTCAGATTTAAATAATTGTCTTTAAGACTTGCAGTATTAACACTGAACTTCAGACAAGCATGGCAGCTTAAAATTGATCACAAAAACCTCGCAACTAAAAAATCCACACAGACCCAAAACCAAAAAAACCACAATACACACCACTGTTGATTTCTGAAATGACTTCACTCACAAGACAGGTCACAAGGGAACTCAAATTTCAATGAACTTTCCACAAGGAACAGAATTTGAGCTTAACTGAAATATACATTATATTGCAAAATACAAGCAAGCAGATTTTACAGTAAGCTTACTGTTTTTCTTTCACCCAAAAAGAGAAAATCTACACTAAACATATAGGGTGATAATAATGTTAGTAAAAGTGCCTTTTGATTTTACTGAAGAAAATAAATGTGTAAATATATCCATATGAGAAACAGCGTGTTACCATGCGTCACTGTGTCACACTATCACAGCGTGCCTTCAGATTACAGTAGTTCAGGTGAATGGCAAAAAAAAAAAAAAAATTATTTTGCTTGCAATCTGTGCCATGCTACAGTTCAGTAGAAGAAAGAAGTATCATCTACTAGAGTTTGAAAAGTGTAAAAAAAAATGAGAGAAGAGAAAAAAAAATAACATCACCTGATAATTAAACTATTTTAGTTCTACAATAAGGTGCAAAGAAATAATCTTGGATGATGGAAAAACTCACTATAGTTTAACTCTGCAGATTTGAAGTGATATGCACCAAAAATGGAAAAAAATTTGAAAATATATTTTCTGCAGTTTCACATTATAAGTAAAAGAGAAAATGCCAGAAGTCATGAATGTGCTTGTGAAGAATTATTATTTACAGGTCACTATTCTGAAAAGGAAAAATCTAACTTGTTTTCATTTCAGTTTTGTTTATTACAGAAAAAGACTGAATAATTTTCGTGTGGACACAGATTAACGTTGATGTTACTATGAAATATACAAGTAAATTGGCATTTTGTGACAGAACAGAAAGTCACAAAAAGTTATAAACAATCATGAAAACAAGAGTAAATGGAAGTTTCATATATATTTCATATCACTGTTATAAATTAAAGCCTCTACCCAGCTCAGTGAATGTTGACAAGTATATTAAAAAACAAGTTTTAGTAACCTAGTCATAAACAGATACACATTTCCTACTCCTACATTTGAAAACCTTACCACATTTACCAATATCCGTTTTAACATACATTGGGTTACAATTAAATACTATTTTCAACAAACTAAGAGCAAAAAGACTGGCCTTCAAAAAGATGACATAATTTAGAACCTAAAAAACTCATTTGTTGCAATTATCGTTATCAAAGTTTCCTAAACACAGCTACAGTTTGTTACTGCATTCACAAGAATAAAAATAAACCTTTTTCCAGATTTGTTGTTTATTATTTCTTGAACAGGAGGAAAAATCTAAGCTCAAAGAGATCAGAACATGTTTTGCTAAGTGTGGTTATTTTTTCATCTTCTTGAATGAAATATTATCCAGCCACACAATTTTTCTACCAGACACCCACTTCTTCCTATCACTACTTCCCACCATCAGTAAAAAGCACTTGAAACTTCTGCAGCCATTCTGGAAAACACTCAGAAGATTCAAGCTTTATGCCCTGAACAAAGTTCCTAGAAAAGGACTGTTGTAACTAGCTACAGTATACCAATAATTATCTGTACCTTATTTGAGGTACTCACCTTATAATAGCAATTTCTTAAGAGGCTTGTAGTAAAGATGGGAAGGATACATAAGTGAAATACTTAAAACTTTCTTACCTGTTCTTAAAAGAGGTATTGCATTTTCCAAGATGGAAACACAGAACTGAGGAAGGCTAAGCTGCTTCATCTGTAATTCCAAAGTGTCCTCATATTCAATAACAGGTAGGTCAATATGTGCTACATCAAGTGGGGAACGCAGAGAGATTCCAGAGTTTGCATTTGCTTGAGTACTGTTTCCACTTAATAAACAAACAAAACAAAGAAAAAAGAGACAGTTAACTCACAAAGAGTAAACCCATATATGTATAGATGTTAAAAATAGCATCAAGTGTTTTAATGTCCTCCTTCCTTAACACATATCCTTCCTTCCATCCCGGTCTTTATCTGCTATCCAAAAGTGTTGCGTAAGAATGGGATTTTGCTTGGCGCTTTTTTTTTTTTTAAATGTCATAACTGGTAGTATCACAAGTGAACACATATTGTTTTGGCAGTCATCTTCAAATGCACTTAGCAATGTGTAAGGGAAGAAATACACATACAATTAATACAGTGTTGCAAAAGAAAAATCAGCTGATTTGAAATGTTATTTTTGATGAATAATGTCTATCAGTTGATTGAAGCAAAGCCACTTACTGAATCAGATGTCAGCCTGAACTATGCTAAAACCATTCTATGCGGCTAGCCACAAGAGTTTGAAAACATTTAAAGCATTTTTGACCAGACTGTATACTGTTACCTACAGGATGGCCATGCAACTTAAAAGAAGTTATGGGGTTATCTGCTGGAGAAAAAGAGAAATCCCTGACTTTACAGTAATAGACTGAATAAATGATTTTCTGCATCTTACAAACACATGCACAAGCAATAACAATTGATAGAATCATAGAATCATAGAACAGTTAGGGTTGGAAAGGACCTTAAGATCATCTAGTTCCAACACCCCTGCCATGGGCAGGGACACCTTACGCTAAATCGTATCACCCAAGGCTTCGTCCAGTGTGGTCTTGAACACTGCCAGGGGATGGAGCATTCACAACTTCCCTGGGCAACCTATTCCAGTGCCTCAACACCCTTACAGGAAAGAAATTCCTCCTTATATCCAATCTAAACTTTCTCTGTTTAAGTTTTAACCTGTTACCCCTTGTCCTATCAATACAGTCTCTAATGAAGAGTCCCTCCCCAGCATCCCTATAGGCCCCCTTCAGATACTGGAAGGCTGCTACGAGGCAGCCTTCTCTTCTCCAGGCTCAACAGCCCCAACTTCCTCAGCCTGTCTTCATATGGGAGGTGCTCCAGTCCCCTCATCATCCTCGTGGCCCTCCTCTGGACTTGTTCCAACAGTTCCATGTCCTTTTTATGCGGAGGACACCACAACTGCACACAATACTCCAGGTGAGGTCTCACAAGAGCAGAGTAGAGGGGCAGGATCACCTCCTTCGACCTGCTTGTCACGCTCCTTTTGATGCAGACCAGCATAGGGTTGGCTTTCTGGGCTGCAAGTGCACACTGCCGGCTCATGTTCATTTTCTCATCAACCAACACCCCCAAGTCATTCCCCACAGGGCTGCTCTCAATCTCTTCTCTGCCCAACCTGTAGCTGTGACTGGGATTGCTCCGACCCAGGTGTAGGACCTTGCACTTGCCATAGTCAAACTTCATAAGGTTGGCATCAGCCCACGTTACAAACGTGTCGAGGTCCCTCTGGATGGCATTCCTTCCCTCCTGCGTTATCAACCGAACCACACAGCTTGGTGTCATCGGCAAACTTGCTGAGGGCGCACTCAATCCCACTGTCCATGTCAGCAACAAAGATGTTAAACAAGACCGGTCCCAACACCGATCCCTGAGGGACACCACTCGTTACTGGTCTCCAGCTGGACTTTGAGCCATTGAGCACAACTCTTTGCACGAGGCCAGCCAGCCAGTTCTTTATCCACCAAGTGGTCCATCCATCAAATTGATGTCTCTCCAATTTAGAGACAAGGATGTCGTGTGGGACAGTGCTGAACGCTTTACACAAGTCCAGGTAGATGACATCAACTGCTCTACCCCTGTCCCATCAGTTCTGTAGCCCCATCATAGAAGGCCACCAAATTGGTCAGGCAGGATTTGCCCTTAGTGAAGCCATGCTGGCTGTCACCAAGCACCTTGTTGATTTTCATGTGCCTTAGCGTGCCTTCCAGGAGAATCTGCTCCAAGTTTTTGCCAGGCACAGAGGTGAGACTGACAGGTCTGTAATTCTCCAGGTCATCCATTTTCCCCTTCTTGAACATGGGGGTTATATTTCCCTTTTTCCAGTCATCGGGAGCTTCACCTCACTGCCATGATTTCTCAAATATGATGGCCAGCGGCTTCGCAACTTCATTCGCCAGCTCCTTCAGGACTCGCGGATGGATCTCATCAGGACCCATGGACTTGTGTATGTTCAGATTTTTAAGATGGTCTCGAACCAGATCCTCTCCTACAGTGGACCCGAGGTCTTCATTCTCACAGTCCCTGCATTTGCCTTCCACGACTTGGGTGGTGTGTCAGAGCCTTTGCCAGTAAAGACCGAAGCAAAGAAGTCATTCAGAACCTCAGCCTTCTCCAAATCCAGGGTAGCCAGTTCTCCCTATAGCTTCCTGAGGGGGCCTACGTTCTCCCTAGTCTGTTTTTTATTTGCTATGTACCTGTAGAATCCCTTCCTGTTATCTTTAATACCTCTAGCTAAGTTTAATTCTAAGTGAGCCTTAACTTTCCTAACCTGGTCCCTAGCTTCCCAGACAACATCCCTGTATTCTGCCCAGGCTGCCTGTCCTTGCTTCCACTTATTATAAGCCTCTTTTTTCATTTGAATTTTCCTCAGGAGCTCCTTATCCATCTAAGGAGGTCTCCTGGCCCTCGTGCTGCACTTCCTTCTGGTTGGGATGCAACACGCCTGAGCTTGTAGCAGGTGATCCTTGATACTACGAGATTTTGTTAAAAGTGTTGGTTGGACAGAATGTGGCAGGTAAAACTGACCTTGGGTATTCTGACCACCACTTAAACAACTGCACAATTCATAAATATGGCTTGAATTTTCACAGGTTAACAAAACTTTCATATAATCCCACACACTGACAAGGAGCTTATGATATATTCCTCTATTAATACTTATTTCCTATTTTAGTCACCTGGAAGATGCTGCATCCCAATCTTGACCATCTCCTCTAGGACGCTGAACTGTACGTCCAATCACAGATGGCCGGGGGCTACTACTTCCAGGTGATGGATTCTGAGAACGAGGAGGACCTCTTGCTTCTTGACAGTAAGATATAGATGAATTTTGGGAAGCCGTGCCTTTATGTAATACAAATCATATGTTTTCTATTAATGGAATCCATTATTATGAAAGATTCTACATAGCGATGTAATGGTAAAAGTAACTAAGGTAGGATATGGAAAACACCAGGTAAATATTGGTGAACTAGGACAATCTATCACTGGCAAGTAGCAGAGTTTGGAAACTCAATTCCAAGGCAAAACCACTGAAAATTAGAGCTGAATCATAAATCTTGAGTTTTAAAACTACAAACATACCATCTGACTAAGGCCATGGATTTGTTGATGTTGTAACTGAATTAGCAAAGAAACAGCCAACGGCAGTGATTAAGACACCAAATATAGGGGCAATCTTATGAAGGCAACCAGACTACCAATGTAGAGAAACAAAGTTGATTAAATTCAGCTAACAAAATGGAAATAGGAAGACCATTATAATTAATCTAGCCTATTAAATCTACCAAGTTTAAACAGTGAGAACATTGCAAAATAGCCCTAATGACCGTAAAACCTAAAATAATGATTAAACTTTTCTAGGCCATCAGCATAAAGAAAAAAAAATAAAGAACATTAACATAGCTCATGAAATTAGTAACTGAATTGTTAACCACAGGGACTTGAAAAATTCTCTGAAACTCTGCCCACTTTTATTTTACAGATTTAATTTAGGTTTAGTTAAAAAAGTCCCTCTTCTGGTGACATACAAACAGCTGGATACTGGGAAAAGCTGACGAATGAAGAATCACAGGAAATTGTAAAAACTAATAAGTATTTTAAAATAATACAAGTACTCCAAAAATAATTACTAACATGAACAGTACTGAACATGATTATTTAGCAAAACAGTTTCACAAGAATACATTTGCTATAATGTTGTGGACTGTCATTTTTTAAAAATCATTTTAATCTTACCCGTACAAAAAACACAACAGCATTTAAAATATCTAAAAATACCTACCTTGCTCTGTGGAAGAAAAACTTGGATCTCTGTGAAAGTTAAGTCTGCTTCTCAAGAAGACACACAACTGCTGCAGGCACGACACAGCCTGTAAAGCTAACTGACATCTTCCATCTCCTCCAAAAGCCAGGTTTAGCAGAGACAAAAGGCTCTGCAAATGTAAAACACACTTTAAAAGAATAGTCAGCGACATGGACAGTGGGATTGAGTGCACCCTCAGCAAGTTTGTTGACAACACCAAGCTGTGTGGTTGCACTCAACACACTGGAGGGTAGGGATGCCATCCAGAGGGACCCTGACAGGTTCAAAGGATGGGTCCATGCAAACCTTACAAAGTTCAACAAGGCCATTTGCAAAGCACTGCACCTGAGTCGGTGCAATACCAAGCACAAATACAGGCTGGGCAGAGACTGGCTTGAGAGCAGCCCTGAGGAGAAAGACTTGTGGGTGTTAGCTAACAAAAAGCTCAACATGAGCTGGCAGTGTGCGCTTGCAGTCCAGAAAGCCAATTATATCCAGGGCTTCATCAAATGAAGTGTAACCAGCAGGTTGAGGGAGGTGGTTCTCCCCCTCTTTTGCGACACCCCCATCTGGAGCAGTGTTCAGCTCTGGGACCTCCAACCCAAGAAAGACATGGACCTGTTAGAGTGTGTCCAGAGAAGCACCACAAAGATGATCAGAGGGCTGGAGCGCTTCTCCTATGAAAACAGGCTGAGAGAGTTGGAGCTGTTCAGCCTGGAGAAGAGAAGGCTCCAGGAAAGCTTATGGCAGCTTTCCAGTCCTGAAAAGGGGCCTACAAGAAAGCTGGAGACAGACTTTTTACAAGGGCTGGTAGGTGGTAGTAGCAAGATAAGGAGGAATTGCTTAAGGCTGACACAGTGGAGAGTAAGATTAGATATTAGGAAAAAATTCTTCACTATGAGGCTGGTGAGACACCGGCATAGGTTGCCCTGAGAAGCTGTGGATGCCCCATCCCTGGAAGTGGTCAAGGCTAGTTTGGATGGGGTTTTGAGTAACTTGGTCTAGTGGAAGGCGTCCCTGCTCATGGTAGGGGCATTGGAAATAGAAAATTTTTAAGGTTGCTTCCAACCTTCTCTATCATCGAATGAAAATCATCAACACTGGTAGCTGAACATTAATGAACCTCCATGAACACTCTTGCCAGCAAGTCTTTCACTAAATACAGGTCATAAACGTTTCTAAATATTTAAAACTCACAGCAAAGAATAAATAGGCTTAGCTAGTGTTTTCTTACTGAATGCAAGACTGTAAATTGTATGAGTTCCACACTATATTTTCAATAAAGTCACTATGGCTCTAAAGGCTCATTATATGGGAGCCCATTAGAGGGTGTGCATCTGACAGTGACACAATTTCATCTTACTCAGATGAAACAAAGTATTAGTTCAACATACTTCATTACTGATTGGTAGAATCATAGAATAGTTAGGGTTGGAAACGACCTTAAGATCATCTAGTTCCAACCCCCCTGCCATGGGCAGGGGCAACTCACACTAGACCATGTCACCCAAGGCTCTGTCCAAACTGGCCTTGAACACTGCCAGGAATGGAGCATTCACAATTTCCTCGGGCAACCTATTCCAGTGCCTCACCACCATCACAGTAAAGAATTTCCTCCTTATATCCAATCTAAACTTCCCCTGTTGAAGTTTTAACCTGTTACCCCTTGTCCTATCACTACAGTCTCTAATGAAGAGTCCCTCCCCAGCATCCCTATAGGCCCCCTTCAGATACTGGAAGGCTGCTATGAGGTCTCCACACAGCCTTCCCTTCTCCAGGCTGAACAGCCTCAACTTTCTCAGCCTGTCTTCATACAGGAGGTGCTCCAGTACCCTGATCATCCTCATGGCCCTTCTATGGACTTGTTCCAACAGTTCCATGTCCTTTTTATGTTGAGGACACCAGAACTGTACACAGTACTCCAAGTAAGGTCTCACGAGAGCAGAGTAGAGGGACAGGATCACCCCCTTCGACCTGCTTCTTTTGGTGCAGCCCAGGATACGGCTGGCTTTCTGGGCTGCGAGCTCACACTGCCAGCTCATGTTCATTTTCTCATTGACCAACACTCCTAAGTCCTTCTCCAAAGGGCTGCTCTGAATCTCTTCCCTGCCCAACCTGTAGCTGTGCCTGGGATTGCTCCCAGGAACTATACAGTAATACACACTATTACAACTAAGTAACTTTCTAAACACAATCCATAGCAAATGAACCCTCTTCCATGCACCTAGAATTTACATAAAGGAACTTTTGTTTAGCTATTTTGTTTGGAAACAAACTGTATTATTTACATCAATTTTTACTTGACACAACTCATAGCACAATAAAACCCTTAAATTTTATATGAATTCTTGCCTGTACAATCTTTGGCCTTTGAAGGAAGATCTCAGCAGGAAAATCTTGCATAATTACATCCTGAAGAAGCTCACACGTACTCCAAATTAAACTTTGGTTGTTACTTCTCAAAGAGCTAAAAATGAAGTTCATATTTAAATATGTATTAAAACAAACAAATAAAAAGAAATAATTAGCTTGAACAAGTCTTTACAATAAAGTTATAATCATAACACTAAAGGATCTGAAGAAAGAAAATGCTATAGTTCTATTGTCATACCATATTTAAACTTGAATTATTCCTTATCTATGCTCATTTTGTATACAACAAAGAAAAAACTCAATTCCAGCTATTATCAAACCATGTTAAATTAAGTTTCCAGAAAAATCTTTATTGATTCTGAATTTGGAATTAAAACAACTGGAAAATCCCTGTGAAGCTAGTGATTATCTCAGTGGTACACAGCAAGTAATCTAACTCTTACCAATAAGGAAGTTTTTTCATTATTAAGGTTCATATATGACTTAAAAGTGTTGTAATTACATGTGGGAAGTTACATAAAGGAAGAGATTTATTTGCTATCCTCTAGTATGTATATTAGTAAATAACAAGAACCTTTTGGGTATTCTACTGCAGTTTTTTATATTTTTATTGTTTCCAAAACCACTGGGGAAAAGGAAAACAAAATAAAAAAATCAAATAGGTCTACTTTTAAGGATCTATGCTCTTTTTCTCGACTCAGGCATAAAGGAAATTAAATATTGAAGATGCTTGCCAGCTTCAGAGATCTTTCAAAAGGAAATATATATATTACAAGAAAGCTTGTAATATATGGTTAGAGTAGACTTATTAAATACTCCTGTCCATGAAACTGCATTGCAGGCTATGCTAGAAATCTATCACAGCTCTGTGTGAACTCATAAGGAATTGCAACTACAGTACCTTTCCTTGGGCCACCTCAAACACTGATTTTCTAAATTAAAATAGAAAAATAAAATTAAGCACTGCAGAAAGATGATATGAATAAATAAAATTAAGCACTGCAGAAAGATGATATGAATAATGCAATGCCTGGATAAGGCATTGTACCTAAACTTACCAGCCTAAACCTAGTTAAGCTACCTCAGAAAGCATGGATTTCTCTACCAAGTGGCTGTGGGGGTACATTAAATAATGATTTTATTCCAGCCTGTTCCAAAACTAACTGAATGAAATCTTTGATCCACTTGAGATATTCAGAAGACAGACTAAAGTGCCATGAACAAAAATATGGAAAAAAAAATTAACCCATTAGGTCATTTACAGGACAGAGTAATGATGCAAAAGGACACAAATTTAGAACCACTCTTACCCAAGAAAAAAAAAAACTACCAGCAAGCCATCATGTCTTTATTACCATACCTTTCATGTGATGAAAGAACATGCCTATCTGTTGAAGTCAGAGTTAGCCAAGGAAACGTGGAAAATTTCAAGCATTTCACTGCAAAAAAAGAGAGTGGATATTTTGCAGTATATTTTATAGAAATGTTATACTGTGTATTTCCGTGGCAATGTCAAGAACCTATGAACTATATACTATCTGAAATAGAAAGACTTTTTAGTAAATGCAGTCTTACACTAAAGTGCTTCTAATGAGTTTTCAGCAATACCAAAAAAACACTAAGGTCATCTCAAATCAAGATGGAATGTTTATTGAAGAAAGTTTTAGCAAATAGAAGAAGTAACAGTATTAGTAGCAGAGTACACAATCCCCCACATCATGCTTTTAGATTATAATTTTGTTCTGCTACTAAAGAATATTTATTAACACAATCTCAAAAAAAAAAAAAAAATTTGACCTCATGCTTTTATTCTTACAGCAGAAGAAATTGTAGTTGTTACTAAATTATGACACATAATAACTTTTTAACTAACATAACTTTAAAGCTATTTTTAAGTTAAAGTTTGTAATAATTATTGTGCAATTTGACACACTACTCAAAAAGTAATCTGGTGATTTACGTACAATAACTGCAAAGTCATATTTTAAAATCCAACTCTTAGCACTGTATTGTATTCTATGTTAAATATGACACTCTCCTGTGAACTGCTACTAGTATACTGGTACACCTAAAGACTTGCCAAAATACTGGTCTGTGTCTGTGAAACATTTTATATCATTTTACTGACCAAAAAAATAAAAGCATAACATTGGTTTTCATTTAGATGCAACGTAAAGATTTCTAAAGCACCTAATCTAGTTTTCTGAAAAGCAGAAAGGTACTTCAGACTAAGTTTTGTTGAAATAAAACAGTAATCAAAAAGCTACTTTTGATTACAGAACACAAATCTTCTAAAAAGCATTACCAATTTAAATATTTTTTTAATTACAGCATATTTTACCATATTTCAAAGTTACACTATTTCCTAGAGAAGACATCTATTAAGATGTCATTTTCATAAGCATTATAATTGTAGTTTCTGTGATAACAGATTTCACAGAACAACAGGAAAATAGCCAATAATAATATTCATAATGGCATTCAATCTAAATTACAATTCTAGCCACTTTCTGTAATTAACATATTCTTATTCTATAGCTGTACATACCAACTGTTCTTTTGGGAGGTATTACTAACTGTGGCAGATGACTTCTACCTTGACAAAAATATCCAGCGAATAATTCCTCTTGAGGCAGAACTAAAACACATAAAGAGGAAGTTTAAAAAAGTACACTAACAAAAAATACCCAACCAAAAGCAAAACTCAATTTATCACAATGCTTTTCGTGAACTGCCTCCCTTATGCCCTTGAGTTTTAACCTGTTAAGGAAACAGATTTAAAATAGTTTCAGATGATCAGTAAAGTGGAGTAAAAAGAATGTGTCAATGCTTATTTTTTCCAATCATATTCTGGAACCGTAACTTTTTTTTTCCATTTTCCTATACTACCTTCCATTCCATACAAGCAATAGTAAAAAATAATTACACAAAATATATTGCCCAATGGAGAACTGGCAGCCAAAAAACCAAAAACTTTCCTCTAATCTACCTACTTAGTAATAAAATTAACTTTTTAAATCAACTACTTAAAACCTTTTTCTACTGTAACTGCTGTCTTTTCAGGTCAGCTAAAAAGCTGTCCACCTGGTATAAAATATGCAAATTATTAAATACAGGTAATTAATACAAACTGTATACACAAGGTATGTAATACTAAAAGCAATCAATCTCTCCACATTATAATATTTGGTTCAAAGGATCAAATCAGATAATGCCTAGATTATTACTTTACAATTCTTCCCAGTTACTGAAATTGATATAGAAAGAATACAACAATCCTGCTAGCAACTATTAAGAATATTTCATACACACACGTACACAATTCACAGCATAAAGAGAAATTATGTACAATACTTCAAATGGGTAGTTTTGAAAAGATATAGCTGAAGAATGCATATGTAAAAGTTTATTGTATTATGCCCCTATGTGAGCACATGGTGGAAAAAAAAAGGGAAGGGGGGAGAGATAAAAAGGCAATGTAAAAAAAAAAAAAAAAAGGAAGTGCAAGAAAGAAAAGAGGGAAGAGGGTGGGGGAAATCAATCACCAGCCACTACACAGTTCTAGCAAACTAAAACTCCAAGCATTAGACAGGCTGCAGGAAATTACTTTTATCTCTGAGATTGCACAGTATGAGTGACAGAGGTGTGGCCATTACTACACCATCCAGTATACCAGCAGTGTCTTTCCCACAAGAACCAGGAGAATAAAGCCATGGTATGTAATTTTATCCTCTACACTTCTTGCTAAATTTTGTAAGGCAGAAGAGAACCATATGGGTTTACTTCTTGACTACATCTAAGCAGCACTGTAAATCGTTATAACAGATCAATAACAAGCTAGATAACAGAAGCACCTCACAGATATATGAAGCACTTCACACGTCATTTTAAACAGCTGACATATTTATACATAGCAGATATTTATCCATAACTAAGCAGATTGAATACAATTAATGTAGCTTTCTTAGAACCACTTACTGCCTTTTTTTTATTTGAATTGCTTTCAAAGTTAGAGTCTACTATACAAAGAAAAAAAGCAAAGCATATACGCTTAACTGTAGATTTGTTCAGAATTGCTAAAATTGCTGCCATAAAGCTGTCTTTGAAAGTTACTCCTACGTCGTGCCCTTTTTACATTATAGCAAACAGATATTACACACTGAAAAAAATAGAGAAGATCTGACTACAAATAACAGGATTGTTCTTATGCAGAGAATGCCATTACAGGAATGGCACTATCTGATTTAGCTAAGATCACTCCTTCTCTAGCAGAATCTGCTTTCCATTTACTTCACTGATCTCTCAGGAATAATCTGCCAGCTTTGCCCGAAAATATCAGCCTGGAAACTTTTCCTCTACTTTATTTTTACTTTAAATGAATCATATCTCAAAATATGTAATTTACCTGGTTGATCTACTGAAGTCTGAGACTGAGTTTCATAACATAAAGAACTAGAAGGAAGTCCACAAGGAAGGAAGAACAGTCCATCCACAATCCCATCAATTATGGCCTGCAAGTTTGGATCCACATTGGGGCGAAGCTGAGAGAAGAATTCCACTGCACCAATTTCAACCATTCTCTGAGCAGCAGGTGGATGCTACATTAGGACAAATAACTGGCAAAGTTAGCCTGAAAAGTTTCAATGTCTCTTAGGAAGTGTGGAGGGTGGCAGCATAGGGAGGAAAGATGTAATCAAAACTTAAGTTATATTTTGCCTTTATCCATTTAGGCCATTCATCAAGGACAGAATTTTTTTTCCTCTGCATAGCTGCTCTTTAGTGATTAAAACACAAAAACGTAAGAATCTGAGATCTCTGAAATGTCTGAAACATTTCATCAAATCTTTCAAAAAAGTTGCACCATTGTTTAAATCTTCAGTTTCCAGGAACAGTGCAAATGCTTAGCTGCAAGACATGCCCCAAGGAAGAAATTAAATAACAAACGAGAAACTGAAGGAGCAGAGAAATTAAAGCAGAAACCCAGAAATTAATTATTTTTTCCCCAACTCTCTAGTCATTCAAATTGTTTTAATTTTTTGTCTACACACAGTGGCTTTATTATTCCTGTCTTTATAACTAATTACATGGAGCTACAAAACCAAAAAACAATTTTATTTAATTCCAGGATTCTAAAGACAGAATCATAGAATTGTTACAGTTGGAAGGCTCCTCTGGAGATCATCTAGTCCAATCCCCTGCCAAGGCAGGGCCACCTATAGCAGGTTACACAGGAATGAGCCTAGGTGGCTTTGAATGCCTCCAGAGAGGGAGACTCCACAACCCCCCTGGACAGCCTGTTTCAGTGCTCTGCCACTCTCAACGTAAAGAAGTTCTTCCTCATACTGAGGTGAAACTTCTCATGTTTCTGTTTATGGCCACTGCTCCTCACCCTGTTCCTGGGCACCACTGAAAAGAATCTGGCACCATCATCCTGGCACCTGCCTTTGATATATTTGTATGCATTAATGCGACCTCTTCTCAGTCTTCTGTTAACAGGCCCAGCTCCTGCAATCTCTCTTCGTGAGAGAGATGCTCCAGACCCCTGATCATCCTTGTGACCCTTTGCTGGACCTTCTGCAGAACTTTCTTGTCTTTCTTATACTGAGGAACCCAGCGCTGGACACAGTACTTGAGACGTGGTCTCATCACAGGCGAGTAGAGGGGGAGGATCACCTCCCTTGACCTGCTGGCCTACTCCTGATGCATCACAGGATACTATTGGCCCTCCTGGCTTCAAGGGCATACTGCTGGCTCATAGTGAACTTATCATCTACCAGTACTCCCAGGTCCTTCTCAGCTGAACTGCTATTTAATAGGTCAGCACTCAACCTGTACTGGTACTTAGAGCTCTTCCTCCCCAGGTACAGTACCCTTACTCTTGCCTTTACTGAACCTCATATGGTTTCTCTCCGCCCAATTTTCCAGCCCATCAACGTCTCACTGATAAAGACATATGGTTTAATTATAAATAAATAGTATGTCATACCTTGATCAAACTGTTCACAAAACTTAGTACTTCCTCTTTTATTGGTACAACTGGAAAATTGAACCACTCCAAAAGATTAAGGAAAAGCACTTTCTCATGGACTAGATCTGCATATGATATCAAGTTATGATCTAATTTAAACAGAATAGTCTTCAGAGATCGTTCTCTTATCTCTGCCAGTTCATGACCTGTCAAAAAAACAAAAACCAACAAAACAGGATTCAAAAACTCAAAAAATTATATGTCATAAGTTACTTCTTATTTGGACAAACAGAATACTGCCAAAGATCAGTGAAAAAAAGCTGGCTTTTACACTGTCAGATTATGCTTACCAGGAAGACAAATATGACTGCTCCCAGCAGCAGTAAGCTATTCAGGTATGTTTGCCTGGTGTAAAGAGGTGAAATATTGTAAAATATACTGATATAATCTGATGCCAAATTATAAGAGAATAGCCTTTTTCTTAAAGCACACAACTAAAATCCAAACACCTCTACCAAACTGTATTGTGGATCCCGAAAAATGCATCACACCAACAAGTCGGACAAAAGTCTACCCAAGACCATTGGAGGAAAAGTCTGTCTCTGAAGACGAAAGCCTGCGGCGTTCCCTAGGGATGGATGTGTCACCCTGTGCCACAGTCCCCTCCACGTCTGCAGCGGCGAATCGAATGGAAAAGCAAAAGGCAGAAAAGTGACAAGGGACTCAAAGGAGATACCGATCGGGAGTGGGGCGGAAGCGGAGGCAGGGCAGGGACAACCCTGCTCCTCGAGTACCAAGAAAGGAGCCGTCAGCTCCCCCCCCCTTCACCTCCCCGCCAGCAGCCGAGCTCCACACAGGACCGACGGCCCCGTTTCGCAGGTGAAACCCCCGCCACGCCGTACGAGGACGGGGGGCAGGGGCCCCGCCGTACCCCTGCACACAGCCCCGCGGAGGCGCCAGGACAGCCGCGACGCCCCGGGAGAGCGACGGGAGCCGTTACCCAGCTTCCTGACGAGCGATGATAACTCCATCGCGCTCGTCTCCCCGCCACATTCAACCGCCGCGCCGGTTCCGCCGCCAGTGCGCCCCGCCTGGCCAACGGCGGCCACGGTGCACTTTGGGAAATGTAGTCCTCACCCTGCGGCCCGCCGCGTCCCCACCGCTGCTGCCTCTCGCGGGGCACGCTGGGAGCTTCCCTCCCCGCTGCGGAACCGCGGGGCGCGCCGGGGGCAGCATAAGCAACTACAACTCCCATAAGCAACAACAGCCCCGGGCCGAGCCCGCCAGCTCCCTGCGGGAACCGGAGGGGCGGCCTGGGGTTGACGGGGAGCGTGCCGTCGGGGCTGAGAGGGGTGCAGGTGGAGCTCGCTTGGCGCAGGGCGCGGCCCGGGGGGACAGTGATAAGGCAACTGTGCATTTTAAACCTGGCCGTATTCCCGGCATGATGGCTCGAAGCGCCGTACGCGGGTAATGGGGTGATGGTACCGGGGACTGGTGTGCTGAAGGCTGGATCGATGGGCTGTGGCCAGGGGTATGCGTCTCAACAAGGCACAGTGCTGAGTCCTGCACTTGGGTCACAACAACCCCATGCAGTGCTGCAGGCCTGGGGAAGAGTGGCTGGAAAGCTGCTTGGAGGTAAAGGACCTGGGAGTGTTGATCGATGGAGCTGAGCGTGAGAAGTTTGTGCCCAGGCAGCCAAGAAGCCCATAGGCATCCTGGCCTGTATCAGAAATAGTGTGGCCAGCAGGGCCAGGGCAGTGATCGTCCCACTGTAGTCAGCACTGGTGAGGCCGCACCTAGAGCACTGTGCTCAGTTCTGTGCCCCTCATTACAAGAAAGACACTGAGATGCTGGAGCGGTTCCATAGAAGGGCAATGAAGCTGGTGAAGGGCCTGGAGTTCAATTCTTATGAGGAATGGCTGAGGGAACTGTGCTTGTTTAGTCTGGAGAAGAGAAGGCTCAGGGAGGACCTTACCACTCTCTACAAATACCTGGAAGGAGATTGTAGTAAGGTGGGGTTCGGTCTCTTCTCCCCAGTAGCAACAGGACAAGAGGTAGCAGCCTCAGGCTGTGCTGGGGGAGCTTTAGGTTGAATATTAGGAAAAATTTCTTCACAGAGGGGGTTGTCAGGCATTGGAACAGGCTTCCCAGAAAAGTGGTGGAATCGCCATCCCTGGAAGTGATCAAAAATTGTGTAGATGAGGCCCTCAGTGACATGGTTCAGTGGTGGTCTTGGCAGTCCTGGGGTGATGGTTGGATTTAATGATCTTAAAGGTCTTTTCCAACCTACCTGATCCTATTATTCTATGAAGGCAAGTGGGTGCCTGGCTAGCTGCAATCAAAGCAGTAACTGCTGTGCTTTGCCCAGGCAGGAGCTGTGACCAAAGTGTTCTCCTTCCTGCTTGAATGTGGGCTCTGTACATACCTGGAGGATGATGGCTTCTCGTATCTCACATTCTGCCACCGCTCTTCAACATTTATTTGCAACTTCTGCAAAGATCAGGGGCTTTTTTTATTGTTGGCTGAGTCCAGACATGAAATTAAAATGGAAGGGGTGTGTTTCCTCATCCTTTAGTATCCACATGGTCCTGATTGGGATGCCTAGGAATTATTTATGTTCACAGTAATAACAGAGTATCTGCTAATGTGCAGTATGGTAGATGCAAATGATTTCAAAAATGATGTATATGACTGCCCTATATAATTCATTTTCTAACTTGGTTTCCATCACTGGGCTACTCTTTCACAGTAAACTTACGTTAATGTCCTCCATCTGCTGTATCAAGGTTGTACTAAATTCTTAATTGCAACTCAGAACTGTCTGTCATTTTGCAAGACAGTATTTCTATCAGTGGAGCAATAAAAAAAAAGGACTTCATTAAGCTAATTATAAATGTACGATGACTGCTGCAGTGAGAGTTTTTGTTTCCACAAGAGACTGAACTCATATCTATCAGTGCTTTTCAAGAGCAATTCCAAAGAAGTAGTATTCTCTAAAAATTCCTTTTAGCTATGCGTGATATGATCATGCAATGAAATATGAAGATATCTAATCAGATGTGCACAGGACCGCTCACATTTCCCTAACTAGAACTGGTGGGAACTTTATGAGACCCCATAGGAGACTCACAGTAGTAATAGAATGGATTTGTATCTCATTTGTCCAGCAAGGAGAGGGAATTGCTGAAGCGTTCATTTCCCACAAAAGACTATACTAAAACAGTGCTTCAGAAAGAAGAGATGCATTATTCACGTTTATAAGAATGTTTAATGCATGTCCTTTTCACCTGTTTAAATTAAAAAAAAAACAAATATTTTCTTATGCTGTCTTCAGTGTCTGAATTAGTACCTACTCAAAGGATTCTTACAAAAAAAGTTGTTACTAACGCGGAGGTGACACATGCACCATTGCTAATATGCTCCTGCACTGTAAGCATGGGCATTTCATTCAGATTTTCTTAACCCGAGACCTAATTAAGTTCAACTTAAAAAATATTCCTAACTTTGAGGAGCAGCTTCAGTTTTGCTCCTCTTGTGTTAGACCAGAAAAGTGTGGTTGTATACCTAAAACAGTGATTTGGGAACACCCTGTACCAGCTGGTGCAATATATTTTATTCTAACATGGCTCAAGACTGGTATTCAAGATGATCACCAGAACCCAGATTTTTATTGTTAAAAATAGAGGGTGATATGTTAAGGGCAAAGTGTGTTTCTCAAGAAAAACAAACAAAACCTTCTACTGTATATTAAAAAGAAAAATGGTGGATTGGTTCAATAATTATTGTTGCCATTGTGAGACAACCTAAATAGGAGACAACCAATCTCAGTACTGGGAGTGCTCATCCCCTCTGTGTCTGCATCTGCTGTTTTGATTCCCACTAGCGACTGCCTCCGCTTTCCCTCTTACCTGCTTGTTCCCATTACCTTGCAGATTCCTGCTGCTGCTTCTTAAGCCAGTTTGACTTTTTCACTTCCACTGGCATTATTTAACATGGCTACCTCTTCTACCATGTATATTCCTACTGATCTGCAGTCAAAATGTGTAGGAGTTACAGCAGTGGGGAAATTAGTCACTGAATTTCATTTACATTGTCCCTTGTTGCTTCCTTACTGAACTCTGTAAGATGAACTTTAAAGAGCTTCCTACTCTTGTCTCCTCATAAGCTTGGTTTCTGTAATTCCAATAACTGTTTTAAATCTCTTCTGTATTAGTTGGTTTCTATCCCAATAAATTGATGATAGGTGGAGAAGCAGTGGACATTGTTGTGTGTATATTGTCATAAAGTTTTTGCATGTAACTGAAGGTACAGTGAAAAATTTTTGGCAAAAGCTGTCTTTTAGCACTTTTAATATGGGATGCTCTGTAACTTTTACATTTCCCTTCAGTTTAATGTCACAGAGAGAGATGTGCTTGAAAAAACTTGAGTGAATTTTTTTTAAGAGCTTTCAGTCTCATTTTATCATTTCTGTGATTCGTTAATTGCGGGATAAACTCTTATTATTTTTTCATTCTTTTGTCAATGTTGTCTATTCACAATTTTTTTTTCCTTTCCTTACTGCTTTTGAGTTCTGTCCTTTTACGTTCCAGAAGTTCTCTGAAGATCCACACATCAAAGACTATCTGACAGGGTCTTCATATCATTTTTGATAATATCCTTACTGTACTTCTGAGCTTAGCTGTTAATATCCTTACTGTACTTCTGAGCTTAGCTGTTGTGCAGCTTCTAATTCTCTGTGAATAGCCTGCTTTCTAGCTCTTCACATAACTAACGCAAAGAGTAGCAACCTTATGAAGAAACATCAGGGCATGTCATATGCAAAAAACTTGAATTTCAGGTGCCTTTCTGTAGGGAACTCCAAATAGCAACTGTGATGCCTATTTGCGAAGCCTGACTGACTGATATAGTTAAAACGAACTTTACAACTTGCCAGCTGAAAAAAGATTGCAAAATGTGAGTAGAGAAAGCAAAGAGAATGGGAATATTGGGAATGGAAGAAGGCAGAAATGGACAAGAGAGTTTAGATGAGTAATTCCCCAGCTGAGAAAATTATCTCTGTGTACTAACTATCTTCTCAGTCTGTCTCTTGATTCATTTCAGAGTCCACTTGAAAGTACCCTTTCCTGCCCTGAAGGCCTTCCTTGCTTGTTGTCACACCCAGGTTTCTTATCCTTTTCTGTTCACTGGCTGCTACTGGTAGAAAAGTACACCACTATGTAAAATGAGAAAAAACAATCCTTTTGGTCACCTGTATGTTCAGTCCATACTGGAGCTACTGCACATGCATGGTAAAGACAACCTGGGCATGCGCAGCAGCTGTGTGTTCATTGCTTTAGCTGACTACCAGGTTCCTGAAATTACTATTCAAAATCAGTAGGATGATAGCAGACTTGTAAAGGCTTTCTGTAAAAAGCATCAGTGGAGCTGCATGTATAAAAACCCTTTCCGTTGTGCTTTCGGCAGCCAGGAACAGCGTTTTATTACCTCATTATCTTAAAGCTTGTGACAAGATCTCAACTGGTGCTTTAATGTAAGTTCCTGTGGTTTACTGCTTCCAAATCAGGTACCCTAATACCCAACCAAAGTACATAGAATAGAATCAACTAGGTTGGAAAAGACCTGTAAGATCATCAAGTCCAACCATTACCCCAGGATTGCCAAGACCACCACTAAACCATGTCACTCAGTGCCTCATCTGCACAGTTTTTGAACACTTCCAGGGATGGTGATTCCACCACATTTCTGGGAAGCCTGTTCCAATGCCTGATGACATACTACAAATGTTTGTGTTTGCAGCAGTGCAGATGCAAATTTGGAAGCTCACTTATGATACTACTAATTTATTGTTTATATTTTCTTCCGTAGTGAGAGTTTTCTAATTTCTCGGTTTTCCTTTTTTATTTTCCATTTCACTGGATATATCTTCTATGCTAAATTGCATATGCAGATATGCAATTGACTTACAGAGTGGTGCAGAAAAAATACTTGCATATAAGTAATTGCTACACAATTTAGTATCATACAGATTATTGTATTTGGTGAGTCAGTCAATATAAATGTCTACCATGAACTGCAAATCAAAAGGGCTTTAAAAAACCTAAGTGAGAAAATCTTTCTTCCATGATGTTCATTTAAAACACATAAAAGCACATTTTTACACCATGGGTAATGAACTTAGGGAATTTGTTGGCAGAGGAAGTTGTAAATACAGGTAGTACCAGTAAGCTAGAAAAAAGATCCAAGTTAACAGAGAACAGCCCCTAGATGCTAGAGGAATAGGCAGGGATGTACCCACTGACCTTCCAAGGCAGCGGTTGTGGTCTGTAGGCAGAAAAGGGCAGATGTCCAGCAGTGTCTCCAGACATCACTTGAGGACAGTTAAATCAGTCTCCTCTGCTAAGACATTTCTTACTATCATCTGATACTTGAATTTGGATCCCATCAAAGGAAACATCCAGGCCCGTAAAGACCCTAGGCCCACTGTAGGAGAGGATCTGGTTCGAGATCATCTTAAAACCCTGAACATACGCAAGTCCATGGGACCTGATGAAATCTATCTGCGGGTCCTGAAGGAGCTGGCGAATGGAGTTGCTAAGCCACTGGCCATCATATTTGAAAAATCATATCAGTCAGGATAAGTTCCTGACGACTGGAAAAAGGGAAATATAACCCCCATTTTCAAGAAGGGGGAAATGGATGACCGAGGGAATTACAGACCAGTCAGTTTCACCTCTGTGCCTGGCAAAATCTTGGAGCAGATTCTCCTGGAAGGCATGCTAAGGCACATGAAAAACAATGTGCTTGGTGACAGTTGGCATGGCTTCACTAAGGGGAAATCTTGCCTGACCAATTTGGTGGCCTTCTATGATGGGGCTACGGAACTGATAGACAGGGGTAGAGCAGTTGATGTCATCTACCTGGACTCGTGCAAAGCATTCAACACTGTCCCACATGACATCCTTGTCTCTAAATTGGAGAGACATCAATTTGATGGATGGATCACTCAGTGGAGAAAGAACTGGCTGGCTGGCCTCGTGCAAAGAGTTGTGGTCAATGGCTCTAAGTCCAGCTGGAGACCAGTAACGAGTGGTGTCCCTCAGGGATCGGTGCTGGGACTGGTCTTGTTCAACATCTTTGTCACTGACATGGACAGTGGGATTGAGTGCGCCCTCAGCAAGTTTGCCGATGACACCAAGCTGTGTGGTTCGGTTGATACGCTGGAGGGAAGGAAT
The DNA here is from genome assembly GCF_033815535.1 of Pezoporus flaviventris. Classification (NCBI taxonomy): domain Eukaryota; kingdom Metazoa; phylum Chordata; class Aves; order Psittaciformes; family Psittacidae; genus Pezoporus; species Pezoporus flaviventris. Next base: position 57,404,150 of record NW_026892555.1, read on the forward strand.
GCCATCCAGAGGGACCTCGACACGTTTGTAACGTGGGCTGATGCCAACCTTATGAAGTTTGACTATGGCAAGTGCAAGGTCCTACACCTGGGTCGGAGCAATCCCAGGCACAGCTACAGGTTGGGCAGAGAAGAGATTCAGAGCAGCCCTGCGGAGAAGGACTTGGGGGTGTTGGTTGATGAGAAAATGAGCATGGGCCGGCAGTGTGTGCTTGCAGCCTAGAAAGCCAACCGTATCCTGGGCTGCATCAAAAGGAGCGTGACCAGCAGTTCCAAGGAGGTGATCCTGCCCCTCTTCTCTGCTCTTGTGAGACCTCACCTGGAGTATTGTGTGCAGTTGTGGTGTCCTCAACATAAAAAGGACATGGAACTGTTGGAACAAGTCCAGAGGAGGGCCACGAGGATGATCAGGGGACTGGAGCACCTCCCGTATGAAGACAGGCTGAGGAAGTTGGGGCTGTTTAGCCTGGAGAAGAGAAGGCTGCATGGAGACCTCATAGCAGCGTTCCAGTATCTGAAGGGGGCCTATAGGCATGCTGGGGAGGGACTTTTCATTAAGGACTGTAGTGATAGGACAAGGGGTAACAGGGTCAAACTTAAACAGGGGAAGTTTAGATTGGATATAAGGAGGAAATTCTTTCCTGTTAGGGTGATGAGGCACTGGAATTGCTTGCCCAGGGAATCTGTGAATGCTCCATCCCTGGCAGTGTTCAAGGCCAGGCTGGACAGAGCCTTGGGCGACATGGTTTAGCGTAAGGTGTCCCTGCCCATGGCAGGGGGGGTGGAACTAGATGATCTTAAGGTCCTTTCCGACCCTAACTATTCTATGATTCTATGATAAAGGGAATACGGCTTTGGGAATGCAGATTGATAGGATTATTAGCTTTTACAACTCTGAAAAGAGCCTCCTGCTTTTAGGATGCGTCAGATTCCAAACCCGTCAAAGGAGATGCAGCCCACAGGTTTTTAATGACCTTTTCACAGGTAGTAAGTATCTTCTTCCCTCAGACATATAAAGCCAAATTAAACTGAATGTTAGAATCAAAGAATCATAGAATGGTTTGGGTTGGAAGGGAACTTAAAGATCATCTAACCCCTAGTTCCAAACACCTGCCACAGGCAAGGACACCTTCCACTAGACCAGGTTGCTCAAAGCCCCATCCAACCTGGCCTTGAACACTTCCAGGTATGGTGCAGCCACAACTTCCCTAGGCAGTCTGTTCCAGTATCCTACCACTCTCATAGTGAAGATTTTCATCTTAGTATCGAATCTGTATCTACCCTCTTTCGGCTTAAAGCCATTAAGCCTGTCCTTTCACTACATGTCCTGGTATAAAGTCCCTCTCCAGCTTTCTTGCAGGCCCCTGGAAGGCTGCTGTAAGGTCTCCCCAGAACCTTCTCTTTACCAGGATGAAGAAACCCATCTCTCTCAGCCTGTCTTCATGGGATGGTCCAGCCCTCAGATCATCTTCATGACCCTTCTCTAGACTCACTCGAGCAGGTCTGTGTCCCTCTTGTACTGGGGGCCCCAGAGCTGAACACAGTGTTTCAGGTGGGGTCTTACAAGACCTGAGTGGAGGGAGAGAATCACCTCTCCAGCTGCTGGTCACACTCCTTTTGATGTGAACCATCATATACTTGGCTTTCTGGGCTGCAAGCACACATTGCCAGCTCATATTGAGCTTCTTATCAACCAAAACCCCCAAGTCCCTCTCCTCAGGTCTGCTCTCAAGCCAGTCTCTGCCCAGCTTATATTAGTGCTTGGGATTGCCCTAACTGTCGTTCAGGACCTTGCACTTGGCCTTCTTGAATTTCATGAGGTTTGCATGGGCCCACCTCTCAAGCCTATCAAGGTCCCTCTGGATGGCATCCTTCCCTCCAACGTGTTGACTGCACCACACAGCTTAGTGTTGTCAGCAAACTTGCTGAGGGTGCACTCTATCTCACTGTATGTGTCACCAACAAAGTTGTTGAATGGAATTGGTACCAGCACCGACTCGTGAGGAGCACCATCTGCCACCATTTGCCACTGGTCTCCACTTAGACACTGAGCCATTCACCACAACTCTTTGAGTGTGACCATACAGGCAATTCCTTAACCACTGAGTGGTCCCTTTGTCAGCTCTATGCCTCTGCAGTTTAGAGATAAGGATGTCTTGTGGGACAGTGTCAGATGTTGGCATGTAACTGCCATGAATTGCTTCTGCATCCACAGAAAGCTCACAAGACAATGCCTAATGGACATAACGAGTTTGCTTTATTTGAGGGCATGGTGCATTACCCATGATTTCTGGCTCATGGTGCATAATTACCACATATGTTTTCCCTTTTATAAACAAATTCTAGCTATATAATTTAAAATTTATAAACCACTCTGACAAAAATGTTGATGTTATTAAAACATCTAGCGTTTTAGTTTGTATCAAGGCACTTCTTCACTGCTTTTAAATAATTTAGCACATTGTTTAGTGCACTTGCTTCCTAAGGACAGCTTATTCTAAAGGGATTTTCTGTAGCTTATTGCTTGGATAATATTAAGCATTTCAAGATAGTCTACGGTTCTAGAAAACTATATATTCTTGGAACTGTTAAATTGTGGAGGTTACTCTTTCCTGCTAATGCTAATGCTGTACATCATTGCAACAGACAAAAACATTTAAGTAATTGGTTCTTGGATTTGGAAAATACTTCCATTTTAGCCAACATTACGACATTTTTGTTTTTATTCTGATGTAAGTGTAATTAAATTGCCAAGTCTAGGTCAAAACAGGAAATAATTCTTAAAATTCTGCAGAGGAATTATTTTGTATCATATTAATTTATGGCTTTGTAAAACCTTTGGGTGACATTAATAGAGCTCAGTATAATTTTCAATACTATTACTGTTAATTAGTAATAATATTATCTGCAAGCTATGTAAAAATCTGTATTTGCCTCAGAAAGTGAGCTTTCCAAACTCGTGTCATTACCACTACGCACCTCAGCCACATAGCCATAGTCACAAGTCTGGCCATTAACCACTGCACTTACTTCAGAGTCTCTGAGTTACAGAAAAAAGAGAAGCCAGTATTGAGAAGCCTCCCATTTAATACTTTTCTCCAATGTTGCCCTTCCCTTATAATTGATAAACAACAAAACAAAACAAAAAAAAAAGGTGCCAAAGAAATATGGAATGAGATTCTATTTCCATTCTGTCTTCCCAAGAATCCATGAAGTTCCTGAAAATTATGGTCCTCATCACACAAATAAGAGTTGCCTTGCTGTTCACACACAGGGCTTGCATCCTCTAAACACTGTAGATTCACATTGGACAAAAAGGACAAGGGGAAGAAAATTACTGAGGCAACTGTTGTACTTTAAATTGCGGCTTGGCTTGAGTAGGGCACAATGTCTGAGAAGAAAAAGATACTTGTACAGCTGTTATTTGACTTGAGATGTAGTTGTAATTGTATATTTTGTGTTTCTCAACTTCTCTAGCTTTTGGAGAAATGTGAATACAATAGTCATACACTGAAATATTTGACAATGGAGTTAGATGTTCTTTATTTCATGTTCAAGTGGAAGAAATATATTGGGAAAATTTTCTGTTGTCAAGATCCTCAAAATTACAAAAAATATTTATAGTTGTATCTTTAACACAGTTTTGAAGTGGTATAAGTGTGCATTTCAGATTTAAACTTCATTTTTTGTATAGACTGTCCCTAAACCAGATCTGATTTCTTGATTTCTCACGTGACTTTCCTAGACTTTGAAACTGGATCTTAGGCTCCAGGTATGCTGCAATACTGTTCCGTGTCCTCTAAATATTGCTATTTCTGTTTCAATTTTTACTGCATGCTTTTATATAGGAACAGTAACTTTTAGAGACTTTCATACTGCATATTTCTCTGTTGCTCTTTGTGAAGGCAGCAGAAAGTCACACAGCTTGTCACTGCCCACAAATCTGACATTATGACATCTGCAAGAGCTGTAATTGCCTGAAGGTGCTTGGACAGTAACCTGAACAATGTGAGATTCTCAATTTTTGGCAAGTTTTCAGAGCTTGTTAAGACATTTAAAGTCTTGGTATAGCATGCATATTTTTATGATTACAGATCTTAAATATATTTCTTCTGATAATCTATAAATTGCTCTAACCTATTTTATATAATTGTCATTCAGTTGTATTCCTTATTGTATTTTCCTAGTCAGTCTCGTATCTCCTTATGACTTGCTCAAAATTGACAGCTGTCAGTTGGCATGTTTTGAATGGCAGCTCTTAGATATTTTTTTTATCTCATAAGAACTTTTTGAAAGCATCATACTCAAATTCACCTGTAGCGCTTCTAAGAGATAGAGTGTATGCAGGGAACCTATTTTCTGTACAAATCTTCAGTTCTATCTTTAAAAAAAAAGGGCGTTTTTTGCATATCCTGGGAACAGTTTTCAGAACTCAGCTTGAAAATGTAACCATATGTATGCCTTCACCTAGTCCTATTTTCTTAGTGAACTGACAAGAATAAGTTTTAGCTAATACACCCTGCTAAGTAAGAATAGCTGCCAAGCAGTCAGCTGAATGGACCATATTCTGCACCTGAATTAACCACAGCACTGATTATTAGCAAGATTGAGTCTCTTCAGTGGTGGTAGGCAGTGAATGATAGAGGAGAGGGGACATGGTTCATTTGCAGGTAGCTGGACGCACTCTGTTCACATATTGGCATGTGTAGCCTGAGAGAATAAATGAGACATTGACAGAGAGACACGCAGCAGAGCTGCCACCTTGTCATTTTTTCAGGTTTTTGTGATTGGAATTTCAGTTGGTCAACATGCTAAATATAAACCACAGAAGCTTCAGTTGCACTCAGGGAAGAAGAGGTCATATGTCAAAACACTGAAGCTTAGATGTCAGCGCTACTTAAAAAGGCAAAATAAACCCAACAGCTATGTTTCATCAGCACTACAAGTTTATATACGTATTTATATATAAGTATCATATATATACTTATATATTTATCATTTATATATATACATATCATAGAATCATAGAATAGTTTGGCTTGGAAGGGGCCTTAAAGATCATATGGTTCCAGCCCCGCTGCCATGGGTAGGGACACTCCCCACTAGACCAGGTTGCTCAAAGTCCCATCCAGCACTTTGAGGGATGAGGCAGCTACAACTTCTCTGGACAACTGGTCTGGTGTCTCACCACCCTCACAGTAAAGAATTTCTTCCTAATAGCTAATCTAAATCTACCCTCTGTCAGTTTAAAGCCATTCCCCCTTGCCCTATCATTACATGCCCCTGTAAAACGTTCCTCTCCAGATTCTTGTAGGCCTCCTGTAGGTACTGGGAGCTGCTCTAATGTCTCCCTGGAGTCTTCTCTCCAGGCTGAACAAGCCCAGCATTCTCAGCCTGTCTCCGTAAGAGAGGTGTTCCTGAACCTCAGATCGTCTTTGTGGCCCTCCTCTGGACTTGCTTGAGCAGGTCCATGTCCTTATGTTGGGGGCCTCTCTTCACCTATCTCTGGTTTCCATCTTCTTTTACCTCCCATTTCACCAGGGCTGCGTAAAGGAGTGAGTTGTCTGGTGGCATGCATATCTGAGGATTTATTTTATCACTTTTAAGGGATGTTAATAATCTGAAGTATTCATAAACATGAAAACATGGAAGGCTTTCTGCTATTATCAGTTAGTCAGTTTTAACTGGTTTTCAAAGGGTAAATGACAAAAATCATGTATATTTTTGCAGTCCCTGGCTATGCCTTTTTCTGGTTTCACATAGGAAAACTTTAATAATAGCATCCTAGAGATACAAGATATATGAAACATGCTGCACTAAAAATATTTTTATTCAGTGCTGAATCCTTTACCATCTTGGTTTGCACATTCATCTTAATCTAACAAGTAGCAAATTTCATACAAAATATGCATATTTGGATGTAACAGTAACAAAATTATAATTTTATTTTCTTCATAGGAAAGTCATTCTGTTTACAAGCAGTAGCTAAACATTCCAAGTCCCTATATTTAGTGAAGAAAAATACACAGCTTTTTAACAAGTAATATAATGGTGACCATTAGGAGAGCTACCAATGTTTTGTTGGACAGTGTCTTTATTCTTCAGTTTATAGGGCAGAAATCCGCATTTCTTAACATAATGTTATTTTTGAAGTTTTATCTTTGTTTGTTCATTTGTTCTTTAGTGAGTTAAATTCTATGTATTGAATGTAGGCCATAGCAAAAGGGTGCCCCACCCATATATACCTTCCAATTGCCAATGTCAGGGGCAGAGGAAGGAGTAACCCAGTATCTACCTATTGCTTTGTTCACTGCCTGAAGGAAGAAGATGTATACTTATTTCTAAGAAAGACGTTTATTATAAAAGTATTCCTTGAAATTATCTCTGTTTCCACTAAGCAAATATTCTTGACAGATACTAAAAGAAACGTGGATTAGACAGCTATAGCAGAGGTCCAGCCAGCCTAAAGTAGTTCAACAGCTCTTTCAATAGGAAGGCTGTAGCTGAAGAATGTGAATACTGTTTCCAGTGCCAGCAGGTCTCTCTTTAAAATTTAATTAGCTCTACGATTAGAAAATAACTAATTTCATTAAGAATCCATTTGAGCTGTGTGACCCTTTTGGAAAGCAGCATGTAGATTCTCTATTGCTAATGTTAGATAATCGTTTCTCCAGTATGAGCCACTCTCTCAAGTCACGGGTCTATTATTGGCTCACACTTTAGTAGAAAGATGACTGTGGGTTCATATCACCACGCTATGTATGGATTAAACAGCATTTAGCTGATGATGCTTCGAAATGAGAGGTTTGGTCCCAGATTGTGCCTCCCCAGGTTTTTTCTTTTAGCTTCAAGCCACCCATTTAGCTGTCTCAAACCTGTATCACTATGTAGACATCTCTCAGTGAAATGACAAGCTGTTGGCTGGCATTTCTCCATAAGTGTATGCATAGGAATTATGATAAAGAATAGCATATTTTTCTGTTTCCTTATTTTAGTCTGTTCAGAGCCTCATATATTTTATCAGGACCTGTCAAAAGTGATAACAGAAACTTGGTAAGTGGCAGGCGGTAGCCTTGACATTGTTCAAGCAATGATGCTGTTTGTACACAGATGTCAGCAGAGCTGGCCTAATGTAGGAGAGGGTGTGCACAGTTCTTGGTAAGGGCACCAGCAGCTGCTGTTTGTGCACTCCCAGTATGACAGGGAGCATCTACTGGGAATCGTTATTAGTGTACAGCTCATCTTCCTCACTGCTAGCATGAGGTCAAAACTGCAATCTAGCCCCAAATTACTGCTCAATAGGTTGTGTATTCTAAAATTATATCATCCTGCTCTGCTTCAGCTGCAGCGTATTTCTGTCTAAAGACCAGCTGCAGCCTCACTGCTGTGTTTATAGACAGCCACTACTTGACATGCTGTTTACAGTGCATGAAAACTAACGAAAAAGGGTTTAATTAAATATTTGTTGTTGTTGGCTCTCTTTTTAGAGAAAATGTTCTAAAAATGGAGAGATGGCAACCTGAGCCACCATACATAGGACTGGTGAGAAAGACGAGACTGCTTTTCTTTGCCCTGAGGACTGAAGTGCAGCAGAAGCACAACCTGGGAAGATGAGAAACTATATAAGATATGCTATAGATAGAAGCACGATTTAGCAGCTGACACCAGAAGATACTCAGAAGCAGGGGAATCTTCATCAGCTTCTATTTGGCCACTAGGTATATTAGGTATATTATCACAACTGAGTGCCTTCAGAGGGAAGAAAAAAAAAAAACAGAAAAACAAACAAACAACAACAACAACAAAAAAAAACAAAGCAAAAAACCAAAAAGAAATTATCCCTTAAAGACATTTTCCAGCTCTCATCTCTTTAGCCTGATGAATACTCTGGAGCTTGCTGGATTCCTGCTTTTCTTTCTATACCCAGCCATCACTGGTGCAAGTAGCAAAGCCTGCAACACCTGGTAAGGAGTGGAGTAGAATTTACTCACTCTCTGCAGGCAGTCATAAGGACAACTGTTTTCCTGCATGCCCCCTTGAGGAATATTATGGGAAAATGTAATGAAGTAAATGATTTCACTGGTGTAGTAACTATCTTAAGACAAAGTATCAAAGAAAGTAATGGATGACCTGTAACACTATCAAAAGAGAGGATAGAACCATCCTTTAGTTACTCAAAGGCTGTAGATTTTTGACAAAGTACATTTTTAACCATGAAATGATGGGTTGGGGCTTAGTTTTCATAAGCAGCTAAGAAAACTAGATATTCCATTCCTGTTACCAATAAGGAAAGTGGGCAGTCAGTGTCGTTAGACAGTTTTGCAACATCCATATCTAGAAATTACAAATGAAAGAATTCTAGGTCTTGAGCTCATTTTTGTATTGAAGGGAAGAGTGACCTGTCTACTACTTAGGAGGGCTTTCCTGAGGCTATTCTGACTGTTTGTAAAGATTTCTTACTTTTGACTTGTATAATTATTCTGTACTCCTTTTTTGTACTTTATATATTTTTGACTAAAGACTGAGCTTGTTTTTCCGCATTCCATTTTGCACACTTAAGTTTTCATTCCTGACAGACAATGGACTATTTATACCCCTCTGATTCTAACACCCTTTATATATTTATCAGTGGTTAGCATGTTGTTTGTCTCCAACCTTCTTCCCCCATGCAATTTCTATACATATTCATTTTTATTTGTTTTCATCAGTTTCTACAAGCTTTTCCTTCTCTAAGGAAATTCAGGATAAATAAATGTGATTTACAAGCTGTAGTACATAAAAATGCAAGCCCGCTGACACCATTACAAATTGCACACAAAAATTGAAATTTTGGTCCAGTTAAAAAGTCATAGGTAATTTTTACTGACTTAAAATATAGTCAAGTCAAAGTGTTATTTTAAATTATTGACAAATTACCAGTCCAAGGTGTACATACAATTGTTTATTTTGCAAAACGAGCCTAGTTGTTTACTTTAAAGAATTCAGGTTTCCTGTTAAAACATTTTGCTGGCCATTCAGAAAAAAAAAAAAAGTTAACTGTCAAATCCTAATATCAAAACACTAGGACTCAGAGGGAGAAATATGTCCCTTAACAACCCTCAACACTACTCAGTGCCAAAATGTTTCTGTTTTATATTTTATTCCAGTCAAGTCAGAGATTATTTAAGCAATATTTTACAAGTAATTTTTAGAATGTATTCCAGATCTGAGGCCTTATATGACAAATGTTCATGTTGAAATTATGTGACACTTACCAGCTTCAGAAAGAAAAGCTTAATAGGGTGACACTGAGATAACCCCAGCTGTTCTGGTGCTTCTAAGATAAAATGATACATTACTATAAATATACAATTACATTTACAACCTGCGCAAATGAGCAGTAATTCACTGAAGAAATTCCACTGACTTCATAAACTGTGAAGGTGTGAGTGCTTTGTGAAAGAATGCCAAAAAGAAATCCAAGAAGATCCTGTTACTTAAATATTTCATCATAAGTTATTTGTTATTGATGTGACAGTTTTCAGAGTTAGCACAGTGAGCTACCTCATCCAGTACCACTAAAATGTCCTTTTCTAAAAGAAACCCTGCCTTGAAGTGTGAAGGATACTTCAGTAGAACATGCAGGCATGAGGGTGCACACGCACATCCAGTCACAGGCACTTTTTTAGTAGCAGCCCTCTGCTACTCTTTCAGTGTTAAGTCTGACTTTTCATTAAACCTCCTGTCTCCAGTTTTCATTTTTTTAAGGAATTGTTTTCATAGTTCCCATTGCTTAAAGTTAGTTGAGGAGAGTCAAATACAGTTGTTGGCTGAGACATGTATTTGATGGAGAGAAAGTACAGGAGGGGATGCCAGAGAACCAGTCACCACATGCTGGCTATGGTCTCAGTCCTGTATATTAAGGAGGCCTAGGGGCTCAGTTTAGTATGTGGACAATTTAGGAAGTAGTGCTTCTCCTAAGCTCTCAACAGCATTACACAATTATCCTGGTATTTGAGGGAGTAGTGAGACTTCCTCTTCAGATGAAGCATCCCACACTGGGCAAAACTTTAAATAGATTACCAGGCTTAGATAGGATGTTAGCTCAGATGTTGATCAGGTATGATAAATCCTGTCTTTGTATCCTTGCATGACACAAATAAAGCTAGTGTTTTTCTCTCTCTGTTACTCTTTGTTTAACCTGAGATGTTAACATTGCAAATTTTTTACTTTGAAAGATTCTAAACAGTTTTGAAGTTTCAGGCTCCAGTTGTAAAATAGAGTTTTCTAAAGACGACACTCATTCTTTTGATAACAAATGAGTCAGAGAAGAATGTAGACATGGGCTTCTTGCCTGTAAATTTATATTAATAGAACTTCCTTATTTGAGAAAATTGTTCATAACTTCAAAAAGAGACACTGGCTCAACTGAAGTAAACATTCTTAAGTGCCCGGATATGACTAGTTTTGGAAATAAAAGGTATTGATATTAAAGATATCAGCTCAGCAGTGTATCAGAACAGTGCACCATTTCAGGATGCTAAAGTGCACTTTAGTGCTCATTCCTAGCAAATACCGTGGAAACAATTCTTGCAAAATGTGGAAAAATACAATAAGGTACTCTGGATTGCCAGATATATGATCTTTATGGACTATAACTTTTAGTTTGGCTAGAACATTATGACAAAGCAAAAATAAAATACCCTCTTAAGGAATTATGAGTTATCTAATCATCATTAAAATAGATAGAAGATGTCTACACTTAAATTGCTTTTATTTGCATATAGAGGAGCAGGTTGAATTTTTAGACTCTTGGCTGGAGTAGGTACATTCAATTAAGGCAAAAAAACCACCATTCCTTTTATATATTTGTATTTTCCCAAAGCATGGAGGTAGGTTTATAATTACTTGGAGAGGTTTATCCCTATGCACCACTGAAATCAATGGGACTCTGACTTGAAACACTGGAAAGGCTGACATGGATAGGTCTTTAAAACTAAAAACAGGAAAATGAGATAAATATATGGTTAATCATACTTAGAATTATACACTTTCTCAAATTATTTTTTTGATAGATGTTAATACTCTATGGCATTGCATGTGATTTCATGGCTTGTAAAATCTCCATTGGAAACCCTAAACATATGAAAAGGTCCTAAATAGAAAATCCTAATGACTGTATTTAACTACATTTATATAACTGACACAGGAAAATGTTTCTGGTGATTTTCAAATTAAACTCCTTAAGCCAAAGAAAACGGGACAGAGAAACACTGGTAGTAAGAAAACTGGTTATATGCCTTTCATTGGAGACTTATTACAGCTGTCCTCAACTATGTATTACATGTAATAATTCCCATACACATATAGTGAAAAGACAGTAAAACATGAGAACAGAAAGAGACAGGAATACAGAGAAAGTTATCTTCATTTGTTACCTTACAGATTGTGTAACTTTTTTTGCCGAAATATTGCATGTCCCACATCCATTTTGGAAGTTTTCCTTTATAGAAACATAACAGCATAAAATAGATAATTTTTCTTTTACATGGAAATGTCTGTAATTGAAAGTTAAACTCTAGTGGACAAATGCTACAAAAACGTTTGGCTCAATGTAAAACTATTTTATAAACAACTGCTGATTCACAAAAAATTATGTACAGAACAAATTTATAAGATCAAAGAACCCATCTCTTGGCTGTTCCAGAATTGCTCTTCTCACTCTCCAGTACAGTCCACTTTGTTATCATCAAAAAAAGCAATTAATGTAGCTTGAATTCTTCCTACTACGGATTTTGCATTTAAGTGGATCTAACTGTCATACCTAAATATTTTGCTATTTTAGGTCAACTCCAAAGGGATTAGTGTCCTTCTGCCTGCTTCCCCCAATTTTATGTAGCTTAAAGGGGCATCTTCAGGGGATAACATATACCCTGTCTGAGGATCCTGACATTTGACAGCAACTGTTTGTCTATATAGGGTATGCTACACTGAAATCAGTCAATATAGTTAATGTAGTCCTATTTAATGCCCTTTAAATATTCCTTCTGAGAAAATAAAGCATGAATAAACATCTAAGAACACTTACAGATTGAAATAAACCTGCTTCTCAATGCAAACTTCCTTCCCCCCCCCCCCGCCAAGGGTTTTTAACAGATCTGAACTTGCTGATGATCTGGATTCACAACTTTTCTTCCTTTTTCTCCTCAGGCTTCTTTCTTGTGTTCAAGACCGTTATTCTTCCACTGAGGACTGGTTCATTTATTTTTAGATATTCCTGTTACTAATGCCAGCAGATGCAGACAACTGGGGAAAATCAATGCTAATTTCTTGTTTCTTTCTTTGTTATCTCAGTCTTGGTTATTTGCATACATTGTCATGTAGCTGGGTTACAATAATGATTGTCCTCAATGGTACATTGCAGCAGATTTGCATGAATAACAATGACAAGCAGTGAAGGCTCACAAATGGCTTTGTTTGCCAATTTGTAATGTGGAGGTCAGATATAATGGAATCTGACCTTTGAGGGTAAAAGGAATTGCCCATATGCTGTTCCCAGATCCAGAAACAAAAGCTCTACACATAAAGTGAAACTATTGTTAAACCACTGTTACATGGAGAACACTTGATTCTTTATTTCTTTGTTTATTCTGTAAGCCATTTTCTCAAAACTTGGTTACATTGGTGCAAACTGCAACCAATATCTGCTCTAACTTGAAAGCTCTGTCTCAGCTGAGATAAAAAAAATAAAAACCACCCTCCCCCCCAAAAAAAACCAACAACAAACAAACAAAAAAAAAACACAAACCCAAAACCCCCCAAATTGTTGTAGGAAATTACAGTTACTTTGTCAGAAGCTAAAAGTAGTCAAGACTGCAAGATGTATTTTATCCAAGATAAAAGATATTAATAAGGTGTTAATGTTTTGTTTTCTTCAAGGAATATTATTAAGTACCATTTCACTAGATGAGTATACCTTTATTGGTATAATTTCATTATTGGAGTAAAGGTAAGATTGGCCTTTGAAAGAAATAACAAATGCATTTACATTACAGCTTCATAGGATTGTCCAGTTTCTACAGACAGGCTTGCGAAAGTATTTTTTACTTTGAATTGTTATTAACTAGAACCCTGAAACTCAAATCATAGCCAACTACTTACAGTTCATAGAATTGTGGATTTGGACATAGAGGACATCATGGTCAGTGAATAACTGTGATTACCAAACTGTATCAAAACTAAGGAAAAGACAAATTGAAGAAGTTTTGCAATGCTAACTTTAAGCTAGTTAATACCAAGCTTGACTGAGAGTAATTTAAAATTCAGGACAAATCTAATAAAGATTTAGAGTTCCAGATATTTATGAACTTGTTAGCAAGGTATATTGAAGTTATAGATTTTGTGATGTATGTAAAAACTTGCTTTGTTTGTTACATTGTCTTTAATGTATCTTGAAATAGGTGTTTTTTAAAAAAAATATTTTTAAATTAGTTAATACAATTACAGACTCCTAAACATTATGCAGGCTATTATTCTGATGGCAAGGTAGGAGTACCTACTGGTATTCTACTGGTTATAAAAAATGGAGTTTGAATATCAAGGAAAAAAAAACCAAACCATGAAGTAGCCTGCTGATAAGAAGAGAATGCAGATGATCTCTGGGCAACTGGAGATTATTGACTCGGCCAAGGCTTCTTTCCCATTCTGTGATACTGATGATTTCATATTCATACTCATACCTATTGCTATTGCTAATGTTACCCTGACTTTCCTCTTTACACTGATGTGCTTTCTCCAGGTACCACTCCTCACAGTGCTTAATGCAAAATGATCATCTCTGAAATGAAAAACTGCTCTGTGGTGATCATTGCCATGCAATGAGAAAACACTGTGACAGACTCCCTAGAGACTGAACAAAGCAAGTGTAGCACAGTGTCATGCAATAGAAAGTGACCTCTGCCAGAAAAGCAGGCTGAGGATCTTGGTTTCTCTTCTTTCCGTTACTACCTTGACAGCAGGTGAAAGAGAGGCTATTTATCATTAGAACTACAAATACGATCTTGAACCTGGCCAGATAGCAACACAATTCTTAATATTGACCCTTTGGTAATTAAATAAGCATCCTTTTCAAATGGATAGCAAAAGTGCACAATTTTGCAAAAAGTTTGCTGGCTACAAAATTTTGCAATAATGTACTTCACAATTTTACAGAATCTTGCTATAGACTTCTTCAAGATGAATGATTCCAATTAATTTGGAACACAAAGTGGATTTCCTCTAAGCTTTAATAACTGCTCCCCACAAAAAGCCCCTGACCACTTATTTTCTTTCCATAAAACCTGTATCTGCAACTCTTCAGAAAGAATCTGTTGTAAGGAAAGCAGATTTTGCTGTTTAGAAATGAAAGAGCTGAGCAGCTTCTATCTATATTTGATTCTGTGCTTTTAGACAGTTAAAAAAAAATCTAAACCTGATGCTTACACTGTTAAACTTTTCCCACACTTTTACAAGAATTGACAAGGTCACAGCCTGAGGTACTATGGTTGCCAGATGTCACACCATTAGTTACAGTCTTAGACAGAATAGGTGTTAGTAGGGAGAAGGAAGACTTAAAATAACTCTTCATGTAATGTTTTTCCTGCCAATGCTCTTCTAACAATGTACGCACTGTTTCTTATTCCATAGTGCTAGGTGGATCTCAATATGTTTATTTAATAGAAATTAAGTATTTAATTTAGAGTTAAGTGTAAAAAACTGTAGCTATTAATCCTGTACAAACTGTGGTTTTAATTACTGAGCTTTTCATAGGAAAGAAGCCTTTGACCACGTCAGATCCTACCAGTGACCTGTGATTTCTTTGAACTGAACATATGCGCAATCACTTTCAGATATATTTGTTATACATTTCACTTTAATATATTGCATTCAACAGAAAGAGTAGGAATTTTTCAAGCAGGGACAATACTTTTTTGGAACACCTCTCTTACCTTTGAAAGTCACTTTCTTATACTGGGATGCAAATAAATAAATCATTGCTTCACTTCATTGGCTTTTGATGCAAGTTTTCTACAGGTCATATTTCACTGAATGGAAGTTATATATCTTTAGTAGCAAGCTTGGTAATGTCAAGCTGATGGTTGTTAGTTGTTCTGAAACTTCTAGAGAGAAAGTGGAGAAGTCCAAGTAATTTTCAGTAGTTTTGCTTTTGCGCTGCCTGTCTCTCCTGGTCTGTGTATTTTTATTTCTAAAATAAGCTTTAACACGGAGCTATTTTACCTGCTGAAAGTTTTCTAGAAGTTATTCTTAATTATAAAACAAAGCTACACTGACTAAAACAACTAGAACAAATTTTCTTCTATAGGAAAACAGTTGAATAATTAATATATATTAATATAATAATTCTTCAATTGATTGCACCTGCACAGATACGTAAAGGGATAAAAACCCCATTTAGCAGTATCCTACTATACAGCTACTATTTCCCCCCATTTTACAGCAGAATGGTAGAGGCCAAGGTCTGACATGTCATGACATGTGTTGTTATGTGCTGTTATGCCAGTGAACTCCGGGAAATATATATACTGCCTGCTATGGATCTGATGCAGTGAAAAATGCTAGGCTGGAAAGCAAGACTGTAAATCATTGTATCTGATCACCAAACCCACATCCAACCACAGATGTTTAATACAGGGAAGCCTATAAAAATATCAATTCCTCTTCCAACATGCTCTCAAAATCATCTTTAACCATCTTTAACCAGGCAAATGAGAAGCTTCTAGCACAGGAACAATAAAAACTGTGGTATTATTGAACAGTAAATCTGAACTTTGAAATAAGGAAATAAGCAAGACTGACTTTGTAACATGTAAAACTATAAAATATTATTGCTCTTTGGTGTGTTTAAGTCTGGTAAATTATATATAACAGTATCATTCACCCTTACACAGAGCACAATCATTAAAAATTGTCAGCAGTACGGACAATGGGATTGAGTGCGCCCTCAGCAAGTTTGCTGATGACACCAAGCTGTGTGGTTCGGTTGATACGCTGGAGGGAAGGAATGCCATCCAGAGGGACCTTGACACACTTGTGAGGTGGGCTGATACCAGCCTCATGAAGTTCAACAAGTCCAAGTGCAAGGTCCTGAACCAGGGTTGGGGCAATTCCAAGAACAAATACAGGCTGGGCAGAGGCCAGCTTGAGAGCAGCCCTGTGGAGAAGGACATGGGGGTGTTGGTCGATGAGAAAACGAACATGAGCCAACTTCAGTGTGCGCTTGCAGCCCAGAAAGCCAACCGTATCCTGGGCTGCATCAAAAGGAGCGTGACCAGCAGGTCAAAGGAGGTGATCCTGCCCCTCTACTCTGATCTCGTAAGACCTCATCTGGAGTATTGTGTGCAGTTCTGGTGTCCTCAACATAGAAAGGACATGGAACTGTTGGAACAAGTCCAGAGGAGGGCCACGAGGATGATCAGGGGACTGGAGCACCTCCCGTATGAAGATAGGCTGAAAAAGTTGTGCTGTTCTGCTTTGAGAAGAGAAGGCTGCGTGGAGACCTCATAGCAGCCTTCCAGTATCTGAAGGAGACCTACAAGGATGCAGGAGAAAGGACTCCTCATCAGAGACTGTAACAAAAGGACAAGGGGTAATGGGTTTAAACAGGGAAAATTTAGATTGGATATAAGGAAGAGGTTCTTTACTGTGAGGGTGGTGAGGCACTGGAATGGGTTGCCCAGGGAAGTTGTGAATGCTCCATCCCTGGCAGTCTTCAAAGCCGAGTTGGACAGAGCCTTGAGTGACATGGTGTAGTGTGAGGCATCCCTGCCCATGGCAGAGGGGTTGGAACTAGATGATCTTAAGGTCCTTTCTAACCCTAACTATTCTATGATTCTATTAAAAATTCAGGTCAAAGTAATATAGAAATTATTGTGTTGGAGAAAAAAGAAAGTCTTTTAAATAGACTGATCAGTGTAGTGTGTTCAGTGTCATAGTGAAGGAAGTAGCCCATGTATGACACCACAGCAGACCACTGAATGTAATTAAATAGTTGCTCTATGTCTGTTTTCATATGGTGTTCATTAGAAAAACAAAATAAATGCCTCCAGCAGTTTTTCCTTAGAAGCAGACAATACAACTCTTGTCTTTTGAATCTGTGTAAGAGAGTCGTGGACTGGAAAAACATCTAAGTTTCTCCTGTGAATTAATGATATCTAAAATTAACAAAAATATGTTTTGATTTTTAGATGAATGATAAAATATGAATAATGCTCTGTTAAATTTCATTCTTAAAGAAAAATGACCCTTTTCAGATGCATCGCCTAATTGCTTAGGGTAATCGTGCTAAGAAACTTTAACAGTAAATTATCATATACAAATTAAACTTTGATATGAAGAGGGTCCTTAGAGATCTGCTGAGAACTACCTGCATATAAATAGTCACAATATGGTATGGAAGAATCTAGCAACTTACAGGGCAGTGATAGTTAAAACAGCATAAATTATTACAGAGTAATAAAGTCAGTATAGTGATCATCTTATGTGCCAGTAACGTGAAAGTTTTCATGGCAAGGCTCACATTCACTTTCTGTTGCACCAGTGACCAATTAGTAAATGATTGGCTAGAAACAGACTGTCCGCTCCTATCAATTAGTGTAATTTTACTGGAATTAATTGCTATTCATCAAAGATCAGCCACTTAGCATACTTCCACAAGCAGACTGGAAAATCTGAAATCACCGAGCATTCACAGAAGAGTCCTCCCATGGCATAAAGTGAGCAGTTAAGGTTATTTTGATGTTTATGAATGAGGTTCTTTCTAGAATCCGTTACAGGATTTTTCCTATAAATGCTTTAGAGTGTTTCCCTGATAGGGAAGATAAGTTCAGGAACCAAAACCAGCAGTACTGAGCTGAAGAAATACTCTGAAAAGGTATCTGCTGCTGCTGCTGAAGTGCTGTTTAACTTTGGTCAAAGTGCAACACTTTCCACTTATCCTTTGGTTTTCTTACCTTTTCACATTGTCATATCTGTAAATCAGGGATTTCGTGCACTCAAGGTCCAAGAGAGTGAGATCTTAATGTCAGTGTTTCTGGGAGTGAACTCCATGCCAGGAACAAAAGAGCCTATGTACGGGAACCGAAGTGCTCAGAACTGATGGAGTCAGTAGTTTGAGTCACCACACACAGGTGCAAAATGTGTGTATCACATTTATTCTGCCCATACCATAACAATTTAATTCTCAAAAAAATTCTACAAGAATTTCCAGAGTGGTAAAAAACAGCACTCTGCTTTGTGGAAAATACAAAAAAAAAAAAAAAAAAAAGAAAAAAAAGTTGTTCAGTTTCCACCAGTGTGATTCATCAAAAGTATATTTTCCCATTTATGTTTATGAGCATGCTTCTTGCAGAGAAAATCCCATTTCATAGACTTGTGGAACAACTGCAGGGTTTTTCCCAATGTGTAATGTGATACTTAATTGATTTATTAAGTGATTTGAAAAATGATTGAAAAGTGCCAACATTTATTTATTCTTTTGCTACAAATGTTTAAAAGTAAAGAATTATTAAAAAAAATAAAAAAAAAATCCACTAGACCAGGTTGCTCCAAGCCCCATCCAACCTGGCCTTGAACACTGCCAGGGATGGGGCAGCCACAGCTTCTGTGGGCAACCTGTGCCTCACCACCCTCACAGTAAAGAACTTCTTCCTGATATATAATCTAAATCTATCCGCTTTCAATTTAAAGCCATTACCCCTTGTCCTATTCCTACATACCTTTGCAAATAGTCTCTTTCCAGCTTTCTTGTAGGCCCCCTGGAGTTACTGGAAGGCAAAGTAATTAGAAATGGGTCTTTCGACTGCTGCAAAGTGAGAGTGCAGGTGTAAAGAGGAAGTGGCTAGCCAGCTGGGAAGTCCTAAAACCCCAGTTCTTTCTGTTGTAGAGGTGGGAGTACCTATAATAGACAAAAGACTTTGCTTTAAGGAGCAGCTACCTTTTCTGTCATGTTCACCCCATGTTGCCTCCTACAGTGCGAGCAGGACTGCTGCACTGGGGACTAGGCTGACAAAGTGATCTCCTGGGGACAGGACTTCTGCAAAAAATAAAACATTTCTTAATTTTATTTTTGTTTTGTCACCTAGATTATTTCCTCAACCTGCTCCCTGTGCAGGTGCATAAACTACTGCCGTAGAAAAGCCATAAGGTTGTGCAGGGCTGGCAGGAAGCAGCCCCAGGAGAAGGCTGCTCAGCAGGGCAAGTAGCACAGTGGCTGACCAAGAAACTTCAGCCTAAGGATGAGGTTTCAGCTCACAGCTCCTCTGGTATGACTGTGGGCTGCTGATAAAAGCGTGATCCTGCTTTTCCCTTTTCCTGCCTGAACTTGTACTAGATCTAGCAATCATCACTGTGAGTTGGATCAGCTTGTTGATCTGTCAGAAAATTAACCTGGCAGACCCTGTAGCAGCACAAGCTCCAGGTTCAGTTCAAGGGAAGCATCAGGGGTACTTTGTTGGGAGTAGGAAATGAAGAGGTGTTTGCAGATTAGACCAGTTTAAATGTAATATGATACATCAAATCAAACACAGCATTGTGACTGGTTTCTAAATCACAGTCCTGCTTATGGGGGTTGGTTTGGAAACACACAGAGTGCAGACTGGGCAGGAAGTTTAGTTTACCACACCTCCTGAAGGGTACCCTCTTCCCAGCCTGACATGCCCTGGCTAAGAGAAGCTGTAGACTCAATCACAGGGGCCATACAAGCACAATTACAGTAGTCTCTTCGACAAATATAAAAAAATGTTTGGTTTTACTTAAAAAGATAATCTAAAAATGCTGCTTTCATCACTAAGGTCCAAAAAGCATCTCCTCCCCTCCTCACCCCTGTTTAGTATATTCAGCTTCAAAGCTTGTCTTGGTGTTCAGTAAGACTGGAAAAAAAAGCCTAGTTTGGTTTGTGATAATGGAGACTTAAAAAAGAGAAATATAATTAATTGTCAAACATCATAAGTTTCTGAGAGATGGGCCTTGTCAAGCTAACCAAACTTTTTTTGAGACTAAAGTTTGTCTGCCAAGTGAAATAGTATTAATGTAATAGTCTGGCACTTATCTTACTATGAAATAAGCCAATGATTAAGATTTAATACATGTAAAGGAAGATGTTATGATAATGAGTAGATTAAGTCTCATTGAAATTATATATTTAAGGACAGTTTTTCACTTACAATGTTGAATCTGAATGTTGTGGACAAAAGAGTTGAACTGTGTAACAATCCAGTTGACACCAAGTCAACTAAGAATGAACGACGGACAGTTAACTTGATGTAATGATCAATAATAGTAAGAAATTTCTAAAAAAATAAATAAATAAATTAGCATTATTTAAATGGACCTTTTTTGTGAGAGCAGTTGCCTCTTCAAACACAACAAAAAGTAGCCACTTTGATTTATATTAATTTGCATTTGATGGTTCTATTTAGCTAAATCTGATAGTTTTAATAAAAAGTAGTTTCACGTTCTCTGAAGCAGGAAGATTTTAAAAATGCAATCGTATTAATTTTGTCTCTAGATTATTACAGGAAGGATTTACTATTCAGTAGCATACATAATAGCACCATTTCAGTTAGTATTTAAGCAAGAGGAGGAAACCACAGTCCTCATGGAGTGAACAGCAATTTTGCGAAGGATTTAGATGGAATAAAGACTTTGTTTCAAACTCCAAAAATTAAATGCTGATTGATACTTAAGCATTTACCTTCAGTTATACACAGATAAAAGTTATTCCCACTAGCTATATACTTACATATGACAAGCTTTTAAAGTATTTTTTTCTTTTTATCAAACATGGCTATCATTATGAAAAAAAGCAGTATTCTACATTTGTTGATGTGTTGTATAACTACTTAATATTAGTGTTACATAATATGGTTTTAATAACATTTCATTCTATTTTCTTTCAGATTAGACAAATAGAGATCTTATTTTTTTTGTGTATGATAAAATAGCTTTTCTGGTGGGATCATAGTGAGGTTGAATGGCATTTTTTGTAACTGTTGAATACTATTTAAATCAACATTCCTCAATTCATGCTTTTACTAACTTTTACTAAAGTATCCTTCAGCTTTACAGTAATTAATGTTTTCCATGCTGCCTATCAGCATATTTATAAAACCAAGAGAATGTTTTATTTACAGAAAAGACATGATAGAGATGAGTCATAAAGGAAAAGAAATTCTGTGTGAAGAAAATCCTAACAGAGCAAGGGAAGATATTTTTTTCAAAGGCATGAAGATCCAAAAGGCACCTAACTGATGTATCCATGTGCCCTTCATGTCTTTGAAAATCTGCCCTGAATGCATGCTACTTAATAAAATGACACTGCTTCCCTCAAAAGAAGCATTTTCATTAGTGGAACAGATTTTTTTATCCGGCTAAAGACTGATTTTTACCCGCAAAAGAGACTGTGGTTGTGTATTCACTGTGTGAACACATTTTGCAGATTTATCAACCTCCTTTTTCTAAAAGGAGTACCCTTATTTATCAGTTTCAGCTGAAAGCCCGCAGTCCTGGGGTTTAAGATAATAGCATTCCTAGTGTTATCTTTACAAAACGTAGATTTTAGTGGTGTACTGAGAAGCACATTCGAGTCCATTGCATTTGCACTGGGAAGAAAATGCTGCAATTTTATTTTACATCAGTAATAATTTCCAGCTTTGGAACAACATGTTACATATTCGGCACTGCTTTTTTCTTTGATAAAGTTCCTGGATGAAATGAATGAGAACTGTGATATGGTCTTCAGCATGTTCAGGTTGTAGTCACTGAGTCTTTTATTTTTCTTCCAAAAGATGCCTTCAGTCACTTCTATCCAGAGCAGAGTAGAATGATTAAAGAGTTTTGCTATGCTATAATCACAGTGACAAAATGTACTGCTTCGTAAATAAAAAGCAGAAATACTTAAGGGATCTGCAAAGCTTTTGTGGAAGAAGGCTCATAAAAAGATCACTCACTACTGCAACTTTGTCTTTGGTCATCGAGTAGAAAACAGAGAAGCTGACAGAATATTTCCTGGCTCTTTTGCATACTGAAAACAACCTACAAAGCCAATCATAATCTGAAGATTTTTCACCTTTTTTGCTTCTGAAGATGTGAAACATCATCTTGTCTTTTTATATTTTTTTAAATATTCAAGTTAAGTTTTGTGATGAGTTTGACCAAATTATTTCTGAAGAACAACCCAAATTTAATGAACTGATGGTAAACCCTCCTCATATTCAAATGTAGACTATATTTTAGTGTGTGACTGAGGTTTATTGAAAACACATAGTGTGGGAATCAAGGGCTTTTCCACTCTCCCTTGCTGGTCAGCTTCACCTTTCCTGAGAGATCAGCACATATGTAAGGAACTGTAATTGAAAGCTCCAACTTCAAAGAGAAAGCACGTTTCAGGTGCAACAGAGATTTTAATGTCTGTATTTTTTTTTTTTTGCTTGTTAGGACAAGAGTAATAGAACAGTGCTTTGCAAAATTGTAGAACTTGGTACTGTTGACTTCTTTTTGAGAGCCAGACTTCATTTTTGAGAAGAAACATTTTTGAATGTGCATGTTTAGAGTACACTTAGAAACCAGTTCACTAATAATGTCTTCTGTGCTATCCAGTTTAGAAAGCAGCTCATTTTATATTGGCTATGTAACAGATGTCAGTTATTGAGAGTTTTAATTTTCAGGTAATGAAGACCATGTTTGAACTTGTGACCTAAATGTGAGAAGTTCCATATGTACCTCTGTCAGCCATCTAGATTTAAATACCATTTCTTCAGCAATAAGAAATTTTATTCCAGAAGGCTGTGAACTGTACTGCTTGACTGACATAGCCTCAAGGTGTTTCAAGGGGGTTCTTTTTTTTTGTTTTTGCTTTTTGCTTGTTTTGATTTTTTAATTTGAGCTCTGTAAGTATAACAATATGGTAAAAGTTACTTACAAACTGTTCAATCAATCAAAACTAGCAGTGGCAGGTACACCCTCTAACAAGCTCTTGAGAAACAAGAGTATTGTGGCAACTCTTGATCTAGCTGAAAGTACGCTGTGTAACGATAAGCCCCAAGATACGAGAATACTGGAGCAGCCCTGGATCCAGCTAAAGTCTGTGGGAGTTCAGAAATCAAAAGAAATTGCTCATGGCATTACAGAATGGCCTTACAGTGCTAAAGCAACCATGAATCTTTTCTGTGAACTGGAAGAAAAGGACGATCAGGGCTGGACAAGAACTGCTCAGCCGGCATTGTGAAATCTGCTAGCTTTCTGCAGCCATACATCCATTTTAGCAGGCAGGTTTTGGGGGGTTGTTTGTTTTTTACATGCTTCTGCCTATGAATTGAGCATTTTTAATGCTTTTATGCATGTTTTTAAAAGCATATTCTTAAGAACAAGACTGAAAATAACCCTTCTTTTTCATAACTAAGGAAATGGCTGCAACACTTAAAGCTGAGAGGATCAGTTAGTCATTACACAGAAAGTAGAACAACATCAATTTCTAGGCACACCTGCTACTACTGGTTTTAGACATTTTAAAATTTAATATAATCCTCTGTGGCGAACATTCTGACCCGATATCTACATTTTACTTTGCTTTCTTTTATGTGGTCTAATGAACTAGGGATGATTCTTGATGTCTAACCAAGATTTACTTTTAGTTTTTTTAATAAAATTCTAGCTACAGCTGTGTGCTCAGTCATCATGTAACACTAACAGAAGCTGGCTGCAGACAAATACAGAAGTAATATTACCTCTTGAGTTTTCAAAAATATTTTTCCCTGTGAAAAAGTAAAAAGTCATTTTCTAACTCCTTTTCACTTCAGAACAATAAACTCCTGAGAAATATAATTGATTATTTCTAAATGACCGAGTTCGTATTTGAAAAGTGTGGGGCACACTTTTGTCATTAACTCTACCCTGAAAGAAAAGTTTTAATGCAACATTTTCTAGACCAGTTTCACCCACCAGACAGGGATACCAGGAAACAGAGGTGCTGAGCAACACATGCCCTTGCCACAGTCTCTCTCAATTCACACACATCTCCTTTGATCCTCCAGATCTATGGCGAAACCATAACAAAAAGTTCCAGATGTTTAGGCATTGTAAAGTGACATCTGGAGTTGTTTTTTGTCATTAGCACTTGATTGCTCTTGGTGACCTCTATACTCCTTGGGCCAGTTGTGAATACTGAAGTAAGGGCTACAAATCCAAGCCTATGAGATGCATTGTAAAGAACAGTTAAGATTTTAAACAGAATTAATTTGGCTATAGGGAAGAATACAATATTCCAAGTTAAAACACATGTTCTTGGGTTTTTCATTAGGGGTCTGACACTAGTACCCATAAAAATTCTTACTTTTACCTTTTAACAGAAGAAATTTTACAAGCTGAAGAAGGAAGTGAAGTTTCTGCTCTTTTGTTACAGAAAAAATATATGACCTTCTGTTTGCACTATTTTGATGAACTAGTATGGGGAAACAGATGAAATTGAGCCTGTATGTATTCCAAGGTATTGGCTTTGAGAGTACAGACTTCATATATATTGTCTTTGTTAGCTATATCCATGGGCAGGGACACCTTCCACTAGACCAGGTTGCTCAGAAACCTTGCCTGTCTTTCTGCATCTCCAAATTTACAGGACTCACTGCAGACCTGAGCTAGTTTACAAGCAAACATACAGGCAACACGATTCTTAATGAGTAAGATGCATAGGCTAATTTAACTGTGTAAAGCTGCTCACAGCAACTACTGTCATGATTTATTGTGTGTCTTCAATGACAAGAAAAGTGATATATTATTTCCCTGACTTTAACAGAAATCTATTTGTGAGGCCCAATTTACCCTGAATTTATTCAGCTTTTGGTCCATAAACAATTAAAATGACTACTCCCTTTCCCCGTTATTCAGAAGTTAGCCTTCATGTGCTGTTTGCTATTAGAAATGTCATTTTGCCATACTCTGTTGTTTTCTACCGTAATATAATGGATAGAGAACTTTGATCTAAAAAAATATTGAGCTGTGCTCTTGATAAAAAATTGACACTCCTATTGTCAACAGAATCTTTGTAATGGATTTAAAAATCTTAATTACAGAAGTGCTTGTCAGTCATTTTTAAGTATGATTTCTCTGGAATTGAATTGAAACAGGTGGAAGTGGCACTCAAGCACAGGCGTAAATTAGAAAAATATTAAGTAAGTGCATTTTTTAGGTATAAGCATAACAGATAAAGATACAGAGTATCACAAGATAACCACAGTGTGAAATAGAAGCAATAGCACTACTCTCATTAAAATGTGACAAATGATTTATATGTATGTGATATGGATAGTTTATTTTTAGTAGCTATAATGAGGTCTTAACACCACTTATACCTTAAACTGATTTCAGCAGCGATGGTAAACAATGCAAATTTAAGCCCAATCTGAGACAAATCAGGGGGTGGAAGAACTTCCTGCATACTTCACCTTTTTTCGGTTCTGCTTTCTAACACTACTATTAAACTGGGTGGAGGGAATTTGGTCAAAAGAAAAATCAACCCAAAACCAAACCCCAGTGTTGAAAATATTTACATGAACTAACAGCTATAATGGAAATGGAATTTACTAACCAAAATGTGCAAGAATCTGAGAAAACGAAGTGGAACAATCAACGTACAGTATCCAAACATTACATGTGATGATATGATATATAAAGATTTCTAATACTTATTAAAATATAAGACTATAAATATACAATATTATCTAAAATAAAAATACAGGAATAAATAAAATAGATATAATAAAAAAGGACTATGGAAATTGAAAACCCCAGAAAATTAGGTCACAGTTACAAAAATGACCAGCAATCTACAGTGATTTTGTATATACTGCTTTTCTTAAAAGTCTATGGTTTTCCAAGGCCATTTGAATATTTACCATCTAAAAGATCCAGTTCCTGTAAAGCATTACAATAATTTGAAAATTCTAATAAAATTGCAAATGCCCTTTCCAAATTATACTTAACAGAAATAGAAAAGGAGGCATTTGTGTCCTTAAAATACATTCACATACAGTTACATGCCTTCAAGGAGCAATACGAAAACAAAATCATTAACCTCCCACTGCAATTCAGGCCAAAGAGCAAGGAGGAGAGTAGTTGTTACGATATGATAGTAACTTATCCCCAGGTAGGCAGCAATAGGACAAAAAGTGGGTATGGTGGATATAACATCAGCTTTGTTGTCAGTGATCTGCCTCTCTGAACTAAAGATTTGTATATGCACATATTTGATTTGAAAGTTATGAAACAATTAGTAATCACAATTTTGAGTATAAAAAAGGAAAAAAAAACCAACTCCATAAGCGCATCAAAGCAAGGAACTCATCGACATGCAGGCCTCAGTCCAAGTAATTAGAACTGGATCTGGAGCCCCTGATTTTAGAAGCTTATGCATATATGGACATTGGATATGAAAGATTTGAATTTTGTATTACTAAGCCCCAATTCTTAGTCCTTATCATTTTGGACAAAGCTAGCAACTGTGAAGCAAGTCTAATAAGTGATATGGGCCTAGAGAGCATTAAAACAAGATGTCTGAATATATGAACTGCCCAATTTAGACCAACACACATTTTTTAAGCCAAGAACAAATTCATCTGAGCAATCCTGTTAACATCCTCCTCATATGCCATCCAAGTTGCACTGCGAGTAACACACTTAGGTGAGTCCACCCATAGTGATAAACTGTTGCTTGTACTGGGATACAGCTATTTGCTGACATGCTTGGATGGGAAAAAGTCTATCCTGAACATAAAGTTATATACTAAGGCAAAGACAAGTTAACAGCACACTGGTAGCCTATAGAGAAGATTGCAATTCCCAATCCTTCTCCCCCTTTTTATCATCACTCCAAATGCACAAAGTACCTCTTTTGTGTAGGCTGTGATATTCACCTGGTAACAGGTTGAACTACATCAGCAACCAATCCAGCTGGAAACTATTGTTTGGTTTTGCTTACTCAGTATCTTCCTTTAATGTTCCTGACTTCTTATAAACTGCTCAATGCTAACAATCTGAAAATGTTGTTCTTGTGAACTCTTACAGCACCAGATTACAGTTTCTAAATTATGTGAGTGAAAAATAAGGCACCCAGTCTACTTTATGTTGTGATTTATTCTTAGGTAAATAAACCTCAACAGACTTAGCTACCTGAGCTGGCTTAAAGAGGTCCAACAAGGACTGCAGCCACTATGAAAAAAGGGAAAGGTGTGTATGAGCAGAAGGAGGGAAGGAGACACAGAGAAAGAATGAGGAATCATGTCGAGTAACAATACTAATTTAAGCCATATTTAGCATTATCCCTGCTGAGAAGAAAGTTAAAGTATGGAAGACAGACTGGGGGCTAAATCTACCAAGTTTTGAGGATTACTTTCTTTCAACTCTCTGAAGTTCTCTGTCAGTGCCATTTCTGCAAAAAGCTAAACCTTTTGATTCATAAAAGTGACAAGGAGGCAGTTTCAGACACATCAAAACCCTTGTTTAACACATGAGCTGGAAAACATCATCCAGAACCAACTCTATAATAAAGTGTGGGTGGCTGCAGAAAAAAGAGAGACTTCTAAGACCTTTTTGTTTAAAAAAAAGTTTCTGTCTCATGTGCAATACTACAGAAATTGTCTATGGTAACAACCAGCTGAAGGTAGAAAAACATTTTTTAGTCTTTTGACTTCTTCATATATACAGTTGCTGTCTCTTCTCACAGCTGATACTGAAGACACTGCTGAAGTTAGTATCGCATACATGTCTTGAGCAAGAGTACCAGCTGGATCCTGAAAAAAATTAGTTGTTCAATATTTGTATCCAAAGGAAAAGGAGGCCTAGAAGAAGGCAAGAACACACACACAACCCCCCCCAAACTTGTCTGAGGAACTGACAGAACTGCACAATAATTAAACCAAAACTTTCACAGTGAAGACCTTCCTTGTTTACGTGTCTCTCTCTTATTCCCCTTTTGGATTAGGTTGCTAACAGTTTCTCCAGGAAAGGAGGAACCTACTATGTTGAAAAACAAAGCCTTTTGTTATTTCATTTTCTTTCCTTTTTTAAGCACCACTGCCAACATAGAAAGTTGCTCATATTTTCAACACCAACAATATGGGTTTTACAAACAAGTTACAAAACTCATGAGGTTTCAGAAATTATCCACTTGGAGCTATTCTTAGCTTTGTTACACCACTGATAACATGTAATCATAATTGTAAAACAGTTTTAATACAAGCCACTTAAAACCATAAATCTTTCTATATAGATCAGGAAAAGCCAAACTTTGTTTGGAAAAAAAATAATTTCTTTGTGCAACTCTATTAATCTCCTGAAATGGTCCTGGCCTGCCAGCAACTGAGGTCAATCAGACACATAAAGAAGCATACGACTGCTCGATGAGACTCAGGAGAACCCTTTTAATTCTCAGTAAGTGCCTGAGATACAAAAATGTAAGCAAAATCAGGACACATTCTGATCGCAAATAACTCTGGCAGTTAAAGAAGTCACAGACCTCAACCCACGAATACCTTTGATCTCAGTAGAAGAATCCAGGCAGAATGTGCATGAACATTCTCACTATCTTGTGAGTTTCAACCATTTCTTTTAAACCTTGAAATCAGTGAGTACTAGCATAACGAGTGATACAAATGACATTGGCTCTTAAGTGATTACATAGGTAAGCAAATTATGCGTATCTTTACAAACCAGGTTCTTGATTTGCATCAGTTATATACCACAAGCAGGAAATAAAAGGTAGTATTTTACTAGCTCCACATCAGTCAACAAATATGACTTGAAACTTTTAAGACCCATATTGTCCACAGATTTTAATTCTTCGCTCCCTGCGAGTCACTTCCATCAGTCTCACACATCCTATATTAAGAATTGTTTTGTTGCTCTTGATTTAGCATTTTATTTAAAAAAAAAGGGGGAGGCAAACAAGCAAGCCGGCACGCAGCTTGCTTGGCTGGAGTCGCAGTAGCACAGCTGATGGGGCTGAAGTTTAGCAGCGATCTGTGAAGGGAAGTTAAACACTAAAATAATGCCTATTCTCGTCTTCACGGCATGGGAGGTGTGAAGCAAGATGAAACGGAGGAGAGCGACGGTTAGACCACCTCCCTCTCCAGCACAGCGGGGCCTGCACCGAACGCCCATCTCCGTCGCCTCCCGGGGGGGCGGCAGCGGGCCTGGCCCATCACCGCTGCTCGGGAACCCCCTCAGCAGTGCGGTACCAGCAAGGCAATACGTCTCGCCAGACAAGTAGAGGAGAGTAGCTCCTTGTGAACTTGTGCGCTTCTATAAGCGAGGGGGGCAGCCAGATACCGGAGCGGGATGGGAGGGAGGAAAGGGACGGGGGCTAACAAAGCGTGATTGCCCCCTCCTAGAGCGGTTCCCTGCTGCCCCCGCGGGTCTCCGGCGGCCGTCGAGCCCGCAGGAAGGAGCCCAGAGCCGGGAAGGCAAAAGGCCCGGTCCCCCAGTCGGGCGCTGGGGGGTAGGCGGACCGCGGAGGGCTGCTGCCGGCCGCCGGGGCAGCGAGGAAAGCGGAGGCGAGGAGCGGGGCATCCCAGGCCCCGCTAACACCGCCGGGCTGTACGTGGTCGCCGCCTGCCGCAGGCACGGCTCCGGCGGCCATCGCGGGCTCGCCACCCCTGTGCGCCCCTCCGAGGACGGAGGGGTGGGGGCAGAGGAGGCGGAGGAAGCGGCGGCGGCACGGCGAAGGAGGGAGGGAGGGAGCCGGAGCCGGGCCGGGCCCCGCAAAAGCAACAGCAGCACCAGCTCCTCCTTCTCGGTGAGTCCCGCGCCGCCGCCTCCGGAGGCTGCTCGCCGCCGAGCCCGGATGCCGGCGCAGGCCGGGCCGCGCTGCCGAGGTGCCCAGGGAGAGATCCGCGCCGGGAGCGGGACACCGCGGCCTCCGCTGGGTGAGCGTCCCCGCGGCAATGGGCGCGCCGCGGCGGGTCTTCCACCCCCTTCCCCCGGCGGCAGTAGAGGGCTGGCGGGGAGGAGGGAGGGCCAGGGGATGGGGACAGTGCGGTTAGCGCTTTGCCCGCCGCCCGTCGCCTGAGCGGCGGCCCCGGCCTCCTCTCCCTTTGTTCGCTCAGATCCCCGAGCCTGCGGCGGTGCCAGGCCCTGCAGAGGCACCGGGGCCACGGCGCGGCCTGCAAGGCGGGCGGGTGGGGAGCCGGGCCCGGGCCGCCGAGGCTCTGCCCAGCCCCCCGCTGGGACAGGAGCGGGCCGGGGCCGGCCTCTCACCCCCACCAGCCGCCGGTCTGCCCTGGGCCGCTGAATAAACACGCCCCGCTTCTACCGACCACATTATCGAGGCAGCTGAATTAGGCTGACTCGTCCCCACCCTCCCTGTAACCCGTCTGCAGTTACGGGCCTGCGGGGTCCCCGTCTGCAGCCGGGTGGGGGCTGGTGCGGCGGAGGAGCTCGGGGGCGCCGGTGTCGCGCCGTTGAGATGAGGGTGCGCCGCGGGCTCCCGGAGGGCCGAGGGAAAGAAACGCTGGTTTCTGGAACAGGCAGCACTTGAAAACTTGACTTTAAATCCCAACACCAAACCCCCAAACTTTACTGGCTTATTGTTCTTCAAGCTGCTTCTTGTGTTCTCCTTCCCTTAATGGTGCTGCTTCCCTCGGTAAAGAGCTCCTGGCCCATGCCTACCCGCTTGCTGAAGAAACCATTGAGGTTCTAAGAGATGTAGAGGTTGATGCTTCTGTGGTGTGAGGTGCTTTAGCTGTGTCTTCTTGTCTCCTTTACTCTTTGGCCTTACTATATTTTAAAAATCATCTTAGTTTGGAACACTTTTGTGGAGTACATTACTTTCTGTTAAGGCGTTGGTTGCAGAATAATACACTTCAGCCAGGGAAAGCTGCTCTTCCACTTAGTAAATTCTTGTGCCCTTTTACTATTAAGTGCCAGCCTCTCTTTCCTACCTGCCAGGAATGTTTATACCCTGTCCAGCCTCTTAATACACCTATAGTTTAAAAATGCCTGCTGCAGGCCTTCTGTGTTAGAGAGCTGCTCTCTGCACAAGTGCTTGAGTAGTGCAGCTGCATTTCTGCTCTGGGTGGAAAAAATAGCACTATTTTTGTTTCATGTTAATAAACGCATCCTTGGATTGTAAAAAATATGGAAGCTTCAGTATAGTTACAAAATAAATTACTTGTCTTGACTGGGAGACTTTAAATTACTAGAGCATGTGTAGATATTTTTGGAGTCTTCTGCAGTAAGGTGGTAATTGTAGCATGCAGTTTTATGTGTAACTTATGAAAGGCAAATTTCAGCTTTTTCAGAATGCTTTTCATGAAGTGTTAAGCAGTACTTGAATGGAGTCTTCACTTCCTATTACATATTTCTTGTATTTGTGGCTTTGCTCTGTGTTCAGAACTGAACTTGTACTTAAAGCAGGTTTACCTGTTGTAGGCTTAGTCAAATGTGTATTCCCTGTATCCTGAGTTTTGAGATTTAAGTACAGTTTTAAATTAAAATTTTAAATTTAAAATTAAATTAAAATTAAGATTAAGCTTTAATGCTTCAAAGTATGAATGGTCATAGTGTATTGTTATAGACATACCTGCATTTGCTAACTCCCTGGGAAGGAGTAAGGAAGGAGCACCCACCGTATTGTTTGCAAAGCTTTTGTGTCACTTCATCACACTGTGTATGTGCAGCATCAGAGTGTTCATGTGGGTTCAGAAGACATAATGGATAATCCTTAAACTTCCTGAGAACTTGACATACTGAAGTCTGAAAAAGATGTATGTTAATTTAGACTATGCTGTTAACTTCTTTGGTCCTAGATTGTGAAGTCGGTCAGCCAGACACCTTGGGTTACTCTTGGAGGGGGATGTTTTGAAGAAATAACTGCTCCACATTGTTCTGCAAGTAGATTGATTGCACCTCTAAACTCTCCTTAACACAGTAAAGTGATGAAGTGAATGAGCCCTTAATTAACAGATCATCTTAGAAATCAAGTTACTTCTTTCTGTTCTTTCTTATGAAGTCTTCTATAGTCATACAATAACTCAAACATAAACATTAGAAAGACTTTTATCATGTAGATGCCTTGAGTTCAGTACATACTTGCACTATTGCTGGCAAAACCGAGGCCACAGTCCAGGGTAGTCCCTTACTCAAATACTTTATTTGCTATTGCTTTACTGCCCTCCTGGGCCTACACTATTTTGGTAGTGTTTGGATAGTAGCAATGTATAGGGAGTTGTAGGGAGGTGAGTGATAACACAAAGTAGGTAGGAAGGATACTCTGCTGGTATGTGTCTCAGGTTTTTGTTGATAGTGTTTTAATACATGTTACCAACAAATTAGAGGAGGTAGCTCAAGCAGTTGTGATGCTCCATGGAGGAAAAATAAAGACACAAGTAGTATAAAAGTAAATGTAATCCAATTAAGGATGCAAATGCTATAAAATGTAGTGAGTACAAATTGGATAGGATTGGGATTGAAATGTAGAATAAAGTTTTCTTATGCAACTATCCTGTGATGAAGTATTAAACTGAAACGAAACAGAACTTTGAGTTTCCTCATTTATTGATTGATGTATTTACTTCTAAAGAGAAATAACAGTATCTGGTAATGTCTGTCATGTTCGTGCCAAAATCTGATTTCATTACATTTTCGCGTACACTTATTTTTCAGTAAATACATATCAGCCTTCAGAAGAAAATAGGTATACTTGATGCAAAGCCCCAGATTCTTACATCCTCTTTCCCACTGCCTCCCAATAAGATTTTTAGTAAAATCAGAAAAGGAAGTATCCTTTTTTTTAAAAAAAAAAAGGTCATGAAAATTTTCCTTGACAGTTTTGGGTGGCAAATGATATACAGCAGTATGTTATTTTAGAAAACATGAAGATTGTGCTTGTAATGGAGTATTTATTGTCCATGTTTAAAAAGCAGCTTCATACCAATAAAATATGCTTCTGATACAGCAGAGGTTAAAGATTAATGGCACACAGTAGGTTCTTTCTTTGTTGTTATTTTTGCTTTTTCCTCTGTAAAGAATTAATTTCTGAATTTAAGCTCTATATTACATAAGTTACATGGATATATTTCTGTGTTAAAAAGTTACACTAGTTTTGAAACATTTACAAACTTGTACCTTTTGTGTTGTTTTTTTTTGTTTTTTTTTTTTCTCTTTTTTTTGTTTGTTTTTTTTTTGTTACAGTAGGTTTTTTTTTTTTCCCCACTGTAGCTGAATGATCTTATTGAAACAAAAACCTATCACCTACTTCAGCCTCTCCTGGTGGTTAAAATCAAAACAAGCTGGCCTTGAATTATTGCCTTGGGTGAAAATGGAAAGCTGTCTGCATGTGAAGTGTTGTCTAATACATCAAGCATATAAAGAAGGTTACACAGTCTTTGCTGGACTCTATACAGACTGAATTTGAACCAGCACCATGATGCAGAATCTGATTTAGTCTACTTATTGTAAGAACTAAAACTCTCAGATCCAAAGTCATTTTGAACATAAATTATGTTTGTAATTTCTTTCTTAAGGTCACTTAAAAGTTGTACCTATTTTTTTCTTCTACCACTTTTCAGTGTTCTGACGCCTGCTTTTGTCATGTACAGGCATGCAGGCAATAAGCATCTGCAACTCCAGATAATTTCAAAAAATTTTGGCTTTGCAAATCTGACTGCTGTTCATTAGAGTCTGTAATGTAGATTTAAGGACCCATCTTTAGATATTTTTAGTTAAAAAAAAAAACAGTGATTATATGTCAGGAAATTTTCTTCTGGAAAGTATTAAGATAACATACTCTGAAAATTATTGGCCCTTTTCTGTGTCCTTAACCATTCACGTAATATTTTGGTCTCTGAGGAACTCAGTTGGCTTTGTTTGTGACAAGAATGTAAGCCACATGTTACCTAAAAAAATTATTCCTTGATTGCTACATCACCAATAAAGCTATGCAAGTTAAATATGAGTCTTTATTTGTTTAGCACAGGTGCCTATGTATTGGCTAACTTGTTCTGCCTCTGACTTAAAAATTCTATTTAAGGAAAATGAATAAAAGTCTCCTTGCTTGCAGGTAACCCCAACGTAGGCATGCTGTATATAGGCATTTCTGTCCAGCTCTCCAAATACTGTTTCCTATTGTGTATTTATAGGACACATAGATCATGAGATGGTTCCTAGCCTGTGTGAAACAGCCTTTACTTTTTGAACCTGCCAAGTGCAATAGGTTGGCAGTTTAAAAAAAAATCTCAGGTTTGTAAAGTATGTGGGTTTTTTGTTACAAACGCCAAGTAATTTTACTGTAAACCGCTGTAAAAACAGTTTTGGATGGAAGATATTTTCTCTTGCAGGGAAGGTATAAATAGTAGATGGTAGTCTTTTCTTCAGCATGTGTGAGGTGATCTGTAGTAAAAAAAAAAAAAAAACAACAAAAAACAATGAAAATGAACTTATG
The DNA here is from genome assembly GCF_033815535.1 of Pezoporus flaviventris. Taxonomy (NCBI): domain Eukaryota; kingdom Metazoa; phylum Chordata; class Aves; order Psittaciformes; family Psittacidae; genus Pezoporus; species Pezoporus flaviventris. The sequence goes on from NW_026892555.1 coordinate 57,438,611, forward strand.
TGTGGTGTTAAGTAAATCATAGGGATATGTGGTATTTTTCTGTGCTTCCCAGAGCAGTGTATAATCAGCAACTGTATTTGTATTATTTAACTTGAATAGTATATGGTAATAATCTGTAAGATGACTTGTGTAAGGTTTTGGTGCTCTCAGCTAGCAGCTAAATTGATTAATTTTAGGATTTGAGATTCCAAACTTAATACCTTTGGTATTGTTTCTCAAGGATATTACATATTATTTAATACATAGAGTGCCACTCTTGATGACAGAATTGCTGGAAGTGAGGATCCATTCAGGCTTAGTTTTACAGTGGATGATCTCTGTTTTTCTTGAGTAGTTTTATTCTTAATTAATCTTGACATTCTCTGGTAAATGTGCTAAAACAGCAGTTTGTAGGAGTCTTGAGTAGGTGATTGTTTTTCATTCTATAATGCAGTCTGCATTCCTTGGATAGGTTGAGAACAAATTAGTAGGCTACTCCAAACATTTCCAAAGAATGTTTGTTTGATCCCAAGATGTCTCCAATGCAGTGGTCAAGTTCGGTTTCCTTTTTGTTCCTTCTGAGTTAGGGAATTCTGTCTCCTCTGACTTTGCCTCAGTAAGTGCTACAAGACTGGGCAGTTACAAGCTGTAATGCTGACTTCGATTTTGGCATCAGAAATGGGTTTTAATACCCTTGGATTACCTTTCAGTTGGTAATTGGGCATCGGATTAGAAGATTTATTAAAACAGAGAAATAGAGACTGGTGGCATCAGGGCAGAGGTGTTTGATTACAGAAGGTGTGCCTTCTAGGATAAGATTTGTGGAAGCTGTACTCTAGAAACTGGGTAGACAGCTTTTCTGGTCGACTCCATTCAGGAGCTGGTGGGAACTAGGCGAGTAAGGAATTCTCGCAGGATTCACTGAACAGAAGCTGTTTGTGCAGGCATACTGGTTTGGGTGAAACCTGTGCTGGGGAAGTTTTCGAGGCTGGAATTTTGGTCAGCCCAATGGGAGTGCTCCAGAATACTTGGTTTGTGTATTAAGAGGTATGAGTTGCTAGTTTATGTGTAAGATCTTAAGTCTGGGTCTGTGTAAGGTAGGTACCTAGTGGCTTTCCTTTTTTCCTTCACCTCAGAGTTCTCTCTTTAGTGGAAATCGGGCAAAACCAATGCTGATGCAGTGCTCTATGAAACACTGATTTTTTTTTTTTTCTCCTTTTCTTGGTTTTTGAAAGAAAGAGAGCTTTTGGTTAATAGTAAATAATGTTGGGAAGTAATAAAGGATTAGCATAGGCCTTTGGCATACTTTGTGCAAAAAAAATCTAGTTACTTGGCAAAATACTTGTGTGTAAATACAGATATTCCACAGTTCCTTAATAAAGGGATAAAAAAGAGTCTATACTGACTAATGCTCTGGTCCTGTTTGCAGTCTAATCCACTGGTGGTCAAAAGACAGTGAAGGGAAGTTGTTACATCAGTTCTGACTCAGATGTCCTGTATATTACTGAAATAAGTGCTTTTTGGAAGCAGCAGTGTTTAAAATGTTGTTTGATGTGGAAAAGAGTAACAGAAATTCTATGTATCAGCATTGAAAAGTATGTATCCTATTTTTTTTAATTGGGCTAATATATTTTTTCATTTTATTTATAGCGTGTATAAGTTTAAATGTATGGCAGAGAGAACAGGATTAAAAACAGTCTGCGTGCGTGTATGTTACTCTTACTTTTTCATGCTTGAAATTTCAAGCTTAGCTAGCTTTTGCAGCCAGGCTTCTATACTCCTGGCTCTGCAGAAATTTGACCTTGCTCTGGAGATAGCTTTCTTAAGGGCTTTGAGTTTGTGTAAATCTCACAGAGCATATTACTTCATATAGACAGTGAGCATTTTATCTTAGATTCTGCATGTGAGGATTTATACACCAATGTGAAATTGCTCAGTGTAAGGCCCCAGCTCTTCATGTGCAAGCTAAACATAATGTATAATAAACACTCCTATTGATTTAAATGTCTCCTCAAAGTTAATTAATCTTTGCTGGGTTGGGATTCAGTATTAGCAAAATCAGATTGTTTAGGGCTGTGTGGAAGATTATTTTCCGCTTCTGTGGAAAATTATTAAAAAAACCCAAAACCCACCACCACCACCCCAAAAAAAAACCTGGAACAACCCACCCAAAGTCATCCAGTGTGCATTAGGGCAAGATCATGTCTAAAAACTTTCACTAAAATGCTCTCCATCAGTTTCTTTGGCGTGGTAGTGAGATGTTTCCGTCTGCAGGTGATTAGAGTGTAGGTGTAGGAGGAAAAAAAGAACTTCCTGATTTTAATAATGAATAATTAAGAGTCTCTCTAGTTTTGACCCAAAATTAGAAAATTTGCATGTAGAGTAAGCTTTTTCAGAACTGGTATATTCTTGTAAATCTAAGAAATTAGGACTTCATAAAAAAGAGGGCTAAGCAGCTTCACCTATGCAGTAAAAATTCTGTTCTCCTTCTGGTAAGTGTGCTAGTTGTGCGGTGTTAATTTATGTGCCTTCTTAACACCCCTTTTAAGGATCAGTCAATTTAGAAAACCTGTTTAATGTTTCACCTTCTGTTTTAAGGGAAACAAGATATTAATTCTCTGAGATTAGATGGAGATAATACTCTCTGTACAGGTGGGTTTACCCCGTGTCTTTGACAGTTCCTCGAGCACAGCCATGTCTCCTGTTTCTCGTATATGTTATGCATGGGCTCAAAAACATAAAGAAGATAATGAGTTTACCATTTGTTCTTATTGGGCCTCCTGCCAGTGAAAATGGGAAGGGAAATATTTTAAATACGCAGTATTTTATAGTCTTGCTTTCCCAAATGCCAAGCTTGGGTTACTCTCTGCAACAGGTCCTAAGACCTTGGAGGGACAGCCAGGATGAATGCACCAGGAGCCAGCGGGCACATGCTGGGTGCAACTTCTGTTCAACTGATCCAGGTTCTACTGCTGGAGAGTGTTCCAGCAGCATCTGCTTAATTACGAGAGGTACTCTGTGAGGAAGAAGATTTCCTCTTAGGAAATCCACCTGACTGAAGACCCCCAGTCTTTAAACAGAAAGAAGGAAGTCCTCTTTCTCTGCCCCCCTGCCCTATTTTGTTTTGTTGTGCTGGCTTGTCTGTAGACTAAACCCTGCTTTCTGTTTCACTGACCATGAGAGATTGTTCTTCAATAGCCAGTACTGTTTGGCATTCCATGTATAAAATCAGTTAGATTTGAGGTTGACAAATGGTCCTAACCTAATCTTCTTTATGTGGTTTGATACAGGTACCACCTTTTTTTAAGTGAGGAATATTCATTTAAAAGAACACAACAGTTTAGAAGGATTGTTTTCAAATGTCTCATTCTTGAGAATTAGAAAGCTTTCAAACTGTCTTTAAGTTTATTTAGGAATTGGCAGGCTAGCTTATGAATCATGTAAAGTCCAAAGGAGGAAATAAAATGCTGGGGGTACTGGAAATAGAATATATTGAAATAAGGATTGCAATAAAAATAATTTGGAGTTGTAATAGTGGAAAAGAGGACAGAATTATGAGCCTTGTCTTGTTTTTGTATTCTGTGCTCCTAAGAAATCTGATGATACGTGACCCTTCTGTGGCAGTATTGTATGAAGAACATTTTCTGATTCTGAAGATTCCAAAACTGATTTCAGAATCAGTAGTGAAGTGTTAAATATTGTATTATTGTTTTACTTCTGTATTGGTTCATCAGGGTGAACGTGTGAGTAGCTCTGTTAAAATCTCTGCTTAGTGTTGAAAAGTGAGTGAAGCTTCTGCCTGTGCATGCCTCCCTGCTCCAGCCCCTCCAAATTTAGAGAAGCTTAAAATAATAATTGTAGTACTCAAAAATGAAGATGCAGACCATAGGGAGCTTGTGTACTTATCAAGTATTATCAAAGCCAGTAGTTTTATGATAAGCATTTATTTAAGTACAAATAGTGGGGAAATAGACTTTTAAAACAAAATGGATACTAGTATTTATTTTCAGATTGTTGAAAGTCAGCTTAAATTATGTCTTGTATCCCTCAAAAGTGTTTTTTTCTCACTTCAGAATATACCAGACAAATCCAGCCTACTAAATTTGCATGTACTATTTTTCAGAAAATTTGATTAAAATTATTTTTTTCAACTTCCCAGATTAAGTTGCTTCTGTGTTGTACAAAATTTTGACTGCAACTGTTTGAAAAACTCTTTCAGTGTTTGTTAACTTTGTCTTTTTAAAAATGCAATTGTTTTATGTAGTAGTAGTGGGAAATAGTATGCTTTCCTATCAGTATGAGGTACTAAGTTACTTAAAGCTTTAATTTTTATTTCATGAAAAAATAAAATAGACAAAATTTATCTGCAATGAAATAAAACACAAAAGTATATAGCAAAAAAATTCTCTTGTCATTTACATGTACAAGTTTCACAGATTGCAAGCAGTACAGGCTGCATTTCCCAGTGATGTAAAATACAGGATGTAACAGCATGGTATCTAGAGCCCTCGTTCAAAATGTAAGACAACCAAGTTGATTCTCCACTTCTGTCCTTTCTGTATGAGGGTTTCCCTGAACACCAGCCTTTTGGCTGCTCTGTAGTGTGAAAAATTATTCCTTCTTTTAAAGCTCTTCTGCAGAAGATTAACTGAACTGGAAAAGAAAGGGCTAGAGATAGTCTGTTTTCTCATCTCAGTGAATTAAGCAACTGCCTTGGAGAGGGAAAACCTTGGACTGAATTTCTGACCCATTTCATCCTGCATCTGAAACTTGTTACAAAGTAAGGTATCTTAATCAAGAATGAGTAAGAATTTCCCTTCCGCAATTGCTAGGACCACTATCCAAGTTGGTAAAATTTGTAGTTTGATTTCCATTGGTGCAGTTTACTTACGTGATCCTGAGGGATACTATGATCATTTTTCCGCTTCTCATGATGTCCCTGAAAAATGGTTGCCATTGTATTTTATGCAGCATGATTCTGTGGGGTGATGATGGGCAGTCTTGCAACATGCCTAAGGAGGTAGGTGAATGCATAGCCAGAGGTAGGCATTGACGCTGTTCTGTACTCCTGCTTTTAAATGCAAAAAATAAGGCTAAGGGCTACTGAAGAGGTTTTGATAATGATAGTAATAATAATATCTCTCTGAACTTTGGTACTTTATAGATTAAGCAGCTCTGTGTATGTGAAGAGGAGAAGGGTTTTGATGAGCAATATTTTGAGTAAAAGATTCTCATGTCTGTGTAGCCTGACTCTTCCAGTGTGCCCTAAATGCTGTTGTTTTTTTAGAGGAGTTGCTTATTCATAGGTACTGAACCCCTGCCCCTCCCTGATCTTAACATGGACAAAAATCAGATGGTTTATCTCCATTTATGTAAGACTGGTTGTAGTTCTGACCTTTGCAGTTTGTCACAATGTACTTTGCTTTGATTTGTGTTTTTGGAAAGCAGGCCATCAGCCTCTGATCTTTATTGTCAGAAGCAGAATGTGGTACAGTTGTGAGGTTACTCTGTGCCCCACTGCAGTCACCAGTTTAGCAGACTCAGAGTTTGTGTCATTAATGGTTTAAACTCTGGGCAGAAATATTGTAGGCCTAATTGTTATTCTGAATTTACATTCTTTGCAGGTTGTGCTTTCACCAGTGGTTTAGAACTAGTCTTGAAGGTTCTAGACCACTTTCACCAGTGATCTGGAACTACTCTTGTTTTGGTTCCAGGGTTTCCATGGGTGTCTGTATGGATTTTTATTTTTTTTTTTTTAATTACCTTCCTCCATAACTGGTATTTCCCCTCCCCCCTCATCTTTCTAACTCCTTGAGATATATACCACTGATGGATCTTCTGCTTGTTATCTGACTACCTGATATGTTTTTTACTATAGGATGTGATTCATTCACTTACTGCTTTGCTATTTATGAAACAGTTGGGCTGAAAAGACTTTGTAAAATATCTGGCAAATTGTAACCTTTAAAGAAAGTCAGGAAGTTGAATCATGACTCAATAGAGGACTTTGATAGAAGGTACCTTGAAAAGTTAGGTATGTGCCCACAGGATGATGAACCTCCAAGGACTTGGGTTTACCTTACTCCTCCATTGACAGCAAATCCCTGAAAGGGACCACAGCTTTTACCGATTTCCTTCAGTGGGTGGCAGTTTACTGTTGCAGTCAGCTGCTGGAGTTAAACTCATTTGGTTCTGTTGTCATCTTGTACTTTTACCTGGAGAGATGGGGGAGATTTCAGATTTAAGTAGATACCCATTTACTCAAAACCCCAGCAGGTCAAACCACACCCCCCTCCCCCCGCCATCACTCTACATCATAAAAAAAATCAGAATTCATGTTTTGAATTATGTAGCCCTAAGTTGGCCTATTATTCGGCTTATGAATCCATTTTGAAAAGTATAAAGATATAAAATTGAGCTCTCTGTCATGGCTCCTAAAGTGTTGAATAGAGCACTGAATGCCTGAGCATTATTATATAAGTGTCAGATATAGAGACAGCAAAAATTTCCTTAATGAAGCCAATAATTATATTGTGAGTTCTGGAATTTGGATGTTAATTAGTATACTGTAGGTGATAGGACCATACATTTTAAAGGGTGGTGAAAGGTAGAATTAGTGTAACACTATAGTCCTGTATGTGAGGTGGCAGGATGGAGAAGAGAATTGCTTAGGCAACCTTTCTGGCTTTTCTCAACTTTTGAGTTATTGAACTTTGAACTTCAATGAAATTGTTTAGTGTGTTTCCTCTATAAATAGTTCAGATAAAGGATACAAAATGATTTTTTTTTCTCAGTATGCTGTTGTTCAAGAGGGAAAACACAAAAGATTTTACTCCTTTGTGATAGAAGTTGTGTGTGATTATTTTAGTGAATTTTCAAGAAAGTAAAATTGATTCTGGAACTTACTGGTCACTTCAAGAATAATCTCAAATTTTGAACTGATGTAATACATAGAAAATGTTTTTAATTTTTGGTATTTTTTGATAGTGATTTCTTGTCACAGTGGTATAAAAAGTATTGGTTTTAACTGCTAATGGGAAATTAAAACCAAATCATAGTAACAAACCACTTTTGCTTCTAAAGAACATAGTTGAGATACTGGCAGTTGGAGATAAGCAGTTTTTCTGTTACAATGGAACAGTTATGTGAAAGGTGTCTCTGAGGAATAAAATTGTTTCATGCCACTTTCCTCGTTTTTAGAAATGTTTTGAGTTCCAGAGAAAGCTTTTCCTGTATTTAGAAATGTCCACGCAGATTTATATATATATATAAATAATATATGATTTTTTTGCTATGGCTTCTCCCTCAGCTGAGACACTACTTGTTCTGCTTATTTGATAAAACTGTATTGGGCAGTTCTGAAGAGGCTTCAGGGCATACAGGCAGGAGGAGCCTTGCTTGGTTGAGTTTGTTTCTATATGAAATAATGCTAAAACAAACTGTAGTCTTTGAATGTGAGTTTAACTCTGAACTGTTCAGAAGGGAACTTTGGTTCTTGGGTAGCAGCTTGTGCTTTAGATGAGATACTACATGACAGTATTTTATCTAGTTGTTATTTTAAAGATGGAAAGGTCTTCAACTAAAAATTGTTACTTAAATGTAACCAATCCTTTTTCATCTCAGGTAGTTCATGTTTCACTGAGTGTCAGTTTCTCTTTCAATGTGTTATACAGAATGGTGCATATACTTTCATATTATACGCAAGTTATGTTTGTGTTAATGGTGTGCATTTGTAATAAAACAATTGGTTATTAATTTTGAAAAAATGTCACTGTTTTTAATAAAAAAGAATGAACAAAATTTATGTGAATTTCACACAAATGAGATTTCTTTCATATTTCATTCGTGGAAAATGAGGATAATACCAGGTGTTGGGTTTCTGACAGAATTTTCCATTATTAGAAATTAAATATACCAGCAGATTTATGTGTATAAAATATGTATAAAAAAAGCAAAGTGATGGAATAGGGGTCTCTGTGGTTTTGAAACTTACTAAATCTTTGAGCTGTATGGCAGCCAAATGCCTTGATATGAGGCAAGTATTATGTAGTATTGACATTAAACCTTTTCATATGGTCTAGGGGAGAATGGTGGATCTTTGTGGTATCTGTGTAGCAAATACATTGCATTTTTTTTTTTCTTTGATAATTTAGTGAAGAAAGTCCAAAACTAGAGGTCAGTCTCTTCCTCTCTGTGATTCTGAGGAATGTCCTTATTAACTGCTTCTTACTCCTTGGCATGTATGTGTGAATGCTGTACAGATGCTGTGGGGAAGAGCTATCTTTCTGCATTATTTCTCTTTAATCAAGGTGCTATGCTCTCTTTCCTCTCAGACCATAAATGGGTCAGCTTAATCCTTCCATTTATGTAAAGGGTTAACTGAGTTATAAAGGATTGCTGCATTTTAGCTTAAATTGAGAGGGTAGAGTGTTACGTTCTAATGAAAGAAAGCTTTTATTGTTATTGAAAAAAGCATGGTAAAAGTGGTAGGGTGATAGCTTGTAAAGAACTCAGATCTGACCTGGTCATGCAAATTTAAAGGTTAATTCAGCCCCAGTCAGAAACAAAACCAGCTGAGGGTAATTTGAAGACATGGGTGTGGCCATCATCAGTCATGAGATCCAAGGCAGAATGGTAGGTACAAAAGCAGTATAAGACTGCAGTGTACTGTAGTTTGGTCAGGCCTTCAGAGAAGCAGAACAGGAAAATGACTCCTACTTCGAGCACAGGTCCTCCAATTGTAGAACATGACTGTGCTTCATATGGTGAAGCGGAATCCTCTGTATTGTGAATTTGCAAACTGGACTCTTATTTCAAAAACTTGTTTCAGCTTTTGTTCTATCTTGTGTATGTGTTAGACAGCTTTGTGTTAATAAATTTAGCTTTTACAGTTTTAACAATATTTCTTTTGTTAGTAGTGAAATAGATTAGATAACTAAATTTGGATTATTGCTTGAAGAAAAGCATGTTCTTAATTAAGTTTGGGGGTATTTTTACAAAGGTGTTTTGTGTTTTTTTTTTTCCTGCTGGATATTTTGAAAATAATAATTTTAATTTGTACAAAATCTTTTTTCTGGTTTTGCGTACCTTTGATGCCAGGTGAATGTTAGAATGTTTTGTAGAAAAAAAGGTCAATTAGATGTTCCTGATTGTTTGTCAAGTAAGCATAAATTGAATAGGGAAGGTGAGCAGTTACTTGCTGGTCAAGATACCAGTTTTACAAATACATGCTGTCAAGCCACCTGTTGGCATAATAACGTGGCTAGGAAAATGTTTAAAATAAAAGTATTGTTTTTTTTTTTTCTGTGAATGTAACTCTCTATCTCTCTTGATGTGTTGCTTAGGTTTTGATTTCTGCTGCTCAAAAAGAGAGTATCCCATGTTGCACCTTAAGGAATGCATAATTATCAGTCATACTTGCTTGGTGCTATAGTATGTAAAAGCTACTTCCTCTATTTTTGTTTTCACATCAGATGAATTAGACAGGAGCAAACATGATTATAACAAACTAACAACTCATAATTTAGGGAGAATGGCAATATTAAAAAAAAAGATAAAAATACTCAATTTTTATTCCAAGTAGTATAGTGAAGTATATGGTGATACTGTGTAAACCTGTTTTCAGCAGAAATATGGTACAAGGCTTTTCCTTCTGTTACTTTTCCTGTCTTTTCCTCCTTTCTCTCACAGTGTCTTCCTTTCTTTTCTAGCATTATTCTCCTGCACACAGACATGCATGTACATGTGTTAACTTGGAGGTGTATTTTTGTATTGCCCATTTGGTACATGCCCTATAACTGCAGGGTGTATCCATGGTAGAAGATTGGCTTGAGAAGCTGAATGTCCTGACAACACTGTAAGAAAGATAATTCATGGGACCTGTTTTATGTCTCTTCATCAAAATATCTGTGTTTTGGAAGTTGGCCACAGTGACGGTGTTTCTCTGCTTGCTGTAGAAATGTTAGCCTAAAGTGGCCCAATATAAACTTCGAAAGTGAAACGAACATCAGTACAAGTCAACATGAAGTGGTAATATTCAGCTGTTGCCTGTCTGCTAAGTGTTTTCTTCCCTTTTTTGGGAAGGGCTGGAAAATTGTTTCTCACAATTGTTATTTATTCACTAATATTAAAAGAATACCAGATTATTGCTAGCCACAAAAATCACTTTGAGAGAATAGTCTGCTTTATTATTTCTGCCTTTCTGGCGTATCCTTTAAATGGGTGGACAACATTTCTAAAACTGCATTTTGAAATTCTGGGATTCAGAAAACAAGTTGCATTCAGAATTGGGTTTTAGTGTCTGCATCTGTACAGTTAGATAGGTAATGTTCTCTTCAACACATGTTCCAGGGTTTAAGCATTAGGCAGAAGTGGAAATTTTTGTTCTTGTGGAATGTCTTTCCCATTCTTCCTTTCATTTTCACTGTATTAATTTCAAATTTCTGTTGTTCTCAAATAAGTAGGCACAGAATCTGTTCTTTGCTGAAGGCAGTTTCTTACTGTAAATTGTATACTGGTTTCTGCAAGTAACTTTACAAAAATCTTACAGCAAAGTTCTTTAAAAACTTATTCCTTTTTACAGAACATTGTGTTGGTGCTTCTTGCTAAATGAGAAACTCCTTTATAGAGCATTGTAATCTTAGAAGTTTTCAGACTCCTAACATAACTGAGTAAATAATTAATAACTGTATGAGGACTGCATAAATATGTTTGATAAGCAGTAAGTCCTCCCTGCTATGTGGGTGCTACCATACCTTGTAACAGAGGAGAAACATTTCTGTGTATCCACCTTCTGTCAGGACAGAGAGGTAGGCTGGACCCGTACACAGAAATGAATTCTCATACATCATCTCCCAGGAAATCTAACCTTTGCTTATGAAGCTAAACTTAATTTTTGCTGACAGACAGCCTGCTGCAAGGCTGGCTGCTGCAGTCTTGTAAAATAGCAAGAAATGAAAACTGAGTCTGACCGAGCTTTATTCTTCTTCATCTCCTTTTTCACAGCTGTGAAAAAGAAAAAACAAGGTTTATTTGCACTCAACAGATGCGCTTTCCTGCAGTGAAACACATAGCAGATTTTTTAAGTGACTTCTCTCATTTGATTCAGCAAAAATATTCCACTGTTCTGTTTTTCAGTAGCTTGGCATATGTAGCTTCTGGGTCATTTTCATTTGCTCTTTTACCCCTCACTGCTAATTCACCAGGGTCTTTAGAGCCAAGTTGTAGCTTTCTTTTCCCTGTATATTTTCAGCATGCTTGAAAAATTCGTAAGCCGTATACGTTGTTATCAGATGTCTGTTCAAAAGAAAGTGATGAAAGGTGGTACTTGTGCCAGTCTTTTAGTAAATGTATAAAAAAAATACAATCTGCTTTGTTCCCTGTTGGTTCCCAGTTGTTGAGAGATGTAGTAAGAGTGGTCGAAGCAGTTACTGTTCTGGCTGTCATCCACCCAACTCCCCCAGAGTTTCCTACTCCAAAAGCAACAGTGGTGGTATGATGCTGTCCATGTTCTTGAGCTGACACCAGCTGATAGAAGCTGGTGCTGATTTCAGTTTAAAGTACCGAGTTAGTGTGCCTGTAGTAGCTGTGGAGCAGATGTGCACCCCAGTCAGCCATCCTTATGTAAGTGAGATGCAACCTTGGGAGAGGACTGTTAGTGTTAGTAGCAGTTTTTTTGCTATTGTAGTGATGAGATTATTGTAGTTACGAGACTGTATATGCACAGATGAACTGTAATACGGAGATGCCATTTAACACCCTTCACTTACTCCCCAGAGAAAAACTACCAATCAGATAGAAATATTCTTCCTGCGACCAAATACGGGAAAGAAGAACAGGACTTACTGCAAGCAGCCATGGATTAAGTAGTGCTTACAAAAAAAAAAAAAAAACCCACAACAAAAAACCCACAAAAAAGTCAGGGAAATCCATACGTTAAGGAGCATCCTTTTTCAACAGCAGGCCAGAAGCAATTAGTCAAGGTATACAGACTTCTTTGGCTTTGCATACAGTTAATTCTATTAATGGTGAAGAAAAATCCCTTTATTATTATCTTATCCCACTTTTCTACTTATTACCAAAGGCATACCTTGCTTATTCTCTGCTATAGGTTGCTAACTGTGATTAGGGTTACTCTGTATGTTGTTAGAACATTATTGCCCATATAATGTTTTCCCTTTAAGCTTTGTAAAAGGAGGGAAAAGAAGAAGAAAAAAAAACCAACAACAACAAACCCAAGAAAAAAAGCAATGACATGACTTACTGTTGTTGTTTTTGTTTGTTTATTTTGAATTGTAATCTGTGTAATGCCTATTAAATTATACTGGCCTCTAGAGAAGCTGACAGTACTTTCCCTAGCTGTTCATATCTTAGAGAGTAGAAGTTTAAATTTGTGGTGAATGACATCTAGTCAGTGTTCAGGTCTTTGATTAGTTAGCTTAAAAATAGGCATCTTTGAGAACTCTTGAATTGTTATGAGTATAAAGTACTGTCAGATGATTTTCTCATCTGTCTTTTACCTTATTCCAGTTTTATATGAAGGTGTACGTCTGAGCTTCTCCACGCTCTAGAAAAGCAGGTATGCAGGAGAGGATGAGGTTTTGTGTAATTTGCAATCTTACATTAATGTTCATTCTCAAGCCACTACTAAAATCATCCATCTTTTTTGTTGTTTTCAAGGTATAAGATTATTCAATGGGGTTCAGATTACTTCATTTAAAGACTCTTCATATTAGAGTAATACAGTGAAGGAATTTACTTGAAGCTCTGGGAAAGGAAAAGAACCTCACCATCCTAAGAATGTTGACAGCTCCTATAGCGAGAAAGCTGAATGTAGTTTATATGTTCTATCAGAAACTGATGGTATTTGGAACAGATATTTAATCTTTCTTAATGAGTATTTTATGTATAGTTTCTGTACTTATAGACTGAAACTGGTAATTAAATACATGGCAGGAAGTATCTTGAGCTAGTATTTTCTGTTACTGGTTTGAAGAAATAACTTCCAGTGATCCAGACTTGATTTTTTTACTTATTGAAGTAAAATCGGGTATGGAGAACAACTTCTTAATAATTTTACATACATAGATTTAGGAACTCTGGAGTAAATATAGACTCTTATGAATTTCTGAAATACAGCACTTGAAATTGGTGTTACCTTGTGTGCCGAACCCAGGACACCTTGAGATGCTGTTTTTGAAACACCCTTCTGAGTAATGCATGAATATATTTCAGCAAGAGTTTGGAGGCAGCAGGGGAACAACATCTCATACTTCTGCAGATAATTAGACTAGGCTTCATTATCTGACTGTAGTGAAAACCTGTTGCTTGTCATGCCCCAGGAATGCAGAAACTTTTTTATCTTTCAAGGTATCTTTAGTTATTTTCTTTAATATAAATAATTATGTTAAAAATGCAGTAAGTTGAAGTTGTAAATTATGTAGGTCTTATTACGATTCAGTATAAGAATGAAGATTATGTATTTCTAGTGAACAGCCAGACTTCTCAGGAATACTGCAGTTGAAAATCAAGTTCAGTGCTCCACTGTATCAATTTATGGAAATAAATGAGCAGATTAACATTTATTTAACAATGTAATTTATATAGGAAAGTCTCTAAGTTATCTGAAACAGCATTGATTAATAGTTCCAAGCCATTTTATGATGGTATTTTTATTAAACTTGTAAAAGGTGATTCTTCGTTCAACCACGAGTTGTATTTTGCTGTGTGTTTCCAGTATGATGTTTTCTGTCCTGACTCCTAAAAGTTAATGTTGTATTTCTATAGCAGTGTATTCTTGCAGTATTGTTTATAGTATTTTTCTCAGGAAATGAGTGCACCTAACCTGAAGGTGTGAAAAAGATAAGAAATAAATAAAGGTCATATAAATACAAATAATCAAACTTTTTGTTGGTGTACTTTTGTGAGTACTGCATTGAGATAACTATGTGCTGAAAATGTTTTGTAGCATCAAACTGACTAAACTGTTGACTATTCAAAGGCACAAATGGATTTACATTTTTTAAACTTCTGCATTTTTTCATAAATCTGCTTAAAACCATGACATTGCTGCTCTTCAGATTTCAGAGAAGCAGCTTATAAAGTTTTTGCTTTAATTCTTTTCACTAATAATTTCATATTTATATGTAATTAATACATATTGTTATTCTTCAAAATAAGGCATGTGAATTTAGTTATGATTATTTTTATAAGCACAGAGGGGCCCATGTTGTTTGCTGGGTAGTAATCTGGCAGTCTGGCAATACGGTAGTTTTTGTCTAGAGGCCTGTGTTTTGTCAACCTGCATAATTTTAAAATTCCAAGATGCAGAATTTGTGATGAAAGTTCATAAGGCAGAATTTCATTTTGCCTCATTAATCTGTGTGTTAACATCAGATTCTCTTGTTGGGTCTGATTAATCTCCCATTTTCAATATGTATGTTCCAGGTATTACTGTGTACATAGCTACCAGGCTTTGGCAGTACATTGGCATAGTTCAGACTCTGTTTTTAGCCAAATATACCTGCAAGAAGAATTTCTGGAGGTATCTCTACGCTGTCTAAATTCACTGTACAGCAGATGGCACTGGAAGAGCACATCAGTGGGAGATTTCAGTGATGCTATAATTCATACAGAACACTAGCAAAGCTGTTGCAGTGCTGAGGGTTGTGAAGAAGTTGAATAGCTTGTTTTAATGTATTCCTGGAAGGGGTGCATGCTCGGCTCTTCTGCTTCAGCTCTTCTAGATGTAGCCAGTAGAAAATTCTACACTTGCAAGTGTATGAGTGCGTCATGTTGAGGACTGGTTATACAGTACTTTTAAACACATTAATCCACAATGCAGAATTACTGTTACGTTTTTAAGTATGTGCAAATAAAGAAGAGTATATGGATCAATTAGTATTTTATTTCATGGTGTATTTGCTTTCTGCTGTCTTGGATAAATACGTGTATGAGGTATCATAAAGTAGAGTGGTTCTCATGCGGAAAACTTGTTTAGAGTTGTGCTCTCATTTGTAGGTGTGTTCAGTTTATTTTGCAGAGCTTTGGCTGCAGCCTGTCATTGACTAGATTTTTATCATCTTTTCCTGGATGAATGAGCTGGACTTTTAGATATATGCATGTTGTTCATGTAGTTTGTATTTGAACTTCAAACCTATGTTATTTCTTTATATGAAATGTTACAATGATACAAGTAATGAGTTGTGCATTAGGACAGTCGTGTTTTGCTTGATGAAGACATTGGCTGCTAAGGTAGATTGACAGATGTAAACCACTAGCTCAAGCAGGCTCAGGCACATTCAAAGTAGAAAATTTTTTAATTCTCTGTGCTGCCATAGAGATTTATCTGTTGAGATTATTTTCAGATACTGCTTTTTCATTTGTAAAGCAATACATTTTTATACCGAAAGACTGGTATGTGATAAAAAAAAACAAAAAACTGTTCTTTCAAGTGAGCTGTTAAGTCTTTTAGTTATGGAGAAACTGAAGAAATGTTGTTCCTTCAGCCAGATCCTAGGGAACTACTTATTTTGAAGCACACCAATAAAAAATATATCATGAATCAGATGGTTTGGGTTTCTTACATCTCTCCCCAGTCAGCAGCCTGGTAGTGTTATTTTATTTTCTCCCTAGGGTAGAAGGCAGATTTTACTTTGTTTCATGCTTGCTTTTTCAGGGCTAGGAATTGCAAACATTATGATATACTTCCCACAAGGATGGGGGTACATACCTGATGAAGTGGAAATAGTATCAGCTTGTGGATGTCAGAAACAGTTGGAGAAGATCATGAATTTCACAAGTGAGGTTAATGTGAGGATTCCCAGGCTTCTGGTAGTACTTACACAAAGGCACAGTTAAATTTATCAAATGAACAAGCACTCTGACTTTGTCAGTTTAGAAGCAGCATAGAATCCTGAAGTTAAATTTTTCACTCATTTTGTTAGGTTATTTCAGTTATGCATGATGAAATGAAACTGCAGATTGGTAAGATGGCAAAATCCAAATGGTTTAGGAATAGAAGGTCAACAAAGCATTTCAAGTTACTCTTCATTGATATGTAACTGTCCCTTTATCTGTATCTATAGCATTTTCTTAAAAAAAACCCTGTACTTTGTCAGTTATTCCAGTATGCCAAATTTCAGGCGTATAAAACTCACTAAATGTGTTCTGCTCATGTTTGATTTTCAGTACTTCTGTATTTGCCAATTATTCGAAACATATGGAGCTCATATTAAACATCAGTAATTTAAAACGTTAAATTTTATGGCTTTGCATGTATCTGTCATAAGAAAAGGAAAATAAAAGTAGTGTCTTAACTTCTGAAAATATGTACACATATCCCAGTATCATCTTCATGTTTTTTCAGGTGTCAGAACTCCTGGTACCACAGGAATCATCTTAAAAGTGGGAGATTAGCAGTAAACTTCTAATAAAATACTGGGTTTTAACATTTTAATATTTATTTATAGCAAGAATTGGTTCTTAGTCTTTTGTTTAGGAAACAGGTTCTTTCCTAAAGGCATGTTTTCTTTGCTGATGGCAAGTAAATCAGTTTATGGGAAGAAATTTTTTAGTTTCTCCCCATTGAGAGAAAGTGCTCTTTAATTTGGTAATTAGGAAAAGGAAATTGAAATCGCCTAAGATACTCTAAAGATGGACCTGGAAAATGTCCGAGGTTATGGCAAAGACAGAACGGGTCTTTGTGGTGGGGTGATGCATAGTGTAGGGGATTTGAATACAGGACTAGGGTACATTTCTGAGTAAAGCAAGCATTAGTGCTTTTGCTGTTTGAGAGCAGTGTTCAACTGCCCAGCAGCAGGGCTTTACTCAATTTTTGTCAAGGTATTTTGAAGTTCAGAATCCTTAGATGTGTTTTAGTTTGCTTTGGATATGATCCTTTAGTCTTTGTGTACTTGAGCACCACAAAAGTTGGGCTGGATAATAGTAATAGTCAATGGATTGCTGTTTGATTATAGTAATAATTCTCCTTACAAGATTTTATGCAATTTTTGAGTTGTTATTTAAGAAAATCATGTTGTTGACTTGATCAAATTAATTTCTGTTCATGCCATTATTTTCTCAGTTGCTTGTACTGTGATACCATGGGTGAAAAATGTGGAAAAGGGCAGTTTTGCTTTCCCCTCAGTCCCCCAAATTCTGGAGGGTTTCTTGAAAAAATTGGACTCCTTCACTTGCCATGTTTATTAGTCTGGCACCAGGCTCACTGCTGCAGTTTGTGCTGCTCATATCACACATGTTTGGAGGTATGTGGAATAATGGCTATTACTAATGGTAGAACCTACTTCTGTGGCAGCAGCAGCTTCTGTTTCCCCTCTCTACAGAGCTGCTTGCTTTGGAAGGTCTAACTAATATTAAAAACACATAAGCCCCCACCAAACCCCATAAAACCACCCTCCCACCCCCAAAACCACTGCAGCCAAGCCTCAAACAAAAAACGAAAACAATAACAAAAAAAAAAAACACCAACCAGCCAACCAAACAAACACACACAAAAAAAAAAACAACCCGAGCTGAAAAGTCTAATTTGTGGAGGGGGTGGGTACATGACTGGAAGAAGCCAGGTGGGAGCGGTTGGCTGGGCTTGGAGCAGATGTGTCCACTTACTCTTGGCAGAAGTACTGCAGGAAGAAAGCTCTATTAGTACAAAGCAAGGAGAGCCCGTGATTTGACCTCCTCTGTACTTAAAACAGTGTTTGGAAATTAACTTTTCTTGTATGGAAGTTCAGGAGGAGACTTCTATGACTTGCTCTAACCAGATGTTACTTTGCTGTTAATGTGTGTCTCTTCACTAGAGTTAGTTTTCCTAGAATTATGTAGCTATTTGAGTATTGCTCAACTTTCCTTTGTAAAGAAAGTGTGACCTTGTTAGACCATGTTTTAGGAATAATTAGAGTTTAATCCTCTTGGATAGAATATATAGAGTATCTTTTATAGTTTTATCATCTATAGTGGGGATTTTTAGGAGCCTTCTGAAAGAGAGGGATGTTTCTGTGCTTGAAAATTTTATGTACAAGCACATATATACATATGCAAAATTCTGTATACATGCATTAAATATATGTGCCTATGAGTGTGACATAACGTGTGAGGGAGGTAATCCTCCTTCTCTGCTCAGCTCTTTTGAGGCCTCACCTGGGTAGTGTGTCTAGTCCTAGGCTCCCCACTACAAGAGAGCAAGTCCAGCAAAGGGCTTCCAGAATGATTAAGGATCTGGAGCATCTTACAGGAGGAAAGGCTGAGGGAGCTGGGCCTGTTCAGCCTAGGAAAGAGAAGACTCAGGGGATTTGATAAATGTGTATCTGAAGGGAAGATGTCAGGAGGATAGATCCAGACTCTTCTTGGTGCTACCAGGTGATAGGACAAGAGGCATTGGGCAGAAATAAAAACACAGGGAGCTCCAGCTGAACATGAGGAAGAACTTCTTTGCTGTGAGGGTGACTGAGCATTGGAACAGATTGTCCAGAGAGCTTGGGGAGCCTCCTTTCCTGGAGATAGCAAGAGCCATCTGGATGCAATGTGCTCTAGGTGACCGTCCTTGAGCAGGAAGGTTGGACTAGATGACCCCTGGTGGTCCATTCCATCGTCAGTCATTCTGTGTATATTTTATAAATAGCATGCTGAAAGAATAAAAAAATAAATGAAAGGGGGAAATCTCCAGGGCAGATATATCAGATTAATTCCTCGAGCCTCATTGGTTTCCAAGTCAGCTCTCTATATTTACTTCTGTTTGATGCCCACTACTTAAAGTGCAGGAATTTCTGTTTTGTTTGGAGGGCAGAAACCCTTATGGATAATTTAAAAAATATTTCTTTTGTGAAGTTAATTGTTTTTTATTTGTTTTCAGGAAATGGCTCTTGAAGTTAAATGAGGCTGGATAAACACATAAATGAAGCAGAAGTTGCTCTGCATGTGTTAGGGCTATATCACCACAAGCACTGCTGATCAGCCAAACTTGGTAACTTGTCATAATGAAGAAAATTAGTCTCAAAACAATTCGCAAGTCCTTTAACTTAAATAAAAGTAAAGATGAAAGCGACTTTGTAGTGGTTCAGCAGCCGTCATTAAGTGAATTTGGAAAAGATGACTCCTTGTTTGGCAGCTGCTATGGTAAAGATTTGGCTAGCTGTGAAGTCAATAGTGAAGATGAAAAAGGAGGCAAAAATAGATCAAAAAGTGAAAGTTTAATGGGTACGTTAAAAAGGAGGCTTTCAGCAAAACAAAAACAGAAAGGCAAAGGCAGCACACCATCTGTAAGCTCTGCAGATGATGACACCTTTTCTTCCTCATCTGCTCCAATAAGTTTCAAAGATGTGCGAGCTCAAAGACCTCTGAGATCCACTTCTCTCCGTAATCACCATTACAGTCCAACTCCGTGGCCCCTTCGACCTACAAATTCAGAAGAGACTTGCATCAAAATGGAAGTCAAAGTCAAGGCCTTGGTCCATTCCTCTAATCCAAGCCCAGCACTGAATGGTGTTCGAAAGGACTTTCACGACTTGCAGTCAGACAACGTGTTCCAGGAACAAAACAGTGTGTTAAAAAATACAGAATCTCAGAATGGGGACTTGCATCTTCATATTGATGAACATGTGCCTGTAGTTATTGGATTAATGCCTCAGGACTACATTCAGTATACTGTGCCTTTAGATGAGGGAATGTATCCTTTGGAAGGATCACGTAGTTACTGTCTGGATAGTTCCTCACCCATGGAAGTTTCAACTGTGTCTTCTCAAGTGGGGGGAAATGCTTTCCATGAAGAAGAGAGCCAAGTGGATCAGGATGTAGTCGTTGCACCGGATATCTTTGTGGACCAGACGGTGAATGGTTTGTTGATTGGTACCACAGGAGTCATGTTACAAAGTCCAAGAGTTAATCACAGTGATGTCCCTCCACTCTCACCTTTGCTACCTCCAATGCAGAATAATCAAATCCAAAGGAACTTCAATGGATTGAATGGCACAGATGCCCATGTGGCTGAAAGTATGCGCTGCCATTTGAATTTTGATCCTAACACTGCCCCAGGAGTTGGAAGAGTTTATGATTCTGTACAGAACAGTGGTCCTATGGTTGTGACAAGTCTCACAGAAGAACTGAAAAAACTTGCAAAACAAGGATGGTACTGGGGCCCCATTACACGTTGGGAGGCAGAGGGAAAATTAGCTAATGTGCCTGATGGCTCGTTTCTCGTTCGAGATAGTTCTGATGATCGTTACCTTTTAAGTTTGAGTTTTCGTTCCCATGGAAAAACTCTTCACACTAGAATTGAACACTCAAATGGTAGGTTTAGCTTTTATGAACAGCCAGATGTGGAGGGACATACATCTATAGTTGACTTAATTGAACATTCAATCAGGGACTCTGAAAATGGAGCTTTCTGCTATTCGAGATCTCGCCTGCCTGGATCTGCAACTTACCCAGTGAGACTGACAAATCCAGTATCTCGGTTTATGCAGGTGCGTTCTTTACAATACCTGTGTCGTTTTGTAATACGTCAGTACACAAGAATAGACCTGATTCAGAAACTGCCTTTGCCAAACAAAATGAAGGATTATTTACAGGAAAAGCACTACTGAAAGCTTACGGGAATCATGCATCTTGCACTTTGGGAACGACAACAACAAAAAGAGATTGAATTACAGTTTACAGACTTTCATTGCTATCAAAATCTTTTGCTGCCATAAAAATATTTCATTTTTGTGTGTAAAAGAGAAGTAATGCATTTGGATTTATGTTTGTTTTGGGGGGGTTGTGTATTATTTTGGGGGGCTTTTTTTTTTCAAGAATGATCTCAAGTTTATTTTTAGAAGTGTGAAATAGCTATCTTTCATCAATGTGCAGATTAATCACAATGTGAATGATCAGATTCTCCTTAATTTCCCCCAAGTCCTTTGCTGCTATCCACTGTGATTTTTATGCATTGAAAGCACATTTCATGTGTATTCAACAATAAGTAAAACTCAAATGAAACTTATTCAATGGATTTCCCCCCCCCCCCTGCTTTAAGATAGCCTATTTGAAAAAAAAGATCATGGATAAAAAAAACATACTGGTATTCTAAATTACAGAATTTACACCTATGTTAAAAACAATTCCCCAGTATCCTAATTATGAATTTCTATAAGATATGCCCTAATACAGAACTTACAGTGAGAGCTGTGTGATAAGAACATAGTTATGCAGCATATCTTTGGGAAAAAAAAAAAACACCTTTCTCCTCAGCCTTGTATTGTCTATACTTTTGTGTTTGAGAAGGTTAGTTCAGCTGCCTTTTTGTCTCGGTGTTCTGTCCTTCTAAAAATGGCCTTTTAAAAAAGTCAATGTGTAGTACCTATAAGGAAATGGCAGTATTTTGGTCTTGTCAAATATTACCTTTAAAATCATGCCCTAAGTTAAATAAATGAACATCTACCAGGTCCCCATCTTTTTTGTCCTTTTCCCTCCTACCCCCTGTTGGGGGGGGGGGGGTGTCTCAATTTTTTTGAAAGTTTCTAGGAATTGTTATCATGGGAATATAAATTGATAAGCCATTGCATGGAATGGGGGAAAACTTCTAATAGGATTATTTCTACAATATATATTCAAGCTATTTGAAATTTTATCATTTTCTGCATTTTTTTCATTTTGGAAATGCAGTAATACACTAATATCCTTTGGATAATTTTCTCCTTTTTTTTTTTTTTCTTATATATCCTTTGGGGAGGAAGGACCAGGACATGACATTTTAGATGGAAGATGTTTAAAATGCATCTCTCAATCTCTATTCTCATAGCCTTTCAGATTATAAAACATATGAACACTAACCCTGACCACAGAAAATGTCTGAGTCTATTGTCATAAAATATGTTTTGACATATGAAATATTGAATCAGTTAAGTAAATGTTTATGATATTTGTCAAAAATTCTGGCATTGGAAAGCTCACAGTTATTGTGACCTTCTGTAGGGAAAGACGTTCAGTGGGGATTACATGTTCTACACTGTAATATTTTTGTCATGCAAGGTTAATCCATGGCATTTTTCTGTTTTGCTTCAGGTTTCTTCCTCATCCCCTTCCCTGCCAATGAGTCTATCAGTTTTACTTGTTATTTGTTAAAGGGGTCATAACCTGGGAGGGAGGCTTGCTTTGCCTGTGCCTGCCCCATTTTTTATTTTAGAATGTCATCTTCCCCATCCTTGGTAGGAGTGTCTAGTCATTAAACATCAGTTTAGAAGAGGCTGTTCATCTTTGATAGCGCTTTCTTGTTTAGGTCATTTCTTTTCTTTGTTTTGCCTGGCCTTTTGTCCCCTGAAATAAGTCTTTAGTAATGAATACAGTATTGCTGCAAGGTGGTGCAGTAGCACTACATCTTGGGTTGCCTGAATTGATAGACTAAATTTATATTTTTTTAATTTATTTTTTGACCATAATGTTTAACTAAAAACTAAAAAAAAAAAAAAAAGAAAATCAGAGGTAGAGAAAGGATGCCTTTGCTTTTAAGGGAGGGAGAATAAGGATTTCTTCTTTAGTCTGATAAAGTTTTAAACTTAAAAAGAAAAAAATCTAGAGCAGTCTATATGTGTGATTTGTTGGCTCTGCCATTGAGATGTATGTATGAAAGTGTGAATTGTGTTTTCTTTTTTTTCCTCTACTGATTTGCCCTTAACCCTGTCACTGAATCAGGATCACAAACTTTATTCAGAAAGGCACAATAACCTATTGTATGGTACAGTATTCTGATTCTGGCTGTGAGGAGGAAAAAGAAAATAATTTTTATGGATTTCAGACACATACTTTTGAAGAAAAACTCTGGCATTTTCTTCACTTTAAAAATTCTTTCCCCATACAAGCTAGAGGGCCTATGCATTCTACAGAATCTTTGAAAGATTATAGTATATTAAATATTTTCTTTGCCATTTAATACCACTGTTGAATACATTAAACCTGTTTATATTATGCCACATACATTAATTTAGCAGTCACTGCATTAAAACTTAAATATTTGAAGCTGTAATATCCTTGTCTTATTGCTGAATTGAAAAACGTGCAAGAACACACATGCTAAATTTTTGCCCATGCCTTTATAAATTTCTTTTTTTTTCACTCATACAAGTTGATGCCTTTTTTAATAAACAAACAAAACAGAAAACAAAAACAACACACTTAGGTTCAGCTGTCCAGTTCTATAATTGCTTTCCTTGCTGTGTTCTTCATCTGTGAACTTCTTCAGGTCAAGTTTAACTTTGTCATCCCGCCCGCAGGCTTCCACAAAAGGAACAGTGTAAAGTGGTTTAGACCTAGAATGTGAGAGCCATGTAGCACATTGCTTCTAAATAAAAATTGGGGGTGATATTTCTACTAAGCTCAAGCTACTTTAAATCAGTAGTAAGTAGACACAAATACTTATTTTTACAGGTTTCTTTAATCAGGACCTTGCAGGTTGTTTGGGTTGTTTTTTCATACTGAGGTTAACTGGCCAGCCAGGAGAAGGAACCCAGAAAAATTATGTTGAAAACATTAAAGATACTTACAATTTCTTATAAGAAACATTAATATAAAAGTAACTAATTTAGTTATGAGACAATTTAGAAGTTCTCAGAGTAACCATAAAAATTGTGTTGACTTCTCCTTCATGAAAATTAGGGGAACAAAGTGTCCTTGATAAATAAAAAGAAAGAGATTGAGGATATTTTGGGGACCTTTGGAAGCAGATACACTAGGAATAAAAGCTAACTGACTGTGATCCTTACAGAGGAGAAAAATGGCTATTTATGCAGCACAACAGTTTAAGGGTTCAAACGCAATTGAATTGTGGAAAAATGTTTTGAAAATGAAGCTTTGGAATAAAGCTCCTTCTTTTGCGTATCTGGATTGATGTTATTAATAACATTGTTTTACCAGTTAGAATAAAACAACACTTTATATTTGGAAATAGAAAAATAAATTTGCACAACTCATGTGTGGGTTTGGTTTTTGTTTTGTTTTTTTTTTTTGTAAGCCAGTGTTACAAACACCTGAAAGTGATTTGTATTCTTTGATCTATTTGAAGGATATAGCACTTATCCTGCTGTTGATGTAGTGAATGCCATCTTTTTATCAAAATGTTTTTCTGTCAGACGGATCAGAAATGCAATTATTAATTAAACTCTTTGTTTTCAGATGAGCTGACTTTGCATTTTGGTAAAGCCAAATTCTTTCTGTGGCTATTGACTGCTGAGCTAAGTGAAAGCTGTGCAGGTTTTGTTTTGATGCATTTCATCTATGTGAGTACTGGAATTATAAATTTAAAACAGCATACCAGCAATATATGGGCTATGATTCTGATAAGAAGTATTTTTCTGTTACTCAACTTTCAAATTGTGAGCTAAGCTATGGCTAAATTAATGATTGCCAACTCAATTTCTTAAAATCTTTTTATGACTGCAGAGAACATAATTTACAAGCGTTCTTTATAAACAAAAAATGGGCTAGATGGTAGTTCATAATATGGAAAATATGGCATTGTTGTATCTGGAAAGTGTTCTAAATTCTACACAGATAATGAAAAATTCTTAAAGAATTTTATATGATTACCTGTTGGGTTAAAGAATTTTTATAGTGATGATGGAGTGCCACGAAGTTAATACTTGCAATCCAGATTGCTGTAGTTTACACTTTTCTCTGCTTCAGACCTGGTGTGCACTATTTGTACTAAGCACACCACAGAGTGAATTATCCAAAGTCCATTGATTTTAATGTGTTTTGGTTTGTAAACAAAATTAAAGTAATTTCTTGCACATTTTTGAAAAATAATTGTATAAGGATTTATGTATCTGCTTCTGGATACAGTGTGTAAATAAAAATTTCATTCACAAAAACATTTGTGGAGTGTTATATACCTTAATGACATTCTAAACCAAAAAATATAAAGTGACATTGTGAAGTCTGGGCATCTGACAAACATTTACATTTTAATGGTTACAGTTTAAATTGTTACATATTTTTAGCCCTTGCTAGCTGACTATTCAGTATTTCTGTTATACCAATTGTATTAATTTCTACTTTTCAAAGCAAGAAAAAAAAAAAAAGACCAGGAAATAATTACACTATTACTAACGTAAAGTCTCAGTTTCATCCAGATGTATGTTAAATGTAGTATACCATCTGTTGTCTTCCATGCAAGCGAATAGCACTTATGTAGTTTAAAATAATAATTTTATATATATATATATATATATATATATATATATATATATGTATATATGGTGGTGTTCTTCATATATTCCTGTGATGCTCTCCTGGATTCATTTTAAAAAGACAGTGGTATTTTAAACCCTGGGAGATCACACAAATAAACCAGAAGATCAAGGATAAACTATTTCTGTCTTACAGAAGATATGTACAACTGTTCACATTTTCATCTAGTTGGGACTTAAAGATTCACTACTCAAGGTCAAGAAAATACCAACAGCTCCTTATAACTGGTTTGTTTGTTTGCTTTCAATAAGCAAAACCCCCAGCCTTGGTAGCAAGTAATTGTTGTTCGTATTGTCCATAGCTGATAAGTACTTTTCTACTATATTCTCTAACTTAAGTCCTAAACCAGTGACCAGAAATAATTCATAGCGTTTGCCATTCAAGAGAAAACCTCTTTCTCCTATTTCCTACTGCTGGGACTAGCATTTCATGCTCAGTATGGTGTGAGGTTTTTCCGCCAGTACGTGGGGGATCTTGCTGGGGTTTTGTTACTAAATATGAATGATGGTCTTTACATTTGTTCTGTTCACTCCAGAAAATATGACAAAAATGAAACTTGCCCTCAGATGTTTCCTTGTCAAATGGAAAAAGGTAAGAGTTAATTTTACAGCTGCATGTAAAGTTAGCATGATCCAGGCTGGGCTGAAATGTTTGTAATCAAGATGCCTATAATCCTAATTATTTCTGCCTCACATCCAATCAGCTTCATAGCTGTGAGAGTAGAAGAGAAACATGAAGACACTACCAGATGCAGAAAGCTTGCTGTATGTCTGATAACGTAACCCTTGTAACAAGTCAGGGCTTGGCAGTTGGGGGATTGAATTAAGTCATCCTCCACAATTAAAACAAGACCTCAAAGATTACAAAGGTGTAAGATCTAGTAGAAATCCTTAATATTCCAGAAACAATGTTCGATCACTTCTGTATTTATATAGAAATTGCTTGCAATCTGTGCTTTTCTCTTTTTCTTTCAAAGGGTAATGTTCAGCCAAGCATTTTAGTATCTTTTGTAATGGTAGTATGTGCATCTTTGACATTTCTGGTAAGGTAATACCTACTTTTTTCCTGTCAAAGCCATGTGAGGTAGGAATAGGATATTGTAGGGAGTGGAGACAGTGGTTATTTGTTTGGTTTTTGAGGAATGACTCAGAGATAGGAGGTGTTGTTTCTCCTGAGACAGGAGGCTGTCATTTTCTCAGGCTATCTTGCTGCATACTGTCAGTAAACTACTAACGTGTTTACTGAATCTGATTAAGTGTGAACTTTGAAGGTGGTACTGCAGGGGGTTGGGGTAGGCCGGGCCCTCATGAAAGGAGCTTAAAAAAAGAAAGGAGTGTTTCCTTGCATAGAATGAGGAAGGAAGGATAAACGAGACATGTTTCATTTTCAGTGGTTGAGAATGAGTAAGTTTGAATGCACACAGAGGAAGGATGCGTAGCGGAATCTGGACCGCTCCTGATAACGGACAGCTCAAGTGCCACTTGAGCAATTGTGTGTTGAGGGAAGAGTCAACATACACTGAAAGGAAGAGGAGCTGTAGCAAAGGTAATACAAGTTTGGTGAAATTTTAGAGTAACTGTGCCTGATGTTAAATGCGTATTGTGTTTTTATCTGTTCTTCAAAATTGCTGTAATTTTAATTCACAAAACTCTTTGGCTGCAGTTACAGTTTTCATAGTTTTGTCATAAGGCATCGCATTCGTCTCGTCAGCCTGCTGCAGTAAGAAGGGCAGCTTTTTGGAAGCAACCCCTGTTGGTTCCAGTTATTTAATAGGAAATACTACTTAAGTAGATGTAGGAAATAATTGAAATGTGTTTTCCACGGTTCTTAATGAAGTAGTGAGGGTATCTGTTATGTGATCAACATCAGATCTATTTCTTTATGACACATTGTCTTTTCAGTTACACACCTTTAAACGAAGAAAAGAATAAAAACACCACTTGAATTTCTCAGGTTGTCACCAGAAAACTGGCTTGACCACATCACGTCAACCAAGGGGGTAGCACGCTGAAAACATTTTTGGCAGTGTTGCTTTTGCACAGAATATCACCCCCCACCTTTTCCTCTGCCTCAGCCACCTACTTCCATCAGGAGACAGCAGCTGTCTTGTTCAGTTTCTGGTTGAAATTTATTTCCATTGCCAAACATTTTTCTGTGTCCACTGCTACAAACTTGGATTTCCACTGAAAAGCATGCTTTGTATTTTCTTTCAGAGCACCTTTCTTCCCTGGTTGTCTGCCTTGTATCACTCCAAGAGGAAAATAAACTGAAGTTTCTAACCATCCTCAAACCTGAGCTTGTCTGAAGCAAAACTGCTTCTGGTTTAAATAGACCCATTCCAACTCATGGAAAAGTTACCTGAGCTGTTTGTTCTGAGTGAGTAGTGTTTTCACAGTCTTACAGTGCTGAAACCTCTAAAAGTCTCAGCTTCAAGACTTTATTGTGCAATGACTTCTAAGATACTCTATAGCTCTTATGGATCTAAAGTTTGGAAAATGTTTAGATTGAAAAGTCAGAAGTCTTTGAAATTCATCCGATTATCTTTGTCCATTTTTTTAACTCCTGGATAAGATCACTAACGGGTGGGAACACCAGCAAAATGAAAACCATTGCTGTGATAAGGGTCTGAAACCTTGTCACAGTGAAAACTGCTTAGCTCTGCTGAATGTAGGTGTTGTGGAAATTCCCAAATCCCAGTCAGAAGGATGTAACTCATGTCATTCCTGAAAACAAAAGAGGGGTTGGTGTGCTTGGTAGGTGGCAGGGTGGGCATCTCTCTTGGTGTATTTTCTGCCTGCAGTGGGAGAGTCCACGGAAGATACGACCTCTCATATGTGAGTTCCTTTTTAGCTTCTGACATCTTTTTCACATCTTGCCCCTAATGATAGTATGCTGCTGGTTGGCGACATTCTGAGAAACTCCTGTCTTTCCAGGTTCTGTTGACAGGAAAAGGTACCAAAGTGCAGGTCCTTGGTAGACTTTCTGTCACTCATCTGTGGCAATCAATAACCGATTTCAAGATTCCTAACTTCCTCTTATGTTTTCTTTCTCTTCACATATCTTTTAAGTTTCAGTGGGTGAATCCAAATGATAGGAGGATGGAAATTGTTACTATCACTGTACTTTCTGTGGGATGGTTTGTGGTCTGATTACAGCCCGTTGCATGAAATTTAATATTGACATTGTTAACATCTAGTTAGACATTAGGATGTGTTAATCAAAAAATCATTACTTGTGTGGGTTAATATAATGCTGAAAGTGAGGACAACTTCACAATCATCACCCTGAGGAGTCCTTCGGGAATTAGTGTTGGGACCGGTCTTGTTCAACATCTTTGTCACTGACATGGACAGTGGGATTGAGTGCACACTCAGCAAGTCTGCCGATGACACCAAGTTGTGTGGTTCAGTTGTCATACTGGAGGGAAGGAATGCCATCCAGAGGGACCTCGACACGCTTGTGAGGTGGGCTGATGCCAACCTTATGAAGTTTAACCATGACAAGTGCAAGGTCCTACACCTGGGTCGGAGCAATCCCAGGCACAGCTACAGGTTGGGCAGAGAAGAGATTCAGAGCAGCCCTGCAGAGAAGGACTTGGGGGTGTTGGTTGATGAGAAAATGAACATGAGCCGGCTTCAGTGTGCGCTTGGAGCCTAGAAAGCCAACCGTATCCTGGGCTGCATCAAAAGGAGCGTGACCAGCAGGTTGAATGAGGTGATTCCGCCCCTCCAGGTAAGGGACATGGGGATGATCAGGGGACTGGAGCACCTCCTGTATGAAGACAGGCTTAGAAAGCTGGGGCTGTTCAGCCTGGAGAAGAGAAGGCTGCATGGAGACCTCATAGCAGCCTTCCAGTATCTGAAGAGGGCCTATAGGGATGCTGGGGAGGGACTTTTCATTAGGGACTGTAGTGATAGGACAAGGGGCAATGGATTAAAACTTAAACAGGGGAAGTTTAGATTGGACATAAGGAGGAAGTTCTTTTCTGTTAGAGCTGTGAGGCATTGGAATAGGTTGCCCAGGGAAGTTGTGAATGCTCCATCCCTGGTGGTGTTCAAGGCCAGGTTGGACAAGGCCTTGGGTGACACGGTTTAGTGTGAGGTGTCCCTTCCCATGGGAGGGGGATTGGAACTAGATGATCATAAGGTCCTTTCCAACCCTAGCTATTCTATGATTCTGTGATCATCTTTTGGTACTTAATTTGCTATATATCCACATTTCTGATGGAGATAATTTAATACTTAGAATCAAACTCATACTTTCTCATAATTAGAATGTTACCCAAATTTTTCCCAAATAATAATGGTATTTGAGGAAAAATAATATGAGTTCTATTTTACTTCAACCTGTTAATTTTGGAAAGCATTTTCTTACATATACAATTTTTTTTTTTTTGGCATTATCAAATCCTCAAATGAACATTGACCTCAATGAATTATCAAGTGTAATTAATTTTAAATGGAATTGTAGAACATACAGTTTCCTACGGGTGGTTAAGAAGCCATGTTAGACTGAAACTTTTGTTTCAGAAGCATTAATTGCTGTCATAATCATTGAAGGCTAATTTCTGTCTCTAAAAAGCCAATAATATATTTTAGTACATTGTCCTACTGAGCTGCTGACACATGAGGTGGAAACTTCCCAATATTGTAGCTAACATCATAGTTCAGTGACAAAAAATATATGTCTTAAGAAAATGAAGTAATAGCTGTCTGTAGCCACCCCAGAATCCCAAAACCTTCCTGTTAACATGATCACCATGCTCAACTGTGAACGGAAAATCTTTGTGAAAGAACTTCAACAAAATAATCGGCACTAAAGATTCATTCAAATATAACTGATGTAGTTCAGTGGCATAATTAAGTACAAATAAATCTGTGCTCGAGGTAAAAGATTGTTCTGGGATGTAGCTGTTTAATATGCAAACAAATGATGCTGTCATATAAAAGTGGTAATTATGAAAATATAAAAAAAAATTTTAAGGAATTTGAGAAAGGCATGAAACACATAAAAAATTGTTTCAAGTAACATCAGTGAATTAGTTATCCTTCCGAGGACCAGTTACAATTTTATTCAACAAAGACTGATTTTTAGATAAGTTACGGTTCCTAGTTAATACCCAAGTTATTTGGCTACTTTATATAAATTTAATTATATCAGAATTAAACTTGAGGTGGTGTCTAAGAGGTTTTATTTGTTTTGAAGGAGGATCGGTTTTTTTTCAATATTGTCATATCTGCTGCTCCAGAAATATGAAAGTTACATTTTGCACAGGCTGAGTTGGGAAATGGATGCTTAGTTTTGTAGAGGTTTGCTTTTCTAAAATTTTAGGTAGTGTGCTCAGTCACTGGAATGATATTGTACTTGTAAAACTGTCAATATTTTGCAGTATGGAATATGTGATGTACAATGCAATGCAAGGGAATAAAATAGTTACAAGAATAATAGCCCTGAGCTCCCAGAAGAAAAACTTGAAGAAATGGGTCTATAATTTGCTTTAAAAAAGGAGATTGTGTTATTAGGTGTTTTTGTTTCTATCATACAGTTTTAAAATGTAACGAAATCTGCTTGAAGAATAGCAATGTTTTAAAAATCATTTTCTTTTAAAAACCCAGTAATTGTGCCTTACAGTGCTGACATTTCTTCCCCCATGTGCTTTACCCAACCTGATTGTTTAGAGCTCCTGAAGATTGAATCGCTCCTTCTGGTGTCATTTTCCCCAGCTGCCCTTGCAGCATCACCGACATGCTTGCTGTATGGGATATTCATAGTAAAACCTGAAATGTGACTTCAAACTGTATCCATTCATATCAGAGAGAAGGAAGAAATAACAACATGATCATCATTCAGTTGGCTGGTGTTGTAAGTGCTGTCAGCTGCATCAGGATTCATACAGTTCTGTGAAGGGGCTCAGTGCAAGGCCTCTGAGTGAAATCTTTGTCTGACCTCAGCAATGTGGTAATGGTTGTTGCTTGACAGCTCAAAGGAAGTGATCCTTAATTTAGAGAGAGCAGAGGAAGTATTTGTTTCTAGAAGTCTCTGTGGAAATCTTCCACACATACATTGGTGTTTGAGGCCTTTCATGGTTTAAAACAAGAGTTCCCAAGAGTTGTCATAACAAGAATAAGAATAATATGGCAGAGAAATGAGCTTCCATTTATAGCCAATGCTGCTAATGAGGTTTGGCCTGTCCCAAGTATGACCTGCAAACACTTGGCGTCACCACAACCAGCCCACGGTTGAAGTAACATGTAGGTTACTGGCCAGGGGCAATGAGATTATTTCAGGCGGCTGAGGTACTGGGTGTAAACTGGGATCAAGGATTCATTATCTTTCCCAAAACAAGACCCGTGGCAGGGAGTTGGAACTAGATGATCTTAAGGTCCTTTCCAACCCTAACTATTCTATGATTCTATGATTGTATCTAAGGGGGGAAAGTGAAAAGTAAGAGGGACAGGTTCAAAAGGAAGAAAGAGGAGGAGGTGCTTCATATAGCCGCTCTTGAGGTGTGAAACTCCTTTTCAGGGGATGTTTAAGGTGCTAAGAGTGTGTGTGGGTAAGAGCATGGTAAGGTCATGTGTTAAAAATACTTACAGTTCTAAACGCAAAGATAGCGAAGGCTAGATAGGAGGGCATCTGAAGGGCATGCTGGTTTTGCTTTTTCTATTCTGGTTGTCTTTTACAGAATTGGGTTTTAACTGAGCAAACATGATATTGAGCTGTGAGGGTCTTTGGTCTGGCTCTGTATTTGTTCTTACACTTTTACCTTGGGTTAGAAATCTTTAAATTCTGTCTAACAGTTCCTGTTTCTGTGTTTTGGGGTCAGTAGGAATTTTAAGGATGAGTACATTCTTGATCATTATGGAAAGTGCTACTTTTTTATACAGAAACATTAAACAGAACAGTAAGTAATTTGGCATTTACAAGGCAAAGAATTGCTCCCAGCTGGAGCATCTAACAGATTTTTCATGAAGCTGTTCTGTACTTTTTTTAGTGCAAAGCCAGTGTTAAAATTAATTCAAGATCTGCTTCAGATTCATTCTAGCACTGAAAGCTTTGAAAAAATCACATCCGAGAGAGACGTTTGTATTTGAACCAACATAAAATCTGTGTAGTATAAATATTTCAGCACATGAGAAGAACAAGAGCAAATCTGAAATTATATTCTTTCTCCTATATTTGCCAAAGCACTGCTTCTATGAGCATATTTAGCTGAACAGAAAATGATAGAAATCTCTGTGTAATAGTTTGTATCAGAACAAATTCTGACCTGCTTATCCTTATAATTTATTGGAAGTGTACTGGCATACTTATTTCTTATCATATTGTAATTATTATAATTTAGGTTGGTTTGTTTGGTTTAAGTTGCAGAGGTGATGAACTAGCTAGGAGTAAACAAATAAAAAAATGGGAAATGAGGGAAAACTAATTCATCCTTCTGGCTTCATATGAAAGTCAAAAAAGAGAATTAATACCCCTAGAAGGGCTGGAGACATCTTGAGTCTATCAAGAAGACTATCAACACTACATTACATGGATTTTGCCTTTTTTATCTTGTGTGTGTGTGTGTGTGTGTGTGTGTGTGTGAGAGAGTTTGTTCATACTACCTACGTAAATAATGTCTAAGCTTCACAATTTGATGCCTGTTTATCTATTTTTGTAGCATTGCTTCTGGAAGTTTTTCGAGGATTATGTTTTCAAACACCCATTAGAAAACCAGGGTTTTTTTTGGTTTTTGTTTTTTTATTTTTTTCCTCACATTTCTCACATTTTTCTTTTAAAGATTACATTGGTGTAGGAATAAATAGCAAAGTCTAATTTTTCTGTCCTGGATAGTCTTGGAAAAGATCAAATACTTCGCTAATGAATGGATTAGTGCTTTTTCTCATTGCTTTATGAGCCTCAGATATTTCCCTGTGGAAATACATAAATAGATTTTGGTAACGAACAAAGGAAAGATGTATTTTATTCCAAAAGTGCTAATGCTGAAGGGCATGTCAAATACTGTAAGGGATTTTTTCTCTAGAAGAGAAACTGAAAACCACCAAGGATTTTGACCAAAGATTTTTAAAAAAATGGTGGGAAGGAATTAAAGCATAATGAGTTGTTTCCTAACTCTAAAAGGATATTAGAAGGATGTGAAATAAAGGGAGCTATAAGAAAATCTGAAAATCTGGAGCCTCATGCATGTAGAACCATAAATACATCAGCATCACCTGTTCTCTTTCAAGGTTGGAATTGAAAATGTTCCATCTTTGGAACTGAGCCTGCTGGTACTATTAGAGAAAGAAAAGTCAGGTATCTTTATGTAGTAAAAGAAGATTGTTTTCTTTTTTTTTTTTTTAAATCTATGTCAAATTCTAGTTTGAGAGGGTGGATATTGTGAAAATGTGGCAATCAACTGAAATTCTTGCCTTTCTCTAAGGACCTGTTGGGAACAGATGCTTATTCTTTTGCTAGGAGGTGATAGTCAGTGTTTCATTTTAAACACAAATTATTTTGGGGGTCTGGGGAAATACAGAAAAGTAAATAAGATGAACATGAAATTTTTCTCCTCTGCTGACCTTTAACAAGTTTCAAATCTTATATTTAAAAACATACATAATTTAAATAATCATGACGGAGTTGGCACGCAGCTTGGGAGGATGACAAGAACTAACAACCTTAATATAATATATAGAGGTTATATATTGCTTAAATCTCATCTATCCTTAGGAGTAAGAGAGTGTATTATTATATACTTATTTATTCTTAGTAGTAATGCATGCTTTATTTTGGAAGTATACCTTAACACCTTTTGAACCAGTCTGAAGCTTTTCCATGCCTCACACACTAGTCCTACTTGTGTTTTTTCCAAATCTGTTAATTCTTTTCTTAGGCACACAGTAATATTAATACATACAATATTTTATTAACTCATAAAATCCTTTGACTTGTTGTTATGTATCACACAATTCTCTTCAATGCAGTTATTTGTAGGAATAAAGCATGAAAGTTTAAAAATCACGACAGGAAAAGGAGCTGATTTTCTTAACTTTAAAGGACTAACATCCTCTTTTTCTCTCAGCTTCTAAGAAAGCTAACAACAAACAATGGGTCTCTTGTCTAGAGAGGCTTTAATGTAGCTACCAGCAGCTACTTACGCCTTTCCCTTTTCAAAAATTGGACACAGCCTTGCCCATTTCTACATCCTGTCCCTCAGAGGTGGTAAAAGAGGAGAAAAATGGTGATAAGCCTTGCTCTTTCTACATGAAAATATAATTTTATGGCATAATCAAGGATCTACTAGGAGGAAAGAGAGATCCTCTTCTTGACAGGACCAAAATTTACCTAAACTTCTCTGTAGCAGAAAAACCCCAACGACCAAAAAAGTGATGAAATTTCACCTTCTTCTCCCTCTTTATCACTTTGAAAAACAAAGTGATGAAGTTTCACCTTCTTCCCCCTCTTCTGTATGCACTTAGAGATCTGCTTTTTAACTCTTGTTAATTTTGGCTGAGCTGAGACATATGCGACCTTGCACTAGCTGTTTAATTACTCTGAGACTCAATAAACTCACCAGTTTAATTTCTCTGAGTTTCAGTAAACTTGGCAGAACAACTGGTCAAGAACAGAAGATCACTGGATAAAATAGACGGGAAAGGAAAATAAATTTTACACAAAGCGCTATACACTGAGGTGAGTAATTTGAGAGGAGAGGATGAAGCAAGCAATAGACTGGCTACAGATTCCAAAGAGATCAGCTAACCTGCTCAAGTAATTAACCTACTCGAAGGAATAATCCCATGGAGTTATTCATTTGTCCCTTTCTGTGCATGTGTGGTTGTGCACATACATGTGACTGAATGAGAGAGGACACTGAAGAACTTCATACAGTCCAAAGGAGCATTTAAGGCCTTGTGAATGCACTTGTGAATTACCCTCATGCCTTCACAAGCAACATGGTAACACATAGACAAAAATTTACTTTGCATGGAAATTTCTGTAATCACATATGTATATCAATAAATAGCTTAAAAGCACAATATGGAGCAGTAAAATAGAATGCATTTCTGTATTGCATGAATTAATGGAGAGTTACTTGGTATTAAATGGAACGACTTATTTTTGTTTTGTTCTAAGCTTTAATGCAAAAAGCTGCATTTGGAAATGAAAGTTTTGGCTAAATGATGAGAAATGCACATTACTTAAAAAATGATTCCCAGAAAACTGAAAAGGAGTGAAACTTTTTCTGGTTTTCCTTGTAAAGTAGATTAGCCAATAGTATCTTCTGGTATCTACCTACCTACCTACCTATCTAGTTTCATATTCTAGCTTTAAGAAAAATAAATGCATTAGTGAATTCAAGATCTATTACCAAATCAAATTCTTATTCTTTTTGCATTACATAAATACCATTTAAATTAATTTGAACCATAAATATAGACAACCAGTTCCACTTGACCTTTTTGGATGGAAAATCAGGAACAATTCATGGCGTGTCAACCATTCTTGCTAAAAACTACACCATTGATTTAGCCAGCCAATATAAGCTGCCAAACGTTGACGAGGCACTGCAGAGTTCAGAGGCTGTTGTTAGTCAACATTCTGGGGGGAAATTACACTTCTGTGGATGTTTATCATAGCTCATCTCTATATTCTGCTCAAGGGAAAAATTAGTTTAGCCATGAACATCAAAATGTAATGGAGATATTTCTAGGAAATTAATAAAGGCAAATGTTTTCTCGCCAAGCAAACAGAAGTGCTAATTTGTCAGAGGGTATAAGAAACTACTTGGGTCTGTATTGTGAGGGGTATTTTTAAATGTCAAA
Organism: Pezoporus flaviventris; assembly: GCF_033815535.1. NCBI lineage: Eukaryota > Metazoa > Chordata > Aves > Psittaciformes > Psittacidae > Pezoporus > Pezoporus flaviventris. Next base: position 57,474,634 of record NW_026892555.1, read on the forward strand.
TTACCCTTTTTTTTTTTCTTTTTATATTGCTAGGCTTACTTGTTTCTTTGGATCTGTAAGCTCTGATGCCTCTAAGTAGCTTGATAATTGTTGTAGTGTTTGGATGTAAAAAGAAAAGCAACAAACAACACAATCATTTGTGTATTTTAAAGTATGAAAGTTATGTCTATCATTTTAGGTTTTACTTGGTTGTTACAGAAAAAAGAAGTAGCCTAAAACCAAAAAAGTCTGAGACAGTCTTGTCCTTTACAAAATATTTCAAAGTATGTCATGGTACAGACAGTGGCTGAAACTATGGTTTAGAAATTGTTTGATAAACATTATTTTGTAGCTCAGTTGATCACCATGTTGTAAGTTTTGTGCATTCTTAGAAAGCAATATGGAAAGCATTCACCTTCTGCTTGCACTGGAATCAAAGGCATGTTGCCTTCAGAGGCATTAGAATACCACTGAGTACTTTTTAAAATTTAAAAATAGAGTCTATTTTATTTTTATTACATAATATAGCAGCTGGAATAGCTCTGGTAGTAAAGGAGACAGTGCCATATGGGCAGGTACTTTAACAGATTGTCAGATCGCCACTGATCAGTAGATATATGGAATCGCTCTTCCAATTTGGAATTAAACTATTCATACAAAGTTGCTGTCCTCCAAAGGATGTCAGTCATTTATGTGGCTGTGGAGTGCTCTATTCAGTCTTTGTAGCGTGCCAAGAGAAATCTCTGTTCAGTGATAAGGCATTACTTTCTTTCTTTAATTAAATATAATGAAGCACAAACAAAAAATGTCAGCTTGTTGTTCTATTTCTTTAAGATAAGTGATGCCAGGATCACTATTCTTTCAATCTTAGAAGTATGAAAACATTATTTGTCTAACACTGATGTATATGCCAGTGGGACTGCTTTGTGAAGCTGGCTGGCATTCAGCCAAATGCTGATTCCACACCTTAGGACATTAAAGATAGTATCTTTTAAAAGCAAAACCTTTCACCCAAACTTGAGTGCTCTGTGGACTAAGGTAGGGACATACTTAATTTTTAAAAGTATGCTAACCATTAACAATTGCCAGTTAAGAAGTCTGGTTTCTGCTATGTTTGGTTTTGGTGTAACTAATATCCCAGGGGTATCCCTAAAACCCCAAGAGGTTCAGGCAGGATTCTTGAGTGAGGTAAAGCAGCTGTTGTGGGATATTCATCTCCTTCTTTCACCTCCAAAACCATCTTTTGACCCAATGCTAGTCACTATAAAAGTGACAGGCAAACGAATATTTGTGTCATCATCATTTTACTATAGTAAGGAATTTATAGGATAATCACTTCAATTTTATTAATACTTCTATAAATTTGCCATTTGAAAAATCTTGATTTAATAGTCTTATGCAAATACTGTAGAGCCTAACAACAGTGTACAATACAAGATTATCCATTTAAGAGTATCAGGTTGCTCATAGCCCCCTGCAGCCTGACCTTGAATGTTTCCAGGGAAGGGGCATCTACCCCCTCTCTGGGCAACCTGTGCTAGCACCTCACCACCCTCATGGTGAAAAGTTCCTTCCTAATACCTAGTCTAAATCTACCCTCTTTTTTTAAAAAAAGCGTTACCCATTGTCCTACAGGTACAGGCCCCGCTAAAAAGTTTGTCCCCGTCTTTCTTTTAGGCCCCCTTTAAGTACTAAAAGGGGAGCTTTCTCTTCCCCAGGCTGAACAAACCCAACTCTCTCAGCCTTTCCTCATAGGAGAAGTGCTGCAGCCCTCTGATCATTTCTGTGGCCCTCCTCTGGACCCACTCCAATAGGTCCATGTCTTTCTCATGCTGAGGGCTCCAGGATAGATATGTTTACTAGCATTATCAGATTTTGCTGATGTACATTCAGTAGATTGCTCATTTGAAAGCCACAAAGTGAGTAAATCAAATGGGGAAGGTATTGCTGTCACATTTTCACAAGTAAATATAACAAACAGCAATGTCAGGCATACTTGCTTCTTTACATTAGCTGAGTTATGAATTTTCGGAAGGTTTAATATATACTCTTTCAGCTTTCTTGCCTTTGTGCTGTCCTGAGACTCGTAAAGCAAGAGGGATTGATAGGTTCAGCATTTCGCGCATGTAACACGGAGAAATCATTTAGAAGAGTGATTTATGGTGTTGCCATGAAACAGTTCATAAAGGATAATGTCTTTCTACTTAGAATTCACATGCTATTACATAGGAAAGGCTGTGGCATTTGTAGGAAAAGTCAGCTGTGGTATCATCAATTTAAAAAAGGCTATTTGAATGAGATAGAGGGAAACATCCATTAAACATTTTATTCTTGGGAATGTTAGCTTCCCTGATAGTTAAACTTAATTATTCATGGAAGCTGCCATTTGACAATTAGCCATAGATGTGTGATTGTGGTGAAGAATGGCTGGAAGAGAAAATGAGAGAGGCAGTAACTTATACAGCATTTCTCTATGTGTAGAAGAGGTAATTTATTCAAGGACAAGCCTTTAATTCTTCTGTCTTTGACATATTAAGATGACACAAAATGGGAAGGTTGAGACAGATGTACCTAGTTTACTCCCACTTCAATATTCAGCAACAATAATAAGATTAGAATATATTTTCTTGTTATCAGCTGACCTCATACTTTTCAATACACACTAGAATGAAAGCTATTATAGTGGTCCCCAGATATGTAAGTCTATTCCCATCCCCTTTTGATCTTCCACATTTTTTTATTACTAATTCCGATTTAAATCTCAACTTGGCTCTGTGCTCTCACTTTAAAACCAGCCAAACCAGATCCTAAACATCTACTTGATTGTTCACTGATTTTTGGGAGCTACTTTGCCTGTGGCTGCTGCTCCTGCTTTCATGATCATGGGAAGCAAGTACTTGCTGATACCCCAATAGCACAACCAGTGCTTTCTGGGGAAAAATTTATCTTTTTCTTTGTTTCGTTTTGTTTGGAAGATCACAAGCATATCTTAAAAAACCCTATTTGAGGTATAGCACCATCATGGGCTGTGGAAGGAAGGAAGTCCTTCCACCAGGCAGGAAGTCAGCTAAAGTGACAGCTAAGAGGGATTTGTTAATTTTTTAATGAAATATGTAAGTTCTTCATATACTGTGCACAGAAGTAGAACAACAGGCTTAGGAGACACACCTACAGCTTTGTTCAGGGTAACTGGGACCAGTCCTACTATTAAGGGGCTAAGCAATACAGTGTGCTGCTTGCTAAGTACAATGAAAAGTCAGAATAAAACCTTCTTTATATCAAAAAGATTAACCCTGCTTCCTTTATATTCTTTCCCTTAATTATTAACTTCTCTTGATGCTGGCAGAGAAAAGTATGGGACTAATACTCTGACTATTGATATCCTATGGAAAAGATTTGGCAAAGTTGCAGCAGAAACTTCTTCTTCTTCTAAAATTGTCCCAGAAATTTTAGGGGAAAATGTGACATGTGTTCCTAACGTGACTATATGCAAGCACCAAAAATCTGGAAGAAATAAAGAAAAAGAAGGTACCTTGACCTTCTTTATTCTTTATGAGAAAATAATAATATTATGGCTTAATGAAGTACATAAAAAATATGCATTTCAGTAGCAATTTCATGGCACTAAGATGAGAAGATTACAAAATGGACTGTAATTTAGACAAGTACAAATATTGTTAATAGTAGTCTGACTAGATCCACAATGAAAGCAACATTGTGGTATCTACTAGCCAGTAGCTGGGGCATTTGTTGCTAACTGGTGGTGAAACCCAAGTGAATTGTATATACTCATTTACCTGTGTAGGCAAATAAGAGCTGTTCTGCCCTTATTGTAGGCGAATACTTGAATTTTAATTTTCCAGTCATGCCTTATATGATGCAGCCACAAAAATGATCAGCTTTGTCTTACATCTCAGTTAAAGAGCAAACAAGTGAAAATGCAGTTTTGTGACAATTTGGGGGCTTCTCAGGTGTTCACTCCCATGTCATTCAAACACATTTAAAATCTACTTAATGCCTTTAAGACTACATGCAAACGATTTTCCACTCTTGGTATCTAAGATACTGATTTTTTCATTTTTGATAATTTTTAATCACTGGGACGTGTATACCTCTGTCATATATTAGGCCACTATCGAATCACTAAACCCTAGACAAAGTGTTATCTCATATCTAAACTATTAGTGAAATTAAAATAATACATAGAGAAAACATAAAGTCTTTTACAATGAGGCATCTCTGGGTTTAACAATTTAATTTTGCTGAAACAATACAATTTGTCAGTGTTTACATTTCAGAAAAGACTAGTTTTGCTGAGATTCTCAATGTTTGTTTTATACTGACAGTGTTTCCAAGAGTGAATATATCCCATGTAAAGAGGATACCTGAGAAAGTTATGTACTTACCATATGAAATAATGAAAGCTGGTTTGAGAACTGTAGCAGTTGCACAGGCAGCCTTGGGACAAGAAGGGGTATGAAGGTAGGACAGCAGCTGTTTGACTTGATGAAGTTCAAATCAGGAAAGGAACACAGAAGGTTTTGGTAACTCTCATATTTGCTCAGAAGAATCAATTCTCACTCCTTCTTTGGAAGAAATGTAATTTTTACTGTTTAGATCACTTTTCCCAGAATTTTTAGTAAGTGGGCTTTTAGCTAACCCTAAATGTGTATGGGTTGCTCTCTCCCTCTGAAGTCCTTAATGAAAACAGCAAATGAAATAGGACCTTAATAATGACCTTGTTGTTATTCTGCTGTGATTGTGTGCATAAAACCTTCAAATTATGCTTCAGAATTATTCATTATAATTCACATCTGCATCCATCAAAGATTGGTTAGTGTTTCTTTGGGGTTTTATATAGCTTTTATTCACAAGGAATAGGGAAGGGTAAGAAAACTGCAAAACTAGAAGGAAAGTAGTTGTCTGAGTTATTTCAGTTTTGTTTGCTGCTACTATTCATTTTGTAAGAAAAAATGATAAATTCTGAGAAAGAGTGTTCTGGTTCTAACTTTTTCAAGTGTTGCTTCCATAGCTACATTTTTGGGGAGGTATGTCTCCTCTTTCTTCCCTGTCGCCTTTACCAGAATGGTAAATGCTGTCATATACATTTCTCCTGTATTGGTGACATAAGAAGAACAGCAGTTTTTTCTGTAGCACAAGTCCTGCAGTTATAGCAAACCATGTGCTTTGTCTTTGTATCAGTAACTGCTGTGGCATTCAGGACTCTACAAAATGACTTACTGCTTTCAGTTATGTTCACAGTTGCCACCATAGCTGTGGTAACTGGCTCTTGAGATCCCTCAGTCCTTGTCTATGACACTAGGGAGATGTGGTATTGCAGCCGTGATTCTATGATTCCTTAAACATAATAAGAGATGTGAAATAATCTAAATGCACAAGAATTTGCAGTACTGAGATCAAATTTATAAATTTTACTAAGATCAGATTAATATATATCTTTGGGATTAAAAAGTTGATGCTTAGTTAGGATCCCTGGGATGTGACGGTCAAAGAAGTTGAAGGCTCTCCGAGATGAAAACAGTGTGCTGCATGTGACCTTGAAAATCAAATCTCCTTTGGGAATCAACTGTAACTCTGTAATTAACTCTCAGTTTTCTGGGTAATGGAAAGTTATGGTACCCAAGAGAAAAGCACAGACAATACAAACCTATGTAAATGAAATTTAGAAAATACAGGGTCTGTGCAAAGCCCATGCAACCCACTGCCATGTACCTAAAATTTTACTGCTTTCAGTCCCGAGCTGATTTGTGTTAACTGTAACCTGAAACATTGAGAATAACTACTTCTTAAGATATAAACATGGGCAGATATTCACTTTAGTAGGGAGACATTCTAAGAGACAAAAATTTTTCAAACATGTGACATGATGGCATTACTGGATACCAAAACAAATCCTGGAAGACTGTCTGGAGTCCTCAAATTCCATATGGACATAAGAAGAGGACACATCTGAAGAAACCAAAATAGGTAGTAGCAGTATCTTGGTGTCTTTCAAATGAAAGATAATCACAGAATGGTTATGGTTGAAAAGGACCTTAAGATCATCTAGTTCCAGCCCCCCTGCCATGGGCAGGGAAATAGCCACTACTACCTAAACCCAAAGTTTCATACATACGATTTCGGTGAACCATGTTCTTCTGAGGCCTCCCAATAGCCAAGGTTTCAACGATTATACACAGAACATCATCTTTTTATTACCTGCTGCAGTGCTATTCTCACAGAAACACTGTTAAGCAGCATCTCTTTCTGTGCCTGTTGTTTCTGCCCAAGTATTGTATAATCCATGAATTTTCCATGTATCCATGCCCAGATAATTAAAAGCAGGGTCTTGTCTAGATGCTTAAAGAAAGTTAAACTACTTGAAAACTCCAGTCACATTGTTTAGGACACTTTTAGAGTTTTAAAGTTATGAGCACTTTGTGTGTGAAAATTAACAACTAAGTGCTCAGCAAAATTCAAATGAAACCTCTTAGTCTTTCTTTAACAAAAACTGGTGCTCAACAGTGTGATAATTTCAGGTGCCCTCTAAGCAAAGAATTCATTTTCAAGTGCCTTACTTTAGATCCTATTGTGCTATGGATTACTGAGCTTAAGTCTTGAATTACAAAATTAATCACTTACTAATGGCTTCTGTGAAACATATTACACACAGTTCTTGCTGAAATCATGTAACCCTAAGAGATGCTTAGGCATCTGGTGATAATCCCTACAGATGATAGTTTTCAGTCAATAGCAAGCTTCCTGAAATCATGAACAATTGGTAGGAAACCCTGGAATTTATTTTAATAATTTGAAGTATATCTAAGATACAAACACTGCTAACATTTTGATGTGAATTCAGTTAAAGGTTATTTTACTAAAAGTGTTATTCTATCAACTTGGTTATTTTCGTCCCCACTTATATGAGGAAATATACAGTAAAAACGTGATATGCCTAAATTACCAAGTTAGTGGGATTTCACAGTAGTGTCCTGATGGATATTGCCATATTAGCACTTTTATATTTATATGGAGAGCTCACATCCAACCTACCTCTTTTAACTTAACTTTTACTCACATTACTAAAGCTTTTAAGGATTAGTGTCTCTGAAATACTAGCTGTTATGTTTTTCAGCATTTTTCCTAACACCATCTTTGCTGATATAAATTTTCATAAAGGATGATAACTCAGCAGAGGGGCAAAAACCAGATGGTACAAGAGTTCTGGCTGTATTTTCAGGAATTTTGAATCTGGCATGCAGTTCTATCTGAAAAGCACTGTGGCAGAGGGTAAGAAATTCAGAATCTAAAAATATTTTATGTCATTCCTCTCCAAATGAAAATTTTCACCATCTCATTTTGAAACTTGGTTTGGTACTATTTTGAAAATAAGGCGAATAGCACATTCGATGAAATGTTTAGGGAAGTATTCTTTTTTCATTCATCCTGAAATAATTAGGATGGATAGGCACTTTGGGTTGATGTGAAATGAAATGTAGTCATCAGTAATATTCATTATTGATGGTTATTCTCATTTTATAAGTAATTAGTATTTTCAGAAAACTTTTGGATAAGATATTAGGTTAACAAGAAGACAATTCAGAAAGGATGCTATCTTCCTTTATGACCCATTCTTCCAATTTCTCCAGATGATTCCTCCAGATTTATTCCTGGGAGTCTTGGTTTGAAGGCTAACATAAAGGAATTATAACTGATGTAGCTATATCACTCATATTTACTGCGTGTTATCATAGATAACTTATAAGTATTTCATTCCCATATGCCATTTACAGGGACTACCTTGGCTGTAATGGTCTTAATCTTGTTATATCAACTAATTTAGTGTTGTAGAGCTTACAAAGCTGTTGCCATACATAGTTTACCTCTCTTTTAATATACATCTATATATTCTAAGTTTTCTGATGTTCTTGTGCACATTTTAGATATTCAGATAAGATGAGAAAGTTGGGGCTGTTAGGCCTGGAGAAGAGAAGGCTGCGTGGAGACCTCATAGCAGCCTTCCAGTATCTGAAGATGGCCTATAAGGATGCTGAGGATGGACTATTCATAAGGGACTGTAGTGACAGGACAAGGGGTAACGGGTTAAAACTTAAGCAGGGGAAGTTTAGATTGGATATAAGGAAAAAGTTCTTTCCTGTTAGGGTGCTGAGGCACTGGAATGGGTTGCCCAGAGAAGTTGTGATTGTTCCATCCCTGGCAGTGTTCAAGGCCAGGTGGAAGAGAGCCTTGGGTGAGATGGTTTAGTGTGAGGTGTCCCTGCCCATAGCAGGGAGGTTGGAACTACATGATCTTAAAGTCCTTTCCAACCCTAAATATTCTATGATTCTAAATACTTGATATTTAGAGCACAGCCTATCTCATTTGAGCCATTGGTTTTCAATTTCTTGGGTACAAAAGTAAGTTTTAGAATCTCCTAAGATTCACGGGCTCACTTCTCACTTCATGTTCACTTCTGCACCCTTTTTCAGACTTTCATTTCTAATCATGCTCCTTTTGATGCAGCCCAGGATACGGTTGGCTTTCTGGGCTGCGAGCGCACACTGAAGCCGGCTCATGTTCATTTTCTCATCAACCAGCACCCTCAAGTCCTTCTCCGCAGGGCTGCTCTGAATCTCTTCTCTGCCCAACCTGTAGCTGTGCCTGGGATTGCTCTGACCCAGGTGTAGGACCTTTCACTTCTCATGGTTAAACTTCATGAGGTTGGCATCAGCCCACCTCACAAGCATGTTGAGGTCTCTCTGAATGGATTCCTTCCCTCCAGTATGACAACTGAACCACACAGCTTGGTGTCATTGGCAAACTTGCTGAGTGCGCACTCAATCCCACTGTCCATGTCACGGACAAAGATGTTGAGCAAGACTGGTCCCAACACCGATCCCTGAGGGACACCACTCATACTGGTCTCCAGCTGGACATTGAGCCATTGAGCACAACTCTGCGTGTGCGGCCATCCAGCCAGTTCTTTATCCACTGAGTGGTCCATCCATCAAATTGATGTCTCTCCAATTTAGGGACAAGGATGTCGTGTGGGACAGTGTTGAATGCTTTGCACAAGTCCAGGTAGATGACATCAGCTGCTCTACTCCTGTCCATTGGTTCCATAGCCCCATCATAGAAGGCCACCAAATTGGTCAGGCAGGATTTCCCCTTAGTGAAGCCCTGCCAACTGTCACCAAGCACCTTGTTGATTTTCATGTGCCTTAGCATGCTTTCGAGAAGAATCTGCTTCAGGATTTTGCCAGGCACAGAGGTGAGACTGACTGGTCTGTAATTCCCTGGGCCATCTATTTTCCCCCTCTTGAAAATGGGGTTATATTTCCCTTTTTCCAGTCATCAGGAACTTCACCTGACTGCCATGATTTTTCAAATACGATGGCCAGTGGCTTAGCAACTCCATTTGCCAGCTCCTTCAGGACCCGCGGATGGATCTCATCAGGACCCATGGACTTGTGCACGTTCAGGTTTTTAAGATGGTCTCAAACCAGATCCTCTCCTACAGTGGGCCCAAGGTCTTCATTTTCACAGTCCCTGCATCTGCCTTCCAAGACTTGGGTGGTGCGGTCAGAGCCTTTGCCAGTGAAGACCGAGGCAAAGAAGTCATGCAGAACCTCAGCCTTCTCCAAATCTTGTGTAGCCAGTTCTCCTGATAGATTCTAGAGGGGGCCTACGTTGTCCCTAGTCTGTTTTTTATTTGCTACATACCTATAGAATCCCTTCCTGTTATCCTTAACATCCCTAGCCAAGTTTAATTCTAACTGGGCCTTAGCTTTCCTAACCTGGTCCCTAGCTTCCCAGACAACATCCCTGTATTCTGCCCAGGCCGCCTGTCCTTGCTTCCACTTTTTATAAGGCTCTTTTTTCCTTCTAATTTTCCTCAGCAGCTCCTTATCCATCCAACGAGGTTTCCTGGCCCTCCTGCTGCACTTTCTTCTAGTTGGGATGCAACACTCCTGAGCTTCTAGCAGGTGATCCTTGAATATCACCCAACAGTCTTGGGTCCCCCTGCCTTCTAGGGCTATATCCCATGGAACCTTACTAAGCATGTTTCTGAAGAGGCCAAAGTCTGCTCTCTTGAAGTCCAGGGCAGTGAGCTTGCTGCACATTCTCCTCACTGTCCTGAGGATCTCGAATTCGACCATCTCTTGATCGCTGCATCCAAGGCTGCCCTGGAGCGTCACATTTCCAACGAGCCCTTCCTTGTTGGTGAGCACGAGGTAAAGCACGGCACCTCTCCTTGTTGGCTCCTCTATTACTTGCAGGAGGAAGTTGTCTTCCACACAATTGAGGAACCTCCCGGATTGCTTGTGCCGGGCCGTACTGTCCTTCCAACAGATGTCAGGGTGGTTGAAGTCACCCATGAGAACAAGGGCCTGTGAGCGTGAGGCTTTTCCTATCTGTCTGTAGAGCGCTTCATCTGCAGGTTCCTCTTGATCAGGCGGTCTGTAACAGATCCCCACAGTAATGTCTCCCATAGTTGTTCTCCCTTTAACCCTGACCCACAAACTCTTTGTCAACTGCTCACCTGTCCCCAAACAGAGTTCCATACTCTCCAGCCTATCCCTAACATAAAGGGCAACTCCCCCTCCCTGCCTGCCGGGCCTGTCTTTTCTAAAGAGCCTTTAACCTTCCATTCCAACACTCCAGTCATAGGAGCCATCTCACCATGTTTCTGCGATGCCCATTATATCATACCCCCGTAGATGTGCACACATCTCTAATTCCTCTTGTTTGTTCCCCATGCTACAGGTGTCTGTATAGAGGCATCTGAGCTGAGATCCAGATGAAGCCAGCTCATTGGCTGGAGTGGCTGGAATATATCTACATTGCTCCGAGCATTTATTATAGGTGTTGGCAACTGACTGGGTGTGTTGGGATGGAATGATGCCCCCCTCCCCCAACACATCTAGTTTAAAGCCTCCTTGACCAGTCTGGCAAGCCTCCTACCAAAACTGCTCTTTCCCTTCTTTATCAGACCAGCTCCACCAGCCCCCACTAGACCTGGCCTACAAGCTTGGGTCCCGTGTTCGAGACACCCAAACCCCTGACTATGACACCACCCTTTTAACCAGTTATTAACCTGGCTAATCCTCCTAGCTTTTCTTAGGTCCTCCCCTGTATCCTGGAGAATTGATGAAAAGACTATCTGAGCTCCAGAGCCCCTAACCACCTCCTCCAGGGCTTTGTAGTCCTTCTTTATGTTCCCCAGGGTACTACTATCTATATCCCTAGCACCCACATGGATCACTAGAAGTGGGTAATTGTCCGTGGGACTTACTAGAGCAGGCAGCCTCTCTGCAACATCCCTGATCCGTGCCCCTGGTAGGAAACACACCTCCCTTAAGACGGCATCTGGCCGGCAGACGAGTGCTTCTGTCCGTTTCAGAGTCCCCTACTACTATGACCCAACACTTTTTCCTGGAAGCACCAGTAGAGATCTTCTTTAGGAATGCACCAGCTGGTTGTTTCTGGTGTGAGTACGTTTCCTCATTAGCCCCCTGCAGGACAGCAAAGCGGTTCTGCGTGGGGACAGGGGATTTAGGAGGAAGCCCCCTGCTTTTAATTGTCCTCTTCCTCCTTTTCTTCTTGTGTTTTTTTTTTGTTTGTTTTTTTTGTTTGTTTGTTTTTTGTCACTAATTCCCAGCTTCCCAGGTTAACGGCCTCCTTCTTTCCTTCATGAGGTAGAGGTGAAGCTCGAGGCCCCTGCACAGTTTGGGCCTGGAGCAAGTATTCCTGCTTCCTCCCAGCTTCCCTGACATCTCGCAGCCTATTAACAGCATCCCGCAGCTCAGCCCCTGCTGCAGGAGGACCTCCACCAGGGAGCACCGAGCGCAGCCCTGCCCATTGTGCACTCTCCCCTCACCAGACCAGTGCAGGCACTCTCTACACCCCGAGCTCTGCACTGCAGCCTCCCCTCTCGTCGGCTCTGTCTGGGTGCCTACGCTGGCCACCGCCGGGGCAGCCAGAGCAGAGCTCCCGGACCGGGCCCTCATCATACAGCGAGTGCTCACCATACCGCTCGTCTGCCTGCGTAAACTGCCTCGACCCGCTGTGGTCCCTCGCGCTCCCTGGGCAGGCTTTTACCCACTCAGGGCTGGTGCCGCTGCTTCAGGCTCCGCCTCGTGTGAGTCAGCTGCTCGCTCTCGCCAGCTGAGCTGCCGGCTCCCGGGCAGGTCCTGTCGAGGACTTGAGGCTCCCTCGGTGGCTCTTGTCGCTCTCAGTTGAGGCTCCGGGACACTGATCTACGCCTCCAACACCCCCACCCCCCCCACCCCCCCCACCCCCCCCCCCGGTGTTGAAGGCATCCTCTCTCAAGCTACTCACCTCAGTAACTAACTAACCCAATGCAATTGACCTAACGCAATCAAGTTGTCACTGAAAATGCAGTGATAGACTGGTAATGGAGCACTAATTCTGCAGCTTTCATACCATTAAACTATGAGTAACTAAGCAGTGCAGAGAGTTAGGGGTGGAGTAGAATCTGGCGTGTATTCAGGAAAATGCATTTCCTTTTTCAGAGTGAAATGTTGGGTGGCTTCACTTGTACTGTTGGTAAGAGGATCCGCCTAGTTGATGGGAGCACTGTAAACCCTGCACCACCATGGGAGGAGATGGGGTGTGGAGGAAGTTGGTTTGGAGATTTGTCAATGCCTTGCTCTAATTACCCTATGAAAGAAGCAACATGGTACTTGACTAAGAAACAATGGTAACACTTCATTTTCTGCCAAGTATCTCACAACCCTTGCAAATGCCATTAGAATTGTAATTGTTCATTAATAAGAATAAATAGTATTTAAGAAATGTGGAACATGCAGTCAAAGAAGTAATCCTATTTTCTTTCACTAATTCACTTCTGAAATTCCCAGTGAAGTCATGATACCATTTTTCGATAAGTATTAAGAGTACGTTGCTCAAAAGAGTCTTGGCTAATGTTACATAGGAATTCTGCAGCAAAACTGGGAACAGAACCCAGATTTCCTCTTTTGTGAGTCTGTTATAGCGAAACAATCCTCTCTTCTTAGATTTAATGCTTTAGCCCAAGACCCCATCCAGCGCTTCATTATTTTTGAGACAGAAGTGCCACACTTTGCCATAGACAAGGAAAGGTTACACCTAGGCAGTGTCTAACTCCTCCTTAGGTGGCCTCTGTCCAGGGTATTTTAAGTCTTTTTTTGCATAAAACATGGTTGTGTTTTCACTGTGTATTGCCCTAGAATGTGTGTATTCATGGCACTGTATCTCAGTTACTGATGTATCCCTTTTCCTGTGGTCAGTGTTGCTGTGTTAGTGCTCACCCAGAATCCCACTGATATGACAGTGATGCTTTTCTGGTCTGAGGCCACCATGCTTTCTACTACCAGGGCTGCATTATGCAATATACTTCAGAAGTGGGTCTCAGCTGGGAGATGGTAATGGCTTGCAGAAAGTTTCACTGCTTCAGCTGTGGCTAGTTTGTTGAATTAATGGTGTGGCATCATATGAATGACCAGTGTGGTTCTCGTCATTCTTGGCTGATTCATCTCTTTCACAGCTGGGGACTTAGGACTGTCCAGCAGCTCCTGGCCTGGGGCAACCTGCTGCTGTACATGGACAAACAGTCTGCTGTGTTAGCATAACTGTAGCCAGCAAATCAAATAATGTGGCTCTTCCCTCTTGTCAGGCACTTGTGCAATAATTTCCGTAGTACTGCATCCCATTTTGAGCTCACCAGTGAGATGCTCAAGGAGCTAGAGCACAAGATGTATGAGGAAAAGCTCAGAGGATTGGGCTTAAACAAATCCAGCTTTGAGCTGAAAGCTTTGAGAAGAAAATGCTGAGAGGGAGCTCTTATTGCTGTCTAGAGCTACCTAGTGAGAGACTGTAGAGAGTCATAGAATGGTTTGGGTTGGAAGGGACCTTAAAGATCATTTAGTTCCCCTTCTCACTATAGGCAGGGACACCTCTCACTAGACCAGGTTGCTCAAAGCCCCATCCAACCTGGCCTTGAGCGCTGCCAGGTATGGGGCATCCAGAACTTCTCTTGAAATCTGCTCCAGTATCTCACTGCTCTCATACTAAAGAATTTCCTCCTAATGTCTAATGTAAATTTACCCTCTTTCAGTCTAAAACCATTCTCCCTTGTCCCATCACTGCATGCCCTTGTAAAAAGTCCCTCTCTAGATTGCTTGGAGGCCCCCTTTAGATATTGGAAAACTGTTATAAAGTCTTCCCTGAGCTTTCTCTTCTCCAGAAGACAAAGTGAGACTCCTCTTGAAGATGAATGGTTATGAGAGGTTGATGGTACATGAGAAATTTCTTCTAGATGTAAGAAATTTATTTTTAATCATGAGGGTGATCAAATGCTGGAACAAGTTGCCCGAAGCATCTGTAGAATATCCATTTTTTCAGAGACTGAAAACTCAGCTAGATAAGAGCATGAGCCATCTGCTTTAAGTGGCCCTATTTTGAGGAGGGAGTTGAACTACATGACTGTCAGAGGAACCTTTCAATCTTAATGATTCTGTGTTTCCTCCTAGGTTTGTGTAATCTGATCTCATATACCCTACTGTACCCTTACAAGCTCGCAACAAGATATTAGAAGCTGCTTATCCTGAATGTTATTGGATTGGACCTTAAAATTAGTATTGTATGGTAACTGAGCAGTCATGACCATCGAGTACAGCTATATTATCTCTAAGGTTGTCGTCCCCTCTGTGGTTGTTTTAAATTGCAGCCTACAAAAAACAAAACATAAACAAACCCCCGCACAAACACAACACCACCACGCTCACCTCCCCTACCCCCAAATTATGGATTATATTGTAGACCTGGCCGATGGCAGAGGACATCAATCCCATTTGTTTTCCTCCATCCCTGATGTAATTTGGGCTATATCAGTCTTCATTACAGGAGCTCCTATTTTTACAGTTATGACAACTTTCCTGCAAGGTTTCTCATGCTGGTTTGATTCTATCCTGTTGAACTGATAAAATGACCTCAGTGCCCCAAAGCACATCATTCTTCTGTTCACATCAGTGGATTTTCTTCCTGTCTCCACCCATTCATGCTACTGTCTTCTATAAATGGCTGTCTCTGGGGTACTAACTCCAGGATGCTGCAGCTTTCCAGCTTCATTTGTCATTTGCATTCAACATACATAAAGTGGAGTATGCTTCAAATCTTACAGTTTAACACTCGTACCTGCGAATTCCTAATTCTCTGATTATGAATCGCATATATTGAAAATAACTCATTAGACATTTAGGTTTCTTCACTGTTTCAAAAATGCTTGATCTGTGTTATCACAGCAGATACAGACCTGCCTTTACAAGACAGGAAGCAAGAAACATTAAACAAATGAGAGGGACAGAAGTAGCAGCTCCACTGAGGTAGCACTGCACTTAGCAGCAGAACTACAAGATGGCCTAACAGGTTCAGAATATTCATCAAATAACTCAATGGTTTATGTCACAAAGCGTACCACTTCTAACCTGTAGCCCAACTCCCCAGGGCATGAGATATTTCTGTAATAACTGGCACAGTATATTCACAGGTATCTGAATCAAAAAAAAAAAAAAACTATGAAAACGTGTTCTGGCTGTGCTCACGCAAGAGAGACTGAGAAACTAAAAGCAACCAGTGGGAAAACAAAGTCTTTTGAATGTTTCACAGTTTATTTCTGACTTCCCCATACTTGGCAAAATTCAAATCTCCTATTGAGCTATATTTAGTATCACAGTAGAATAAAAGCTGAGACTTAGGTGTTCTTGGACTATTGCTGTGGGCTTGTCTAGGCTGGGAGAAAGATGTTTTACACTATTTGTTAATACAAGTTAACAAATATCATGTAGAGGAAAATTGTGCATTGGTGTGTAAAAGCATGCTAGCTTGGGGGTAGATAACCCTAGGATTGGCTATAAGGAAATAACACTAAAGCAGGAGGGGTGACACACTTCATTCAGTGCAACCTATATTTACACCTAATAAGGGTAGAAAATGAAAGTAGGAAAATTGAAAATGTGTTCAGTGTGGAAAAGCACTGCCCCAGAACTGTGTATAGGATTAGGAGAAGGGTGTGTCCATTCTTTATTCTATTATGCAGACCAGACAATACATTCAGTAATTCAATCTAATCAGACTTTCACAATCAGGTGCTGGCATATGACTATAGTGAACGTTTCCTGAATTCTTAGCCAGCCACATTTGAAGCAATTGGGAAAAAATATGACATGGTAACCCCTTCATTGCCTATGTTCCACACATAAGAAACAGCAGACTCTCTTTAGAGTGGTCTGTGGCACTGTGGTCTGATAAGCCATTATGATTTCCCCCAGGAAAAGAAAAATTGCTGCTTAGGTTTTAACTTCTCTGTCAAGGTTACTCCACAGCCTCCCAGAAGCAGCTCTGCTCACACAGTAACCAGAGTGCAGTCTGATGAAATCCACCCCAGGTTTCTTGTCAGTGCCCTTTGAGCATTCCTTCTTAAGCTTCATTGATAAAGAATCTTTCCCTGGGAGTCATAAGGATGTTTATAAGATATTTGCAGGTACCTCCCCTGTCTTATTGTCAGCTGCAAATCAGTCCTCTAAAATGAGGATTTTAGCAACTGTATTTAAAACTTATTTGAGGATTCATGTGTTTTTTACAACTGGTAGGAATATCAGACAATAATGAAACATCACAGCTTTGCAGAATAGGATGTTAAAATGCCATGGTATGGGCAGAGTCAAACTAATTCATGAACATAAACACTTGTAGTAAATTCGAATAAACAATGTTAAAAAAAATCTCAAAATGTATATGCAAGCTGCAAAGTAGAACAGCACTGATTCAGTCTTTCAGTGACTAAAGATGATATTCAGGAACACAAAGAAAATTCATGTTTTAGTGAATGACAGACTTTACAGTATCTGTGTAAGAAATGATTGGAATAGAGAAACATTCATTTTGCCAGAGTCTTTAAATGGAAGGCAAAGTTTTTCATGATAGTGACATGAAAAGATCTATTTCAAAAATCAGATTCTGGATGCAGGAACATATGTATGCAAAATTAAAGTGGATTCAGCTTCCTGGGAAGGTCTTTATTACCCCCAAACCACCCAGAAATGTAAATTTGCTACAATTCCCTAGTACTGCTTTTCTTTCCCTGAGAGAATCCCAGTCCCAGCTGCTTCCCTCAACACTTCTTTGATGATGGGAGCCAGTCAAAGGGGAGAAACAGCATTCATGACCCTTTGCAAATAAAAAGATCTCAGGTTTCAGACATTGAATATAAAATTTTTGCAGCAAAGTATGTGTGGGCGTGCAGCCTAGAGATTAAATGAAATAATTCTTGCCAGCTTCTGTTGAGTAAATGAAAGTAATAAATACATTTAATTAAATGAATATGTTCAAGGGTATTAACTGCTTACAGAAACTGTATTAACAAAAGGAAGTGAAATTCATTATTGGAAATACTTCTATGTTTTCTTGTCACTCTCTAGAGTGACAAGACCTAGCAAGAATAAGGGCCATGAAAAGATTTCGGATGATATTTCCAGTCCATGGCTGATGGGAAAAATTCTGCATTAACTTCAAAAGCATTTCTTAGAAAGAAATTTGCTGCATGCAAAGAGCTGTGGTCAATGGCTCAATGTCCAGCTGGAGACCAGTAACGAGTGGTGTCCCTCAGGGATCAGTGGTTGTTCAACATCTTTGTTGGTGACATGGACAGTGGGATTGAGTGCGCACTCAGCAAGTTTGCCAATGACACCAAGCTGTGTGGTTCAGTTGTCATACTGGAGGGAAGGAATGCCATCCAGAGGGACCTTGACACGCTTGTGAGGTGGGCTGATGCCAACTTCATGAAGTTTAACCATGAGAAGTGCAAGGTCCTACACCTGGGTCAGAGCAATCCCAGGCACAGCTACAGGTTGGGCAGAGAAGAGATTCAGAGCAGCCCTGTGGAGAAGGACTTGAGGGTGTTAGTTGATGAGAAAATGAACATGAGCCGGCTTCAGTGCGCGCTTGCAGCCCAGAAAGCCAACTATATCCTGGGCTGCATCAAAAGGAGCGTGACCAGCAGGTCAAAGGAGGTGATCTTGCCTACTTTACTCTGCTCTTGTGAGACCTCACCTGGAGTATTGTGTGCAGTTCGGTGTCCTCAACGTAAAAAGGACATGGAACTGTTGGAACAAGTCCAGATGAGGGCCATGAGGATGATGAGGGGACTGGAGCACCTCCCGTATGAAGATAGGCTGAGAAAGTTGGGGCTGTTGAGCCTGGAGAAGAGAAGGCTGCGTGGATATCTCATAGCAGCCTTCCAGTATCTGAAGGGGACCTATAGGGATGCTGCAGGTGGACTCTTCATCAGGGACTCTAGGGGTAACGAGTTAAAACTTAAACAGGAGAGCTTTATATTGTATAAGAAGGAAGTTCTTTACTGTAAGGGTGGTGAGGCACTGGAATGGGTTGCCCAGGGAAGTTGTGAATGCTCTGTCCCTGGCAGTGTTCAAGACCAGGTTGGACGAGGCCTTGGGTGGCATGGTTTAGTGTGAGGTGTCCCTTCCCATGGCAGTGGGTTTGGAACTAGATGATCTTAAGGTCCTTTCCAACCCTAACTTTTCTATGATTCTATGATTCAATGATTCTATGATTCAATTTTTGTCTCTTTTTATTCTCAGTTTAATTTCTTCATTTTAAATTTCAAAAATTTTTGGTGTGGATGAACGTCTACTCTGTTTTCACCAGTTTAACCATGGTACTAAAGCTCTGGGAGAAGACTTCTTAAGATGCAACCTGAACTAGTGGTTGAAGACATTATCTCACACTTGAAAACACTCTTTATTTAACTGTGCCTTGTTGCCTCTGGTAAGGTAGAGCCATGAGGAATAACACTATTCACATACTGCATAAGTGGTTTTATTCACTTAAATCTCCAGATGTTAATGTTTAAGAAAATACCTGAATTTGGCATAAATTTAGCAAGTTGGAGAAGAATGAAAGTTAACTTGAAATAGTTATAATTTAGGTGTAGTATCCTGAAGCTGTGAGACAGTCAAGGTAATGTTTCTTTTATTCAAAAATCAAAGGGCTTTTCTTACAAGATCATCATGTTCAAGTGAAAGAGGCTAACTTTTAGGTAAAATGTAGTGATTTTGTTTTGAAATTCCATGTATTTGCATGGTCTCCCAGCTATGACTGGTACAAATTTTCAAACCATTTCATTTTTCCCTTCTTTTCTGTTAGGATCTTTAGGTGACCCGTCTTGATTGTTTTTCACCGATTACTTTGAAACTCTGTCCCCAGAATTCCTTAATTGTTTAATTAGACTTACATTAATGATTTAAAATGAACCTTCTCATGATGCATCTAATTTTTCTTGTTCTGGCAGATAGTGAAGGACTCTTCTCCCCATTCGTTAAGACTAGCTACAAAACCTGGTCCTAATCAGAAAGATCTAAAAGTCCTTCTGAGACTGGGGTTACACAGACATCTTGACTCCTTGTTTTCATGAGAAGGAATTCAATTTAGAATCTGGAGGGATCTGTGATGTGCAGGCGTAACTGGGAAAACAGCCTTTGGGTATGAACATAAATGAGGCCACATATACCACATGGCAGCTCACAGCTGAGATTCCAGGCTCTCTTGGCTTTTTTTTTTTTTTTTTTTATTTTTTAATTTTTATCCATCTCTCGATTTATTTATTTTTTTATCTATTTATTTTCTTTGCTTGTTTGGTTCTTTTTTTTTTTTTTTAGATAAATGTTTCTCTTTCAAGTTTACTGACTTGTTTTTCTCAAGATTTTTTTCTGACATGTTCCTCTAAGAGAGTTATGGTAATTCAAGTAGGCTGGATCAAAGTGATGCTGTGGTTTGGAAGCTTTATCAATGATCTGGCCGCACCTGTGATAGAGTTTATTGGTGGAGATCAAGCAGCTAATTTCTGGCCATATTTCAGTTTACAAGGAAGAAGGGAATTAAATAAATCTTTCTCCTGAATATTGCATTCTCCATGCTTTGGAGACAGAAGGTTCTATCAAACAAGCTGAAGTCAATATGATTGGTTTTGGTTAGTCTGGCCTGAACTGTATGTGTTACTCACCAGGTAAGGAAAATTGTCCTTATTGCTTTGTCACTCCCATATTGCTGTTACACATGTACATATCCAGCCCTAGAAGAAAGAAACAGGTGCATTCATGTAGATGTGTATCCTGGAAACTAAATGTTTGTCGTGGTTTAAACCCAGTCAGGTAATTCGTTCGCTCACTTCCCCCCCTTTCTTGCCCTCCCCCTGCTCCCGGAGGGACGGAGAGGAGAATCGAAAAGAATGCAACTCCCACGGGTTGAGATAAGAGCAGTTTAGTAACTAAGGTATAACACAAATCACTACTCCTACCACCAGTGATAATAATGATAAAGGAAATAAGGGAAGAGAATACAACACCTCAGCACCAGCCGACTGATCACTCGCCCCCCCCAAGCCCGACCAAGCTCCGACCGATACCTCCTCCAACCCTGCAGTCTCCCAGCCCTTCCGGCTAACTCCCAGTTACCTCCTGGGCATGACGTGCTGTGGTATGGAATAGCTCTTTGGTCAGTTTGGGTCAGGTGTCCTGTCTCTGCTTCCTCCCAGCTTCCCCTCCTCCCTGGCAGAGCATGAGGCTCACAAAGTCCTTGGCCAAACCAAAACATCTCTATCAGCTCTGTTCCCGAGCCGAAAGTCAAAACACTACACTGCACCAGCTACCAAGGAGGAGAAACATGACTGCTACTGCTGAACCCAGGACAATGTTGTTACTTACTAGTTAATTTAATGCAACTGTACAATAAATTGTTATGTATTTAGAGTAAAAGAGTTTTCTTTACTTTTGATTTAATTAGAGAAATAATATCACTTATGCACATATGCTTCTATTTCATCTTAAAATTAAAAAAAATCAAAGAATCAATAATAGAATATTGAATAAATTGAGACTTGCCTGTCTGAGATTGAACTGAGATGTAAGTGGGAAAAAACAATAGTCAGCAGCCTAAAGAGATGGTGAATTACATCCTTTTTCAGGAAGCTTATGTACATATTAACAAACAGAATTATGCTAAAGGGCTGTGTTTGGAATCCCATTTTTTTATGAGATGAAGCAAGAGAAATGATGGTTAAGAGCGGGACTACTACATATGGCGAATATGTTTTCTTTTTTCATTTTTCAGTTGTCCCATATGCTTTCTCGGGAGTAGTACAGAAGTGCAAAAGGCACTGAGACCTCACCTGGAGTATTGTGTGCAGTTGTGGTGTCCTCAACATAAAAAGGACATGGAACTGTTGGAACAAGTCCAGAGAAGGGCAACGAGGATGATCAGGGGACTGGAGCACCTCCCGTATGAAGACAGGCTGAGAAAATTGGGGCTGTTGAGCCTGGAGAAGAGAAGGCTGCGTGGAGACCTCATAGCAGCCTTCCAGTATCTGAAGGGGGCCTATAGGGATGCTGGGGAGGGACTTTTCATTAGAGACTGTAGTGATAAGACAAGGGGTAATGGGTTAAAACTTAAACAGGGGAAGTTTAGATTGGATATAAGAAGGAAATTCTTTCCTTTTAGGGTGGTGAGGCACTGGAATAGGTTGCCCAGAGAGGTTGTGAATGCTCCATCCCTGGCAGTGTTCAAGGCCAGGTTGGACGAGGCCTTGGGTGATATAGTTTAGTGTAAGGTGTCCCTGCCCACGGCAGGGGGGGTGGAACTAGATGATCTTAAGGTCCTTTTCAACCCTAATTATTCTATGATTCTATAAATTTTATATATGGAAATGTATTTGAATGAGAAAAAGGAGTGATTTGGATTTCTGAATTTCTTCATGTATGGATATATACAACTACATTATTGTATTGATGTTCAGTATGTAGTTTCCCAATGCAGATTATAATGAAAAGATGCCAGCGTTATTAATGTTGACATTATTAGTACAACTTTATACAGCATTGCAAAACCCTGTATGCTTTTGGTTCTGCCCAGCATGCTTCAGAAGACCAAGTCAGCTATGAAAAGTATCATTATACTGTTCTGTTATCAATATTATGAGAAATACAGGTGGTGTTGTTCATCAATATGACTTCTTAATTACAGGCTGTATGTTTAGCTTTGATGTATAAAAGTACAAGTATTTGTATATGTATATTCTGTATCCTTCTGCATCTAAGAATATCAGATTCATTGCTATTTCCTATCCTGATAGCCGACATGAAAGTTTTGTAACTTTGTTTTGAGCAGCCTGAAATGATGACCAAATTGCGATCAACCACTGCTGATCTCTCAGTGCAATTGATATTAGTCAGGAGAACCAGACTGATGCAATTCTATGTGTATATGACATATATAAGAATATGATACAAGCATCAGTTCATCCAATCTAGTTACATGCCTTTCATCCTTAAAAGCAACAGTCAAGGAACTCCCAGCAGGGACTTCAGTTTCACAAGACTTCTGGAACTGGACTCTCTACATAGAGTGAAGTGGCGAGATATGAGGTGGTTGCACCCTTCAGGATCTGACTTATAGGCCAGAAACATCACATACAAACTGCATTGCAGCAAGGAAGATAAATTAATCTTTTAAAAATACTTCTTAGTGATTTCCATCCACTGCTATAAAATCATAATAAAAATGGTCTGAGAGGCCAAACTAGTCTGTTTTCACACAGCCAAATAATTCAGATCATATATATTCGTATGACCCTCATGCCAGTTATTAATAAATTCTACCTGCCTTACTTCTCATTCCCCTAAGAAAGCATTACTCCCATTTCAGCAGATGGTGTAGCAAGTGAAACAGAGGTCAGCTGTGAGCTCTGCTTTCACTGGACTATATGATGCTCCTTCAATTTAAATGGATAGTTTTCAAGTTTGCAAGGTGAAAGTTCTTTAAAGTTCTTTTTTCTTTTTAAGCAGCTATGGAAACATGTAAAATGGTCAAATTGTGAGGACTTGCTAGTTCCAATATCAGCTCAGCCCTTCTCAGGACCTGGCTCCAAGGACTTTGGGCTCCAAAGACTTTAAACTCCAAGTGAAAACAGCAGTGCAGCAGCAAAGATAAATGACTCTAATACTTTAAGATAAATTAGTTTTGTTTTTTTTTTTTTTCCAAATGTCAAGGAAAATATCTTTAATAGTAAAACCAGAGGAAAAAAAACAGAAAAAGCTCTTAGTCTCTTTAACCAAGGAATAGCCTTTTGAAAGTCCTTTCCTGAACTCAAAATGGATATGCAAGGTATAAAAATACATTGGAGATTAAACAGAAATTATGCTTTTTCTTGAAACTCATTTTACATCTTGCTTCTTGTGGATGAGTTTTTGTGTTAACAGTAAACCAATATCTTTACTTTATCTCCTTCAGCTACATCGATTATTTAGGTTTTGACCTAATCTTAGTATTAAAGAGCATCCAAAACTAAAATGGCCAGGAGTAATAAAGCTTGATTTTTCATTTTTTCCCCCCAATTTCTGCATTTTTGTTCCTCCTCTGTACATTCCACTCACCAAGATCCTAGAACTAATAAAAGACTTTTTTTTTTTCCCAGATAACTACATAAATGTAAATCTGAATTTGTGAGAAACACTGCTAAATGCATTATGTTATACCAGCATTTAAGAAACTTCTGGGCTGCTATATACATACCATCTCTGTTCTCCTAAATGTAAATGTATAGAATATTTAAATATTTTTTCTTCAGGGCTTCACTGACCAAATTTGACCAAATACCTCTGGCCTGTTGTATTTTGGGATAACGTTCTAATCTTAAACTGAAGTTTTTAACAGAAAATAGTAAGTTGAAGGCACCGCTATCAGCAAAAAAGTTCTGTTGATTTACTATCAGCATCCCCTAGCGGTGATACTTATTATTTTCTTAGCATTTACACAGAAGTAATTTTATATATTTGCTTACATGGAATAGAAGACCAAGAAACTGGTGATGCTTTTACAGAGATACAGTTTGTGGGGAAAAAAATATATTTGCCTGTTAAATTTTCAAAACAATTTCCAAGGTGAAAAAAAATGGGGAAATTAATACCCCTCCCTTTCCTTATTCATGTAGTAACTTTATTCGTACACCATGTATTTTGTATTCATGTATGAAGCATGATTTGACTTATGAATGTTGGTAGGGAAATTAAAATGTAAAGGTAGTAATTTTAAAACAGCCTCATTTTTTGTTCTCAGACATGTATCTCTTACAATTATTATTTGTTTTCATGACATTGCAGCAGAAAATGAGCTGCATGAAAATCTGTATCAAATATGAGCTTTTTCAGAGGTATATTGACATTGTGCTGCTGTGTTTTTAAATTTTACTTAATTAAATTTTAGCATAATTAATTTTAGACAGTGATGTCTAAAACCAACTGATAATTCAATCTTAATTTGTTAGTCAGCATATAAAAGCACTTTTAAAAAAGACCTGAGTGACTCAGGAGCCTAAATTCCACTATTTTTCACTGATATTCGGGCTCCTTTGTTGAACCTAGTTATTTTTTTAATCAAAATGGAGTTGTGTGTTGAAAACAGTTCATGCTTAAACCTGCAACAAAATTTATACAGTTAAAAATCAAAGCAAGGTAGTACGAATCTCTCTTCCCTTCATCTGACCAAAAGGCCTTGACGCATCTGATTTTCACATATGTGACTATTTTGTAGACATAACATAGAGAGCAAGAGATCTGTATGGGAAGGACTACCCATTGCAGTGTCCAGTGAAGTCTCTGCGCCTGGCATATGGTAAAGCTCAAACAGCAGTCTGGTATCAGCAAGGGTGTACCGTTATAGTCTCACACTTCAGTGTTTCTCACTTCCTTCCACATGCTTTCTATAGCATCCTATTTTAAACATTACTAAAGTGATGGGCAGAGGTGAAACAGAGCTGTTGGATATAACTGTTTCTAGACTTGGGTAGGAGAGATTGAGTTGGTAAAGTCTGTGTTTCTGATTGTGTTGGAGACTTTGAATAGCTCCTGTTTCTTTCCTCATTGCTGACTTCTCCTCTGGGGATGAAATCTTCAGATTTTGTCAACTTTAGTATGGTGTGGCACACTTAAATGCTTCCTGACAATTTGATGTTGAGTAAATGCCAACCCATTCTACTGACATATATTTTACTCTTTTGAGTTAAGATGGATTGACAGCCTTATTGTGTGCTATTGTCATTTATTTGAATATCTTTTGAAGAGTTTTTTATTTCCATTTTTATTGCCTTAAAGCAGTCAAGAAGGCATTTCAGGGTAACCAGTGTCAAAATGGAGATAGATGCACTAGAGAGTTGAAGAAGAAAAGGGAAGTAGGAATTTGTATTACTTTTGACAAGTGTTATATCTGATTAATACCATGCTGTCAACTTTTAAGTCCCTAAAAGATTTGCTATATTTCATATTTCTTTTAATTTGCACAGCACAAAGGAGACTCTGTTTGTCACTTTTAGCATTCACTCCCCTTTTACTGTCCCAGCACCCCCAATAATTTGGAATGTTTTAAGGTATATCCATGACCTCACTCTTCATATGGTCTTGTGGTCCATGAATCTGTCTACCATTTTTTGAGTGAGATGATACCATTTTCTTCCCCTATCTCCTGTCTTTCATAAATTTAATACCCACTGGGTGAAAAAGTATGATTTCAGTCAGTTCACTACTAGTGTTTCAACAAGTGCTACTTCATTCTCAGATGATAGCAAGATTTAGTGAACAACAGTTCTGTGCTCAGCTTTTCCATTGCCTTCATGATTCCCTAAGGCTTCTTCAGCCCCATACTGAAGAGTTCCAACCTTTCTCTTCTCTCTAGCCCCTTGATCATCTAGTTGCCCTTCTCTGCACCTTCTCCAGCTCCTATGTCCTTCCCCAGATGCAGAGACCAGAACTCAGCTTAGCAGTCCCAATGTGGGCATGCCAGAAGTTCTTAAAATGGCACAGTGAATATTCTTTGAGTGCATCAATAGGCATGCTAATAAAAGAAATCCAGCAGACATAATTCATATGCATTTTTTATCAGCCTTTTACTATTAAAATAAAAAGTTGCCACAGGACTAGAGGAAAAAAAGAATACTTTTGCAGCTTAAAAAATATGAATCAAAACAAGGCTTAATGAACACTTTTCAAGATCAAGTCAGCAGTCATGTCCCCTAGAGACCGATGACGGTTAAAGCTTCATTCAGCTTCAGTGATCTAAAGAAACCACTGCACTGTGAAATCTGCAAGCCTGCAGCTAGTTCCACTCTTCCAGGTGGTTAAAAACCAAGTCATTGGCCAGGGAAGCCAAAAAGTCTTGACAAACTTTGTAAGTGGATAAAAGGGTGGCAGATAATCTAGCAGGGAAGGCTATGATTAGGGAAATCTTAAAGCTTGCACAGGAAATTCAAGTTCTTCCCATGATCATTTTCCACCAACTTGCAGATGATCAGCATGTTGGCACTACACATCATACACAGATGAACTAAACCAAGTTCTCTGTTATGCTCCCAATCTAAGTCTCTAGTTGCAGCTGGGACTGCAACTGTTTCCCTTGGCTCACTGACTGGTCCTGTGTTTTCCTGTTCTCCTCTGGCTCTGTTGTTTGGAGTTGTCGTGGTTTAAACCCAGTCAGGTAACTCGTTCACTCACTTCCCCCCACTTTTTTCCCTCCCTCTGCTCCCGGAGGGACGGAGAGGAGAATCGAAAAGAATGCAACTCCCACGGGTTGAGATAAGAACAGTTTAGTAACTAAGGTATAACACAGATCACTGCTGCTACCACCAATGATAATAATGAGAAAGGAAATAACAAGGGAAGAGAATACAACGCCTCACCACCAGCCAACCAATAACTCGCCCCGCAAGCCCGACCAAGCTCCGACCGATACCTCCTCCCACCCTGCAGTCTCCCAGCCCTTCCGGCTCCCTCCCAGTTGCATCCTGGGCATGACGTGCTGTGGTATGGAATACCTCTTTGGTCAGTTTGGGTCAGGTGTCCTGTCTCTGCTTCTTCCTGGCTTCCCCTCCTCCCTGGCAGAGCATGAGGCTCACAAAGTCCTTGGCCAAACCAAAACATCCTTGTTATCAGCTCTGTTCCCGAGCTGAAAGTCAAAACACAGCACTGCACCAGCTACCAAGAAGGAGAAAAATGACTGCTACTGCTGAACCCAGGACAGGAGTCTACAGAAACTATCAGTGAAGAGCCTGTACTTCTGGTCGTTATATGAGAGTTCATTGTAAGGTGGTACTTTGGTGGCTGTGTTTTGGTCAGGGGTTTGGTTCATAGTTCTCCTTCCTTGAAAAAATTATGGTTTATTCTAATAGTGCTGGGTGTACTTTTCTTCCTGGAAGAATTAACTGGGAAATCAGTGCAATCCGGATGCTTCATGTAGGGCTGGTGGTGCTATGGCTGTTTTTACCCTTCTATGGGTACCCAGCATGGTATCGACAAGTAGGGCACCAATGTAATCATAGAATGGCTTGGGTGTGAGGGAACCTTAAAGACCATTCAGTTCCAACCCCCCTGCCATGGGCAGGGATACCTTTCACTAGACCAGGTTGCTCAAAGCCCCATTCAACCTGGCATTGAACACTGCCAGGGATGGGGCAGCCACAACTTCTATGGGTGACCTGTGCAACCTCATAGTGAAGATTTTTTTTCCTAACATCTAAGCTAAATCTCCCTTCTTTCAGCTTAAAGTCATTCCCCCTTGTCCTACCCCTATGTGCCCTTGTAAAAAGTCCCTCTTCAGATTTCTTGTAAGCAGTTAAACTGTCCCCACTATTTAAGGTGCTGCTTAAACTCCCCCATAGGTGATAACAATCTCTTTCTTTTCAGAGATGGAATCAGATGTGCTGGAATGATGTATCCAAACTGTGCGATAAATATGGGAACTGTTACTGCAGAGAGACAATTTCCCACAGCTAGTTTACTTTTTAATGGTGCAGAGCTTGGAGTTTTAAGTACCAGTCTTCATTTAATATAGCTGTAATAGTCCATCAAGTACTTCCTTCTCGTTTTACTAAAAATGATAGGGAACTATCAAGTTGCTCAGGAATAGAGAACTCCTGACAATGTGGCTTTTATAGGTGTTCCTTGAAAAGAGTGGGCCAAGTTGGGAAAAGCAGCACATGAAAACACTAAGACAGAAGGGCATCTCAAAATATGTCATTTATCACTCTTCATTAATTTGATTGATGCTGGCTAAAACAAGCTCATAGCTGTGAGCAAGAAAACAATCTCTTCTAGACCTATGTCTGCTATGTTTAAGAAGGTAGGCTATTGTAATTTTCTGAGGTGTGGGAAGGGGGAAGTCCAAATGCTGTTGCATTCAATATCTAAGACCAATTTCTCTTTTGAATTGAAATTATCTAAAAGACTAAATTTTGTCTAGCGGCATAGATTCGAAAGAGGTAAGAACTAAATTGGAAATAGTTGCTTCTCACTGAATGGTGTTTATATCAGGATTAAGCATCAGATACTCAGAAGAATAAAAAAACCTATCAAAGGTAGGGCAGAAGATATAAAATGTGAGTCTAAAGAAAAAAAATAATTGTTTCTTTATTCTTTTTCCAAAACATCTGTATTTAGGAAAATGGAAGTTGTCAGAAATTTTGTTAGTGGTATGGCAAAGAAGTGTATCTGACTTGCTGATGTTATCTGGTGTTTCAGTCTCTGCCATAGCCAAGCATCAGCTAGACATCTTAGCTGATAAGTCACAGAAAATTGTGTAAAAGAAAAAAAGTCTGCATTGTTCCTTACTATGAAAGCCTTCATTTTCCCGTGCTGTACTGCTTAGCTGGACTACTTCTTGCATTGTTGTGCAAAGAGGAATTGTGGGCACACTAGAACAGAACTGGAATTTTAATTTTTAATTTTCTTTTCCTGTGACTACGGAGAATTACTGTCACCAGGTGGGCCTGTGCAAATAACACATTTTTCCACCTGGTTGCCAAACAGGAAATAAAGCAAAAAAAAAGCCCAAATACTAGGTTACTGCAGATTGCTTTGAATTGTTTTTAGAATTACTTTATTTTGTTGAAATAACCCTTTTATTTATTTAATACAAAATATTCCATACAAATCTAAGAATTTCATTTTGCTCTCTTCTTGTTGTATGCATGGGTTTACATCATCATAATCCCAGATGCCATACAGAGCTATAAGAATATAGAGTATTACATGGCCGGCAAATAGCAGAGAAAGTTCTAAAGCTTGTCCCTGGAAAAAATTTCCAAAGAGGCACCAGTACCCACCTTTGTCTCTTATTTTTCTTGCTTATTAATGCCCCCTGAATTTCTGAAATGAATTCTAAAATATTTACTACATTAGCATATCAAGTTTGATTGCTTATATAAATTATTTAAATTATTATTTATTGTTATTTAAATTTTTATATAATTAATTATTATTTTAAATTATGTCAGTTCTACATTAACAGTAACAGATTATTATTTTATTGCAACTGAACCTGTTGGCTTATTAAAAAGATCTCATTTTAAAACAGTTCTAGGTCTATACATCGATGTCAAATGTGTTGTTATGTTTCTTCCCCATTTCTCAGTTAAATAAAACTTTCTCCTAACAACAAAATGATAGTATAATTCAGTCACTTTTACCCCTTCTAATTAAGTGGACCTCTCAAGTCTAATTTCCTGCAAATTTAAAAATCCCATTTGTGTGAATACAGTGAGAGAAGGTCAACAACAGGAAGTGAGAACATTTTATTATTATTATAACATGGACAACTCTGTGTTTCCCTCTAACGTAGTTTAACTCTGCAGCAGCGATGAGCTTTCAGCTGGGCATCCCATGTGTAAGGAATGATTTAGGGGCTGTACCTTTCAGTCAGAAGGATGAATTTCATAAATTTTAAATGGAACCCTGCAAAATTTATTCAACAAAACTATTTGTTGAATTGCTACATAACTCTGAAGTAGCTACAGCTTAATTTCTTAGCAAGCTTATTTTCTTCCCTTGAACCCCAATAAAACACGTGCAAGTCATAGGTCCAGGCACAAAGAACTTTTAAAACAACCCTCTGGGTGATACCAGAACAAACTAGTCCTCTGCACCAGAACTAACTAACTTGCTTGCTCCAGAAACATCATATTACTTGTACTTAGTGATAAAAACTGCAGGACTTGAAACATTTAGTTGCAACTTTCAACTACAGAATGCTCTAAAGACTCAACTTTCTTCTCTTTTCCTGTAATATGATGCAGTTTAAAAAGGCCTAAGTCTGTCAGAAGGTACCAGGGAGATAGTGGCTAATGGTAAATAGGGCCTATGGAGGATATTGCAGGGGAGTTAAACTTTTAGTCTAAAAAAGCTCTCAGTTTCTTCAAATCCAGGTTCTCAACTCCATCAAACTTTCTAAAGCCATTTTTATCATAAAGTAAAAAAGCAATCAAGAGCATTGTTTGTATCAGTAGTGGTAGTTCTTTCAATAGAAGATCTTGTACTAGTAATGTGATGGACAAAGTCATATGCAAAGTGTCTTTTAGCAACTAATGGTTGCAGTTTCTTAAAATCCTTGTCCTGTATTTTAAAATAATGCTGTTACTGCAGGAAAATACAAATTGAGAGCTCCACTTGGCAATCAAGCTGGTAAACCAAGCGGTTTTAGTTCTGTAAGGAAAGAGCTCCAACCTCAAATGTGAATTAAAATCAATGTAACCTTAACCTGCAGAAATAGAAAACTGTAAAGAACAAGCATTAGAGTAACTTTGAAAGTAGGACAGTAACTAATGTAGAATTCAGCATGATATGATGTTTCTTAAAGGTAAAATTGTGGTCGTGCTGAGCTGTATGATTGATAGTGGAAAGTATCTTTGGACTACTCAAAGATCAATTTTAACTGGAAGTGGGGAAAGTAACTTTTGGTAACCAAAAATTTATGCCTGAAACAAACTCAAAATAGTGATCAAAATCACAGGATTCAAAGGTTTGAGGTGACCTTAAAAAGTCTTGTAACACATCCTATTAGACAGGATCAGCTATACATAACCCATTACTGATATGTCTAAACTGTTCTTGGACCTTCAGTGACTGAAAATTCAGTTTTCCATTGCTAGCTATGTTCCAAATATTATTATTCTGAACTTAAAAAAGCTCTTTTCTTTTTTGTACTTGCAGAATAAATGTACTTGTTCTTGATGTCTTTTTTCCCAGATATGGAGATTGTCTTTCCCTTCCTTTGCAGTTACTTTGTTAATAATGAAAGGCTGTTGTAAACTTGCTTTGTGTTTCACTCTACAAACTTGAAGAATTTCAATTTAGCTTTTGTTTGTTTGTTTGTTTTTTAATAAAAAATGTTTTCCAGACATTGCTATTGCAGTCCTGCCAATTGGTTTATGTTTTTATTGTAGTATGGTACTTAAACTGAACACATTACCTTGGAAGAGTTTTTTTTATTTATTAATAAAGCCAACATTTTGCTTCCTGTGTCTTATAAGAATTTATCTTTTTTAGTTTTTGTTTTTATCTTTTAAGAGCATTCTCTTCGTTATATTTAGATATACTGCTTGAGAAAATCAGTTGTTACTCTGGAATTTTCTGGATGTAGCCTCTTCTGTAGTTTGCTACAGCTCTCATCTGGTTTGTGTATGTAGCTTTTATGCCACATTTGAACCTGGTAACATACAGCAACCAGGAATGCTGAGAGAGTCCCTCAGCTGCAGTGATGTAGGTTCTGCAACAAATTCGTTGTTCTTATCTTACAGGACTCTCAATCAGGTAGTTCAATTTTCAGAAGAGTGCACTGCCCAGAGAGCCTTCTGATTTTACTGTTTCAGCACTCTAAAAATCAAGGTACATGGTGAGGATCCAGTACAAGGATCATTAACCACAGGTCTCTTTAGTGGTCCTTTTAGAAGCTGCAGCATAAACTCCTATTGAAAGCTCCTGTAAAATTTCAAAGCATGACAAAAACTCGCTAGAGAAAAACTAAAAACTGATTTCATTTTTCTCTTTTCCAGTTAGCCAATTTGATTCTGATGAAATTGTGGTATTCGCAGCTGATTTCATGATTTATAAAATGAGAAGCTGCCTCAAAATTAATGAATTTGTGACCACTCCATCTATCACTTACCTACTTCCCTCCTGAACCAGTCTTGACTACAGACCAGCTGACAGAGGGAAGCTCTTTTTGTGATAGTATGAGCAAATATGCATAGAAATAAGAAAGGTCCATCAGAGATGTAATTTTCATGTTTTGGACAGGGGAGGCTTTAAGCATTTTCTTACATAAAGAACTCAGATTCTAGAATAAGCTGTACAACAATACTGGTCTTGATTTTTTTTTTTTTTTTTTAATAATGGAAAATTTTGTTCCGTAAGAAAGAGATTATATCCTTCAAATATTTCTAGAGTCCTTGAAAGAAAAACCTTGCTGGGATGCCGGTAAGAAGGGAACTTTATAAACCTGTGCAAATCACTGTCCTTGCTCAAATCTCTTGTAAAAAGTTGAAGATGCACTGATATCTACCAAAAAAAGAAAAGATCAACAACAGGACAAACTCCCAGTTTGCTGTGATTCTTGCCTGTCATGATGCCACTACTCTGTCTCACTGTTGTTTCCCTAATCTGTCCATCCTTATCTGCTGTATCTCATCTAATGTGCAGATGTTAGGCTCTGTGGGACAGGAATTAAGTTTTTATACTATGATTGTGCTTGGGATGTCCCATGAAATATATCAAAAGGTGCTACAGCAATACGATGATAGCAATCCTCCTGTTGCTTGTTTTCTGTAGTTCTGCCATGCAGCCAATGTACTCCCAAATTGTTCTCAATCAGAAATGATTTCAGCACGAGAAATTCCTTCAGTTACATTGCTGAAAATGAAATTGTTGAAAAGGAAAATATGATCTTTCACAGTAATCTTCTTTACACTACTGAAATCTGTTGTAATTGAACAAGGCTGCTTATGACCAAGACCCTGAGCATCTCAGTTTCTCTCTGAGTTTGGACCTGTTTTGGCTGAGGGAAGGACCAGGAAACCTCGGGAGGATTCTTCCACTCCAAATTATGTAAGTCTACGCTACGATTGCCTTTTTTACTTTTAAAATATTTCTTCATTTTTATTCAGAGAAATTTTACTCAGTGGGTTGATATGTTTTCCTTTTCTAGGCAAAGATGTGCTGGTGCTTGGAATGGTTGCTTCACTATTTAGTCTCTTTTCTGCTCCAAAGAGCGACACAGTGGTCTAATCTTATGGTTTCAAAGACCTGAGGGTCCCTAATGCCAGATCCTCAGATCCTTTCATGACTGACTCAGCCCTTCACTTTTTGGGAAAAGTATCCTGCAGTTTTCTGTGTATGTATTTTTCAGCTGTCACCTTAAAAACCCAATGCCTTAACCATTTGGACACTACACCACTTTTTCACTACATCCTACTACTGCATGGCTTTCTGTATGCATTTTGTAGTTGTCAGCACTGGTCCAACAGTATATACTTCTCAAAACATATAGACCCCCCCACACCCCCTTACATAGATAAGTTTGGTAGCATGCTTGAGTAAGTGGGATAAATAAAAAAAATGATAGCATATTACTGGAAGTTTTTGAAGAAAGGTAAGAAGCAACAGTGACTGGCCTTAAAAGGATCATTTTTCTTATCAATCATTTATTAGGCAAAATATCAGAAAGGATTAAAATAAAGAACTTTGAGAACCAATCAAAATCCAAACTTATTCTGCATGTCAGCAGAACAGCTAATGAAGGGCTTTTTGAGGACTTTTGCTCGGGATCCTTGGGGTCCCTGGGATCCCTGGGATTAAAAAGAAGAGTGAAAAACGAAATTCTGCTTGCTCCAGTAGTGATCTTCAGACATTCCTAAAATGCCTTGGCTCAAGCTGCTTTGCAGCCATTGCACAAATTTGACTTGGAAACATTATTAATGACTTGACCTTCATTTCAAGTTTACTTTGTGCTCGCAAAAGCAGTGGGTACTGACAAGGAATATTGTTTTATTCTTAGTGGCAATTAGGTTGCTCAGTAGCCCTAGTGCAGTTTACAAGGGGGAAGTCCTGTCTAACCATCAGTAAACTGCACTCAGAACACTTATGGCATTTATGGACTGTAATCCTTGCACCCTCCATGATCCTCTGTTTGTTCTCGGCAAAAGCTTTACATGCTCCAAACTACTACTGGGTCAAAAATCTCAAGTTTGCAGCAGCAAAGAGCAAATCTAACACCCTCATTGTGAAAACTAAGCTAAAAATGTCCACAGAATAAGACTGTCTATACTGTAGGATATAAAACAGTCACGTAGTTGCCTCACAGCAGCATTATCATCCTTTAGGAGGATGTGCATATTCTACCAAATCCCTTAGGACTACTTGCTGTGAAAGAAGAAAATATGAAAACTGAAAGAAACAAGCATAAATAGACTGGTGTTTTAAAATGGTCTGACTGTTTCTGGCAAGAAGATTTTACCCTGTATTCTCTGCACACTAGCAGAAAAAGCACAGGAAGAGGCAGAGCATCTCAGCTGTGTTACTGTGAAAGATTCTATGGCTGCATTCTTTATCCCTTTGTAGGATTTAATTAAAAAAAAAAACAACAAACCCTTCCTAATGTCTGTGACATACAGATGATCAGGTTGCTCTGGTAGCAGCAGCATGAATGTAACTTGTTGCCGTGAGGAGCACTTATGTATGTTGGGCTCTTGTCCTAGCTGAGCCCCCTCTCTCAAGCTTGTTTTGTCAGCGTGTAGCATTTGTACATGAAGATGTTTTGCAGTTTCTGTTTCTGTGAGGTGCAGAATATACTGGTAAAATATTTAATTGTTCTCTTTGTTTTATAATTTTTTATCATTTTATAGACACATATCTATATAGCCATATCATAACTGGATATAACTATACCTTTGTA
Source organism: Pezoporus flaviventris (assembly GCF_033815535.1). Lineage (NCBI taxonomy): Eukaryota > Metazoa > Chordata > Aves > Psittaciformes > Psittacidae > Pezoporus > Pezoporus flaviventris. The sequence continues at coordinate 57,509,452 of NW_026892555.1, forward strand.
TGTATGTACATTTATATATACATATGCATACATATACACTAAAGACATACATATATGTATATATATTTAAAGACTTTAGAGATTAACACATTTTTGTCTTTTTTTTGTTCTGCTGTAGAGATCTAGCTTTGCTCTGCTTTGAAAATAACTGTATACTGCCATGTTGCAAAGCTTAGAGTAGATGGCCTCCGAAAGACATGGAAAGTATGGAGAGAGAAACAGAATTATAATCTGTTTTGTAAGAATGTTTTTAAGTTTTCTATGCCAATACCTGTCTTACAAACAAAAGCTTTTAATGATTTCTCCTTGCTTTATAAAAGCTTGGTCCTTGGTTAAAATTTACAGTTCCTCTACTATATCTAATATATGCTTCAGTGATTTGCTGGATCTGGAGCACTGTGCGATGGTACTCAGGAGAATTTTCTTTGATCTCTAATCTTCTGCCCTAGAGCTTCCCACTCAGCCTTTCTGGAGGATGGTTTCAAATGACTTCTATATTGAAGGTGTTTGTGATTGTTCTTTAATCTTGAGTGTCTCTACCCTGTCTTCAAATTAACCCTTTTAATTTGATCTCCCTTTTATAGAGGATTAGGATTTACTTTTCCATTCTGTCTGAGTGAAAGAAGACGTAAGTACCAGAGTTTATATAACTAAAAATAATATCATATGGTCATTGGGGGGAGTCTAATGCAGATAGTACAGTATATAACTGCAGATGAGCTGTGTAACTGTTTTGTTAGTGTAGAAGGAAAGGCTTAGTTCAGTTAGATTTAATTTCATTTTCTTTATTTAGCACATATTTTTCAAGGAAAGGTCATGAATCCGAGAACAAATATGATACATAAGGAAAAATGCCTGTTTCACATCTTAACTACTTTCAAATTATCTAACTTCTACTGTATAAGATACTGTGTATCTGTCCATGTTATGATGGCTCCTAGTAAGTCCCTGTCACACAGTGAATGAGTTCATTTACAGAATAGTCCTGCCCTGGGTATGGCCTCCACATGAGCATGATGCAGTTGACGATGTAGTTGATAATACTGTCCAAGAAACTAGGCTGTCCAGATCCTTAGAGATGGAAAAGTGGTGGTTCCTGGATCACGCCTGTTTTGTTTTCTGTTTGCTTGCTCCCCTACAGTGGTCTGCCAGTGCTTTTGATTCTTCTGAGCCTGGCTCCCAGCTCCAGGTATGCTAGCCTGTGGGTGGTACTGCTTCTCTGTGGAGAGGCACATCTCACGGTGACTCTTCCTGAGCCACCAGGGCTTCCTTCCATTATTCTTAATGTTTTGCAGAGAACCTTTTATTTCATGATCCAGTGGAAGTCCATGGTGAGAAAGAAACTACAAAAATACTCTAAGGAGCAAAGTCGAGGTGCTATGACAAGGGGGCACATGGTGGCTGCCAAGATGTGCCGGGAACTTGAAATGTGCCAATATGCTTGTCAACGTCATTATTGGTAACTTTTCATCTTCACAAAAATTTATCTACAATAGTAATTTCTAGTGATCTGGCAGCCATTTTTTATGTTTTGAGAGAGAAAAACATGTCCTGAAACCAAACCCCCAACACCCCAAACCTAAACAATGTAAAAAAAACATGGGTGCAAGCAACTCAAATATAAAGAGGGTAGAAAGATCACTCTACATGTTTTTCTGACAAGTATGTTTTGCGTGTTGTCTGCTGTTTCCAAATATTTTGGGGGTATCATATTGCACTATTTGAATTGCAAGGCCAAATTAAATAAGGAGGAAGTGCTGTACTTTCTGAGGTTTTCTAAATCACTTCTCTCCTTAAATAAACATGTATGTACCACTCATCGTGGTGTAAACCCAGAGAGAGGCATTCTAGACCCTGAAAACCGTTCCTCTTTAACTTTCATGCTTACAAGGACCAACAACTCCCTCAGGTTTTCCTTAATACTTGCACCCTTTCCTGCCTGTCAACAGTTTTCAGACATATATTTTCTCCTGAAAGAATTCAAAGGGTGGTTTTTACTTGTGGTCTCTCTGGAATTTTTTCAGAGGTGGTGAGCACTTAAAAAATTTACACATAATCTATAGCAAATCAATATATCAGGCAATGCGTTCATTGCTACTGAGGGAAAAAACTAAGGTAACAGCTTAAATTAATCATAAATATAACTATTACGTCATACACGTATTGCACATGCACCCAATGTGTCTACCTAAACACATTGGAAAACTGTTTCTGAGACCTTGGTAGCCAAAGTTGTGTCTTGTGCCCATCCCTAGTGATTGAGTCAGACACAGAACATTAGCCAAAAATTGGCATGAATGTTGCTCATACCAAGATTTTTCAAAAGAATAATTTAACCTGTGGAGAAATGAAAAATAAGTGCAACTTTTAAAGCCGAACTGCTTCAAAATTCCTTAGGCCCACAAGAAAAAGACAAAAGAAAAAAGGAAAAAGTTTCCTTTTTTTCCTTCTCACTGTTAAACAAATGGTAGTTTTATCATTTGTTTTGTGGTCACTGAAATGAAAGTTTGGGTTTTTAAACAACTCAGGGATTGCAGCAACTTGATCTGAACTTTTTTTAATGATGCAATGAATTCTAGTATGTGAGCTCTGTAAAGTTTTTCTAATGAATGTCTATTTTTCTGTGGAGTGGCAGAGAACTTACTTAAATGAATCAGGAAATCTCAGCTTGCTGCTATTAAATAAAATCTGCTTTAATGAATAGTGAGCTATCTGTCTGTTTCCAGTGAGTAAACAATAAAAGCATCTTTCTGTATTAACATAATTGTTTCTCCTGTTAAAAATAGCACATTTTTAAAAATAGAAAATACCAAGAAAATAAGCCTTCTTTCTCATAATCATCTAGATCTTTTAGGTTGCAATTAGATGATACAGATCACTTGAGTCCTGATAGTTTCCAAAATTACATTTTTTCTTGGAATCAGAAGGTGAAAGAGCTAATATTAATGAGTTTGTCTGCACATACATGAAAAATCTCCAACTGTCACAGCAAGCAATAATTGGCAGAAAGATGCTTTGATAGAGGCAGGAAGATATCCCTGCTGGTTCAAGACAGGTGGACATCAACTTGAATCCAATTTACATCTTAAAGTGCACAATAGAAAAGATTTACATTACATTGGCTAGATGAAAGTGAGCTCTTAGACTGAGCTCCTCATTTACTTTCCCTGCTTTCATTTCTTTTCTTGCCAAGCACTCAAACTATCTAGCTAAGTTTTAATGAAGATACCTTGTTCTGCTGCTCTTTGAGGCAGCTATTTACTTGGCTGAGACTCAAATCTGAGCTCATACTGGGCTGAAAAAGAATACCCAAACTGATAATTGGACAGACCTGAAATTGAATAGCCTTCTTTACCCACAGCTTGAATCAAGTGAATGTGTCTTCAAGTTATGTTCATTTGGTTTCCTGGCCAAGGTCCCTTGCAGCTCTTACTGGGGCTTGACAGGAGGCCTGCAGTGGAACATGCCTGTTCTGAAAAGCACACAAGGGCTCCTGATGGGCATTTTTGGACTATCTAAGTGACCTTGACTACGTGTTTAAATCATCAACCCATATTTAAACTGTTAATTCAAACTTCTACTGCATCTTAAAATGTTCTGAGTCCAACACTGTATTGAATGAGGGAAAAGCAGGCTTATTCCTGTTCCAGAATGGACACTGAAGAAAAGCATATGGAGAGTCTGAATTTTTATTCCCCTGTTGTTCCTTCACCTGTGTTTGGTGAAGCCTAGGAATGTTTTGTGTGTATGTTTTCATGTACAAATTCCTATCTTCCAATCAGCAGTGTGAAGTCTGTGAAGCCTATTCCAAATGTCAGTGTTAGTCTAACTTCAGGTACATTATTTGTTAACAAATCAAGTTAGCTATTTGTTAAATATTTGATTCTGAGTTGGCATTCCTTTTTTAAGTAACCCTTCCTTTACTGATAAGATTCTCAGTCTCTTTAAAAACACAAAGCAGTAGATCAGCAAAGTAAATACAACCCATTTTTTTCTAATGTAACTTCCTTTCTTACATGATGCATGCAATTTCCTATTTTCAAAAGGTCCTTGAAGCATGGCTATGTATGATACCAGAAAATGATCTACTAATGTGCCTTACTGCATGTTGTTTACTTCAGAATTTTAGGGAGCTTTTATGTAACTTCAGCATGCATGTAAAGTTGAGAGTTGAAATGAATGGAGCTACCAAGTACTTAGTGTGAAATATTAGGCCACTTAGATGTCTGAGTACAGGCTATATTTGAAAATCTTTCAACATCCTTTGTTTCTCAGGTGAAAATATCTTCAACAAAAAAAGCTGACAAATATATTCTGGTTCACATGCTTGTGTATTGGTGCAGCCTAAGATTTATTCTGTGATTTCTTCTCTTTAAACATTGAAAAAGACTTTCAGAGATTCACATCAGGCAACTGAGTAAGGATACCTAGAAAGGCTGATAGAAAGGCCCATCTCTATGCAGCCTATCCACATGAATTTCCCTTCAGTGAAAACTGGAGTTTGAAGGCAAAGGTGGGTAGCACATTTTTAAAGTTGTCTTAATGAAGACATTGGTGGAAAACATTCCTGAAGAGCATGATCTCAGTGTGAGTTTGGCCTCTGCCCAAAAAGTGAAGAATGATGCAGTCGCTGAAACTGGATATAGGTACCTAATATATGCATTATCCCACATAGTCCATGGACAGCTCCTTTTCCAAGTGCTGAGGAAAAGGACCTGGCTGGAAGAAGCTGCCTCTTTTCTAAGACCACAGAGTTTATTCTTGTATTTCCTGCAGCAGACATGCTGTGAGGCACAGCTGAAAGTCACTGCCCTCCTAACAGATATTTTACCTCTGAAAAGTATCTCATGACTTTTTATCCAGAAAAGACACAAATTGAAGGCACTTTCTGATACCTTTGCTGTATCTCTGGATGATAGTATGTTGACGGGTGCAACACTCCCTGCTCTGGAATATAATCCCTATTTTTTTGGAGTATGAAATAAAAAAGGCAAAAAAAAAAAAGAAAAGCTGACTGCTGTCATTTCTGATGTTACAAGGTTACAGGCTACAACCTTGGGGGATTTTACACTATATTTGATTTTTATTGTTTCACAAAATAAGACCTGTTTTCTGACAGTCAATAAAACCGCAGGTGATACTCCTTTTATAATAGATGTGAATAGACTATTACTGTTTGCTATAGCAGTTTAACTGCAGGGCAAGCTTATAAGGGTGTTTGTTGGAAAAAACATACAATCTCTTTTTAGCCACAGGACTATTTCTTTATTTTCATAGAGTTCCCTGGTAATAGTGATATATACTTATCTGAGCAGGTCTGAAATAAGCAGAAAGTTCTCTGCTTCTGAAGTTCTAAACAAACTGAAAATTGAAAAACGGTATTGATGGGCTAAAACAAGAGTAGTTGCAACACAGTATAAATAGGTAATCCTGAGTTTTAAAATAGTTTATCAAAGCAAATATTTATGAGTATTATGTAAGTAAGAGCAATGTGGAAGTCACCTTCATCTCTTTGTGCTTTACATCACATGAAAATTTCCTAGTTCTGAAAATCAGTATTCAGTGTTTATCTTTTGAGTCACAGAATCACTGAGGTTGGAAGAGACTTTGGGTATGGTCTAGTCCAACGTTTTTGCTCAAAGCAGGATTAACTAAAGGTATTTACTAAGGGCTTTGCCTGGGTTTTGGGTTTTGAATATCTCCAAGGATGAAGACTTCACAACCTTTCTGACTAAGGTGTGCCAACGCTCCAAAACCCTCATGGTGAAAAAGCTTTTTGTTATGTCTAAAAGGAATTTTCTGTATGTATTTATGGCCATTGTCCTGTCACTGGGCACACCCAAGAAGAGTCTGAATTCCTCTTCTTCATTCCCTCCCATCACATATATATATATACACGCACACACACTTTTTATATATATATGTGCACGCATTTATATATACACATACAGGTAAGAACACTGGGGCCTTCTCTTAATAATTTTTGTGGCACTTCACTAGACTCTCTCCAATATGTCCATGTCTGTCTTGGACTGGGGAGCCTAGAACTGGATTCAGCACTCCCAATGCTGTCTTGTCAGAGCTGAGTAGAGAGGAAGGTTACCTCCCTCGATCTGCTGGGAATATTATTCCTACTGGAGCTAAGGACATTTCTTGCCTTCTTTGTTGAAAGTGTGCAACACTGACTGGTGGTCAGCGCATGATCAGGAAGGACCCACTGCTGCTGGTCAGCACCCAACCTGTCCTGGTGTATGAGGTTACTCCTAACCAGGTGCAGGACTCGGTGTTTCCCTTTGTTGGACTTCATGAGTTTCCTGTCACCCCATTTCACCACCATGTTGAGGTCCCTCTGAATGGCAACATTACTTACGGGCACATCAGCCACTCCTCCTAGTTTTGTGTCATCTGCGCAGTTGCTGAGGGTACATTCTGCCCCATCATTCAGGTAATTTGTGAATCAGTTATTGGCTCAGTATTGATCCCCAGGGTACACCACTAGTAACTGGCCTCCAGGTAGATTTTGTGCTTGTGATCCCAACCCTTTAAGACAAATAATTCAGCTAGTTTTCAGTTCTCCTCACTGTCCCTAATCTGAACTTCTTGTAAAGCTTGCTCGTCCTGATGTTTTTATCCCTTGTGTTTTTGCTGAGGATAAACTCTTCCCCATCCTTTATATCATTAATTGAATAGGACTGGACCCAGTACTGACTCATGGGGCACACTGCTGGTTACTTCGCTCCAACTAGAATTTGTGACACTGATTACCAAACACCTTCTCTCTGAACCTGACCATTCATCTGGCTTTCCAAAAGTGGCAGCCTTTGGTGGTCCTGAGCATGCACCATCAACTTCTTTACAGGAATCTTATGAGAGGTAATGTCAAAAGCCTTTCTGAAATCAAAGTGCACAATATCCACGTCTTTTTTATTTTGTTTTCTCTTTTATTCTGTTTTCTCTTTTATTCTTCTTTAAGTACTTATCTATACTTTATGCAGGTTTATAAAATGGATTAGTTACTGGGTAGAATGGGAATCACTAGAAAAGAGAAATAGAGAGAAGAAAAATAAGAAAAGATGAAAGACACAAAGTGTGCAAAGAATTAGATTTTGGATTCTGAGATCAGAAAGCTCAGTAAAGCATGTAAATACCAGTAAATGTCAGCTGGCATTGGCTTATATTCGTGAGTCTTGTATGATAAGCTCATCATCAGAGATGTTTAACATCTCTCTGGGGGCTTGGTCTTTACCTGCAGCTTTTTGATATTTTATCTCCTTTATCCTTCCTTTCATTATTTTGTAGACTTTTCTGTTCATCATGTGGGATATTAGGATATCTTACTCTGGGTATAACGTGAGGATCTGAACGTTAAACTGCAACCGCAGCACTCCTCTGCCTGCAAGCTACCCTGGTTTGTATCCCCCTGTAGCATGTTTTGTCCTCTCTGATAATTACAGAGGACAGTGAACTGTGTAATCCCTCCACACTTGATGTCTCATTTCTTTATCAAACTCAGTAACTTCTTGTGGTATTGATCTGGCAATCACTTCTTGAAAATTCTCTTTATTCTTTTTCTGCTAAGTACTTGCCATGTTTTAATAGAACAGGCCCTCTGGCTGGGGAAAAGTTGCCAGCTGAAACTTGTGAGACTGATCCACTCTTTTATTATTATTTCTTTCAGCAGCTCTTCAGTGTCTTTGATGTTACCCATGCATTTGCATTAAAAGCTGTCACTGATTTATTTTAATAAAATCCAATTATCATTTTTAGTTCCTTGTGAAAAATTAATAGATATTTCCAGTTTAATTGTGAATGTAAGCTCATGGAAGGAAGCACAACAGTCACTAATGGAAATATGCCATTAATAGTGCCAGCAGCAGTAATGAGGGTTAACAAATACCTAATTCTGTGCAGACTTAACTTCAGGAACTTATGCAGATCTATGTGGGTCCAAGGAGAAAAGCAGCTGTTTTCAAGAAGCAATGCTAGGATAATGCTAAAATACACATGGTTCTTGTGCTGTACAGACATGAGAAAAGAAATGACACTTCCAGGAGGTGGCCTCTTCTGCTTTGTAGGGCGTTTTTGTTGAAGTGATCTCTTACAACTTCAGTTTTTCTGTAGTTTCACAAGGAAATAAACTGGAAACTTCAGTCTCCTGAACTGTGCATTTTTAAAGCATGCTTCCTTTCCTCCAGCAAATCCTTGATTTCCCCATATTGCTAGCAGCAGGAGGCTATGCTTCCACTGTTATCAGCATTTCTTTTCTAAAATAAAGGATTGGTTTCTTGGTATAACTGAAATTCTCCCACTGGTGCAATAAAAGAGAAAGGAAAGGGTGAGTATTTATAGCCTTAAATTTGAGGTGGTTCTGACCTGAATAGCATTATAAAGTTATTTACATTAGCCAATCTCTTTTCCAGGTTGGTTGTCTTATTAAAAAATTAATCTGGTTGGTTTAATGCTGAAAAAGACTGATTATAAACAGCAGTGAGATGACACCAGTATTATTTGGGACACTTTAATAACTGAGAGTTGAGACCACTTAGTGATTGTCACATATCCCAGCTGAAACCCATCTGTGTCCCCTTTGAACATATAGCAGTAAGCAAAGAAGCCTATCAATCAGGCCTGAAGTATCAAGTATATGTGTAATGTCAATCTGTCATGTGTCAGTGCTACAGATGACAACCCCTCCTGCCCTTTGCTCCTCTGCTGTTTGGGTTTTACAAAAAATCTTGCACCAGACCTTAACATTTTTTCATTAGTTCCTCTCTCCCAAAACCAAAACACAACCGATTAACTAAAGGCTCTATTCTTCTCTCAAGATATTAATAAAGTCTCAAAATGGAGAAGAATACTTTATGGTTATCGCTCAGGAAGTTCACTAATGATGGGTCTACGAATGGCCTAGAGCATCACAGGAAAAAAGAGGTTTGGGAAAATCATTAAACATTTACAGGGAACCTGACCCACAAGACTTATTTTAATAGTTTTAATTGCTTGAACTCTGGTCTGTTAGAAATATGAATTACAAAAGAAAAGGCCATGAATACAAGAGTAGAAAGCATCAAAGAGGAGAAAATCACAGAATCATAAGAACAGTTAGGGTTCGAAAGGACCTTAAGATCACCTAGTTCCAACCCCTCTGCCATGGGCAGGGACATTTCATCCTAGAAAATGTCACCCAGGGCTCCACCTAACCTGTCTTTGAACACTGCCAGGGGTGGAGCATTAACCACTTCTTTGGGTAACCTAAAACATTGACTAACCTAAAATACTGACTTTCATTTCCAACCTAGGTAAGGTAATACCCTTCTTCTTTATCAGATTTGCAATGGGGTTGGTCCACATTATTGTTTATCAATCATACAATTTTATATAGAATCATAGAATTATAAAACGGTTTGAGTTGGAATGGACCATTAAAAATCATCTAGGCTAATCCTCAGGCAATAAGCAGGGACACCCTCAACTAGGTGAGGTTGCTCAGAGCTCTGTCCAGCCTTATCTTGAATATGCCCTCATCTGTATCGTTGCATAATTAAGAAGCCAAGGGTACTGTTCGACATCTGTCTATTCCTTCATCTAAAGTATCTCTTCTACCTTACCACATTCTTTCTTCTTATACTTTTTTTTTATTCTACTTCATGTTCATAAAATTCTGGTATCTAACCAACACACATCTTTTTAAACTTGGGATAGAAGAAAAAAGTTTTCTTAAATGAAAAACTGTATATCTTAGAAGAGAACTTAGACATAACAGTCCTTTTGCTTCTGCTCAAGTGGGGTGGTGAGCATTAAAGCTACGGTTGCACTAAAGCTATCTCGTAACATTTGCTTAATCTTAGGAACACATGATTTTTATGGTGCCAAAATACAGTATTTCCTATAAGAATTTTAGATAGTCATATGAAAACAAGGATTTGCTAAATTAATTGATTTGAAGCACTTAAAGAACAGACAGCATATCTTCGTGCTAGAGAAAATAGATTAAAGGAAGCACTGTAATTGAAAAAAATAGAGGTAACTGCTCATTGTACACTAAAAAAGGTTAGATACATCTCGGATATCAGGCACATAACAATTTCAGTTGTTTAGAATCGCTAACTTTATTGCATAGATTTCTCAAAAATGTTAATCAGACATTGCAGGTAAAAGCTGTTAGTGGAAAATCCCTTGCTCACTGGATTGTTAACTTCCAGTTAAACAGTTTGGTGATGCAGACATTTTAAGTATTTTTCAGTGATCCACATATTCTGAGCTATAAAGGAATTGAATTTTGCTTGTACTAATGCATGTGATGGGAGCAAGATGGAAACTGGCATTTGTCCTTCAATGTTTTTTTTACAAAATGAAATGACACTCAGTTAACGCAATCTGAAAATGAAACAAAAAATCTTTCCAAATTATTGGAAAAGAATTGCTGTTTTTAAGAAGTAAACATGGATATATGATTGAGAAGTATCTATTTTTCTACCACCTCTTATTCCCTTTAATAGTGTAGCCTGCAGCCAGCCAGACATGATTTTGTGATAAAACTACTGTTATGTTTTGGTAGTGCTTAAGTAGTGGTGCCAGTCTCAGACTGCATATAAGTTAGGTCACATGGAAGTGAAAATCAATGTCCCTTCACCTGTTCTATAGGACAGGTTACATGTTTCTGTGTTTCAGGCAGTCTCTCTTTCCTCATCCTGTCATGCCTCTTTCATAACAGGAGTCTGAGCTCTCAAAATTGTTTTGTATTTTAGGTCCTTTATGTTGTTTAATGAAGGAGACCTATTTTATAGCACTTTAGACTGCGTTTTTAAATTCTCTCATTTCATTGTAAATGCTTCTCACTGTACACCGAAAATGATTTTGGAACTCCGTGAGAGGTATAAAACTTCAGGCTTACTGATATGAGTATTTTTATTTGTTCATCACAGTTTTTCCTCACAGAAGTAAGCGCTACAATGCCTGAGAAAACAGGTAATCCATAAAAAACCTCTGGTATTCTTCCAGTGTATTAAAAATAATATAATATGAATTGAATAATCAAAATTAACAGGAAATAAAATGGGTGAGTCATGAAGAAATCCAGTGGTTTAAAAACCATAATGAATTAGTACCTCAGTGAATATTTGACTTACTGTGGTGAGTTGATCCTGGCTGGACACTAGGTGCCCACCAAAGCTGCTCTATCACTTCTCCTACGCAATTGAACAGGGAAGAGAAAATATACCGAAAGGCTTGTGGGTTTAGATAAGCACAGGGAGAGGTTATTCACCAGTTACAACCATGGCAAAACAGGCTTGGCTGGGAGAAATTAGTTTAATTTATTACTAATCAAATCAGAGAAGGATAATAAGAAATAAAGCAAAATTAAAAACACCATGCCTCCCTTCTTCCTGGGCTTGTCTCTTAATTTTCTCTACCTCCTCCCCTCTCAGTGGTGCAGCAGGACAGGGAATGATGGTTCTGGTCAATTCACACGTTGTCTCTGCTATTCCTTCTTCCTAAGGGGGAAGACTTCTCACACCCTTCCCCTGCTCTAGCGTGGAGTCCCTGCCACAGGAGACAGTCATCCATGAACTTCTCCAATGTGAACTTCTCCAACATGACTCCTTCCCACGGGCTGCAGTTCTTCATGAACTGTGCAAGTGCGGGTCCCTTCCATAGGGTGCAGCCCTTCAGGAACAGACTGTTACAGTGTGGGTCCCCACTGGGTCACAAAGTCCTGCCAGCAAACCTGCTCCAGCGTAGGCTTCCCTTGCACAGGGCCACAGGAGCCTGCCACCACAGGCTGCAGGGGAATCTCTGCTCTGGTACTTGGAGCACCTCTTGCCCTCTTTCTGTGCTGACCTTGGTGTCTGCAGTGCCCTTTTTCTCACATATACTCACCCTCTCCTGGGTTCTGTTTCATAGTAGTGCTTTTCTGCCCCTTCTTAAATCTGTTATCCCAGAGACACTACCACCATCGCTGATGGGTTCAGCCTTTGCTAGTGGAATCAAATGGCGTTGGCTATATCGAATGTAGGGGAAGCTGCTGGCAGCTTCACAGAGGAGCCACTCTTGTAGCACACCCCCCGCCACTACCAATACCTTGCCACATAAACCAAATACACTAACATACATCTTCAGTCTGTTGAAAATAAGAAATACACACTTCACACTTTGTAGCATAGCGAGTGTGGAATTAATGGCTAAAATTAACTAGCGGGATTATGTCCAATAAATGCTGAAATTTGCTTCCTGTGATCAGCTGATTGAAACTGGTTCACCAGTGGTATTGTAGTCATTGCTTTGGCCTTAGTGGTTAAAATGCAGTCAATACAACAGCATCACATTCTGAAATTTCTGATGAAATGTATTATGACAAATCCCATTAGCTGTAGAGCTCAAAATGACTTTAAGCACCATTACCTCTGTGCCATTATATGCTGCTACAAGTGTGACAGGCAGAGACTCACCTTTGCAGGCTGATGCTTTTGCAACCCTCTTCTGTGCAACTGTGCTCGCCTGTGATTTTCTGCCTCCTGAAGGATGTTCAGATGAATGTCTGAATCATCACTGTGAATGTTCAAATTGTCAGCAAACAAGGTTGTCATGGTTTGAGGTCAGCCAGTAACTCAGAACCAAGCAGCCGCTCACTCACTCCCCCCCTTCCTTGCCCTGCTCCTGGAGGGATGGGGAGAATTGAAAGAATGTAACTCCCATGGGTTGAGATAAGAACAGTCCAGTAACTAAGGTATAACACAAACCACTACTGCTACCACCAATAATAATAATGATAAGGGAAATAACAAGGGGAGAGAACAGAACCACTCACCACCCGCTGACCAATACCCAACCTGACCTGAGCAGCGACCTAGCCCTTCTGGGTAACTGCCCCCAGTTTCTATACCGGGCATGATGTGCTGTGGTATGGAATACCTCTTTGGTTAGTTTGGGTCACGTGTCCTGTCTCTGCTTCCTCCCGGCTTCCCCTTCTCCCTGTCAAAGCATGAGACTCAGAAAGTCCTTGGTCAGAGTAAACATTACTGAACAGCAACTAAAACCATTGGTGTTATCAGCGCTGTTCCCAGGCCAAAAGTCAAAACCACAGCACTGCACCAGCTTCTAAGAAGGAGAAAAATGACTGCTACTGCTGAACCCAGGACAGTATCCACCCCTTATTCCATACCATTCACGTCATGCTCAGAACCCATATTTTTCAATATACCGTCACTCTTGTCTCATATATATATATATATATATATATATATATATGTATGTACACATCCACCCACCCACAAAGAGAGAGATATCATTCCTTAGTGCATGGACCAGTCCCTATAAAGGTGATGAGTTCATCCGGTCCATGATGTCGGGTTCTATCTCTTGTAACAGTCTTTCAGAGCAGGAGGCTGCATGCAGTGTTGGATTGTTGCCTGCTGATGACACTGTGGAACTCCTCTGGTCACTCCTGAGCTCGTCTGGTTTTGTCAAAGTTCATTCTCTGTTGGGATGATGGTCGGAAGGAAGTCAGGACCAATCACTGGTGACCTGAAGGCATCTAGTTGATGGGCTATAGGAGTGCTACATAGCAGGCAACAGCATACAATTGAGTTCATTGGCTGTTTTCTCCTAAAATCAAATCCCCTTGAGGTACATATCAGACTTCCCCATCTTCCCACATTACCCACCAAGTATACCTGGGTCCCTGAGCAAAAGCAATCCCACGAGTGGGTTTGTCTTTACCTGAAGCAGGAATAACCCAGACTGTCTTCCCCAGCAAATTCTTTATGTGCACCACAGGAACTTTGTCCCCCTCTACAGTATGTAAAAGTTCTGACTGGGCTGGGCCAACCGTTGGCAGATCCTCTGGTGTTGACCAACCAGGTGGCCTTTGGTAAGTGTGTATCCCAATGCTTGAAAGTTCCCCCACCCATTGCTTTCAGTGTAGTTTTTAACAGCCCATTGTACCGTTCGATTTTCCCAGAGGCTGGTGCATGGTAGGGGATGTGATATACCCACTTAATGCCATGCTCTTTGGCCCAAGTGTCTGTAAGGTTATTTCGGAAATGAGTCCCATTGTCTGCCGTGTCACCACAAAATCTGTTTCTCAAGGCCCAGGGCAGTGTTCCGGGCAGTGGCATGGGGCACAGCGTATGTTTCCAGCCACCCGGTGGTTGCTTCCACCATGGTAAGCACAAGGTGCTTGCCTTGGCGGGTTGGTGGGAGTGTGATATAGTCAATCTGCCAGGCCTCCCCATATTTATACTTCAACCATCGTCCTCCATACCAAAGAGGCTTTAACCGCTTGGCTTGTTTAATTGCAGCACATGTTTCACACTCATGAATAACCTGGGCAATAGTGTCCATTGTTAAGTCCACCCCTCGGTCACGGGCCCGTCTATATGTTGCATCTCTGCCCTGATGGCCTGAAGTGTCATGGGCCCACCGGGCCAAAAATAATTCACCTTTATGTTGCCAATCTAAGTCCATCTGAGCCACTTCAATCTTAGCCGCTTTATCCACTTGTTGGTTGTTCTGGTGTTCCTCAGTGGCCTGACTCTTGGGTACATGGGCATATACATGACGTACCTTCACCACCAGGTTCTGCACCCTGGCAGCAATATCTTTACACAGTGCAGCAGCCCAGATGGGTTTACCTCTGCGTTACCAGTTGCTCTGCTTCCATTGCTTCAACCACCCCCACAGGGCATTTGCCACCATCCATGAGTCAGTATAGAGGTAAAGTACTGGCCACTTTTCTCGCTCAGCAATGTCCAGGGCCAGCTGGATGGCTTTCACCTCGGCAAACTGACTCGATTCACCCTCTCCTTCAGCAGTTTCTGCAACTTGTCGTCCAGGACTCCATACAGCTGCCTTCCATCTCCGATGCTTTCCCACAATACGGCAGGACCCATCAGTAAACAAGGCATACTGCTTTTCACTTTCTGACAGTTTATTATATGGTGGGGCCTCTTCAGCACGCACCACCTCCTCCTCTGGTGACATTCCGAAATCTTTGCCCTCTGGCCAGTCCATGATGACTTCTAGAATGCCTGGACGACTGAGATTTCCTATTTGAGTTCATTGTGTAATTAGTGCAGCCCATTTACTCCATGTAGCATCAGTTGCATGATGTGTAGAGGAGACCCTGCCTTTGAACATCCAGCCCAGCACGGGCAACCGGGATGCCAGGAGGAGCTGTGCTTCAGTGCCAATCACTTCCGAAGCAGCTCGAACCCCTTCATAGGCTGCCAGTATCTCTTTCTCAGTTGGGGTATAGCGGGCCTCAGATCCTTTGCATCCCCGACTCCAAAAGCCGAGGGGTCGACCTCGAGTCTCCCCTGGAGCTTTCTGCCAGAGGCTCCAGGTAGGACCATTCTCCCCAGCTGTAGTGTAGAGCACATTTTTTACATCTGGCCCAGTCTGGACTGGTACAAGTGTTACTGCAGGAACTATCTCTCTTTTAATTTAAGAGCTTGTTGCTGCTCAGGGCCCAGTTTGAAATCATCCTTAGAATCATAGAATCATAGAATAGTTAGGGTTCGAAAGGACCTTAAGATCATCTAGTTCCAAACCCCCTGCCATGGGCAGGGATACTCACACTAAATCATGCCACCCAAGGCTTCGTCCAACCTGGCCTTGAACACTGCCAGGGATGGAGCATTCACAACCTCCCTTGGCAACCCATTCCAGTGCCTCAGCACCCTAACAGGAAAGAATTTCCTCCTTATATCCAATCTAAACTTCCCCTGTTTAAGTTTTAACCTGTTACCCCTTGTCCTATCACTATAGTCTCTAATGAAGAGTCCCTCCCTAGCATCCCTATAGGCCCCCTTCAGATACTGGAAGGCTGCTATGAGGTCTCCATGCAGCCTTCTCTTCTCCAGGCTGAATAGCCCCAGCTTTCTCAGCCTATCTTCATATGGGAGGTTCTCCAGCCCCCTGATCATCCTCGTTGCCCTTCTCTGGACTTGTTCCAACAGTTCCATGTCCTTTTTATGTTGAGGACACCAAACTGCACACTATACTGCAAGTGAGGTCTCACAAGAGCAGAGTAAAGGGGCAGGATCACCTCCTTTGACCTGCTGGTCACGCTCCTTTTGATGCAGCCCAGGATACGGTTGGCTTTCTGGGCTGCAAGTGCACACTGCCTGCTCATGTTCATTTTCTCATCAACCAACACCCCCAAGTCCTTCTCCGTAGGGCTGCTCTGAATCTCTTCTCTGCCCAGCTTGTAGCTGTGCCTGGGATTGCTCTGACCCAGGTGTAGGACCTTGCACTTCTCATGGTTAAACTTCATGAGGTTGGCATCAGCCCACCTCACAAGCATGTCAAGGTCCCTCTGGATGGCATTCCTTCCCTCCAGCATATCAACCGAACCACACAGCTTGGTGTCATCTGCAAACTTGCTGAGGGTACACTCAATCCCACTGTCCATGTCACCAACAAAGATCATAGAATCATAGAACAGTTAGTTTTGGAAAGGACCTTGAGATCATCAAGTTCCAAACCCCCTGCAATGGGCAGGGACACCTCAGACTAAACCATCTCACCCAAGGCTTCATCCAACCTGGCCTTGAACACTGCCAGGGATGGAGCATTCACAACCTCCCTTGGCAACCCATTCCAGTGCCTCAGCACCCTAACAGGAAAGAATTTCCTCCTTATATCCAATCTAAACTTCCCCTGTTTAAGTTTTCACCCGTTACCCCTTGTCCTGCAGTACAGAGATCCATACTCTCCAGTCTATCCCTAACATAAAGGGCAACTCCCCCTCCCTGCCTGCCGGGTCTGTCTTTTCTAAAGAGCCTTTAACCTTCCATTCCAACACTCCAGTCATAGGAGCCATCCCACCATGTTTCTGTGATGCCTATTATATCATACCCCCATAGACATGCAAACATCTCGAATTCCTCTTGTTTGTTCCCCATGCTACCGGTGTTTGTATAGAGGCATCTGGGCCGAGCTCCAAATAAAGCCAGCTCATTGGCTGGAGTGGCTTGAATATCTCTGCATTCCTCCGAGCATTTATTATAGGTGCTGGCAACTGACTGGGTGTGTTGTTCTTCTTCTGGGTCCATTGTTATTTAAATTATACCTCTGTCCTGGGTTCAGCCAGTGGTGGTACGTAACACTACACATAGAAAAAAGTCTCAGTCATAAGTAACACTTGAGCATCACACCTAAAATACCTAAGCAAACTGTGAAGGAAAAAAATGTCTTGTATTATTTTCTCCCCAGGTTGCTTCTGAAGATGCTGAAAGGAGCTACATTTCTAGCAGTAAGACATAACATTTCTGTCTGGAAAAAGAGAATATGTAATGAGTGCATTTAATCACTGCATTGACTTGAAATTGATTTGGAGATAAAATGACATTTGAATGAATCAAACTGCTATCTGATCCAGTGTCTAAACCAAGATGCTTCCGTTAACTGGAATGATGGAAACACTTTTTCACCATTATCATGTGAAAATCTTTATCAAAACACTTGTCAGAAATCAAGTCTTTCTTCATGTGAATGTGTACATGGGCTATAATGCAGTCAGTTAAGAAGTACGCTGTGATATGCCAAAAGCACAGGCGATTGTCTACCAGCAGTAGCATTTCTGCAACTTCTGAGTGACGCCCCTTTGAAATGTAACAGCAGGTAGTCCCATAAATCTTTGCTACATGGAACTAATCTTGTGTCAAATGATCTAGTCTCATTAATTTTACCTTTTCTCCCACACATTTTTAGTAATTTCTAAAGTTATAGTACAGTACCCGCCTGAGCTGCCTATGTGGGAACCCACTGGACTGAATTATGTTTATCACTACCTTAGAAATCATGCTGACTTCAGAATTTGACCAATAACGTTTGAAGAAAAAGTAGTTTTCACAGCTGAGGAAAAAGGAAGCAGAAAGCAAATTGTATTATTTTCTGTATTTCTATTTGGAAAGACAGAGCCCTGAGATTTTATCCAGTACAGCTATATTGACATCAAGCACCAACTGCAATAGTCCAGAATTATAACTCTTAAAGAATTCTCCCGATCAAAATTTTTTCTATGGTAAGAAAAAGAGTATCTTTAAAGAAAATATCCAGTTGTCTAAAGATGGCTGATTTTGAATTGGTCATAACTCTTTTCCTCTCTCATACCACATTTCTCTTTTAACTGTTTTGTTTTTTTTTCATAGCTAAAAATATATATATATCCATATATTAAAAAAAAATAAATCCCCCTGAGCAAAGCTTTGTAAGGTGGCATTCCAAATTTCAAGATTTGGAGAAGAAAGCGCTTAAGCCCTGCCCCTATGGTAACCATTTCACCAAAATGCACACTGAAATGTAATCTTGCTGAGATCAGTGTACCTAATAAGGCATAATCTGTTAAGTTTGTTTTACATTATTTCTTCTGTTTACATAGGCTAAAGATGTCTGAAGATGCTGTGCTCTTGACACACCCATGGCAAAGTGGCAACAGGTTTGGTTTATTGATGGGAAGCCACCCAAGCCTGAATATGTATTTCTTATGTGACCCTTCTTCTGCACACACACTCTGCAGCCTCAGGCTGCCTGGTTTTTGTTACTTTTAAACTCTATTAAGTTTGGACAATTCATTGTTTTGGCTAGATTTCTCTTAGCTTTTGGAAACAATGAGAAAAAAGTGGTAGCAGCAGATGGCACATTTTGCTTCTGACTGCTTAGTGGCATGGCAGAGGTTTTTGTGAAAATCTGACTACACCAGACATGCTCAACGCTATTAGAATGATCATTCTCTCTCATTTTTAGGGTACCCTGGGCCAATCTGTTTATACTTTTGGGCTTAGAGAGTCTTAGTTTTACAAATGATAGAAATATCTGGTTTTATGAACCTCACACAAAGCATAAAATAAGTTGTATATTTCAGCCCAGAGAAATGCCAGTCACATAAATAATGTATTTATTCTTATACTATCTTCTAATACATTGATGTGAAAGAAAGAAAGATTTATCTGCATTTTTATGTATCTTAACTCTTTCCTGTGACAGGTGAAATACAAAATATAGTGTATCTGCTTGGAGAAGTCAGTATCTAGAACAGTGTCAAGATTCCATCTCATGTACTAGCCCTCTGGAATCCACTGTATGCCTGCGCAACTGTGCTGATACAGAATATAATCGGCTCTGATTTGGAACTCCGTGAAATATTGCTGGGTTATTAAACACATCTTCCAGAAGACTTTTTGTATCTGACTGAATTTCTGTTCATACATAAGAAGTAGCCTGTGCAAAGTAGCCAGTTCAGCAGGAGTTAAGCTAGTAGTGGGAACAAAAAATGGTTTAGTCAAAGAAAGATTTTAAGTAACATATTATACTGCAAATTATTGTCCTTAAAGATGTGTAACAAAGTATGACACATTCCTGTTTCTTTGTTTACTCTTTTCCCTAAAAATAATTGCCTGTCAGATTTTGAATTTGTTTGGCTTCAGATCGAAAATAATTTCCAAAATGTTCTACTCTGTTTTGTTATAATACAAAGCAGAAATAAACAAACATCATCACCTTATCACTGTGTTAAGTTTAAATGCAAATTGGGCCCATGCTAGGGCATGCAAGAAATCATTTGCTTCAGTCGACTCCACAGCACAAGATTGGAGTTTTCATGGGGAAGCAGATGTAAAAATCAGGGACTGTAACTCAATAAATTGTATTAGCAAGAATCTGTCTTTATCTTCCACATAGTCTCAGTCACTTAGATACATTCCCAATGTGAAAGTTGCAATTAATATAGGCATCTCTTTTTCTGGCAGTCCATTAACTGTAATAAAGAAATGCGGTCGGGTTTTTCAGGAAATATCAGGTGTGTCTTATTTTCCTCAGACAGAAGTTATCTGTAAGGCCCATGCTTGATTGTCTTACTTAGCAGGATCTGTTAGGGGTGAAAAAATGTGCTTTTACAGTGGTCTTCTTTTGTCTCTCTGGAGTGAATATGAGTTTTGAAAAGGACAGTGAAATGAATGTGTTTTCTGTGAGTCTGTAAGTCTGTGTTTCTTTACGTTCATTGTGAACACATATTGAAAAAACAGATTGTACAGACAACATTTCTAATGGTCAGGGGAATACAGAGATGCCTTTGATAGTTTTCCTTAGCTTCTTGTGAATTATAGGGATTGCATCTCATCTCTTGATGATTTCCTGGGTTGCTGTCAATGCCTTTTTGAGAATGCTCAGTTCTTAAGGAAGCCAGCATCCATAGTCAGCAAATTTGTGTAGCTGATGAAATCCACCTCGGAAGATAACAAATATTTGTTAATACATCCAACATCTTCAAGTCTTTGCAGGAGAAATTGACATCCATACCTCATTAATAGTTGTGTCAATTAACACTGGCACTTAAAAGTTAAAGCTTTATAAGTTAAAACTTTATAGTTTTAATTATAAGCTGAATGGTCTTTCAGAGTTTAGTATCTTTGTCATACTGTGCAATGTATTACAGCTTTTTTTGTAATTTGCTGGGTAAACTCACCATATCCAGCTGCTGAAGTCTCCAGACTAAACTCTAAGAGTAACGTCCTCTTTAAGCATCTTCCTAAGGAGAGAAGTAGCATAAGGGAAAATTACACAACAGAGTAGTTATTCATAATAAATGTAACAGGAGTGGACTTGTATTTTCACTCAAATTAATGATGAAAATTGTAAGATGATGGGAAAAGATGCATGGATGTGCAAGAATGATGCAATGTACCAAACATATGAGCTATATTTTAAAAGCTAGACTTCTCATCTTTAAATTTAAATAAACCTAAAAATACGTTCAGGAAAGTGAAGTATATAAAGTGCTTTCAGGATGCTTTTTCAGTTTTGAGACTTATGATATACCAGACTTTATAAGTTCGTTAACTCATATAAAGTATTACTTTTATCTTTAAAAATATATGTCACTGTAAAAAGTATTGTAAAATATCTGTAGAATCTGGCAGAAATATTTTAAAAAGATCAACACATCCAGACAGATTGCTTGAATGAAATTTCTATTGCAGTTAAGCAATCATAACTGTGACATTTCCTTTTTGTCCTGTAACAGCAATATAAATATTAAGTTTCATAAACTTGTCCTTATTATAAGTCCTCATGCATACTCTTACTCTAAATTATTCAGTGGTTGATACAACACGACACTGTGTAGAATTTGTATTTTTTGAGGACACTACACTGGTTCATATGTGTAATAAATGTGACAACAAAGCGAGGAATGATGGCGAAATTTACTTTTTCAAACAGGCATTTAATCTGTTCAATAAAACTTTACTATCTAAAACGACTATGAGTTGTGTCTGATTTTGTTGCTACTGGTATTTCACACGGCCTCTAGGAAGATTGTGGCTAGAGTACCTTGTACTCTGCATGAAGCAGCAGTCTTCAGATCAATCCCAGTTTGCAAAGTGCTGGTGACTGCTGTGGGTGTAGCAATGGGAAGACTCCTGGGTTTCTCCTTACTTAAATACCAAAGCTGCTTGTCTAAATGGAGATGTGCAGGTGCCTGAATTCTGCTGGCAGTAATGGATCTTACCAATGCATGATGGTGACAAATTCTGCCTGTGGTAACTGAGAGCAGGGCTTTTCAAAACAGGCCATGCATAACTCTGGGATGTCCTATATAGCTCTATATCCCTTCTCGCTCATGAAATGAGTGACTAGTTTACAGTTCGATACTGCTTTTTGTTAGCAATTCAGGGCAATATATGCAGTTAAAGCAGAGATAACAGGAGAAACAGTGTGAACCAGCAAAACATGCAGAAAGGGACTCGGTAGAGCTTTTCAGGCAGGCTGTTCAGTTTTTCCTTTTAATTCTGCGCACCCAGTGCAGGATGAATTAATTTGGGTTGGTTGGTTTGTTTTTTTTTTCACTTTTTTTTCCCTTCCTGTGACAGAAAGATCCAACTCCCTTTGAAAAGCTGAGTATATTTTCCATTTGTTTGCTGTTTTGCTCACGTCAGCATGAAGGCAGAAAGTGTGGTTATTGGAGCTGAATCCCTTCAGAGTTCACCACTGATGTCGCTGAACAAAGTAGATCTAAATACAGCTGAACCAGAAATAAGCTTCTCTCACCAGAGGAGAAGGAAGAGCATGGTTTGTGTGAGACTTTTTGAAAACTGGAGTGGTCTTGTCTCTTCTGCTTTATCTTGTTTAAAGAAGTCCCTAAATGAGGCTGATTTCAAGAGGTCCCTGCACAGATGAGGATGTGATGTGTTCCTGAGAACACCTTTTCCTTCCCAGTCAGGGAGTTTGCAGCTGACATGTAAGTAGAGTCTTACCAGGATTTAAATTGAATGGATTTATTAGTTTGAAATAAATGGCCTTTTTGTGTATTTATGCATTTTTAA
Source organism: Pezoporus flaviventris (assembly GCF_033815535.1). Taxonomy (NCBI): domain Eukaryota; kingdom Metazoa; phylum Chordata; class Aves; order Psittaciformes; family Psittacidae; genus Pezoporus; species Pezoporus flaviventris. Next base: position 57,531,777 of record NW_026892555.1, read on the forward strand.
GTTATGGGTCTGTCTCATTAATTTGAGTAATGATCCAGAGCTGTGCCTGAACCGTTTTCTCTGTTTCACAACAAACTGAGGTTAAAGAAGAGCTTCTGATAAGCCACAAAACCCAAGCAATGCTTTTACCAGATGCCTGGTTTCAGCCACCAGGCTGTTTGCCCTTGCCATGCCTATCCCATTCCTGAAGGTAGCCTTGCCCTGCTGATGCAGATCAGTGCCTGAAGCTTTTTTCTGCTAACTTTCCCTTAGACTATCATGTCCCATTTATTATTTCATGGTAAAAAATCCTTTTTGTGTTATAATAAACATGAGCATGAGAATGTGTCTGTCACCTATCGATTAATCAGATTTATCAAGAATAATGATTATTAGAACATAATAAGGCAATATCTTAATAGATTTTGGATAGCTGTAGAAAAATCTGTATTTTGCACAAATACATAATTAAATAAAACTGAAAACTGGTACTAAAAAGCATTAGGTTTTGTGTTTTCAGTGCTTCCTTCTGTATTAATGCTTCTTAAAGGACAGGAAAAAATGAGGTTTGACATTACAGGCTGGTGGCTCATGTTACCAGGTGTGCTTTTTGCCATTATGGTTTTCTGGTACACAGTCTGACCTAATTGCCTGTTTTTTTTCTGCTGCTTTTTTTTCATATGTTTCAGAATGGAATGATGTGGTGTCTAAAAGTAGAATTGAAGACTCTTGCAGGTCGTCATCATTTTTTCTTCTCTTTCCGTCTTTTGTTAAGCATCAAGACGCACCTAGTCTGAAAAAGCAGTGTACTATTTCCACCGTTTCCCTGAGCTGAGCACTAGAGGGCACTGCGTACTGACAGTAATTTCACTTCCCGATTTTCAAAGCTGCGCATACAGCTTATTTGAAAATCCGCTCTGAGACTGGCAGCTATTAGCTCTGTTTGCCTTATCTATAGCAAGATATATTTTTTTAGAATAGGAGAATGAGTAAAAAAAATTCAACCACTGAGTAATAAGAAAAATACACTCTATTATAGTAGTGACTATAGATATTAGCAAAATTTAAAATTATTTAGTAGAATGCTCTATAGCAAATATATCTTTAATATAGCATTTTTATTCATAATTTAGCCTAATACACACCATAATCTTGCATCTGTATACTTCTGTAATGCTGATACACATCAAAAAGCTAGTATTTTCTGCTTGGTTGTTCCACTGCTTCTATTCCCTTCTTCCCTCCCTCCCTCTCTCCCCCTCCCCAGTCCAGACCTCCTAAATGGTTTTAAAAATAAAATGCCTTGGAAAGTTCTGTGGACCTTCTAAAGTGTTTGTAGCCCTACCTGAAAGATGTGGGAATATATGCTTTTACTCACAGAGATTTGCTTGCCTATTGTCAAGAAAAATGTGAGTTTGCAGGTCTTAGCAGCAGACAGATTGTCTAGAGAGTCGAAAAGCTTCACATTTACCAGGAGAGGATTACAGACAGTACAGATCAGGAATGAAATATTATCAGGTAAAGTAATTCACTGTTTATCAACTTTGGCACACAGGACACCCTCTGAAACCGTCCTTACATGCTTTGTTTGCCCTAACCTGTAGAATAAGTTTTCCAGCAGTGTACTGAGGAGGAAGAGGTGCTGTTCAGTGTAATTGAGTCATGTGCATAGTGTCATCTGTGGCTGCAACTGCAAGCTTTCAGTTAGGCGGGGTTGCTCTTCTGGGGCCTTACATAGCTTCAGTTTATGTAAGTAGGTTTTGAATATAATGAAAATGATGAAATGCATCATTTCATAGGAATTGTTAACAAAGGGATATGGATAAACAGAGGACATATCCTCCATCATTAGTAGGATGTTATAATAATGAATTATCATCTAGGTAATAAAAAAAAAAAAGGAAAAAGTATATTTGAGACATGAAAATTTAAATGTAGCTCTAATGAAGACATCCAGAACATTAAACACAAAACTGCAGACAGTATAAGTGCTTGCACTTTTTCTTATTGCTATTCATTCCTCTGTAAGTGCAACTCTATTTTATCCTTGAAAGTCATAGAATGTCATTCCTAGTATCAGCTGATGTCTGTTTCTTACAGGAAAAATATCTGACCTGAAAAATATTTTTATAATATTGTAAAATATTGTATTATTCTAATTACTGAAGTTACTGGTTGTTTCAGTACAATATTTTTTTCCACTGTAACTTAAGAAAACAGTGAGTTTATTTTTTTCCTCTTCTCTTTTTTTTCTCATCTTCTTTTCTTTCACACACACAGGCAAGGATGTTTAGGTCTATAGGTAAAGGTTCTATAAAGCACCTTGAGTTTGTTGTTCTGGTTTAGAGGTCTTGTTGTGCTTGTTTTGGATGCCCATCTTGACAGAATTCAAAGAATCATGGAATCATCGAAGTGTTGAGGTGAGAAGCGACTTCTGGAGGTTATAGAATGATTCAATCTGGAAAGACCTTTAAGATAGTTGAATCCAACTGTAAACCTACCACTGCCAAGCCCACTGCTGTGGCTGGTCCCCAAGCAGAGCACCAGCTGCCTGCAGCAGCCCTTACTTCTTGTTTCCTTCAGAAGGGGTTTCTTTTAACCAAATACCTCCTCCTGTCCTTCAGGGCTAGAGAAAGGGCTCAGAATCCCTCGGTACAGCCATGCTGTCCGGGATGCTGGCTGCCTCACAGAGGCGAGAGGCAATGCCTCTGCTGTCACCAGGGGGAGCTGGCCTCCCTTGCCTCCTCATTGCATCAGAGAGGTGCCCAAGGTCATCTGATCCAGCCCCTCTGTGCCTAAGCAGGGTCACTTAGAGCTGGTTTTTCAAGACCATGTCCAGATGACTTTTGAATATCTCCAAAGTGGAAGACTCCACAAATTTCCTGGGCAAGTGTGCCATTTCTCGGTCACCCTTACAGTGATAAAGCATTTTCTGATGTTCAAAGGCAACGCCCTCTGTTTCACTCCTGTCAGTGGGCACCACTGAGAAAAGCCTTGCTCTGTCTTCTTTACACCCTCCCTTCAGGTATTTCTGCATATTGGTCAGGTCACTCCAGTAGATCAGACCTATTCTTAAGAGCTTGATTGCAGAATCTGGCTGAACTGGGAAAAAATCCATTTGTTATTGTATTCTTGATCCCCTGCTAGGCCAAGGTAAATGTCATACAAGGTATTGACATTTCAATTTATATTAGACTATGAACTAGTTCAGACAAAAAGTAGAAGAAAACACACTGAACTGTGTCAGAATGGAGTCTCCACTCGAATCCTTTGTGTATATATTTTGCAAATGTCTGCCAGCCTGTATATTTTTAGCACACAGTGAGTAAAATTTAAAGAACAGTTCTTATGCAACAATAAGCTAAGAACCGGAACTGACTGCTTTTGAGATCTGACATGTAAAGCTGGAATGTTGATGATGAAAGTTGTAACTGCCGACACACTGCAGCTGTTTCAGATAAATCAGCAAATAAGATCCCATGACTCTTAAAGGTTACAGCTTACTGTCAGTAAAATTGTAATTACAATTGTAATTGCATAGTGTGTTTCTGAGTCCTACTGTGCATCCAGACATGTTTTAAAGGAAATGCACTGCTGTTTTGAGCATCATTATTACATTGACTGGCATTGTGTTATCTAGACACTGTTTTCTGCAGGACATAAAACTGAGACTGGGAGGACTGCACAGAAATACACAGTTTTTCCAAACCAAATTGCTTTTTAGGATTATCATTGATACTAAACATCATATTGGTTCTAATAATTTTTTTTCTGAACAAGAATATATATGCATATATGTATATACTCTATACATTCTGCATTCTATTTTTGAGAAGCAAACATCATTATTACTGTAAGTCATTACTCTGCTTTATTCAATTCTGTCAGACATGAAGCTAATGTAACAATACTTACAATTAGAAAAAAATAAAATTCTCATAATTAAAATATGTAAAAATTGTCTGGTTAGACGATAGACACAAATTTCATAAGCTATTGAAGTGTGGGTCCATTATTGCTACTGATTTTTGTGTAGTTATACATCTTTAAGTGAAGAGGCATTGACTTAACTAAGCACATTAATAAGCCAGGACCTTTTTCCCTCTGTAGGCAGGTACTAATGTCCTGTTTTTTCATAATATATGAGTGCAGGTGCAGTCCACATCAACACACTCAGCTTATTTGGGATGTGCAGTTGTTCCCCTCTCCTTGGGGATATATAACTATAAAGTACAATGTCAGCTTTTGTTTTAAATAAGAAGCCCTTATCATTTTCTTTGTGAAAAATAATCTTTAACCAATAAAATGTTGTAAACCTGCTTACTAGGGTTGAGCTTCTTGCTCTAATGTGTTATTCTCTAAATTTCAAGGCTTAGCTGTACTCTCGGAGATTCTTCAAAGTTCTTTTTGGCATGCTGTTGAACTTTCACAGCATCTGTTGATGTTGGAAAGAAGCATCAATTAAATTCACACTTATAGGGAGTTTATAGTATCTGGCAATAAGCCCACAATTTTTTTTTTTTCTAAAAGCAAGACTGATTTTTAATTGATTTTAAGCTTTACTGCAATGTAAGAATACCTCAATATTCTCCATGTATCTTAGTAATTTTATTGTCTCTATTTCTCCCACTGTAAAGCAAGCGTAAAATCTTATCTTATGCCCTGGACAGGATACAGAACAGTCACTGTCACAGTAGCTTACTGTCATTTTACTTTGTAGTTGAGACAGGCTAAGAAATCATAAGCCATACTTTTTGGCTTTATTCTCATGTCCTTTAAAATACATCAGAATTTATTTCCAGTTCTATGGACAAACCGGAGACAATATCTGAGATACATTGCAGGAAATCAAGCTTTGCAGTTGCACAGGTTGAAGAAAATTCCTGACTTGTTGAGATTCCTGTGTATAATGGTGCGTATAATAGGTTAAAAAAATCATACTGACACGCATTCCAGAAGGGGAAGGCAGCCCTTCGAATAGTCTTGAACAGTTGTATTAGTAAAGATGATGGAAGTGAAAAACTTTCACTGAGGTCAGACTGCATGTGACAAATGTGATGTGTTTGTTATGAAACAGGAAAAGTTGAAACAGATGAACGTAGTCACTGAGAGTTTTACCTTCAGCTCCTTACTTAAAAAGGCGTAACATTTAATGTTAATGTATTTAGAATCATGCAATCAACTAAGTTGGCAAAGAACTTAAAAGATCATCAAGTCCAACCTTTACCCCAGGACAGTGAAGTCCAGCACTAAACCATATAACTAAAGGCCTCATCTACATGGTTTTTGAACACTTTCAGGGATGGTGACTCCACCACTTCCCTGGGAAGCCTGTTCCAATACCTGATCACCCTAGTACAATGTAATATGATTGATTTTTAAGAAGTAGTTTGGAACAAAATTTTGTGCGGGTATTATTGCTATGTGCACCTACAAAATTGTGTCTGTACTTCCACACACATCCAAAATTCAATACAATTAATGTAATAGATATCAATCACATTCTTAGTTTGTGAGTCATCATATTACTAAATGAGTCTTCTCTTTTACAGCTATTTTTGAGTTCTTAAATTTAGCACAGAGAACAACTCAAAATCCAGAGTAAACGATTGCTAATGCTTAGGATATGCACACAACTGCTACCAAAGTTCATTTAGTTCTTCAAAGCTCTATTTAACAAATTCCCTTTAAGGAATTCTTTTTGAGACATCCAGTTGTGTGAAGGTATAGTGGTCATTAGGAACAAGGTTCAGTCTAAGGTAGCACAGGATAATAGCCTTTATATTTTTTTAAAAATCAAACAGAAATTGATCTAACTGCCCTTTGTTCTCTTCTATTTCATAGAATTGTAGAACGGTTTGAGTTGGAAGGGATCTTAAAGATCACCCAGTTCCAACCCCCTGCCATGGGCAGGGACACCTTCCACTACGTCAGGTTGCTCAAAGTCTCATCCAATTTGAAGAAATGACATCCGATACAGCTCCACTTAGTGCTTTTCAGGCCAGACCTGGAATACTGTGTTTAGTTCTGCTCTCTACACAAAAAATACATGGATAGGTTGGAGAGAGTCCAGAGAGGGACCACAAAGAGATGCTCAAAGGATTGGGAAGTTCTATGAGGAAAAGCTGAGAGAAATGGATTTGTTCAGCCTTAAGAAAAGAAGGCTTAAGGGAGACCTTATCACAATGTTCCAGTATTTGAAGGGTGTTTACAAAGATGAAATTTTTTTTACAAGGAGTCATGTGGAAAACATGAGGAGTAATGGGTGCAGATTACTTCCAGTGAGATTCTGATTGAACACAAGAGTAAAATTTTTCACAATGAGAACAATCAATCAGCCATTGGAATAATCTCCCCAGAGAAGTGGTGGATTCCCCAGTGATGGACACTTTTAAGATTCAGCTGGACAGGGTGCTGGGCTATCTTTTCTAGACTGTGCTTTTACCAAGAAAGTTTGGGCCAGGTGACCCTTGAGGTCCTTTCCAACCTGGTATTCTGTGATTCTATGTTTTCGTTAATCATTTAATGCTACCAGACAGTCATCCTTTTAAAGTGAATAAACTTAAGTTACAGAAACCAGTTCTGTATTGAATAAACGGCAATCATATTCTTGAAGATTGTTTATCCTTACTGGTTGATCTTAGAAATATGCTAGGCTGGTTTTAACGACATCTAAATTGCTATTCAATTTCTGAAGTACAGAAAATAAGGCGGTATCTACAAAGCCCTTCTATGCATTACATGTAGGTAATTCAGGTGTGATAAACAAGAAAACATTAGTAAGACAACACTTCTGATAGCAGAAGATGGATGATGATATTGGCAGCCATTTAAACAGTTGTAAAATGTGCCTATCAAACAGAATTGTTCCAGCCCTGGGACCATTTTACCTGCAAAAGTGAGCAAGTAAATCACATGAGACAGATTCCATTGACTTTGCAGAAAAAGGAAAGACAAGCCTTTTTTATTGCTATTGATGTTTGCTCTTATTGACTGTTTGCCACAGACTCAAGTACCACTAGACACATAAATACAAGGAGAACCTTGTGTGTGTCCTTTATTTGACTAGGGGAAACAATTTGCAATTTACATCCAAGAGATCTGCAGGGTTCCTCCAACACACAGAACAGTTTGAGAAGAGTATGCTGAGAATTGGTTCAAATAGTCCTCCTGTCCTACAAAGTCCTTGCTGAGTTCAAAGAGAATGTTTTCCTTTATAGTGCAGAAGAAAACATAAGACACTCCATCGCTGTGATTTCACTGCCTGAATTATCTCTGAACTTTCCTAAGTCATAGCCTGGTTTAGTTTGTTAATGTCACACTTCGTGAAGATGCTAGGGCATTGGGACACCTTATAAAAGACTGATGCAGGAATTCCCTCATATCTTTTTGTGGGAAAAACAGTGCTAATAAAAAGTATTCAACAGGAGAAGAAAATGAAAAAAAAAGTAACAGCCTGAGTGATTAATAGGAAGAATCTTTCTGAATGATCAAGATACAACTCAGAATCCATTAAAGTAATACAACTCTCAGCTGTCATATCCTTCTCTAGAAAACATAGAGGAGCTCACAGTTCCAGAAGGGGTAATAAACTTCAGCTAGTTTAGCTCTGGAGGTAATACCTGTGATTGCTTACCAGGGGTTCCCTGTCCAGACTTCTCAGAAGGTTCATTACAGTGAGACCACCTAGGGATTGATTAATAGCAAACACAGCCAGGACCACAGTTGAACTTCTTGGAATAGAAAGTGTGTTTTTTGAAATTAATAGCTTTCTTAATTAATCATTATTTTACATAAGCCTCAGCTTGTTTCAGAATATCTTTACAAGTGTAAAACTTACCTGTGCTACCCACAGTAAAGCAGTTATGGTATATTGCATGCTATACAGATATAATATGATAACTGAAATATAATTTACATAAAAAGCTAAATTTTTTACTTTTTTGTTATTTATTTATTGTCAAATCTTAAGCACTTGAAAGAAATTAAAACTGAAAAGAGATTCCAATTCAACTTTCATTTGCTGATGAAATATTGCATGCTGGAATTATGATGGAATACAGTGAATCATTACAAAGCATAATGTAAGCTGAGATTTGTTAGCACGGTTAGGCAGCCCATATATGTCTTTTGGGAAACTGAAAATAAGTATAACATAACCTCAGATACCACAATGCAATAAATGTAAGCAAATTGCTTTCTTTTTTAAATTTTATTTATTTTATTTTAATTTACACCGCTGATGTAATAGAAATAATACTGTAGCAAGAATAACTAGTCCAGTCAGGTCCAATTATGTTACAATCAGTAAAAAACATGGGCTACTGTGAGGAAAAGAGCATGCAGGTTCAGGTGAGTTATCTGAGCTAAAGTGGTTTTCTCCTCTGCAGGGACACATGGCAAGCATGCCTTTGTGTTTAAAAAGAGAATGGGCAAATTTCAGAGCGAGTGTGATTTTGTTGCTGCAAGAATTATAAATTGAAACCTTGAAATATGGAGCTCTATCTACTCTTGCAAGGTTACACTCCATTGACTTCACTTGATACTTGCTTTACTGAGATCTAGTCAAATAGATTTTAATGCAGACTATGTAACAGAAAAAAAAATTGATTTCTGCAAAGCTGATGATAAAATGCTGTTATTTTAAACACATAGGGTGTATTGAAATTCTTTCTCTCTCTGTGAAAAAGTTTAGATGACACTGGTCTTTGCCATATTCAATCAGCTCACAGTTGTTAAGTGGCTATTCTTAAGTTGCTTTTATTTTTGTCAACCTGTTTGCTTGCCTGTTGCTGGTAGGAGAGCTTTCTAGTCATGCCATTCTATTCTGAAGAAAATCAGTAAGAGGCATAAATAAAAGATGGCTCAAAGCATCTTGCAGATAGTGTTTGTCCCAAATAGAATAGTATTTGGGGCATTTGTCATTGTAAGTAGAAAGGGTTTATGGCCCTAAGAGCAGAGGTCAGAGACTACATATACTTCCGCATTGCACATAGCCATCATTTACAATCTCACTGGAGTGTGAAACGGTAGTCAGATTTTGTTGGTTTTGTTTTACTTGGCCTCTTCTCATTTAATACATTTTATGTACCAATACAAAGACTGCAATGGAACTTTCAGATTTCTCTTTTAAGTGATGTGTCACTATGCTGTTCTGCAAAGGTATAATGCTGAATGATTTGCACTGTTCTGCCTTGGGGAGTGGGGAGTGAAATAATAAAAATCCCAGGTTGTTAGACTGAGCTTTTATGAGCCTCCAGGTATGTCAATGTTTCACATTTAGCACAGGTCTCAAAGAAATATCTGTTATATGTTCAGCTGATAAAGTCAAAGAGGAGTAGATACTGATTGAGCAAATGAATTAGAGCAGCCTGAGGCTTGGGAAGATTTCAGTGCTGCCATTCTGTGTGCTGTTTAAGCTAATGATGTTTGTGAAGGTAATTCTGGGTTTGACTAAGTATTCACTGAAGATAGCAGGAGCCCCTCTGTCAACTTTAGTGGCATTTCAAATTGGCTCATAACTGAGACAGGGGGAAAAGCCAGTTGGGGAGAAATCTTCCTAGGTGTTTTCATTGCTTACATATGTGTGTGTTTATGTATGTAGAAATATATAAAAAATGAAATCTGTCTTTACTGTTTGTATGGAATCAGTTGCCTGATCCCCATAAGAATAAAATTTATTCTTTCTTGCCCCTTGTTTTTTTGGTGTTTCAGATTTTCACTAATCATAGCAGTGGTAAGTCTTAACAAATTGAAACCAAATACAGTATCATAGCAATAAGGGTTTGTGGATCTTTATGTGTGTACATAAATGGGTTGTTTAGACTGCTCCATTCTTGCAGAAGTTAATTGGGAGCCTGAATGTATATGTAGAGATGAAGCTTCCTGAAAGTTATCTTCTCAATCACATAATCACCTTTCAAAGACTTGCAAATATGCAGTATCTATTGTTTGACAATTGAAAAACTTGACATAAATATTCACATTTTAGACCTTTGCCAATACTTGAATTCTACAGCCTCGCTTGTCACACCAGCAGAGCCGTACACTGAAATTAGCATAACTGCAAATGTTCCAGCTGGGCCTGTAACAGAGATTTACAAATACCATTTCAGCAAGCAGTGGCTAGAATCCCACTGAAGTTTTTCTAAAAAGACAAAAGGCTTATATTCAGCCCCTTTCCCTTGTAGGTCAGAAGATAGCTAGCGAAATGACCTAGAAATTCCCTGAAGAAATGAGTTGAAAGGGAAAACTTTGTATTCTGATCAGGGTGGGTACAACCCAAACAAATATTCTATGGGAGAAAACAAACTAATTAGGAATTTTGAAACAGAACACCTGCAGTACCTGACAGGCCCCTTCTACTGAACTGCATGATGCTTTCCCACATAGATCTTCCCCCTAATTGTGATGATTTATTTTTATTCAAGAGCAGTTAAACTTCATTGTTATGCTGCCTGCTCAGCACTGCTGTTGCCTGGAGGCTGCTAGGTCTTAAACCTCAAATCCATTAAATAAGAAATTGTAAATAGTGGCATGAAACCTTGGAAGAATTAATGGGAATGTAAAGGAAGTATTATAGTTTAAAAGTGGAAGCTATAAACATGAGCACAGGTAACCTCTGGAACATGTGTGGGAGAATAGTATCTGTGGGGTCAATTTGTTACCCCTTTAATAATATAACTATGAAACCTAGAAAATCACATCCACTTAAAAAATATTTGGAAAGCGTTTTATTCCCAAATACCTGATAATTCACCTTTTTAGTGATGTAAGCTTTTCCTGTGAGGTGAAAGTTCTCTCCTCCTTTCTCTTCCCAAAGTCAGTTAGGGAATAAATATATCAAAACCTTCTGAAAAGACCTCACAAGCTTTATAAGTGCCTTACTTTGCAAAAGAGTCAGCTAGTTGTGTCTTCCATGGATTTCAGCTCAATTAGTGCATGCAGATTTGTTTATGGTTTGTCAAGTTTCTTGTCACTGCAATGGTTCCACAATTAAAAGATTATGCAGAGGACATCTTACAAAAATTTTGTTATAATCTAACTTGGAATTTCAGCTCATCTGAAGTGAGAAAGGGTGACTTTGGTGCCAAAGCAAGTTGTGCAAAATTACAGACCAGCTTTTGGGTGTTGCGTGTGGCCGTTTCGTGTGAGATACTTTAGGGCTGTCAAACTGTACTCCCTATGTCAGAGGTGCCTCCAGCTCTCTCAGGATTAGGTAATGAAACTGGAGGGTAATGCTGTGGCATTCTGTGAGAGCCATCCTGCACCCAGAGGAGGAGGGTCTTCCAGGGGGGCAGGCTACATCTGTAGCTGTTATGTTGATCCTTGGTGTATGATGCAGTGCAGCTTAAGAAAGTAGGTTGATCCTTGATGCTGTCCTGACTCTTTAGGTGGCTGAAGAAAAGACCACTGTTACTCCTCCCCTGTCTTACCTTATTAGTTCTTAGCTTGGATTTGAGAAGGTATGAGTTCATGACACATGTAGAAAAGTTACACGATACCATACAGCTGCCTTCAGATCAATAGCTTTCTATTGTAGCAGGATTGTTATAGTGAGATAAAATTGTTAGGCATAAACTGTGATCTCTTAAGTGGAAAGACTGGTTCAGATTTTTCTTGTGAATGTAATAAACATAATAAAATGCAAAACTATGTTACTAGAAATATTGAAATCTACAGAAATGAGCAGCTCTTAGTTTAACATTGATTAACACAAAAATCAGCCTCAGTAATGCTGAAACAGGAAATAAACCAGTGACAGGTCTGGGAGACCGAACTATGCTGAAATATGATGTTAAAGTTGGAGGCGGTCACATAAAAGGGAAAACAAAAATAGTAAATATCAAAAAAAGAACTGTTAACCTACACAAGAGGTGACAGAGACAGTGGTAAGAAGTAAAAAAACACACACAAGAAAGAAAGTGGCCATGCTTCAGAGATTGAAAATGGTACTTGAAAATAGAGAGAGAAGAATTAAAAAGACCAATATTACTGCATCAAGGGAAAACCATGAATAATCTGTGGTCAAAATGAAGCTTAGAAAAGTTTTAAACATCAGATAAGAAGAAGACTGTTGAGACTAAGCAGTGGAACAGAGAATCAAAGGTGAAGACTGATGCTAAGGTTGTCATGAGATTAGTACTTTAGTATAGACATTTTTTAATTATGTGAGGTACAAGAAATTGTGAGACAACAAATATTTAATAAATGGCCAGCATTATTTATTCATAGAGAGCAGAGCCAATGAAAAGGGAGAAAATAAATTTTCACTTCAGTATTCCTTACTAAGTATGTAGAACAGATGGTAAAGACAAACAAATCTCTTACATTGCAAGTGGACTTTATCATAGACAATTATAACCATAAAAAAAGAGTAATATAAAAAAACTGAGTAGTAGGCACACAATCTTATGCCCCAGGCCATAAAATAATCTGTAATTCTAATTTCTCCTGAAAGTAGGGATTATTTTATCAATATTTATATTGTAATAGTTCCATGCTCAAAATTCTGAACAGATGTTTGTGGTCTTTGTTGAAATACCTTATTTTCTCAGGATTTGTGATGCATCTCTGAGCCATTGTTTCTGAACCTCTCTGGAATAAAGCTTGATACTGACATATCTTCTCTGCCCTTTCTCCCACCAGGTGCCATCCCCTGATCTCTTCTCCAATCTCAACTTTTATCACTCCCTCCCTCCTGGGGTTCTGTTGCTTCTTTCTTGCCTGTCTTCATCCAGAGGCAAAAGCACAAAGAGGTTAAATAAAACCCACAAACAGTTTGCACCAGACACTGCTATATATCATGCCTTGCCTGTAATCTACTCCAGAGAATCCTTTATCAACCTGTGTAGTGACACTGGCCAGAAGCTTTATTCAGTAGGACAACATCATTGACTGATTTAAACTGGAAGGTGAAAAAAAAAGGTGAGAATTACAAATCTAAGCCTGTATATTTATCACCATCCTGCCCAGAATTTAAGATGAGAAAAAGATTGGAAAAATATTTTAGAGTTTTTAGAGGGTTTTTAAAGTTTTTCAGAAGTTTCAGAAGCTTTTGAAAATTAAAAAGAAAATTTCATTATTTAAGAAGATAACCAGCTGCAAGATACCAATCTGAAAACAGCAGTAGCTGGTAGGGTTGCTGTAAGCTTGGGATTGAGTCCCAGATATTATTTGTCATATATAACACAGGTTTCCTAGGAATCAGCTGTTAGGAACATAAGAACTGCTCAGTATTCAAGTCTTTTGGATCTTCCCTCAGAGGATACAGGCAACAAAGATGTTAGATTTTTCAGTTGCAGACTTCTTCCTGATGAATAGGAAGTACTTACATAAGAACCACTGCTGAAATGTGTTTTGGAAATGATTCCCTTGATAGCAACAATTTGAGAGCTGTTGAAAATTATGAGATAATAAATCAAAATAACTCCTGCTACAAGGAAAGTCAGAAAATCAACTGAAGCTCGGACAAACAGACATCAGTCATGTTTCTAGAGTAGAAGGTAGATCCCACCTGTTCCAAAATTCTACTTTCTCCTCTTTGTTTGGATTAGTTCAGCCTGGTGGCATTCCAAAAATGACAGCTGTGCCTAGAAATAGAGTTTGGGATGTTCATCAAGTCATTAATTGCATAGACATCATCAGTTACTGATTATTCTCATGTACAGGAGAAGAGGAAGAATTTATTCACCAGAGAAATTAGAGGTTACACAAATTCTAATCTCAAATGACTAAAGCATTAGCAAATAACTAAATAGTACCTATTTTATCTGGAGCAGTAACAGAAGCATTCACAATACTTTATTCATTATCAAACCACAAAAGTACTGTAGTATTTGGTGATTTTTTTCTGGAATAGTGGGTATGAAAAATACTTGGATTTGCTGCCATAGCTATATTACTCCATAATAAACTTTGCAAGATAAAGTAAGAACAGTTTTAAATAACACATACTATGCCATTTGAAAACTAAAACTTCACAGAGAGATAAGTCCATAAGGCAGGATTTTATATAAGCTTTAGAAACTTGTTGAAGCTCCTAATTTAACTGTAACCTTTCTTCAGCAGTGAAATCAAGTTTAAAGAGGACCTTAGAAATCCAACTCAACCTTTTTTTCTCAGCAAAACCTGTAGGAGGTTGAAGAAACATTTTTCCTTATTCAGATCTTCAAGAACAATTCACAGTGTAAGGGAAAGACGTTTAACAGGCAAGGAAATTCATTAAAACTTTAGTCGTTAACTATAATAAAAAGAATAACATTTTAACAGGGACTTGTCATGTTTTACACCTCTGAGGGAACAACAGACAGTAGACCAATTTTGAAGGTACCACAAACCAAAGATTTTAGGTATTTTAGACTCAGTTCTGTCAGAAGACCCATCCAGCTAGCTCTATGATTCTTTTTACAAATCTGTAAGTCTTAGAATTTGATCTCCATTCTAAGAAAACAAAAAGTGTGCTTTTTCTCCTTTACTGTAGTCTGTTTTAGTTTTAGTTATATTTTTTCCTTTCCCTCAGAGTACATTGTCCTCATTAGTTGCAAGATAAAATTTGAGCAAAGTAGATCTAGCAAGCATAAATATATTTTGAAATTGTCAAACAGCCTCCTATTTTATTTTACTTTTTAGCATCACCTTTTCAATATATAGTTGTTACTAAACTATGGACTCTACTGACTTAACTGATGGTAAGACACTATTTAGTTTATATGTAAAGTATGTTTACTTCTTAATGGTTACCTTATTTCTCTTCCAATTTTCAGTTGCTCAGTGAAGTAGTGATTTGGCTATTTGTTCTTCGAATTTCCTTTCAGCTGCTGTAATTGCTCTATTAGTTATCACACAGTACAGGTTTTCTGCTATCTTCATTTTTGGTTGGCTATCTGAACACACACTTTTTTTGCCCAAGAAAATTTGGAGGGCTGTTGTGTTTTGAATGCATAAATATTTTTACTGTTTTGAAAGAAAAAAAAGGAACACATAGAAGGCCTGTTTTTTCTGTAGTAAATTGTAGCTCTGAAAAGTTTCTAGCTGAATAGTAATTGCTAGTGAGTTCTGAAAAGATGACCAGTAATACTGCAAAAGCCATTCATTGATTATTTGCCTGGGAAGCATATCTCATTTTTAGCTCTACTCAGTGATAGCTTACTTGCTGAGGTGGATCTATTTTTGATTTTTAAAATCGATCTCTTGTACAGCTTTCACCATATACAGTATCACTGCAACCATACTCTTTGTCTCAGAGAAATAAGGTTGAAGGTAAGACTGGTACCCTGGAGGGAAGACAGCCGGCCCTCTCAGAAAGGCTGTGTCAAATATTAGTTTCTTCAGTTCTTAAGGTCTGCAAAGAATATCAACTCTCTGGCAAGGGAATATTCTTAGACATCCATACAGAATATCAAGCAAATATTTAGTTTACGTAATAAATATGTATAGAAAATTGCTAAATCATTTTAGTAAAAGGATTCACTACATCAGACCAGTAAGACACTTTTATGAAAGGCAGAAGCTGCAGGAGCTGCTGTGTACAGCTTCAGGGATACCAGCTGATAGAACTCATGTCACCAGGCTACTCAGGGACCCTGTAATGTGCTCACGAATGACTGTATTTGTGGGGCTAATGAAAATCTTGAGACAGATTCACTGCTGAAGATGACCAGAACTAATTCAGCATTACAGAAGCTCAGTGTTTCCTGTGTCAGCTGACATGGTACCTTTCAGAGCCCAGGCTGGCTCCCTTTGAGTGAAGTACCAGCATGTCCAAATACCTTTTGCTATTGACTAAGCAGTGGAGCAGGCAGATGACCTCAGCTGCTCCTGAGACATGCTGAAGGATGCAAATGCCACTTCTGTAGGTGTAGGCACTTCATAAAGCCCTCTCTCATTGACAGAGTGGAGATACAGCTGCTTAGTAGGACAGCAGTTCAGAGCTTTTTTGGTCTAAATAGCCAAGAGTCTTGCCACCAGACCAAACAAAAATCCATCTGTTGTCCAAGCAAGCAGAAGATGCTCAGTGTTTAGCAATGAAAAGATAGACATCCTTTCACAAAGAGCATACATTATACCTTTGTAAGCCTTCCAAAAGGGCACATTGCCACCCCTGATGCTAGCCTTCACTTGTGATTTTCTGTAGATTGCGGGCTATCCAGGTTTGGCTCCATGTAGTTTTCAAGCTCTTTCTCAGTGATGCATGTGTGCCTCTGAGAGGAGGAGGCAGATGAAAAGGGGAAGGGCTGGAGGAAAAGGCCATCGACTTGCAGAAGTCTGATATCTTCAGGACAATTGCCTGGGGAACTGGATAAATTAAAGACATTTTCCAGCCAGCATTCACCTAAGGAGCTGTCCATGCCTGCCCCACTCCTGCTTCTCATCACAGTCCTCTTTCGCAAGCAACAGCAGCCCCGAGACGCATTTCTCTGTGGAGGTCGGTTGAAAGGACTCATCCTTTCCAGCACGGCAGTGTGCTGTTTATTTATGGTGCTGCTGCTGCAGCAGGCATGGTGCCTCTGCAAAAGAACACACAGCTCTGTAAGATAATAAAACAGCCAGGAGGCTTTCTGCGTGTTTGTGTCACAAAAGGCTCTTCAGAGAGAAACAGTTTTAGTGTCTGAAAAATGAAGTGCTATTTCAGAATCTGGAGGTTGCAGGTTTTTTTAACTCTACAATTGACAGATTTGTCCATATTTTTTATGTAATAAAAAGAGCAGCAAAATATTCCTTCTTGCTTGCTGAAAGACCATTTGAAGTTTTTAATACTTAAACCAGAAAGACTGCATGGCCGTCATTGCCACACTGACATGAACAGATAAATATTCATTTCACTTAGCTGGGGACTGAAAGGGATGATAGAAAGCACTTTCAAAAGGAATGTGAGAAGGAGGATGAGCTGAGGGGTTGATAGTCAAGATCTAACTTAGGGTTTGGCTGTAGTTTAAGAAACCAGGTCAGCATGGCATGATTTTGCCCCCTATTTGACTACTTCAGTTTAAAGGTGTTTATGATTTTATTCCTAAATCTGATAAATTAATGTTCTTAAACATATTTCTTTTGTCCAAACCTCATTAGACTTTCTTCTGCAGCAGCCAGATCAGATTCCTAATTTTAAAGAAAAAGAAATTCAGCTATTTGTGTCAAAATATTGTAAAACCTTTTTGTTAAGATATTTTGGAGTGACTGCAGAGAAACTGGTATCACAAAGTCATCTTGAACATAGGGTTTACTTCTGAAAAATCATAGAGCAAGCAAGTGTTGAACAGACATTAGAGAAATTCCCACGGACCAGAAACTATGCATTTTTAAGATTCTTATTTTAAATTAGCTGAAAGCATGGTTAAAAAACTCTTTTGTAGAAGAAAATTATTTTCTGAAGCTGTGTTTAGAAACATTGAATCCTTACTGAAATATAATACAAAAGTAAAAACAATACTCTGTTTCAACCAAGACATTGCAAAACCCTTGTAGGCAAAGTTGTGTTTATTATGGCAGATACTTAGAAAAGATGATAATATAAAAAGGCATTATTTTCAACATTAAGCTATTCTATTAATTTCAACAGTTAATATTGACAACATCTTGATTTCTAATAATTGTTTGATTAACCTGATCTGTTAGAAGGTGTCCCTGGCTGTGGCGGGGGCTTGGAACTAGATGGTCTTTAAGGTTTTTTCCAACCCAAACCATTCTATGATTCTATGATGACTGTTTATATAATTATTGGTGTTTACCGACTGCCAGTAAACTAATTTCCAAATCGAACACTTATCCGACTATTTACTGAACGTTGCAGTTTTCTGTGTAAATGCTGGTCACTGGAGCTCACCTAGTCTGCACAGACTTGCGTGTTTCTAAATTGATTTCTAGATCATTTCAAAATACAGGTCAGAGGGACTCTGATACATTTTGTTAAATAGGGTGCAGCTTATCAGAGTCTTAGTTTTAAGGGTTGCATATTGTTTCCTTTTATAGAGTTACTTCTACCATGAGTGCAGAAGAATAAATTTATATGAAAGCGCATGCTTTGCAATAATGGAGCAAAGATACAAAAAAATATTAAAAAGCCAGTATAAGTTATACTCAAGTACAAGGATTTTCCTTACCCACACTAAACTTTCAGCTTACAAGGTACAGTATCAAGCCTCCACACCCTGTGTAGTAGCAAACATTAGACAAGAGTACGTCTTTTCACCTCCAGCTGTCCAGAGTCACACAGTGCAGATGCCTAGAGAATTTCTATCCTCTCAGGATGCATTAATCTCTTCTTTCCTTTCATTTTCTATGAGTCAAATATTTTATGATTTGATGCTAGGACTTCACATTGTTTGTTGAGGTATTATATTTCTTCTCTCTCCTCTCCTTTTAATATTAACATCGCTATTACACGTTTTAAAGAATTAATTGCTGGCTGCAGACTGCTTTCTACTGATTCTGCCTCTGTCTAAACTGCATAAGCTTACACATTGTATGTGAGGAACAATATCCAGGTACTAATTCATTACAAAAAGTGTACTTTTTTCCTTGATACATAGTTTTCTAGTTTATTTGTGTTTCTAAGTCGCTATGTAAGATATTTTTGTTTCTATTATTTTCAAAAGATTTTTTTCTGAGATTTATCAATTTATTCCATTTATGATTATAATTTCAAAGAGGAAGTGCTGTTTATGTAGTCAGGGGCCATGTGTTTGATCAGTTTACTTTCTGTATAAAACTGGGGACTCAATTTTAAGTAAGCTTCTGGGTAGAACTATCAGAATAGCTAGGAGGGCATAAGTCATTTTTATTTTTCAAAAATAAGCTAATATTTGTAAAAAACCTCGATATTGAAAAAACATTAGGTAATGTGAAATAAGAAAAGATTGAAAGAAAAATTATATTTCTGTTAGAACATTACTATTATTATTCCAAATCATGAAGTGGAGGAAGAAAGGCAATACTAATTTTCAAATGTAGTGTTAAAGGAGACATACTGTATTGATAATACAGGTGAATGGAGTCCAGTTCTACGTGGGTAATGGCTGTACGAGGCTCTGCAGCTTCCTCTCTACTGTGTTTATGTCACCTCAGGCTGTGAAGTTTTAGCTTTGAATAGTTTATTCACTTTGACACTTATTTGCCTTATGGAGTACCTGGGGCAACCATGAGACAGAACTAGTCAGATTATTTTCAGTGAGTAATACTGGATATGAATTTTGTCTGCTTCAGTCCTGCTTTCTTTTATGGAAAAGGTCTTCAAATGGTAATATAATATGCATTTAAGGCACCCTATTTCTCTTCTGTTTCTCTTACATAGAATATTGATTTTATATGTAAAGAATGCAAAATACTGTTATGTTCTCTTACATTCTACAGAATCCAGTTTTACTTTGACACCAATATGTCTGCTTCATCACTTACTTCATACAAAAATTTTCCACTGGACAATGTTATACCCTACAAGTATGCATTCTCAGAATGTGGAACACAGTTTTCTAAACAAGCTTCTAATTGTACAGTTGGTCACCTAAGGCATAGGAAAATGCTTTTGTTTCCTGAAGTTAATAATTATAAAGTTTAATGAAGAGAAACATGAACTACTGTTAAAACCACAATGATTAAAACATAATCAATAAAAATAGCATCATGTAAAAGAAATAATTTTGAACAGACTTTTTAGGCGTAAAAGTTTCCAGCTATGTAAGTTTTTAGAAGACTTAGAATATTTGAGATGGACAGAATGGCTCTCTCGATTCTCAATGAGCTGAGTTTTGTCTTATGAAATTGTTTCTGTGTGTCATATGTTTTAGATTTTTCCTACAGCTCTATCAATAACTGAACAAATTTGGCAGTCTCCATCTGGGAAATGGAGCAATCACTCCTTTTAGTAAAAGTGTAAAAGCATTGGAGTGGCACTAGATAAAACCTGTGCAAGGACAAAGAGAAAGCCATCATCCATGTCACAAGTCTAGTGAGGAGGCATGCTCCTCCCTATCCATTAGCATAATTGAAATATTTTACCCATAATTGTACTATTTTTAGTCAAACCACTGGTAGCTGAGCTATTGCAAAAATACCTGAAATGACCCAAGATGCAGTCTGTGTGGTTTGGCTGTGAGTGTCTAATGCACTGCCTGGCAACTGCAAATGCAGGCTTGAAAGACGTTGCAGTCTTGAGCTGAAGCACAATGTTTTCTAATGTTGGTTTAGAAGATAAGATATGTTGTGCATCATAAAGTGTATCACATTATCTTCACCTCTCTGAAACATTATAAAATCCTGATAATTTTATTTTCTAATTGTTTTATTTGCAGTGTTTGAGAAAAGTTCCTAGAGAGGATGAGCTGGTCATCTAGCTGCAAAGCAAAAAGAGTTGAAGAAGACAACTGCAAAATTGGGAATATAGTAGACTTTCAGGAAAGTTGTCTGGATTTTAGGATAACCAGAGGCACTATAAATTTTTTTCCACACAAGCATTACCAAAACTAGAAACCCAGGACACCTATAAAAACCCCAGTTTCTCTGAGTAACAGAACTCTTCAGCAGCTCTTTGACTTATGCTCTGAGATATGAAAAACTAAGCTTTGAAAGTTACTTTTAAAGAATTTCTGTGACCCATATTTTATTTTTGTAAAAACTGTGCAAAATTGTCTGATAATTTCCACCCCTGATCTGTTGAAACAAGATATAAAGCAAATAAAATACAGGAATAGGGGGGTTATACAGAATTTACATTCTTCATTTGTAAAACTGATGCCAATTGAACAAAATTTAATCCAGTAAGCCAAGTCC
Organism: Pezoporus flaviventris; assembly: GCF_033815535.1. Classification (NCBI taxonomy): domain Eukaryota; kingdom Metazoa; phylum Chordata; class Aves; order Psittaciformes; family Psittacidae; genus Pezoporus; species Pezoporus flaviventris. The sequence goes on from NW_026892555.1 coordinate 57,552,519, forward strand.
ATTTATAGCAGACTAACTTCTTCATATATTTCACTAAATCAATAGTCTGTGGCTGTGAAAGCAAAAGAGGAGCTCTGTTAATTCATTAGGAGGTCTAGGTAACACACTTATAATGTGGTCATTCTACATTAACACTCCCTGGAAGTGAATCAGGAGCATTCTCTGCATTGCACTAGACCATAGCGGGCAGAAAAAAGATGCTCTGTCTTTGGGATAAACATCTTAATCACATCTCTAACGGAGTCTGTGTCTGAAAGAATCAGGAGCTGAAGAAGTCAAAAGTAATACTTCTAACTCTTTAAAGCTCATCTTACCAGGTACAGTTTTTCTTCTTGGTAGAGTAGTAAGAACATTTCCTTACATTTCAATGTACTTTAATATGCATCAAAAAGTAGGTGAGCTCCTTTGTAGTTCTCCTTTTCCCCTGTACCATTCCAAAGTCTGCAAATAAAAATTGTGTATGCAATACATTCATTTCCTGCAGTTTGTTTGCATTTTTTTCTATACTGAGGTGTGGCTTTTTCCTGAAGGGACAGCTCTGGGAAATTGCACATTATGATTCAGCTGACAATTCCCAGGTTGGCATTCATCATGGAAAGTAATGTATCTTCAATATAATCGTTGTTTGTCCATTTTTTGAACTGCTAAAAGTCTGTGACCAAGCAATGGGATTCCTTATTTTCTGGGGATTTTTTGTTGGTTTTTTTGTTGTCTTTTTTCCTGTTTCAAGGACTCAAAGCTAAAATCACTTTCTATTTTTAAATAAGAACATCACCCAAATAAAATGTGAGGAAATTGTGGAATTCAAATATGAATACAAAGTTCAATATAATCCTTGATATTTGGTAGCTATAAGCAGTACTTTGAGTACTTCAGCTGATATGCATATTCTGAAGCAAAAGTCAAATCCCTCATCAAAAACCTCTCTGGCAAGAAACTGTATTTCTTTACAGTATGCTATCAGCACTTATTTTCTAAATAGCACTGTGGTGAAAGTTTGGTTTCTTAAATCCTCCAAAGGGGCATAACCTGGCTGTTATGATGGGTATGATGGCATTTAGCCATGTCCAGGCTTCTCTGTCTCAAACATTGTTTTGACACTGCTATTTAGTCTGATTTGCATTCATGTAAAACTGAGAATCAGTATTTGGCCTACTGATTCTATCCCAGTAAGATGAAAAGCTTACATACACTCACATAACTGACTATAGCAATATTGTCTGCTTTCTAAAAGATGAATCTTTCAGATGTGAACAGGTCCAGCCATAAAAAATTCTTAGATACTACAAGTGGAAGTACAAAGTCAGAAGTCTGTGGGACTTTTTTCATCTTTAAATAAAGCTATGAAATGGTAAACTTATTAACTTTTATTTAATGGTATATGTATTATGAATACCTTGCAGATTTTTGCTCTTTTGATGACAAAATTCTTCTTGCCTCTTGTTGACTAACTCTGTACAGGTATATATGACTTTATATGTGTTACTCCTGAATTATGAAAATTCTGATCTAGAACAAGGGAAGCTCCCTTGCTTGTGTAAGATGTAATTAAATCTACCAGCTGCTGTCTTTTGACTTATTGCTTTGTCATGGATTTATATTGCTCCTCTGTTGGAAAGTACTGCTGCCTTCTCATTCTAAGTTGAGTTATATTTTATTTCATTAGCTTCATGATTTAAGTGCACAACAGTTGTTTTAGCACTATATACATGCTGTGCAGAAATGGAAACAAATTATGGCAGAGGAACTTCTCAAATAATGACAACAACAACAAAAAAAGTTAAATATTAAATATCAGATCCCAGACTACCTCATCCATCTTCAATGGTGTACTGCACTGTTTGGAGAATGTATTACTCATATAATAGCAGGTAGGCTGGACTACATACATGTTTTTTCATATTTTTCTTGTATTTCAGCCCAATCTTTGTGTTGGAATAACAGTGTGTTCTATCATTGTCAGTTTGAATATTACACTACTCTTACACTTTAAATTCTATTTGAGAGAATCAACTAGGTTGGAAATGACCTTTAAGAAGGATCGTCAAGCCCAACTGTCACCCCAGGACTGTCAAGTCCACCACTAAGCCATGTCACTAAGGGCCCCATCTACATGTTTTTTGAATGCTTCCAGGAACGGTAATTCCATCCCATCCCTGGACATCCTGTTACAATGCCTGATCACCATTTCAGTGAAGAAACCTTTCCTGAAGGGGGGCTGGGGATGGACTAGTAAGGACTGTAGTGACAGGACAAGGGATAATGGATTAAAACTTATACAAGGAAAGTTTAGATTGGATACAAGGAAGAAATTCTTTACTGTAAAGGTGGTGAGGCACTGGAATGGGCTGCCCAGGGAGGTTGTGAATGCTCCATCCCTGGCGGTGTTCAAGGCCACGTTGGACAAAGCCTTGGGTGGCATGGTTTAGTGTGAGGTGTCACTGCCCATGGCAGGAGGGTTGGAACTAGATGATCTTAAGGTCCTTTCCAACCCTAACTGTTCTATGATTCTATGATTCTAATATCCAGTCTAAACCTTTCCTGGTGTAGCTTGAGACCATTACCTCTTGTCTTATTACTTGTTACCTGGGAGAAGAGACCAATCCCCAACACCCACCTCACTACAATCTCCTTTCAGGTATTTCAATGCAACTGACTTTGGTATCTTATACTGAGTGATTCAATACTCTTTTCAATGGTAACAGTACATGAAAAATGTGGAAATAAGATGAAACAACTTATTACTTCTTTCTTTTTCCTTTTCTTTTTTTTTTTTTTAATAAGGGAATTTCCCTGGTTGATCAGAGGAAGATATTTATAAAGATACAGTTTTGTATTTGCTTCTCTAATTTTACTTGTTATACTGCAGAGAAAAATTTTGTGAAAAGTAGATTATTATTATCATGTTTATTTTTATAAATATTGTATTTAACTCTATGCATAATGAATACTTATGCCCAGTTTATTATTAAAGAATAATAATGTGTCCAAGAGTGACTATCAGAAAAGCTTGATATTCAAGTCCTTTTTGTTAAGAAAAGAAATAAATGCATGTGAGTATATAGCAGCAGGTATAAAACTTGAGGACAGATAAACAGTATAAACTGCAGCCTAAGAGCAATTAGAGAGTTTGTGAAGATGCATAAGCTCACATCTTTGAGGAGTATTTCAGCAGTCAAAATCCAGTTCTTCAAGAATGAAGACATTACTTGGAAGATTATTTCACAAAATAATTGTTAAAGCCAAGGTGTCATTAATTTGTTCCTAGCTTGGAATTCAAACTTACAGAAAAGAATGATTAAACATATTTAACCTGAAAAGAAGATGGGCTAGCAGCCTCACAATAATGTGCATATCTGTTTGCATACATTTAATTCCTTGAAGTTATGTATCCTTTCCAAAAGAAAATATTTAGCATAACAAAATTGATATATACAAGCTTTCAAAGGTATTGGTAAGTTTTCAAAAAGCTGGTATTACACCTTCATTTTCAATTAGCTGTTTCACAGGTCCTCTCCTCAAGCAGTCCTTTGAATTTTTCAGTAAACAAGGATGCATTTGACAAAAGGGTGTGGCTAGAGTTGTATCTTCCCAAAGCCCCTGCTGATGTTTCTCTGGCATGTGCTGTCCCAGTTTTATAAATTAGAAGTCTGGTCATTTCAGATTAGACTCTAAGTAATGCCAGCTGCCTCCCTTTCTAACTCTTCCATGATGTTCTGAATTTTTTTCTGTACTGGTAACATTACTGCAGAAAGATATGAAGGATATAATAGCTGGGAAAGGTTACACAGGCTCATGTAATTGACTATGGCAATAAAAATATTGCCTACTCTTTTCTAACACAGTAGCTATTGCTTTCCTTTAGATTAATAAATAAGTAAATAAATAAATAAATCCTTTAGACTCACAGAGAAACAAAGAAAAGCTAAAATACTTTTGCTGTTAACTTTTCAAGTTAAAAGCAGAAAATCTGTATTTGTGAAGTGCTTTTTCTATCACTGTGAGCAGTATCTGACATACCATGCACCTTAAAATAAAATAACCTGTTAACTTTAGGATTCAAGCAGTTTGCAGTTGCTTCTCCTAATTATGAAAGGAAAAGTGGTGTTGCAGAAGCCAAAAAAAAAAAAAAAGAAAAAGAAAATAATACATATATGGGAGAAAAATGAAAATTCTGAGCATGACTCTTTATTTCTTATTGATGTTCATATTCTTTGCACACGTTTTCCAAAAAATTAATCTCAACTATTTGCTCAAAATGAACAGTAAGATGGGAAACATGGTGACAAGGAAAACCACTGGATGGAGCTGTTTATTGTGACTTTTATTTTACTCCATATATTCTATTTTATTCTATATTTTACTCCCTTCCCCCCCCATATTTTATTCCATATTTTACTCCAGGATATTGAAGACCTGTAGATACAAGCAAACTCACCTTGGGGTAAAAAAAAGGGGGGGGTGGGGAAGAGGATAACAAAAAGAACCAAACAGAAAGAGACACAAGTGATTGGAAAATATACAGAAACTTAATCAAAAACCAGGACCTAATTAGGTAAACTACTGGATCAAGAGAGCTTGGATGAAGGGGATGAGGCAGAGTTTGTGTCTGCTCTGCAAATAAAGCTGAGGAAAAGTAAAGCAGGAGCAGGAAAAAAAAAAATCAACATTAAAATTTGCCTCACTCATTGCAGTAATACGCTATCCAGGTCTCTAATTGGATGTTCGGTGCTTAAGTAATTGTGTTTGCATGTGCTTCTTTTGCCTTGCCTTCTTTAAAAAGGCAATTTTTATTAACAAACGAGAAATGAATGATAGGAACTAAGATAAATTTCAAGTTTCCAAAATGACACCAAACCCCACTTCACTAGGCTTGCCCACGTTTTCTTCAGATGCAAGTTTATTAACTGCAGTGTAAGTTGTTCAAAATAAAAAGGCAAAATCTGTGCACTGCAGCAATAAACTCTTAAACATTTGCTCATTAGTACTCAGGGAACTTTGGGTTTTGTGAGGCAAATTATTTCTAAGTTTATGAAGGTGGTGGTGAGGGAAGAACTAATTCTTTTATTTGTTTCGTCTGTCTCAGAGCAAAGTGTGGGAAGGGAATTGTCGTGAAATATAAAGTGAAAAACCTTGATAGAAACTCTAGACAAATTCCGGTTATTGAGTTTCTCCTAGAGTTGTTCAAATAAAACAAGAATTTAATGAGGAATTTAACAGAATAATTCTTACAGTGGCATGTTAATTCCCACCACAATCACAACTGCAGCTTAAAAAAGAGTCTTCAATATTAAAACTACTAGAGGGATAGTTCAAAGAGGTGTTACTGGTAATTAAGGGCAAGGAAAAATAAACCCTAAAACCAGAGAGTTTCAGTTGAAAATATCTGAATACTTATTTTCAGGAAAAATAACAATAAAAGGAACTTTATTAAGGAGGTAGTGTCAAGCTACAGAACCTCAAAAAAATACCCTTAAAAATATGATAGTCTTCATCCATGTTACTATTGTACCCTTTGCTAAAAGGAAGGGTGTCATAAAACACAAGATGGCAATAGTGAAATAGATAAGCCTTTGAAGAGATCCATAAAATATTTATTGAAATCTCTTCTATGTACTCAAGAAACACACTGGACTAGTGACAGAAATTAGAACTTCAGCATCTACATTGAGGTATGCTTAGGTTTTAATGTACTGGCTATTGATTCTATGGTGAATCCTAGCAGTTTTTTTCCTGCAGTTTCTCACAAGAGTAGGGAGAAACAAAGACACTACAGAGGATTCATGTACCAAAATAGGGTGCTCACGGCTTTGTTGAAAAGAGACTTCTTTTCAGTCTGTGAATGTTACTAATAGTGTCTGAAAGCCCATCAGACTTGCTGAACTTTTTTGCTTATGAGTGTTGAGAAGTCTGAAGACTTAATTTATGATAATTTTTAATATGGGTGCTTCCAAATTAAATACTGGGTTTTAAAGATGTCTCTTAAGACGAGGCTTTTTCTTTTAAGTCATCTTTCAGCACTTGGGAAACAAAAATTCTGTTTCAGTAAGAATGTTCAGTTCAATAATATTAATCATTGGCATGGAATTTGGAAATAATAAAAGCACAAGAATGTAAGAAAATCACAGTTCATCTTCTCAGGCAGATATTCCTGGTACTATCTCAGAGCATCATAATTTCATAACACCTATGAACCTTTGAAACAAAAGAAATCACCTAATATCCACAATGTTCTTTCACAAGGTTAACCATAGAAATGATGTAAGAAAAGACAGCCAGCCTTTTCAGTTTCAAGGAGTATGTATATCTGGTAAAGCCACTGGAAAAGAAATAACTCTGTTCAGCAAGCTGTTGCTCTTAAAAGCTGCAAGTTGAATTTGGCTTGCTTGGCCTGCATAAGTGCGTCAGTCCACCTGCACTTTCTACACACTGAAGCTTGTCTCATCTTCCAGGAATCTTTAGCACTCTTCAGTGTTGACTTTGGATAGATGTCAGGCCTCACAGCTGTAGTACTGTCACAGCTAGGGAATGAAGGAGGTAGACCTGAGAGCTAGTTGAGGGAGCTCCCTTGCAATGGTCATCCATTGTTCCCATTGTTCTCCATCCACAGCATCCTGTTGCTTCCTTCTGCCACAGTCAAGATCCTCTTATAGGACAGGAACTTCAGAAAGTGGTGCTACATACTTCTGTGTAATTTGAAAGATGGGTAAATGTTACTCTTAGCTGCAGGGAGCAATCCTATGAGACTTCGAAAATATCTGTTGACTAATTCAATTAAGTAAGTTATCAACAATCTTTCCTATGCTGACATAAGCAATGTTTTGGGAAGTAGGAAAGTGATCAATTCACTTACACATCAATTTCAAAACATCATTTTTGGAAAATCATATTATTGAAAATCTGTTTTCAATGGGAAAATGAATCTAAAAAATATTTTTTTCTGATGGTAAAACTTTTACAGTAAATAATTTTTACTGCTTCTAACAATGAATTACATCACTAGACCACCTGTTTGTTCTCTTTGTCCAAAGTTAAACTGGCATAGTAATTCTAGGAAGTCCTGCTGACTTTTCTATAGAAAATGCCTTAACCTATTTCAAATGAAATTCTGGGGAGCAGTAGTCAAGAAGTAGCAAAGAAATAGTGAAAAGCTTCTTACAAAAGTGACAGGAAAAAGATGTACATGTAGATTTTCTGGAGGAATATTTCTATATGCTGATCTATCACAGTCTACGCAGTCTGTAAGGATGTGTTCACAATCCCTCTTCAAGGGCGGAGGGGCTTTCAAAGCTGAAGAAATTTCAATGCACTTCTCTTAATGATCTTCTCGCTGGAGATATCCATGCAGTGTAGTCTACCAGTTGAGCTGTCCTCTAGTTCATTTCAGCCACAATGAATTGGTTTATGAGTTTAACAGTACTTAACAATATGTGTTATCAGTTTAAACAATATGTTTTTGTCCAACTGGTTTATTTTGACTAAGTGGCTAATGAGATATTAACTAAACAGTTGAGCTTTCAGGCCTTCAAACCAAAATGGATTGAACTGTGGTTAGCAGAAATAGCTTCAATCACTTTACCTGAGAGAAGCATTAATTTTATGCCAGGAGCTGAATTCAAGTTTCAGTAAAACAATAAAGTGGTGTAAAGTTACAGTGTTGATGAACTCCATCAGTCACACCTGCACTGAAATGGCCCATTGCTTACCTATCCAGAGATCTAAATACCTACTATTACTGTCACTCATTTTTTGAAAAGTCCTCCTGTCAACCAGGAAAAAGTAGTGTTTATAGATCATTCATTTATTCCATGAGTTGCAATTGACTTTCATTTATAAGCAGGAAAAATGGGAGAAACAAACTATCAAGCCCATGTTGGCTGTTGAAAACTTGAAATATTGATGATTTCTTTACTTGAGATGTTCAGCCTTCAAAAAGAGAAGAGCTGAGTGTATTATTCACTCTCCTATGTTCAACTGCTCTGTGATGACCATTATTAAAAAAGAAACAAACAACTGGGGGAAGGGAAATTGCTGAGATTAAAGAAAAAAAGAATCCATTAGCAAGAAATCATTGTTTTAAATCAGATTTCCGTAGACATACATAAAGCAGAGAAAGGCTTTTCTACTTTCTATCTTTTCTAGTAGAAAGATTTTTCTACTCTCTCATTTCATAATATCACCTAGAAATCTAATGAATCTAGACTTTTTTTTTTCATTCCTTTTCAGCTGACTTCTGTGTTCTAGAGCAATGTTTCAAACACAAAAAGTCATGTTTTATATTATTATTTACAAATCAAGATATTTATTTTCTAAGTAGTCTTGCAGAACTTCAGACACTATTAAAGCCAAAAACATTTTAAATAATGAAGATGATATATATTGATTCTTCATAGACTGTTTTTCCAAAAATATCTATGATCATGCATACCACAAAAAACATTTAGTATGAAGTTACAGGTTACCTTCATCATGACAAATATAATGGATGAAACCCCACTTTTTTTTCTGGCTGTGTGACATAGCTTTGCAAACATTTCCTGAACTACACACTATCAAGTTATATTTACAAAATAATGTACATATTCATAAATAAGCTGAACACCCCCCCCAAACAGATGTATAACACAATTTATTGATGATACTAAGCTATTCAGTATAGCATTCATATTCATATTCAGTAAAACTGGCTGTGACAGATTACAGAAGTATTCTACAACTAAATGACTGGGTGGTAGTATGGAATTTAAAAGTCAACATACAAAATGGTAAAATAATACAGGTAGGGGAAACCTCCCCCCACCTCCAGTTCTACCTTTATGAATGCAATGGTGATCCTGGAGTTATCCTCCTGTGGAGCAGAAGGTCAAAAGCTCACTTGATCTTGATTTTCAGTACGAATACAGACTGTAAAAGCGGGGCCCCACGATCCTTCTGGCTTTTTGGGTTTTAAGCAGGAGGTGTCAGAAAAGTTACCACAGGGATAACTGGCCTGTAGCGGCCAAGCGTTCACAGCGACTTTGCTTTCTGATCCTTCAATGTCAGCTCTTCCTATCATTGTGAAGCAGAATTCACCAAGCATTGGATTGTTCACCCACTAATAGGGAATGTGAGCTGGGTTTAGACTGTCGTGAGACAGGTTGGTTTTACCCTACTGATGACGTGATTTTGCAATAGTAATCCTGCTAAGTACGAGAGGAACCGCAGGTCCAGACCCCTGGTGCTTATGCTTGGCTGAGGATCCACTGGCACGAGGCTACCATCTGCGGGCTTATGACTGTCCTGGGTTTAGAGTAGCAGTCAATTTTTCTCCTTCGTGGTAGCTGATGCAGCGCTGTGTTTTGACTTGCAGCCTGGGAACAGTGCTGGTGATACCGATGGGTTTGGTTGTTGCTAAGTGATGTTTACCCTGACCAGGGACTTTGTGAAGCTCATGCTCTGCCAGGGAGGAGGGAAAGCCGGGAGGAAGCCGAGACTGGGTGCCTGACCCAGGCTAGCCAAAGAGGTATTCCATACCACCGCACGGCATGCCCGGGGTGGGGGGTAACTGGGAGTTACCCGGAAGGACAGGGGCTTCTGGGTCAGACTTGTTTCTCGGCGGGTGGTATTGTATTCTCCTCCCTTGTTATTTTTTCTTATCATTGTTGTAGTTGGTGGTAGCGGTGGTGATTTGTGTACATTGGTTGCTGGACTGTTCTTGTCTCAACCCGTGGGAGTTGCACTCTTTTGATCCTCCTCCCCGTTCCTCCAGGAACAGGGAAGGGGAGAGCCCCGGGGGGGGGGGGGGGGGGCCTCGATTGTTGTCAGCCTGGTACCACTCACTGGGAGTGAGTGAACAAGCTGTCTGGCTAGGGTTTAAACCACGACAGTTCTTTTTGGTGCCCAACGTGGGGCATGAGGGGTTGAGATAATGACAGATCTGACTGGATTAATAGTCACTCGTCGCAGTGCTGATTTATTGGCTCTCAAGGTTGTTCCTCTTGATCTCACAGTTTCAGTATATCGTATCTTACTTCCATCTGGTATTTGCTGTGATAGTGTTTTTCAAGTGTGGGGCTTGGGCTGAGGTTTTTGTCCCATTGTACTTTATGGTAATGACTTGTAATACAATAGAATCATTGATCATGAAACTGATCTGGCTTATGCTCCTAGTGTGGTCACCACCTTTATACTTTGGGAGGTATATAATAGAATTGCTTAGCAATTGCACATCTTTTTATTCCTTCTCAGGTGGTCAACCTGTGAAGGAGACATCCTTTTACCCTCCCAGTCCTCCCCCCAGACCATTTACATTTGAGAGTTTTGAAGTTTTTGAATGGCCTTTTAATGCTTTTGAGACTTGTTTGCTGATCGTGATGGGGATCACCATGCTGGCACGCATACAGGGTGTGTTTTGCCCAGTACTGATTTCAAGAGTTAAGCAGAGTCAGGTTTGGGTCTTGTCTGGGGTCAAACGATGATGTAGGAGGACCAAGAGATTTTCCCTGAGGCTGGATAGTCATGAGTGGCAGGGTGTGTGGGATAGTTTGGGCAAGTATCTAGATCCGTGGGCCCCTCCAGTACTTTGGAATTTCACCACCGAACAACTGCAAAATCCAGAAGAATTAGTAAAATGCTTAAATGAGGTGTGTGGTCATTCTGGCCATACCAGAGATGGACAAATCATGGCAACGTGCTGGGGCTTGGCCTATGCTTACAGGGCCTTGTTCAGCACTGTCAAGCACCTTCAAAAGTAAAACAGTGTTGGTGTATCTGAGGGCAAAGCAACAGTCAGCGCAGCTACTCCAGCTCCAGGCACAGCAGCTTCACTACCCCCAGCAACAAGTACAGTCGCTACACAAACTTTGGCTGCTATGACCAACGCAGCTACCCCAGTGGCAAGTACAGCAGCTGCTCAAACTTCGACTGCAACAGACAGCACGGCTCCCCAGCTCCAAGCACAGCAGCTGCACCACACCCAGGACAATGACTGAACGCCTCTAAGTCAGAATCCCACCTAGACATAGCAATACTGCAGTGCTGCCAGGGCCTCAGTGGGCTTGCGATAGAGGTCGCTCAAGATTGACGCAAGAAGTGACAGTCTTGCTCAGAATGTGTGGGTTAAAGCCCTTCCTGAACCCTTGTTGGCAAAGACAGGCCTTCCTCATAGGAGAAGGAAAACTCCTATCTTCAAACCTGGGCTGATGGAGCTCGTCTGGCCTTAGATGGTCCTCCACCTAAGAGGAGGACACTCTTACAAAACCTACGACCTGCAGACTGCTGTCACCATCTTAGCTCATGAGGCTGTGGCAGTTAAACCTCAGGTGTAAAGGGGGGGACCAGTTCTGCACAAGCTGCGCCTCACCTAAAAATCCACTACGCAGGCCGAAAGGGCTGACTCTCACTTGTCTGTATGGACAGGCGAGGGTCTAAACGGTAGGTGACAAGGTGCATGGGAAGCTGCAGATCCAACCTTGCATGAGGGCGGACCAGCACATGGGTAGCTCGAGATCATTCAGGAGATGACAGTCCTGGTCAAACACTCCCTGATTGCCTAAGCATCCTTTTCCAACCAGATTTGCATAGCCCACATGCCCTTGGTCACTGTGCTTGTAGTAAGCGTGGTTAAAGCCCTTCCCAAATCTTCTCTCATGAAGCCAAGCCATCATCATCATATAACCACTGGCTAAAGAATGGCTATAAAAGTAAAAACAAGTTAGAGATTCAGAAAGCAATAGGTAGCAAAGCAGAAAGCCTGTCTGAGTATAAATACTCAGTAAGGCTTCATCTTGAAAGTTATATGCTAGTTGTTTCCCTTTTCTTAAAAAACATACACTAAATCTGAAAAAAATCCCAAACCCAAACCTCAAAGCAGAAGAAAGAGCACCTGTACTGTTACTTTCTTCCAATTCATCCTTTGGAAAAGGACATCTGAAATTTGAATTACTGGTAAACGTTTTACTTATTTTCCACCAATAGCACTTACTGAGATAACTCTTAGAGAAAGATTGAGTTAGAAGTTTTTATTTCTCTTTTAAAGGAAGTAGGAGACTAAATGATTCATTCTACTGAGTCTTAGCTAAAGTCCTTTGTATAAGCTGGTTAAAAGCTAACATGACATCCTGATATTTTTGGAGTAAAAATGAGTAGAAAAAGTTAAATAAGATGATCTCAAATAGTAGAGATTTCAAGAAGAGAGGTAGGAATGCAAAATAAATTTAAAAATTATTCTAGTAAATTTTGACTGGTGTAAGTTATATCATCTGTTTGTATTTCAGAAAGGACAAACACTTAGGAGTCTGGAAATATACACTGAAATCCTCCCTTCCCCAAAGAAAAAGGAAGTTAAGAGAGCAATCAACCATTACTTTTCCACCTACAGAAATATTTCCTTAGAGAATACAGACATGTTTTCAGCTTTGCTGTTACCATTATAGAAAAAAAACTAAAACAAAACAACACCCCCCCCCCCAAAAAAAAAAACACCAAAAAAGAAAAACAGAAGAAAAAGTGAAAAATGCCATTCTAACCTTTCTGGTTTTCCTGGTGCAGTTGTATTAAAGATTTGTTAGCATTTGTTTTCAGGCCTCATGCACATAGATTCTACCTATTTTAAGAAAATACGCGAGCTATAGTCTGGAAATTAAATGACATCATAAGTTGTTTGAAGTTTCATGTGTGAGAGCCATTTCGTATTTTAAATCTTACACATGAAAAAGAAAGATCTTTATAGGAATTTTAATTTAATATTGAAAATATGACTGTATTCATGTAAAATTATTTTATGGAGGACTTGTAAAAAACCTTGATATTATTGCAAAAAGAATAGGAAGATTCTACCTTGGATATGAATATGTGTCTTCTTGTGATGTGAAAAGCCCTGACTACTTGTCTAAAGATAGGATTTGTCCCATAGCATTTCACTCAAAGTAAAATAACCAGTAATTCTGTAACATATTTAGGTTGCTATAATTACATATAAGGAAGATTAAACAGTATCAAATCATTTTTGTTCTCAAATATAATGACTATGTTCTCAAAGATAATGACTATATCAGAAGCACCTATCAAACCAAAATGCACTGAGGTGATCCTAGTGCAACAAGCTGGAGCTGTTTTTAGACAAAATGTTTGCAACGCTTACAATCCAAGGATAGAGATGTTCAGATGAAGTAAGAGTAAAAAGGATAAATGCTTTAATATAAATTTTAATATATTACAAAAAGAAAGACAATACTGAAGACACAATCACCTTACAACTTCAAATTATAACAGTGATTGACTGTTTGTACTTTTGAATTTTTGTAGTTTAATTTAACCTTAATTCATATTTATGTCCTTGTTTTACTCTGTCATGTTTTTCATTTTATGTTAATTTTATGTCATCTTTGTAGCTTATATGGAAATAATTCACTGATTTCTTCCAATTTTTATATGTGAAAAGGTTATTTTGACATCTTTAAATTATGAACAGTAACTTCACATAGAACAGTTCTAATTCTTCTGCTGAAATTATCTATTCAGGGTCTCTTCCAGCTACCTGCCACTGCTACAAAGGGAGCATGTTGTTTCTTTTGTGTCTGGACATCTGTGGATATTACTGATCATCTCCAGTCTTTCTGCCTTTTTGTCACAATGATATACATACTTAAATAATTACATGTTCATAAATAAGTATCAAAAATTCCTATTGAAATTTTGGAGATATATTAATGCGAGAAATTTGTTAATATAGGGAAAGAAAAATTATGAATATTTTTAGATTTTTTTTTCTTCAGAATATCACCTTGCCCCATTTGACATTTATTCTTATCCACTTGACAAGTCTGTACTTTAAAGATTTAGAGTAACTTGAACTCTTATTTCCTGGTTACAGCATGGAGTTAGAAATGTCATTTTGTCTGTCATTTTTATCTTAGTGTTTTATCTTAGTGCTGGTTTATTCATTAGCTAATCCATTGTGTGAATTTCTATGCAATGTCATTTGAGCTCAAACAACGCTTTTGAGTCTGAAAATAACCGGGGTATTTATTGATTCAACAAGTGAACCGTTCTTTCTGTATGTGGACAGTGAATAAACAGTGATTCTAGCTGTGGTTTGTTACTTCTGCATAGTACTATTTCTGAGTTCCTTCTAAGCCTCACTTAGCAGGAAATCCTTCCCTCCAGACACTTATAAGACTTTCATGATCTGGAAATAAAGGCTAGTTTCTGCATTCAAAAGCTAATCACATATTGTGAGTCCAGATTTTCAAGAATCTTATGGCATATTTTTCCTTTTTCTGCAATACCCCTGTCCCCTTTTTATTTTATCCAACCCCCCCCCCCTCCCGACTAGGCATCATAGCCATCTTCAGAGTTCATGGGTCATAATGGCTAGTGTCCAGATACAGGATTGGAAAGACTTCATGCACCAAGCATTTTCTGTTTGCAGAGCTGATTCACAGAAGTGACTGGTGTCACCAGGATCCCCTGAGGCTAAAAGAAGGGTTTCCTGAGAAATTTGCCTTGGAGTGACTAAAGTACAATGTTTGCAGACAATTAGTTACTCAGTGAAAAGGTAGGTTTTCTGGTAATAGAGCTTGACAGACACTTGTTTTGCCAGTGATTATAAACCTGCACTGTATGGTCAGATACATTCACTTGCAGCAATGAATGAGAAATTAATTTTGAAATTGAAAGACCTGCTACTGACAATTTCTAATGATGAGTCTTGTGGTTACACCAATTCGACAGAAAAAAAAATCTTAAATTGCAGTTTGCTTCTGCCTTGTGCCTTTATGTTTTCTTCCAAAATTATTTTGTCTCTATTTAAAATTTACAGAAATACTGCTGTTTGCTGTGTCATTCTGGGTATTGCAAAAATGATTCTGTTTTTACTCTTATGATTAGCATAAATTGTATTATATCATATTGGAATTTTTACAGGGTGACTAAAAGCATTGTATTTTGAGTAAAGATACTTAGTATTTAAGCAGTCCTTAGCAGAAATATGTTGAGAACTTTTTTCCCTAATTTTACAACCAGTTGCTAATTACCAAAGCTATTCAGTTTTCATGATTTCTTCATGTTTTTCCCAAATCCTCTCTAATATTTCCACTTATTTCTTATTTCAGTTCTATTTCTCTTTGTGAAGAGAGCAGTGAATATGATCTAAGGATTTTATTACAGTCACAAAGGTTTCAAAACGTCATAGTTATTACAGGTGCTATTGGTGGCCTAGTCAAGAATTTAACTGTCATTGACTCTTGATTTGAGTAAGGATAGCTTTACATGTTGAGTTGAAAATAAGTAAACAAACATGAATACTCTCTATTCCTCAACCATAATGGATATTTGTCATGCCCTGGTAGTGGAAAAGAATTTTCCCAAGGTGAATGCACCTAATCAGGTGAGATTATCAACCTGAATTTTTATCCTGAAAAGTCATGTTACCATTGTAGCATTGGCGTCCCCTGTCCTAGGTACCCTAGATAGCTACTGAAGACTTATGCCATCCCTGAATTAAGTGAAAAAGGCAGCAGCATGTTAAGAATCTGTTCTTCAGAAAACAGTAGGGAGGCTATACTGGATGGCAATCTAAAGATTGACTCATGACACCGTGTCATGGTTTAAACCCAGTCAGGCAACTTGTTCAGTGAGTGGCGCCGGGATGACAGCAATCGACGGGCCCCTCCCTCCTGGGGCTCTCCCCTTCCCCGCTCCTGGAGGAACGGGGAGGAGGATCAAAAGAGTGCAGCTCCTGCTGTTGAGACAAGAACAGTCCAGCAACCAGTGTACAACACAAATCACCACCGCTACCACCAACTACAACAATGATAAGAGAAAATAACAAGGGAGGAGAATACAATACCACCGGCCAAGAAAGCCTGTGTCCTGCTGGGTAACTCCCAGTTACCCCCCACCCCGGGCATGATGTGCTGTGGTATGGAATACCTCCTTGGCTAGCCTGGGTCAGGCGCCCAGTCTCGGCTTCCTCTCGGCTTTCCCTCCTCCCTGGCAGAGCATGAGCCTCACAAAGTCCCTGGTCAGGGTAAACATCACTTAGCAACAACCAAAACCATCGGTTTCACCAGCACTGTTCCCAGGCTGGAAGTCAAAACACAGCGCTGCACCAGCTACCACAAAGGAGAAACATGACTGCTGCTGCTGAACCCAGGACACACTGTTGCAGAGAAGGAAAAACCCCTCCCTGGAATGCAAAATCCTATGCTCTAGGAAGCATTGGCAATGCCTGAGCTTGAGTGCTTTGTCCTGTTCAGCCAGTGAGAATAGCCAGAGCACTAAGAAATGTGATGTACAAAGAGAAATCTAATAAATTGAGGTTGTTTAGTTTGTAGCAGGAAGGAAGAAATGAATATAGTTTCCTGAAACCAGGACTCTCCATAAATCCAGAATCACTATGCTACTTTTCTCATTCTTCTCTGTCTTTTAGTACATACCAACGGTTGTAAAACATGTGTAGCTATACAGTAGCTTATCAGTGTTGAGACTGGTCTTGTTTAACATCTTCATTGGTGACATGGACAGTGGGATTGAGCGCGCCCTCAGCAAGTTTGCCGATGACACCAAGCTGTGTGGTTCGGTTGATACGCTGGAGGGAAGGAATGCCATCCAGAGAGACCTTGACATGCTTGTGAGGTGGGCTGATGCCAGCCTCATGAAGTTTAACCATGAGAAGTGCAAGGTCCTACACCTGGGACAGAGCAATCCCAGGCACAGCTACAAGCTGGGCAGAGAAGAGATTCAGAGCAGCCCTGCGGAGAATGACTTGGTGGTGTTGGTTGATGAGAAAATGAACATGAACTGGCAACGTGCACTTGCAGCCCAGAAAGCCAAGCGCATCCTGGGCTGCATCAAAAGGAGCCTGACCAGCAGGTCCAAGGAGGTGATCCTGCCCCTTTGCTCTTGTGAGACCTCACCTGGAGTATTGTGTGCAGTTGTGGTGTCCTCAACATAAAAAGGACATGGAACTGTTGGAACAAGTCCAGAGAAGGGTCACGAGGATGATCAGGGGACTGGAGCACCTCCCGTATGAAGACAGGCTGAGAAAGTTGGGGCTGTTTAGCCTGGAGAAGAGAAGGCTGCATGGAGACCTCGTAGCAGCCTTCCAGTATCTGAAGGGGACCTATAGGGATGCTGGGGAGGGACTCTTCATTAGGGACTGTAGTGATAAGACAAGGGGTAACAGGTTAAAACTTAAACAGGGGAGGTTTAGATTGGATATAAGGAGGAAGTTCTTTGTTGTAAGGGTGTTGAGGCACTGGAATGGGTTGCCCAGGGAGGTTGTGAATGCTCCATCCCTGGCAGTGTTCAAGACCAGGTTGGACGAAGCCTTGGGTGAGATGGTTTTATTGTGAGGTGTCCTTGCCCATGGCAGGGGTGTTGGAACTAGATGATCTTAAAGTCCTTTCCAACCCTAACTATTCTATGATTATATGATTCAATTCTATGATATCTGTGAATATATTCCTGCCACTTGAAAAAAAATATTCTTTTCTGTCAACTCATCAAAAAGTGGCGATATATTTTTTTCTTCATCCTCTGCTTTCCTGACTGTAAACAACTACATTTTCCAGTTGTAAAATGAAGCTACAAATAAAGAGTAGAATTATTAAAAAAATTTTGGCTTTACACTGGAAATTAGTCATTATGAAAATGAATGTGGAAATACAGAGAAGGAGAGAATATGTGAGGTTCAGCAATGTTCTGATAAGAAAATCATCCCATAGGTGGACTTCAAAAGACTTGTCTGAATAATGCCTATACAGTAGGTTCCTGATGGGAATGACAGAATTCAGTTCAGTATCTATTGTGAGAAGGGTAAGGAAAAAAATGAGATGAGAAAAAAAAAGAAAAAGTTTTCTTTCATTAATCAATTTATTAAACAGGAGAAATTGGTCTACAACGGCTGTCCTTGAGACCTACAAAGAAAAGGAAATAAATTTATTAGAGAAGACTGGTAGCTCAAAGTGGAATACAGGGATCATTTCCCTAAGATGTAATGGCCAGATTTTGGTGGTTACTAGTAATAATGTGCTGTAGTGGGGCTATAGTGTGTATAAAACAGTTATGACACAGAAGGTTATTTCAGAAAACAACCATATATTATATAGTTTTAGAATTCAACAGGAGGTGATCTGGTCACTACTAAAGTCTACCTTTCACAGTCTTGAGAAGTTAGTGGTGAAGGTGTGTACAGTCACTCACGTGTGGGCATTCTGGGCTCCTGAGATATGTATGCAGTCTTAGAGATAAAGACTGGAATTATCTTAAGAGTGCTCTGTAAAACTGAAAATACAGTATAATTAAATATATATATATGCAACATATATATGGACTTTTATGAAAGTTATCCACATGACAATATACTGTTTCATGAACCACATTAAACGTGGGGTTAAAAGATTTTTCAGTGCAACTAGCAAATTTGGAAAGCACAGCTTTGATTTTGATGAAGTGAAATCACAAACACTGAAAGATACTGAGGGGTTGCACCTTACTTCGGGTAGAAGGAGACTGTAAAAAAATACTGACACATCTGACATATATATTTTGTGGGGTACATTCATTTGATCTAGGCAACTTTTTCTGGTGTATTAATGAGGGAACTGCAGCAGTGAAATGTTTGTGTCTACAGCTTCCCAGCTAAAGATTTCTCTTTTATGCCATACTGGACCTTTATGTATTATACTTTATGTATCATTTTTATTTAGATAAAAGTTTTACACACAGAGTTAGAGTTACGAACACAAAATTAAGTTATATGCTCAGAGCAAAAAAAATACATTTTAAATAAAACCTACTGAAACACTAATGCCATGAGAAGGTAATTTGTAGATGCAGACTTTTTCACTATTAAACAGCAGAATCTACGTTAATGGAATTTTTATTCTCCCCTGTCCCCTTATGCAGTATCAACTTTTTCTTCCCCTGCCTAGCTTTCCACCAAATTCCAACTTTCATTGCAGAAGTATGGAGCTATAAATGACCTGAACTGTGAGAGAAAAGTATATTAGGCTTGTGTGGCAAGGTTTTGTTTTGAGTTGGTTTTGGTTTTGTTTTGATTTTTTTTTCTAAATATCTTGCCAAGTGAAGGTACTAGATAAATGGTGTTTATTTTGTAAGGATTAGTAAAATCAAATTTTATTTATACTGGTAGTGGAACAAACTTTTACTGGTTCAGTTTTGACTGGGATGAGTTATACTTCTGTAAAGCAGAGCACAGACATGACAAACACAAGAAAATCATTCACTTACTCCACTTGCACAGGAAAACAGTATATGTACTTTGGTGC
The DNA here is from genome assembly GCF_033815535.1 of Pezoporus flaviventris. Lineage (NCBI taxonomy): Eukaryota > Metazoa > Chordata > Aves > Psittaciformes > Psittacidae > Pezoporus > Pezoporus flaviventris. The sequence continues at coordinate 57,571,793 of NW_026892555.1, forward strand.
ATGTTGATATAAATTATACTAACTCATCCTTCAGGAGGATAATTTGTTTATATGACCATGTTTTCAAAACTTCAGTTGACGTAGCATCCAAAGATGCATAAATATACTATTATGTACTGCAGATGTCCCTTGTGTATGACAGCAGAGTAAAAAATAACAAATTGCAATTATCTAAGCAGCTGCATTTTATAAACACAGTGTAGGGCCTCAATTTTGAAATCAAAATGAAATTCTCAGTAGTTTTCACAGTGTTTTCCTTATCTTCTTCTTTTGACAGCAATATGATAGGCAATGCTAAATTCTATACCATGGTTACTAATTGTGTATCAGAAACATAGCCTTGCACATACTATATTAGGCTGTGCTTTGCAGGGGACACCTGTTTGGAAGCAGGGTTCAACTATAAAATTCTTAATACTGAGACAAGGATGGCAGTTTCAATGATAATCCACATTTGAGTATGTCAATGTTCAACATTCAGACACCATTATTAGAGATCCCTGTAGCTTAAGACATACAGCAAAGGCAGAACTTAATTGGAAATAAAGTCAGACTGTATAGAAAGTGAAATATGTAAATCCCTTTTTTACTAATCCACTTTGCTAACTTAACCTCTTGAGTCCAGGTCTTAAACTGACATCTAAAAAATGCATCTATAATCACTAAAATATCAATATGAGTGGGAACAAGTTCTTAGATTTGAAGTAACCTAAGTATAAAATTCTCCAGTAAGCATTTATTTTTAAACGTATGAAGACAGCTAATTAGAAAATTAGAAACCAATAGATTGGTATAAGTATAGCTATCAAACAGTGTAGCACTTTACAAAGGACAAGTTCAGCTGCCATGTAATCAGTTCAAAATTATACAAACAGTAAGTGTAAGAGATCATGTCCTCTGTGATTTAGTCAGACTTCTTTGTATTTATGTACTTGTGTTTTCCATGACAGTTTCTGCAAAGCTTAAGGACTATATATTAAACAGTGGAAGAACAAGGAAAGCAGAGTTTTGCTTACTCATCCTTAGTGTATCAGCATCTGGGAACAGGCAGCACAATGCATGGCATGTACTGAATGTGCAACAATTAACCATTAGTACAACAGTTAATTCAACACAGGAATCTGGGATCTACTTATTCAACACATTAACCATAGAATCATAGAATCATAGAATGGCTAGGGTTGGAAAGGACCTTAAGATCATCTAGTTAATCTGCTGCTTGGATCATTAGTTTATATCTTCTTTTTTGGGTGTGTCTAGTTTATATCCAACTGCACTTTCTCATTATATAATGAAAAATTATATATACCTTGTTTTATTCATGTACTTGCAGTGAAAAATCTCAGCAAAGATCTAAGCAAGTAAAAAAAAAAAAAAAAGAAAAGGCATAAAAGAATAATATAAGGTGCTGTCCTAGGCAGGAAACAGAGAGATACCTGCTCCTTATTTCCTATCATTTTCCTGTAGGTAGGAAGCATAGATGTGGAGCACAATAACATGTTAGAATTGATGCCCAAGCATACTGTGTTACAGACTGCAGTTGAGTTCAGCACAGTTTAATAAGCATAGAATTTATATCTATGAATATGCAGGTGATTTTCTGAGGCATGGTGTAGTTTAGTGGCAAATACAATGCACTTAAAGAATGTAGTAATGACAATGTTTGCAATTAACCTTCCTTTGATAAAAAAATCTATAATGCGTTTTGCAATATCCATAATGAGAAAAAATAACTCAGTTCCAGTCACTGCTAAGCTTCCAGATGCAGTTACATTTCATGGTTATAGAGGGAACATGCCAAACATATGCATTAGGCATACATATAAATTTATGAGGCTTGGGAGGCCCTAGGAGGACTGGACAGAGATAGCCAGGCCTGGTGGTGGGCTGGCAACATGACTGTCTTACTATGTTAAAAACACTTTACATGTAACACTTAGTTTTAGCTTGCATACAGTTGAGTAATTCTGTATGGAATAATGTAGTGTAATATACAAGAGGTGAATATTAAATTTGCATTCAGAATCATCCTGAAGTTAGTCCAAGACTGAATGTTGACTTTACCCTGAGAGAAAACCCATACATTCCTTTTAATTTATCTATAACAACACTGATTACAGCTAAAGGAGTATTTTCAAGGAAATGAGATGCCTGTGACCAGTTCACACCATCCTTAGAGAAAGAAAGGAATAGAGCAGAAAAAAAGATATTTTGTTTCCTTCTCTTTTCCACACAGTGGGAAGCTCACTGAACTAATAAACAAGTGGTATGGAAGTATGGTAAGGCAGAATTTACTACAGCTTGTTCTCTTACAGAGGAAAGGAATATGAAGAGAACTGAGTTTCTCAATCTTCTGGTCCCACGACTGTAAAATTAGGTCCAATGTTATAATAATGTATATAAAAAGTTTATAATCTGCATTTTAGCATTTGGTTATACAATGATTGTATAACCAATACAATGTTTGTATACTTTGTTATATAATGATTGCATGTGTGGTTTGGTTCTACAATCTGTAACTATTGTATAATTAAAGGGAGCTTCCTGAGCTCCCTCTGGCCCTGTGTTTTTATGTCCTTGTGTTCTTAAAATGAATTGCCTCTTTTTATTGCCTTTGACCCACCTAGGGCACATTGTTTAATCACTGGAGATTTATGCAATGCAGGTATTTTAACCTAAATTTTTAGGTGAGGTAGAATATTGTTTCTTCATCAATTAATTTATTTTCTTTCACATATCATCCTAAGGCTTATTTTTTTTCTTAGGCAGTTATAATTTGCATTCATAGAAAAATTATAAATAAACTGTACCACTAGAATATTAGAGGTGAGCACTGTTGCTTTCTTTGCAACACTAGTGAATATAAAAACAATCAGACTGTGTTATGATATTTCCCATAGAAATACCAAATGGTCATCTATAAATGTCATTAATATAATATGCAAATGATCTGTTTGGCTTTTGATCTTCTATTTGGGTTAACCTAGTCAATCAGTCAGTTGTTACTAATGAGAAGTTGAAAGCTTATCCACCTGTCGAGTGATAGATCCCTCTCATTTTCACATGCCTTACATCTAGAATACTGCATGTACCAATGTCTTAACTGATTAATTGAAGTCACCTGTGTATGAATAAAGGAATATGAAGCAAGTTGTTATTACATTTCTTAAAACACACATATATCATAGGATCAGCTATTATAAAAAGTTTTAACTTTATTTGTGTTATTAAGGAGATCTAAAAATAAAATAAACAAATTGTGAAGGCTTATGATCAGGAAATGCCTTTAATCATAATGACTACTTTGTGGAAAAAAAAAAGAAGGAAATATTACAGTCCCTTCAAGGTAGATTTTTTTGCTTTTCAGTCTTGTTTTTCAAATATTCACAGTTTTATCCCAGTATTTTTTCCAATACTTTTTTTTCCAAAGGAACAGAAATGAAATTTAAGTTCCCCTCTGCCTAATTAAACTCTATACTACTGTGTATACATGGACAGAATTTTAAAAAAACACTCCATTTTTATTTTTTTGATCTTTGCATAAGCCAATGTTCAGACAGGGGATCAAATCTTTCAAAAAGAATGGTTGGTTGCTGCCTGGATAGTAATAGAAATCTCTGTTGCAAGGATCTGTGTAGCAGCATCTTCCAGTATCAAGACAGGCTCCCTGAATAACCTTTCTACTTAGTTCTTGTACTCCAGCTGCCCATGGTCCTACACAAACACTCCAGCAACACCTGCAATCCCTCACTATTGATTGTCTTCATATAAATGCAAAATATCTCCTAATTATCTCACCTATGTATGAAAGACTTATTTTATAATTTCTGCATCTGCAATAACAGTTTGTACCTACAATTATGTACAGTTTGTTTAATTCTACAATTCTGAACCATATAAGGTTCCCTAGGACAGTCTGAGTCTCCAATCAGGATATTAATATGCATATTTAAATATACAAATTAGTTTATGCACAGCAGAAGCTGCCTGGGGAAATCTCTAGACCTTTCCAAAATTCCCAACTGGAGAGTTCCTGTAGTAATTACTCAAATATTATGTTGTGAAGGAAACTGGGAAGTAAGTCAATCACCTTGTCTCAAGTGTGTCCCTTATCTCAAGCCAGACCATTATATCTATGCAACATCTATGCAGAGACCATCTGGGTTGTTTCTGAACCAGGGAAATAATGACTTAATGCATTGGGTGTGTACACAGGCCCTGCTCTGATGCCCAATCACACCACAATTATAACATAAAGAAAACCTGAATTTGAACCTTATTTTTCCTGTACGACTTAGATTCCAAATTTCTCATCATTGTATTTGTTCCACTTAAATTAATGACATGGTGCAAAATTCCTTAAGGGAGAAATTAAAAAACAGTACTATAAACTTTGCTTAGAATAATTGGGAAAAGTAAGTAGTTTTAAATACCGAAACTAAGATAAAAAAAAGGTACATACTGAAAAAAAGTTAATTTTGATTTGATCAGTGTTTCTTTACAATGAGAATGTAAGGGTGAATATACAAACATGTTGTTTCTGAACTTTGGATTGCAAAAGAATGTTATACTAAATATTCATCTCAGATGATTGCATTATAGAGATATGTCACCAAATGATGAACGCTTCCTAGAAGCCTTTATTTCAGGTAAACTTGAGTATTATGACTTTAGCCAAAGGTAGATGGCTTAAGGATAGCTTGGCTGAGGAGAGCACTAAGGCAAGAATTTCTGTGTGGGTCTGGAAGTTTCATTTTCTAATATCATTCTTGTGAAATCTAAATCAATAATTTAATATTTTTAATATCTTTAGTATCATTTTTATATCTTAGTGGGAGAACTACTTCTTCTGAACCTTTGGGCTGAAGTATGCCTCCTTGTCTGCATAACTTCTCCAAATTTATCATAATGTCTGTAAGGAATTTCTGGAACAAACAGCATTGAATGTACTGTCTGAAATTTCCTTTACTGTTCAATGAAAATATGGCAATGATGTTAATTTTGTCTATGAAAGCAATCATCTATTGGTCAGCGCAATGCAGCTGTCATATATAACCCTGGTAGGCAGACAAGAACCACATGGCCACACCCTCACTCCCCAACAGTGGTATGAGGGAGAGAATCAGTAGAGTAAGAGTGAGAGAACTCATGGGTTGAGACAATAACAGCTTAATAATTAAAAACACAAACCATCGAAACATACACACACACACACAAATATAAAGAGGAAAATAAATGAAATCAAGAAAAAAGAAGTGATCTACAAAACCCCAGCTGCTCACCAGCAACTGACTGGTGCCCAAACAGTCTCCAAACAATGGCATCCCCAGCCACATTCCATCACATGCCTGAGTGTAATCGATACGCATGACATCATATGGTATGGGAAATCCCTTTGGTCATTTGGGATCACCTATCACAGCTGTGTCCCCTCCCAACTTTTTGTGCATTCTCAGCAGTTTACTCACCAGCAGGGCAGTGTAAGGAGCAGAAAAAGCCTTGGCCTTGTGTAAGCATTGTTCAGCAGTAAGATCCCTGTGTCATCAATATTATTTTGGTCACAAATCCAAAACATAGCCCATAAAACCTACTGTGAAGAAAATTAACTCTATCCCAGCCAAAACCATCACAGCAGCTTATAAAATTCCTTATCAAGATTAAGACAGAGGGGACTTCAGTAAAAGAGGTGACCCAGAATGACTCCTGAAATCCATCAAGTCTCTGCATCTTATGATGACCTGCAGTAAAACCTTTATAAAATGCCTACAATCTCAGAAGCCTATTTGCTCCAGGGCCTTTTACTTCTGTCTTTAGAAAGTGAGTAGGTATTCCAGTTTTTGTGTTACCTCTTAAATTGCTATGAGAGTCCAAGTCCAAATGACTCATTTTGCACAAACCAAAGTTTTATTTCTTCAAAACCAAGAGATTAACCTATTCAGCATTATTGGGCCCATAAAAATGTGACTGTTCTGTGGGTGTAGAGTTATAGCACATTGCTACCCATAGATTCAGAGCAATAAATGCACGACAAAGTTCCCACAATGTCTAAGTCATCTAGTTATCTCTGGACTAAATATTGAGAACTTATGTAGTAGTAGACTTCAGGGCAGCATCAGGTCCACCCTTTAGTGTAAGCAAAATTGGTTTCAAAATCAGTTGAAGTCATTGAAAAATATATTCCTCAGATTTTCATGGCATTTGTGTTATGTCACAAAAAGAAAGATGAGGAAAGAACTTTTTATGAACATTGTTATTTGGTTGACTTCTTATGAGCAGTACTCATTTTTAGTTTTCACAAGGCTTTAAAAAAATAATCTAAATTATTTTTTCAATTATCTATATTTTAGGCTTATTTGAAATGCTACCACATTTGCTACTGAATAAAACAAAATAATTTTTCTATAATAATAGAAACAGAAAATAAATTAATAAGATCTAAGAATCATAGAAAGGTTTGGGTTGGAAGGGTCCTTAAATATCATCTGGTTCCAACCCCCTTGACATGGGCAGGGATACCTTCCACTAGACCGCATTGCTCAAAGCCCCATACAGCCTGGCCTTGAACACTTACAGCTATGTGACAGCCACAGCTTCTCTGGGCAACCTGTATCAGTTGCCCACCACCCTGACAGTGCAGAATTTCTTCCTAATTTCTAATCTAAATGTACCCTGTTTCAGCTTAAAGCCATTCCCTCTCATCCTATCACTACATATCTTTTTTAAGTCGCTCTCCAGCTTTAAAATGGAAATGGTTCTCTAAGTTCTCTGCAGAGCCTTGTCTTCTCCAGGATGAACAAACCCAACTCTCTCAGTCTCTCTTCACAACAGAGTTGCTGCAGCCCTCTGATCATCTTTGTGGCCTCCTCTGGACTCATTTAAATAGGTCCATGTCCCTCTCATGCTGGAGGTCCCAGAGCTGAGTGCGGTACTCCAGCTGGGTGTCTCACAAGAGCAGAGTAGAGGGGCAGGAGCACCTCCCTCAACCTTCTGGTCATGCTCCTTTTAATGCAGCTCAGGATATGGTTGGCTTTCTGGGCTGGAAACACACACTGCTGGCTTATGTTGAGCTTCTCATTGACCAAAGCCGCCAAGTCCTTCTCCTCAGGGCTGCTCTCAATGCAGTCTCTGCCCAGCCTGTATTTGTGAAATTTTTTTTTTTGTGTGCAATTTTTTTTTTTTGGTAATTGATTTTAACAGCTCCATTACAAAGACAGCCTGCTTGTGCTGTCAAAAATGATATAAACATATTTAAAGCAGTAGATGTAGAGTCTCATTTTGATTTGACAGGGGAAATCAATAGACATAGAAGAAACCCAATTTTGGTTTTAAAGCTTTTTTTGCTTTTCTTTTATTTATTTATTTGTTTGTTTGTTTTATTTATTTTGTTCACTAGTGACTTTAAAATTTCTGCTGTTCCTTTAATGCTGTAGCTATTTTATTAGGATAAAGAGGAATGGCGCACTGCTTTGCTCTGCCCAGCCTGGCAATGTTCAGGACAATTCTAGGAGCTGTCCTGAGAACTGTGGTGCTGATATTACCTCTCCTTTTCTGATGTAACTCTACCTATTCCAGGAAAAGCTCCAAAATATTTGCCCTAAAAAAGCTGAATATCATGTGATTGTAATGATCAGTAGCTTCTTGGCTGACACTGTCTGGCAATAGATGATGAGCATTGCCCTGCAAGTAGGTGCCACTGCTCAAATGTTCAGGTAACATGAAAATAGCTCTCAGCAATTCAAAAAATAATTGTCATTTCATTCCTCTTCAAAAGGAAAAGCAGAAGGAAAAAAGAAATCCTCACAAGGAAAAAGAAAAAACTAGTGATAGGCTGATGCAGCAAGTAACATAATGTAATAATTATATTTTTGTTGTGACAGATTTCATGTTCAATTAATTCAAGGCCAATTTTCAGTAATCGATTTTGGATAAAATCAACTTATTTTAGGAGAAAATGTGAGATACCCTGCTTTCTATTAGTGATTTCTTTGTTGACAAATCGTGGTTACATTGATGTGCCATGCCATATAACTGTCACTGAAACAATAATGTCACATGGTTTCATAAAAAGCGCAATTGAAAGATGTGTAACTACCTTATAAAGTTGCAACTGAGCTCAAACCTAGGTTTTTGGTGAAAGTCTGGTCCAGACTGTAATCTCTCTTCCAAGGAGAGTGTAAAGTCCTTGGGTGCTTTATTTCCAACATGTTTATGATTAATCTGGCAGGATTTATTTCTTCTGCTAGTCATATTTTTAAAGCTATATACTTAAGCAATATAAAGTTGAAGTACTATGGCTACTGGAACAAACTTCTTTATGAGATCTTTGATTTAGAAATTATTCTTAGCTTTAAGGCCAGGTTGGAAAGAGCCTTGGGTGAGATGGTTTAGTGTGAGGTGTCCCTGCCCATGTGTCGTGGTTTAAACCCAGTCAGGTAACTTGTTCACTCACTCCCAGTGAGTGGTGCCAAGCTGACAACAATCAAGGTCCGTGTTCGTCTCCCCCCCCCTCCCTGCACCGGGGCTCTCCCCTTCCCCGCTCCCGGAGGAACGGGGAGGAGGATCGAGAGAGTGCAACTCCTACGGGTTGAGACAAGAACAGTCCAGCAACAAATCACCACCGCTACTATCAGCTAAAACAATGATAAGGGAAAATAACAAGGGAAGAGAATACGATACCACCGGCCAAGAAAACGAGTTCCACCCGGAAGCCCGTGTCCTTCCGGGCAACTCCCAGTTACCCCCCACCCCGGGCATGACGTGCTGTGGTATGGAATACCTCCCCGGCTAGCCCGGGTCAGGCGCCCCGTCTCTGCTTCCTCACAGCCTCCCCTCCTCCCTGGCAGAGCATGAGCCTCACAAAGTCCTTGGTCAGGGTAAACATCACTTAGCAACAACCGAAAACATCGGCTTCACCAACGCTGTTCTCAAAACTAGAAGTCAAAACACAGCACTGCACCAGTTAACACAAAGGAAAAAACATGACTGCTACTGCTGAACCCAGGACATTATCCACCCCTTATTCCATACCATTCACGTCGTGCTCAGATCCCACATTTTCAATATACCATCGCTCTCCCACTTATATACATCCATATACATACAGACCAAGAGGAAAAAAATCATTTTCTTAGTGCATGGACCAATCCCTATAATGCTGCCGAGTCCATTCGGTCCATGATGTTCCAAGTTCATTCTCTGTTGGGATGATGGCTGGAGGGAAGTCAGGGCCAGTCGCTGGTGACCTGGAGACATCTAGTTGATGGGCTATAAAAGCATTACACAGCAGGCAACAGCATACAATTGAGTTCACTGGCTGTTTTCCCCTAATATCAAATCCCCTTGAGGTATACATCGGACTTCCCCATCTTCCCGCATTACCCACCAAGTATATCCAGGTCCCTGAGCAAAAGCAATCCCACGAGTGGGTTTGCCTTTACCTGAAGCAGGAATAACCCAGACTGTCTTCCCCAGCAAATTCTTCATATGCACCACGGGAACTCTGTCCCCCTCTACAATATGTAAAAGTTCTGACTGGGCTGGGCCAGCCCTGTTGGCAGATCCTCTGGTGTTGACCAACCAGGTGGCCTTTGGTAAATGTGTATCCCAATGCTTGAAAGTTCCCCCACCCATCGCTCTCAGTGTAGTTTTTAACAGCCCATTGTACCGTTCGATTTTCCCAGAGGCTGGTGCATGGTAGGGGATGTGATATACCCACTCAATGCCATGCTCTTTGGCCCAAATATCTATAAGGTTATTCCGGAAATGAGTCCCATTGTCTGACTCAATTCTCTCTGGGGTGCCGTGTCGCCACAAAATCTGTTTCTCAAGGCCCAGGATGGTGTTCCGGGCAGTGGCATGGGGCACAGCGTATGTTTCCAGCCACCCGGTGGTTGCTTCCACCATGGTAAGCACATGGCGCTTGCCTTGGCGGGTTGGTGGCAGTGTGATATAGTCAATCTGCCAGGCCTCCCCATATTTATACTTCAACCATCGTCCTCCATACCAAAGAGGCTTTAACCGCTTGGCTTGTTTAATTGCAGCACATGTTTCACACTCATGAATAACCTGGGCAATAGTGTCCATTGTTAAGTCCACCCCTCGGTCACGGGCCCATCTATATGTTGCATCTCTGCCCTGATGGCCTGAAGTGTCATGGGCCCACCGGGCCAAAAATAATTCACCTTTATGTTGCCAATCTAAGTCCATCTGAGCCACTTCAATCTTAGCCGCTTTATCCACTTGTTGGTTGTTCTGGTGTTCCTCAGTGGCCCGACTCTTGGGTACATGGGCATCTACATGACGTACCTTCACCACCAGATTCTGCACCCGGGCAGCAATATCTTTCCACAGTGCAGCAGCCCAGATGGGTTTACCTCTGCGTTGCCAGTTGCTCTGCTTCCATTGCTTCAACCACCCCCACAGGGCATTTGCCACCATCCATGAGTCAGTATAGAGATAAAGTACTGGCCACTTTTCTCGTTCAGCAATGTCCAGGGCCAGCTGGATGGCTTTCACCTCAGCAAATTGACTCGATTCACCCTCTCCTTCAGCAGTTTCTGCAACTTGTCGTCCAGGACTCCATACAGCTGCCTTCCATCTCCGATGCTTTCCCACAATACGGCAAGAGCCATCAGTAAACAAGGCATACTGCTTTTCACTTTCTGACAGTTTATTATATGGTGGGGCCTCTTCAGCACGCACCACCTCCTCCTCTGGTGACATTCCGAAATCTTTGCCCTCTGGCCAGTCCATGATGACTTCTAGAATGCCTGGACGACTGGGATTTCCTATTCGAGTTCGTTGTGTAATTAGTGCAGCCCATTTACTCCATGTAGCATCAGTTGCATGATGTGTAGAGGAGACCCTGCCTTTGAACATCCAGCCCAGCACGGGCAGCCGGGGTGCCAGGAGGAGCTGTGCTTCAGTGCCAATCACTTCCGAAGCAGCTCGAACCCCTTCATAGGCTGCCAGTATCTCTTTCTCAGTTGGGGTATAGCTGGCCTCAGATCCTTTGTATCCCCGACTCCAAAAGCCGAGGGGTCGACCTCGAGTCTCCCCTGGAGCTTTCTGCCAGAGGCTCCAGGTAGGACCGTTCTCCCCAGCTGCAGTGTACAGCACATTTTTTACATCTGGTCCGGTTCGGACTGGTCCAAGGGCTACTGCATGAACTATCTCGCGTTTAATTTGCTCAAAGGCTTGTTGCTGCTCAGGGCCCCATTTAAAATCATTCTTCTTCCGGGTCACATGATAGAGAGGGCTTACAATCGAACTGTAATTTGGGATGTGCATTCTCCAGAACCCCACTGCACCCAAGAAAGCTTGCGTTTCTTTCTTATTAGTTGGTGGAGACATTGCTGTTATCTTGTTGATCACATCTGTGGGGATCTGTCTACGTCCATCTTGCCATTTTATTCCCAAAAATTGAATCTCCTGTGCAGGTCCCTTGACCTTACTCCGTTTTATGGCAAAACCGGCTTTCAGCAGGATTTGGATTATTTTCCTCCTTTTCTCAAAGACTTCTTCCGCTGTATCGCCCCACACAATAATGTCATCAATGTATTGCAGGTGTTCTGGAGCTTGCCCCTGTTCCAGTGCAGTCTGGATCAGTCCATGGCAAATGGTAGGGCTGTGTTTCCACCCCTGGGGCAGTCGGTTCCAAGTGAACTGGACACCCCTCCAAGTAAAAGCAAACTGGGGCCTGCACTCTGCTGCCAAAGGAATGGAGAAAAATGCATTGGCAATATCAATCGTGGCATACCACTTGGCTGCTTTTGACTCTAGTTCATACTGAAGTTCTAGCATGTCCGGTACGGCAGCACTCAATGGTGGTGTGACTTCATTCAGGCCACGATAGTCTACTGTTAGTCTCCATTCTCCATTAGACTTTCGCACTGGCCATATGGGGCTATTGAAGGGTGAGCGGGTCCTGCTGATCACCCCCTGACTCTCCAGTCTACGGATCAGCTGATGGATGGGAATCAGGGAGTCTCGGTTGGTGCGATATTGCCGCCGGTGCACTGTTGTGGTCGCAATTGGCACTTGTTGTTCTTCAACTTTCAGCAACCCCACAGCAGAGGGATCTTCTGAGAGACCAGGCAAGGTGGACAGCTGCTCAATTTCCTCAGTCTCCAAAGCAGCAATACCAAAAGCCCACCGGTACCCTTTTGGGTCTTTGAAGTACCCTCTCTTGAGGTAGTCTATGCCGAGGATGCATGGAGCCTCTGGACCAGTCACAATAGGGTGCTTTTGCCACTCCCTCCCAGTCAGGCTGATTTCAGCCTCCAGCACAGTCAACTCTTGGGATCCTCCTGTTACTCCAGAAATATAGATGGGTTCCACCCCTTGACAGCTTGATGGCATCAGGGTACACTGTGCACCGGTATCTACTAGAGCCTTATACTTCTGTGGGACTGATGTGCCAGGCCATCTGATCCACACAGTCCAGTAAATCCGATTGTCCCCTACCTCCACCTGGCTGGAGGCAGGGCCCCTCTAATGGTCGTCACAGCATTGGACACTTAAGTCGTGTTGAAAGGGATTATTCTTCGTTATCACAGGAGCTGGAGTAAAATCAGCTCTTCCACTCCATCTGGGAAACTGCTCACCAGAGACTGAAGCCGTAGCTCTCATGGGACGATCAGTCTTGGCCCTTGCTCCCCTCTTCAGTTCACTCACCCGTTCCTCCAAAGCTGAAGTAGGTTTTCCATCCCACTTTGTCATGTCTTCTCCGTGATCCAGCAGGTAAAACCATAGGGTACCCCGTGGCGTATACCTTCTGTATCTCCTCTCTTGAACAATAGGACGTCTTTTGTTAATAGCTGAGACGCGTGTTGGTACACGTGAGGAGCTGGATAAATCAGATACATCGTCCCTCAATTTGTCGAGGTCCTGGGACAGTTTTTTCACAGCTGAGATGATGGAAGGAGTGAGATTGTCTTCGAACTCTCGGAGTTTATGAACCATTTCATCCACTGTTAGTGGTACTATGTCATTCCAGGTCACTGTTGCCAATGAATGGGCATATGATGACGGTGCATTCCGTGTAAGTTTTCGCCACATGGGTCGTGTACATTCAACTTCATCTGGATCTATAGGTGTATCCCCGTTATTCGGCTTGATGTGATAGATCATCTCTACGATGGCCGATTCCCTCAGAGACTGGATGCCTTTGTCTATAGTAGTCCACTTGGCCGAACGACTCGTAACATCGTCCTTGTACGGAAACCTTTCTTTCACAGCTGCCAAGAGCCTCCTCCAAAGGCTGAGGGACTTTTTCTCTCTTGCAATTGCTTTGTCAATTCCCCCTTCTCTAGCAAGTGATCCCAGCTGCTTGGCTTCTGTACCTTCTAGTTCGTGACCATCGGCCCCATTGTCCCAGCATCGGAGTAACCAGGTGATGATGTGCTCCCCTGGTTGACGGGTAAAATCTTTTCGCATATTCCGCAGCTCGGTTGAGGTCCGAGGTCGAGAAGTTACTTCTTCTTCTTCTTCGTCATGTGAGGATGACTCCTGATCAGATTCTGGACCGGGTGGTGAATTCATTGGTTCTTCATCTCGCTTCACCCTTTTTGCCTCCTTTTTGCTTGTTCTCTTGCGTACAGGGGCAACTGATATTGGTACGAATTGGTCCTCTGGTTTGGCTGCAGTGATTATCACTGTGGTTTGAGTAGCGACTGTACTTGTTGCTGGGGGTGGTGTAGCTACCGTGCTTGGAGCTGGGGTAACCGCGCTGTCTGTTGCAGTTGAAGTTTGAGCAGCTGCTGTACTTGCCACTGGGGTAGCTGCGCAGTTCATTGCAGCCAAAGTTTGAGTAGCGACTGTCACTTTGCCCTCAAATCCGCCGACATTCTTTTCCTTTTGAAGGTGCTGAATAGTGTTGAACAAGGCCCTGTAAGCATAGGCCAAGCCCCAGCACGTTGCCGTGATTTGTCCATCTCTGGTATGGCCAGAATGACCACACACCTCATTTAAGTGTTTTACTAATTCTTCTGGATTTTGCAGTTGTTCGGTAGTGAAATTCCAAAATACTGGAGGGGCCCACTGACCTAGATACTTGCCCATACTATCCCACACACCCTGCCACTCATGGCTGTCCAGCCTCTGGGAAAATCTCTCGGTCCTCCTACATCGTCGTTTGACCCCAGACAAGACCCAAACCTGAATCTCCTTAACTCTTGAAATCAGTAGTGGGCAAAACACACTCTGTATGCGTGTTAGCATGGTGATTCCCATCACCATCAGCAAACAAGTCTCAAGAGCATTAAAAGGCCATTTAAAAAATTCAAAACTCTCAAATGTAAATGGTCTGGGGGGACGACTAGGAGGGTAAAAGGATGTCTCCTTCACAGGTTGAGCACCTGAGAAGGAGAAAAAAGATGTGTAATTGCTAAGCACCTCCATCATATACCTCCCAAAGTATAAAGGTGGTGACCACACTGGGAACATAAACCAGATCAGTTTCATGATCAATGATTCTATTGTATTACAAGTCATTACCATAAAGTACAATGGGATAAAAACCTTAGCCCAAGCCCCACACTTGAAAAACACTAATACAGCCAATACCGGATGGACGTAAGATATGGTATACTGAAACTGTGAGATCAAGAGGAAAAACCTTGAGAGCCAATAAATCAGCATTGTGACGAGTGACTATCAATCCAGTCAGATCTGTTCTTATCTCAACCCCTCGAGCCCCACGTTGGGCGCCAAAAAGAACTGTCGTGGTTTAAACCCAGTCAGGTAACTTGTTCACTCACTCCCAGTGAGTGGTGCCAAGCTGACAACAATCAAGGTCCGTGTTCGTCTCCCCCCCCCCTCCCTGCACCGGGGCTCTCCCCTTCCCCGCTCCCGGAGGAACGGGGAGGAGGATCGAGAGAGTGCAACTCCTATGGGTTGAGACAAGAACAGTCCAGCAACAAATCACCACCGCTACTATCAGCTAAAACAATGATAAGGGAAAATAACAAGGGAAGAGAATACGATACCACCGGCCAAGAAAACGAGTTCCACCCGGAAGCCCGTGTCCTTCCGGGCAACTCCCAGTTACCCCCCACCCCGGGCATGACGTGCTGTGGTATGGAATACCTCCCCGGCTAGCCCGGGTCAGGCGCCCCGTCTCTGCTTCCTCACAGCCTCCCCTCCTCCCTGGCAGAGCATGAGCCTCACAAAGTCCTTGGTCAGGGTAAACATCACTTAGCAACAACCGAAAACATCGGCTTCACCAACGCTGTTCTCAAAACTAGAAGTCAAAACACAGCACTGCACCAGTTAACACAAAGGAAAAAACATGACTGCTACTGCTGAACCCAGGACACCATGGCAGGGGTGTTGGAACTTGATGATCTTAAGGTCCTTTCCAACACTAGCTATTCTACGATTCTATGATTCTATTATCCAGGTTTTTTGTTGTTTTTTTTTGGCATATGAGAAAACACTAAAGCTAAACATAGAAGATAGCTTTTGAAAGTGTCAAAAATCCATATTCTTGGAGCGAGATGAAGCGGACACATTCTGTGTGACTATGACCAGTTTTAGACACAGACAGGGAGCATGCACCATGGAGACAGCATGCACATGCAGCCACAGAAACATCAGGGGAGGCAGCTGTTGCCAGCATACTTTCTTTGCTTCCATCATGCTGGGCAGAACTGTGTAGGCAATACCTAACAGAGTGCAATACCTGGGTGTGGCAAGCAGCCTGGGTCCCCTGACCGAGAGCAGGTCTGCTGAAAGTCTGGGTGGGCCTCACATATTCTTACGGTCCTTCCAACCCTCTTCTACTATGAGGCAAAAGACATACTGCCACTTTCAGGAAGGATGCTTTCCATCCAAGCCTGACAAGCGTTTTGACTTACACATTTTCTCAGAAATCACAAACTCTGATGGGAAAATTGAAAGTTGTTGGGCTTACCATAGGCATCACTCAGGTGAAGCAGCAATCACAAAATCCTCCCAGGCTCTCTCATTTTTATTAATTCTTGGCCATCTTCTCAGCCCCAGTCATGTGGAATCACAAAGGCAGCAGACTTCTCTTTCTTTCATAAGAGCCACAGATGGGAAATCATCCCATATTCACTAACAGTGCTCCCACATTGTCCATGTTCCACAGCCAGCTTATTCTGGTCTTGGAAAAATAAATGCATAGCTAGAAAATTGTAGAGGAAACATCTATCTGGCCACAGTCCAGATACGGTGTAAGCTGGAAATTCCTCAATCTCTCTGAAACTCAGGGCGAAAGGATTCAGTAAGAGGAAGTGAGGGGTCTACACCAGATGCACTGCAGCAACCGCTCCTCTCCATCTACTGGTTAACTCCTGACATGCTTGATCCCCTCTGAGCAGAATCAAAACCAGGGAAGCAGCTTGCCTTTCTCATTGCTTTTTTCACAAAATTAAGACTATTCCTGTCCTTCCTCTTCTTGCCCACCTTTACATTTTCCTGGCTTTTGTGTGGGATCAGCAGAAATTTTTTTGCAATAATTAGCGTATCTTGAGGCTTAAGCTTGGTGCAATCTCGTCAACTCTATTTTGGAGGGCACTATTTGCCTATTTGGTAGGCTACTCTTCTCAGAGATCCTCTTCACGATGTCCTTGAGGGTAAGTGGCTGAACCCAGGACAATGTCTCTAGACAATGTCAAATATTAGGATATCTCCCTGATTAATTTTTCCTCCCAGTACACTTATGAAGGGACAGCAACAGTTGGAATAGCTAAATCAGCATTCATTCTGATGGTTTCATGGATGAGAGAAAGAGATCATGCACATAAAAACAAAGAATATCTTCATGCTGTGCCAGTTCAGACACCGTAAGTCTGCAGGGTCAGTCTTTCTAGGGATACATGAGATCAGTTCTTGTGTGGGAAGTCGATGAAGTGAAATAAGAAATAAGGTCTAAGTGTGGGGTGTAGACCTTGTATTAGTAGCAACATGTTCCAGGGCAAAGTAATGCATGTCTTGCCCTATGGGTGCCTATACTCATGCAAATGAATGTGACTGTATCAGCATGTATATGTCTTGTGTGATGGGCTTTCTTGCCATAAGCAGAGCTTACCTGTGTAGGGTTAGAGAGGACATAATTTTAGGACTGCTGTCAGGTATAGGCCAGATGCTTCAGTGCGGTGCTGCTCTGATTTTGGTGAAAGATATAATGGAATTAGCCTGGAGCCAGATTGATACAGATGTTTTCTCACATTATGCTGTTTTCTTTGAATGTAGGTAGAGTGACAGTGCATATATTAGTCAAGACAGCTGAAAAGATGGAGATCAGATTCTGATGCAACTTTTCTGCACTCTACAGTTCAACAAGGTCCTCACACAGCGTGTGCAAAGCTGCATTTGTCAGCCAAATGCAGTCTCCAAGATCCTGTGGGTGCTAAAAACTTCGTGAAGGCATCTCTATGGAGTGAGGTCAACTCACAATGGCTGTATTCAGAGCAGATGATTCTCATTTCCTGTGAACTATGGCAGTGCTCAGACTCCCTTCAAGCTGACTCCATGACTGGGAAGTTAAACATTGACATAGTGGTTATGCTTCTGAATACTACACATTGTGGAAATCTGTAATAGTTAAGACTTGCCTGAAGCTTAATCTCCACTGACTGCCCCTGCATGTGGGATTCTTTTCCCATAGTGACCAGATATAGAAGGGTGAGGTGTAGCCTGTGACAGCTAGGTGTATGCTAAAAAGATAGTTTTGGCTGAAATACAACCATTTATGACAGGCTCATTTATAGAACTCATGCAGAAGCATTTACCTCAAAATTATCATTTGTTTTCTCCGTCATCTTTACATCTTACCTAAGAATGGGGAATAACATTAAACCAGACCTCAAAGAGAAATTTTTCAGGAAAGACTTAAAATGCTAGGAAGAGATATTTCATTTTGGGCCCCCCTCCGCCAAACCAAACAAGCCAACACATTATTATCTGCATTAATATCAATTCCATTAATCAGTTATGATATCCTGTCTCACTTATATATAACATCAATAAAGCTTTTATGAATATTATACATTGTGTTTGAGATCCTGTGTATGTTAGAGAAAGCAACTGTTTTGATTAAAGTCTCTAAGCAAAGGCAGATCTACTACTTGAATTACAGTTACAGTTGAAATCCTTAGCCTTTAAAATTGCAAATAGTAACTCTTATAATTAACATGTACTTGATCTCATAAGAATTCCAAATAATAGATCTTCCACTGTATGAAAATTATTTTTTAATGAGTCTGATGCAGAGCACTTATAGTGTATGGGGCAGATCAATGTATCTTTCTATGAGGTCCATCACTGAGCTGAAAGCTTCACTGCTCTTGTGCCCTACAGGGACACCACGGTTTCAGCCTCATTTCCTCCAGGAAATAAACTCTGGTGGAAAGTTATGTTTTCCCTCACTCCTTGTGGTGGTGTATTTCCATTTCCCTTCCTCCCCATCCTTTGGGCTGGTCTACGATTTCGGGGATTACTGTCAGGCCTTAGCCTTTGTGCAATGAGTCGGGTAGTAGTGAAGCGCCCCTTGTCCATATAAGGAATTCATGCGTGGCTAAAGGGGGAGGCATTGGTTGTACTAGGATGTCACCACGGCTAAGGTGGGAAGCGAGAGCAGGGATAGTCAGTCGTTCCCTGACAGCCTTAGAATAGTCCTTCCCCTGTAGTGGAAGGGTTCCATTGTTACTGGAGTTTTGAAAAAAATTCTAATAATTGCCTACTTGTATTGTAACCAGGATGGAGATTTACTAATTACTAAAGCAAATAATCTTGGAACCCTATAAATAGTGCTCCTAAGTGAGACATTCTGAGTTTCCTTAGAGTTTGCAGACTTGAGAGTTTGTGATAATTGAGGGACCATTGCCAAAAGATGGGACTGGGGATGAAGTACCTCCACTCTTCAAGACTCAACACTAGCATGCTGAGACATTTGATGTAAAGACTTCACTGAAATTGAGAGGAGTTTTTAAGAGGCACCTCTATATGCCTCTATGTATGTTTGTGTGTTTATTGTTATAGCAACTGTAGTAAATTCTACTGACTCACTTTATAAGATCCACCTTAAAACCACAAACTGTTGCTATATGAAAACAGTGCAAAAATTCCCTCAGAGGTGAATTTGTATGTTTGTAACCCTTTAGATATAAAATGTTGACCAGGTGTGAGACCAAGACCAGATCCAGCTACGTCTAGCAGCATTTTAGAAAGCGTGGAGGTCTATACTGAAACTAATGACTTAACAGGAGTTGAGTCTTGTGGGACAGTACAAGGGCCAGAGCAAGTTTAACCTCGATGAGCTTGCCTTGTGTCCTTGAAGTGGAGGAGGGCAGGAGAGGAGGGGACTTGCAGTGGAGGGAAGGGACTCAGCTGGTGACTGCAGGAGAGCGTGAACAGCAGCATTGAACCAATAGGAATAGCAGTAGAAGCGTGTGAACACAAGGCAGTACCCTATCAGTGTTTCTGATGATGCATGCTTGTAGAACGATAGCATAAAAAAACTGTTAGTGAAGCAATAAAGGTCTTTGGCCTATACCTCACCAGAGTCCGTGACGTCAGTCTCCACAGAGTCTAAACAGTGACTCAGCCCTCACCCTTTGTGCTTTTGGAATCTGTGCCAATCATTTTTAGCTTGATTTTTCTTTGACATTCCTTCATAAACTTCATCCACGTAATAAGTAATAGAGTGGACCTTGCCATGAAATTCTGTTAAGTTATGCCTTTATGAATCATATTAAAACTACTCTTGCTAATACCTTTGATGGTTATTTTTTGAGTGACTCTAAATCATTTTTGTGACATTTTCTCACCTCCTCATTGGCTAAGCAGTCACAGGAAGATTTATTCTGTATTCCTGTCTTGTGTCTGCGTTGTCCAACTCTGTTCTACTGCTATGGTCTTTCCTTCATCCATTCTACTACCAGCGAAAAAGGGCCACAACCCATTTAACTGCTAAAACAGCAGCTACATGGATTCACCAATGAGCAAGATAGACACCCCCATCTGATCTCAGCTCTGAAGATGAAAAAAACTCCAGTGATCCACTCAATATTCCTACTTTCTTAGGTCTTCTTCCAACCAGCTATGCTCTGTTCCCCACTTGAGCAAAAGGTCACCGATGTTCCTCATGATTTCTTCATGTTTATATTCATTTAATCAGATTCTTATGGTGACAAGTACCACCGCTGAAGATTTAATACACCATATTGCCAACAGTACTGGGAACTGGGTATGATCCTTGTATCTTCAAGTCAGCTGAAAGACCTCTATGTGCCTCAGTAAAAGTTTGAACTGTAAGTCATAGAATCATAGAATCATAGAGTAGTTAGGGTTGGAAAGGACCTTAAGATCATCTAGTTCCAACCCCCCTGCCATGGGCAGGGTCACCTTACACTAAATCATGTCACCCAAGGCCTCGTCCAAACTGGTCTTGAACACAGCCAGGGATGGAGCATTCACAACCTCCCTGGGCAACCTATTCCAGTACCTCACCACCCTAACAGGAAAGAATTTCCTTCTTATACCCAACCTAAACCTCCCCTGTTTAAGTTTCAACCCATTACCCCTTGTCTTATCACTATAGTCTCTAATATAGTCTATGAATAGTCCATCTCCAGCATCCCTATAGGTCCCCTTCAGATACTGGAAAGCTGCTATGAGGTCTCCACGCAGCCTTCTCTTCTCCAAGCTCAATAGCCCCAACTTCCTCAGCCTGTCTTCATACGGGAGGTGCTCCAGTCCCCTGATCATCCTCATGGATGATGGAAGTCCCTTCTCTGGACTTGTTCCAACAGTTCCATGTCCTTTTTATGTTAAGGACACCACAACTGCACACAATACTCCAAGTGAGGTCTCACAAGAGCAGAGTAGAGGGGCAGGATCACCTCCTTCGGCCTGCTGGTCACACTCCTTTTGCTGCAGCCCAGCATAGGGTTGGCTTTCTGGGCTGCGAGTGCACGCTGCCGGCCCATGTTCATTTTCTCATAAACCAATACCCCCAAGTCCTTCTCCACAGGGCTGCTCTGAATCTCTTCTGCCCAACCTGTATCTGTGCCTGAGATTGCTCTGACCCAGGTGTAGGACCTTGCACTTGGCATGGTTAAACTTCATGAGGTTGGCATCAGCCTACCTCACAAGCGTGTCAAGGTCCCTCTGGATGGCATTCCTTCCCTCCAGCGTATCAACCGAACCACACAGCTTGGTGTCATCGGCAAACTTGCTGAGGGCGCACTCAATCCCACTGTCCATGTCAGCGACGAAGATGTTAAACAAGACCGGTCCCAACACCGATCCCTGAGGGACACCACTCGTTACTGGTCTCCAGCTGGACTTTGAGCCATTGACCACAACTCTTTGCGTGCGGCCATCCAGCCAGTTCTTTATCCACTGAGTGGTCCATCCATCAAATTGATGTCTCTCCAATTTAGAGACAAGGATGTCGTGTGGGACAGTGTCGAACGCTTTACACAAGTCCAGGTAGACGACATCAACTGCTCTACCCCTGTCTATCAGTTCTGTAGCCCCATCATAGAAGGCCACCAAATTGGTCAGGCAGGATTTCCCCTTAGTGAAGCCCTGCCAACTGTCACCAAGCACCTTGCTGATTTTCATGTGCCTTAGCATGCCATGCAGGCGAATCTGCTCAAGATTTTGCCGGGCCTTGAGGTGAGACTGACTGGTCTCTAATTCCCCGGGTCATCCATTTTCCCCTTCTTGAAAATGGGGGTTATATTTCCCTTTTTTTTCAGGCATCAGGAACTTCACCTGACTGCCATGATTTCTCAAATATGGTGGCCAGCGGCTTCGCAACTTCATTTGCCAGCTCCTTCAGGACCCGCGGATGGATCTCATCAGGACCCATGGACTTGTGCACTTTCAGATTTTTAAGGTGGTCTCGAACCAGTTCCCTGTTATGTAAACAAAAGTTATTGTTATTTAAATTGCATAACACATGCTATTTATATTAATATAATTTTGGTTTATGCTTAAGATTAAAAGTGACTCTGGTCTGGTGAATTCTGAGTCTAGAATAGTCATGATGTATAAGACTTGCAAGTCCATTATTTTTGATTTATAAAGCATTTGTTGTAGGAAAAAAAGCAACCAAAAAAGAAACCTGGTGTACATCAGAGGTCATGACTGAGAGAAGAAAAAGTATTTTTGTTTAAATAGCTTAATAAGCTAACATCAGATCAGATTTTATCTATGTATTCTTTCAACTAGAAAGAGAAATATTGAATCATCCCAGGCACACTAATGGATAGCACTAGTGAAATGGAAAAACACAGATCACACAATAGATTTAAATGACAAGGTCTTAGAAAAACATTTCTTTACTGTTTCTGAAAGAAGGTTTGGCTCCGTTACCCTAGCATTTAAAAGTAAGGACTACATTTTCTTCTGCTTAACTCAGATAACCTTTTAACATCAATAAAGATATAGGGGCTTAAAGGAAGAATTTAGTTCTAACTTTTGTCCAGAAATAATAAATAAATAAATAAATAATGAAACCTCTATTCATTGTGTTCACTGTCTTAGCTAATGAGGAAATGAAGGCTTTGATGCAGAACAGTGAGTTCTTTTTGAATGGAACTAGTTTGCACTGTACTGATTGGTGGACAACCTGAGAAGATTTCTTTGTGCTGATGTAGAAAATATATATAGAGCAAAGCTGCATGTTAGAGAGACTGTTTAGCCATATTTTGCAATTAATTTAAAAGGATAACTGGCAATGTTTGATTTAAAGAGAAGCAATACTTCAGGTCTATGTTTTCACTGTAACATAATACTGATTGATATTAGTGATGACAAAGGTTCACTTGAGGGAATGCCTTTGTAAACTACTTTTTTGCTTGCTTAAAATACATGAGGAAAAGAGAATTAATATAAACTTGTTGAATTTCACATCCACCTACAAATTTATTTTTACATTCAACTCTGCCTAAATGGAGGACTTGCTGAAAAGCAGGTCGTGACCTGTAGTTATTACCTTATTACTAATAACCTTACTATGTAATTTCCTGTTTATTTGATGTAACTCTGAAACTTTTCTCCTGATACTTAAATCAGTAGACCTAAGACTGGCTTCTTATCCAGCATGATCTTTGTTCTTAGTTAAATTTTGTGAAAAATTATATTATTTTGTCAAATTATGCAAATACAACTTGCTACCTGAATATCAGTTAATATAAAATAGAAGCATTAACTCACCTTATGCTGGGAAAAGGACCATAGAGGCAGATTATAAACAACTGAACAAACAAAATATGCTTGTGGGAAATCATTTTACTAAAGTAAACTGTCAAAAGTGAAGTGAGGACTTCAGTAGGACTTAGATGACTAACTCTTCTTTATGCTTTAGACCATTTACCTTAATGAAACTAATTTCTGCACCATTAAACAAGATATCTTTAAGAGACAAAATATTCAAAGCCAAGGAAATTTAAAACCTGCTGGCAATAAGCATTAACATTTCCTTCTGAATTTTCATTTCTAGCTTCACATATAGAAGCCTTCAGTATTTCTATCCTGACTTTGAGGTGGTCCAATTTACAAGACATGCAGATGATTTCCCATCTTCCAAATAAGTATTCATGAAATGTGTTTTTCTCTTCATAATTCAATAAAGGTGGGATGTGTACACTCTTGGGACAAAGAAATAATTCTAAGAAAGGTGACTGATTATCCTTCTATGTTTGGTACATAACTAAATTGACCATAACTAATTTCGTTTTCACATGGTTGGCAAGAAAGTATTTTGAACCAATACGTTAAATATTCCACTTCATAAACTGGAAACATGCCTAGTGCAGATGATTGTGCCAGCTGGCTGTTCTTCATTATAGGACATTTGTTCACTCTTTGTCTCATGGCATTGAATTAGCCAACTGTCTGTTGTCTCTTTTTAAGGCAAAAATAGTAAGAAGCATGATTAAAGAAACTACTTTATTTCATTGCTCTTCACCTCAAAAGCAGACAGAAATCCCATTCCAAATGAAAAATTTCTGCCTTCAGTTACCCTGTATGTTATCAGTCCAACTAAAAACTGAATTATGAAGAAATATTCAAAGTTTTGGTGAGCCAATATATTTGTCTTTAATTTCTGCAAGTGAAAATTTGAATCGTCATGTATGTCACAATTGCAAATGTTTATCATAATTTGAATCTTCGACTATTTATTTAATAATACTGAAATACAGGGAATTCCACTTAAACATAAGAAACTCCCCTCCCCCTTTCATTTCTATTTTTTTTTTTCCTTTTTCCCAGTGTAAATGTGTCCAAATACTGGAACAGATTTCTCAGAGTTGTGGAGTCTTAGTCCTTGAAGATACTCAAAACCCAACTGGACATGACCCTAAGCAATCTGCTGTAGTTGACTTTACTTGAGCACTGGTCTTGAACTGAGCAATCTCCAGAGGTCTCTTCCAGTCTCAAGCATTCAGTACTTCTGTGGTTCTGTGATATCGAACAAGATTTCAACAAGGAGAAAGGGAAGTTATCGATTTTAATTGGCATTTTAGACACTTATTAATTTTGTTGTTTTCTGTATTAGAAAACGCTAGTAACTGAAATCTGAGCTGGACAGGGCAAGGTTTGAGTCCCTAAAATGGGAGATTGCAATGCCTCATTTTCAAACAGATTTTATTTGGCCTCCAAGGGACCATCTTCTCAGCAGACTTGCTGTATACCTGGTATAGAATTTCAGCGATACAGAAATATAATTATCTATCATTACAAATATCTGACAACTGCATTTAGACTCAATAGATGTTCTGTAAAGAATTTAATTTACTGGGGAAATGCATTATAGTTTGCAATAATTTTTTTAATATTTTTTCACCAAAATTAAATAGGTGCCTGAAAGAGTAGTATTTCTTATACCACTTTGTTTAGAACTTTCCATAAATTCAATATACAAAACATGGTATGGAAAGATTGGTCTATGAAAGACAGGCTAATCTAGTTCCTCAGAGGATTGTTTTGTATCATAATAAAAGCCACTTCTAGTTGTATTTTCTCTGTATGTTAATGCCTGCACAGAAATGGTAAAGATACGAATGAGGTGAGAAGACTGTGAGCGCTCAAGTAGGCATGAATAATAGTTATTGAGAGACTAAGTGGCATCATCAGATGTTTGAGGCACCAACTGTTAGACAGCATGCTTTGATTAGGCACTGTCATTCCAAGCTCTTACAAAAATAGATGCTAGGGAGAGTGGAATCACTTGGCAATGCTGCCTTTGTTGCTAGCCAGCAAATTGTCCAAGCAGGTACGAATAAGATTAAGAAAGCTAAAGGCTGATAGAACTAAATCTGGCCAGGGAAGTCAAGGACAAGAAAAAAAGCTTTAATAGGTACATTGATAAAAGAAAGACTATGGAAAATGTGGGACCCCTCTAGAAGGAAATGGGGGACTTGGTTACCTGAGGTATGGACAAGGCTGAGGTACTCAAAGACTTTTTTTGCCTCAGTCTTTACTGACAAGTGTTCCAGCCACATTGCCTGAAGTCACAGAAGTCAAAGGCTGGGACTTGGAGAATGAACTCCCTGCTTCAGGAGGATGTGTTCAAGACCATGTAAGACACCTGAAGGTAGCAAAAGTTCATGGGACTTGATGAGATGTATTCTGGGTTCCTCATGAAACTGGTGGATGAAGTGGCTAAGTCAATATCAATCATATTTGAGAAGACTTGGCAGTCTGGTGAAGTTACTACTGCTTGGAAGAGGGAAAATGTAACCCTCAGTTTTGAAAAAGGAATAAAGGAGACCCAGAGAACTACAGGTCTCACCTCTACATCTGGCAAGATCACAGAGTAGATCCTTCAGGAAACTATGCTAAGGCACATGGAAAATAAGGAGGTGGCTGGTGACAGCCAACATGGATAAGGGAGAATCACACCTGGCAAATTTGGTGGCCGCCTATGATAGGATTATCATATTGGTGGCTAAGGGAAGATCTACTACCATCATCTTCTTGGACTTAAACAAGGCATGTAACATTCTCCTGTGTGACATCCTTGTCTCTGAACTGCAGAGACATGGATTTGACACATGGACCACTCAGTAGGTAAGGAAATGGCTGGATGGTTGTACTCGAACAGTTGAAACTCATGCTGTCTCATGCTCATGGTGTTCCTCAGGCTTGGTATTGGGACTGGTGCTGCTCAGCATCTTTTTAGGTGACATGGACAGTGGGATTGAGTACACTTTCATCAAATTTGCTGATGACACCAAGATATGTGGTGCAGATGACATGCTGGAAGGAAGGGATGCCATGCAGAGGGACATTGACAGGCATGAGTAGTGGGTCTGTGAGAACCTCATGAAATTCAACAGGGCCAAATGCAAGGTCATGCACATGCCTCAGCACAAAGGTAGGCTGGGTAGAGATCAAAAGAAGACTTGAGGAGAAAGACTTTAGGGTGTTGGTTAAGGAGAAACTTAGCATAATCTGATCAGCTGTACCCAGGACTGCATCAGAAGAAGCATGACCAGCAGACTGGGGAAGGTGATTCTGCCCCTCTACTCTGCTCTCGTGAGACCCCACCTGGAGTACTGAATGTAGCTCTGTGGCTCCCAGCATAAGAAGGAAGTGGACGTGTTGGAATGAGTCCAGAGGAGGGCCACAAAGGTGGGCTAAAGCACCTCTCCTATGTAGACAGTCTGAGAGATTTTGGCCTATAGTAGAGGAGGCTCTGGGGAGACCTTAGAGCAGACTCTAAGGAAGCCTACAAAAACTCTGGAGAGGGACTTTTAAAGAGAAAATAGTGATAGAAAAAAAGGGCAATGGCTTTATACTAAAAGATAAAGTAGAATTACATTAGATATTAGGAAAAGATTCTTCACTATGAGCATGGCAAGGCACTGTAACAGGTTCCCCAGAGAAGCTGTGGCTGCCCCATTCCTGGCAGTGTTCAAGGCCAGGTTGGACGGGGCTTGGAGCAACCTGGTTTAGTAGAAGGTGGCCCTACCCATGGCAGGGTTATGGAACTAGATAATCTTTAAGGTTCCTTCCAACCCAAGCCTTTCTGGGATGATTCTATGCTAATGACGGAACCAGTCCTTCAGCTGCTGGCACAAGACGTTTCTTGAATCTGTGAAACTAGGGCTAGTGGTAGGATAGTTGGCAGGATTACTTCTGTAATTAACCTGATCCACAAATGCGACTTTCCAAGCACCACTGCATGAATGACACAGCTTTTGATTCTGGATTGGCTCTGATGAAGGATGCATATGCTAGGGTGCAAGAATCCTTCATAGTAGACACACTGTTGTTGCTGCCCACCATTAACATTGTGTTATATGCATCATTAATTTAAAACAAACAATGCAAAAATTTGTCAGCTTTACTATACTGAGGAGCAGAAGAAGCGGCACAGTTTGTGAAGGTGTAGAGTCTATGAGTCGTGATCTGAAGCAGCTGCTGTGTGCCAGGATGCCTTCTGAGATATGTACTGGCAAAATGAATCAGCCCTTGTCTTGGGAATCCTTCTGAATTAATGCAAAATTTAGGGACTCACAAGTTTTTCCTGTTTGTCATCACTTGCAGATCATCAGTGAGTCAGGCCTGGGGTCAAAGTAAAATTGGATGTGAAGGGTCCTGGAATTGTGCATGGAGCCATCTTATAGTGACTCCCTTCTACAAAAATTTTGCTATGTTCTGAACATTGAAATTGAGGCAATGCTGATAAGATTTAAGCAGTTTTAGCATGCAATTTCAGAGCTCTTTTTTTATATTCTTTAAAGGGCTATACAAGAGGACTGTTTTACTAGTCAATTGATCCCCTATTTTCAAGAGTAGTTTGCAGTTAGATTTTTTGAGAGTCTGATGGTGAAGTATCCCTTATGAAAACAATGAATTCATGCTTTTGAACTACAACAGCTAAGAGTAAAATGACACATTAAGAACGTACTTCTAAATTTTAAAATTCAAGGTGTTTCTGCGAAACTGGTCTGTATGATTTTCGTATGTCAGTGATGGAAGGAAGATTGGTAGCAGCCAGTTTATACATATGTATTAGTGTTGATGCCAACAAATCACACTATCATAAGATTTCACTGACTAGATGATTAGAATATTACTCATTTTGCTCGCTGCAGGTTTATTGGAGACAGAGAGATTCACTCCGAAAAATCAGTACACCAGTTTTGAGGATGAACATTAAACAATTTAAATCAGCCCTGCCTTCTAGCAATTTAGTTGCTTCCCTGCTGCAATATCTCCCAGCACTTGCTAAATATTGTATGAGGTACTTAAAGGTGAGGACACAGCTGTCATGAATATCCATATCCATGAATCATTATTAATGACATTGCTTACTGACAGAGTTCTCTAGGTGACTATTGCGCCTGCCTCAAATGGGACTGACAATCTCTTTAAAAATGCATCAGTTCTTTTCACTCTTTACATTGCCTAGGCTTATCAAACATTATTAACCCTGTTATTTCTTGGATAGACTGTAATAAATGCTCTAGCACTTTTTCTCCCTCCTGGGGCTGCTGCAAAATCTGCTTTTGCAAAGAGTGACTGAAGCATATATTTCAAATTAGAAGGCTAGGAAAGTAAGAAAGATAGCTGGAAATATAGCTTGTCCTGAGCTTCAAAGTAATCACCTTTATAGTACCCTTTACGGTTGGTAATGCTCTATAATACCCTTACATTTACTTCCTGATATCCTCATAAGCCATATAGTGCTGTCATGGACTAGATTTCCCAAGGAAAGATGTCATAAGATTGACACTAAGAATATAATATGTCTCTCCAAGCTTGTGGAAGCTAACAGAATTTGGATATTTTCCAGGAAAGACTTCCTGGATGGATTATAGTAAAGCTACCCAAGGGAAAAAAAAAAAAAGAAAATCATAAGAAATATTTCCCCTTTGTTACTAAAATTTCATTTCTGTGGAGATTTGTGGGTCTGCTTTTTTTTAGTGTATATAGAATAAAATATTGTGTAGTTTCTTACCTGCTCCCTAGTCTAAAGTTATGGCTGTCATAAGTCACAATATATTCATGTAGCTCACTGCCATTTGCAATTAGGTTATTGCATGTTTATCTATGTTTCCTTTTCTTTCTCTTATTTTTTTTTTTAATTCAAAAAATTAAGCTTACATTTTATTGAAACAAATTAAGCTCTTTGTTGCTGTTTCTATTTAAGCTCCAATTTATATCTGAAAGATTATGCATCTTAAACTTTTTATGGTGACCAAAAAAATGTTTTACTATGAAAATGATTCTGTCTGATACTGAGGAGTACAGAAAATTGATTTGATACCAGAAAAATTATTGCAGACAAACCAAAAGATATTTGGGTTGATAGTGAGGAAACTAATTATTGATATATCGTCTTCCACCATTTTCAGTTTCCCTTAAACTCCTACCTTGCAACTAACATTCAACATGCATAAAATATGGTTCAGACTGTTTAGTGCTTAGGTATGCACACTTTTATATTTAGAAGCCATCCTGTTGTTTTTCAAATGTGATCTTTTATATTGTCTTGAGTAGCTTTGTAGCTTGTGATTTTACAAAAACTTGAACTCCTTTCCCTGAGACAGTAATTTCTTTTCATTTTTCTTCTAGAGGTGAATAAAAGCTCTCCATACAGTTAGCTGATAGTTCTCATCATTACAAAACGTTGTCCCAAGGGTTATTTACTAAGCAAGAAGAGTTTATCTCTGAGTCTCAAATGAATGCTCTGTCATGGACGTTTTAAGCTACATGAATCCAACAGAACATACTTTTTCTTGTCAGGAAGGATTTGAAAGAGTAGGTATTAATGGCCATAATGTCAAAATCTGATGGGGAAATAAGGCATGATCTAATTAATAATTAGATTCTAGGACCTAGAATCACATACAAACAAGAAAAGGACAAATGATCTGTAGACAGAGAGAGGTCTTTTCATCACTTATTAAATATACTGAATAGCTATTAAATGTGAAATACTGAACTGAAAAGAGAGAGACATACTGAAATCTAGATAGTGATATAGAAGGTTAATACAAATTACTTTGACACTGACGGAGAAAGCATAATGAACTGAGTATGGATATGAGTACTCCATGTCCCTCACAATAACCAGAATAAAAAACAACCCCAAACATCCCCCCCAAAAAACCTCAAACCAATCTCCCCCCCTCCCCCAAGCCCAAACACTTGTATTTCAATCTGTTTCCAAATAATTGATCTCGCAATCAAGGAGCTGGGTTCTCAAGAATATTGTTTACTTGTACCCTTTTTTTTTTGCTATTTCTGCCCCCCCCCCCCCCCCCCATAAAAAAATACAGGTGTTACTCTATGGACTGGAGGAAAAGAACTGTTGACAATATGCATGTGAAAAAAAGAAGGCGTGCTATGCCATTTATGTGACTTCACATATATATCGTGTATGTTTTGATATTTTGAACAACTTAGTACTTCCTGTTGTTAAAATACCTATAAGATTATATGTTGATTTAAAACATGTTGCAGTCCTTATTGTTTTGTTGTCTTTGAAGACCTTTTTTTTTGTTTTTGTGTATTGACAAATTATGTTTCTCATTTTTTTACTAGAGCAATATTTTTCTCAGAAAATTGCGTTTGCTTAGCATCAAATAGAATTCCAAATTTTGCTAATGCTGCAATATATAGACAAAATTTAAATTGAAAATTTAAACACTCCTACAATAAGTAGTTTTTCTGCTACAGCATATGAACAAAACGTTCATCTTTTCATTAACCATATCTCTGATGCATTGAACACTTCAGTTATGAGAATGTTTCTGCTATCTTTAAGCTTTTTCATTTGAAATGGGATCTAAAGTCCATTGAGTTGATGACATTATTCTTATCTGCTGTATATATGCATGCAGGCCAAATTGGAGACTCACGATGTTCTGACAGATTCCTATGCTAGATGACCCAAAACACACCTAGAGATTCCACAAGTTCTCTGTATGATCATGCACAGACAAAGAAAAGGTTATGTTTTTCTGATGTCCTACAGAACAGACATTTTAGAAAGAGACATACTGACATCAAAAATTTTGGGAGCCAAGGACTTTCCACAGACATGCAAGAAGCTTTTCATGACGGACCTTGTCTTTCAGATGTTTTGTCGCTACAGACATAAAGCAAGCTTGCTTGCTCTGATTATAGAAATGATGAAGAGGCTCCTGAGGCCCATGGGAACTTTATCACACTTCTTTATTGAATTAAATGGCTATATTACAGATGTTGCTTGTGCATTTTTTTTTTTTCTCTTGTTATATGCTTGCTGTTCTCCTCCCCACAGACTGGCACCACTAAAAACTACAGAATGATCCAATTTTTTCACAAATGTATTATAGAATTCCATTGTAGTGAACTGTGTTGTGACCTAACAGATTTTGGTTAATACAAAAAGATCTAATTCACTCTCTATTGGTCTGAAAATATAACAGAAATTAAACAAGTTGGAAAATTTTTGTCAGTTTTGATTTTTAATCCTTTGCAGGTGAAAGGTTATAAATCATAGTGCAAGAGTTTTTGAGAACTGTAAAGTAAAATTATAAGCTGCTCTATGCATGGTTTTCCAAAGTAGCTAACACACTTATGATCTCTTAATGTTTGGGAAAAATGCAAATTTAATGCTTTAACCTTTCACCTGTAACAGAATTTGAACCATTTAATGAATCTCTATGGAAGGGAGCACCATCACTTTAGAAATAATATCTCTGGGATATATCTATTCATCTGACTCTGTATTGGCATTTGTTTCCACATTTGTATTATCTGCATGATAACACAAATAACTGTATTAGAGGTGTCTATCTGGAAAAGGATGCAGCAGTACCATTGGTAGGCAACAAGGAAGGACTACAGGGAGAACTGAGTGTGACTGCTGCTGCTGGTATAGGACTGGAAAGCCCATTTCTCGGTCTCCCAGTGGGACTTATGTTTGCTACAGTTTCAAAGTGTCAAAAATTCTTCTTCCTGCTTGTCTCAAATTGTAACTTTTAAAACTGGATTTTACCCCATAGCCAAGAAACTATGAAATTAATTGTGTTTTCCTGTGTCTGCTCATATAACTGTGGATGTCAGTTAGTGCAAGGCACCAGCTGTTCCAGAAATCTGGATGCCCTCACACCCATGACCCCTAGCTGTCCAACTGGCAGCACTTTCTGGAGCAGCAGATTCTGAAAGCACCAGGTCCCCGTCCGCAAGGCAGTGTACATGCAGTGCTAAGCTCAGATGGGCAGATCTTCAGAGGCTGAGCACTGTGTAAGCTGGCAAAAAAAACTGGCATCAGCCCATCTGCACTTTTCCTGTTTGTCAAGAAAGATGGCAACGATCAAACATCCAAATTCTGCTGATTCAGTGTTTCCTGATGAAAACCTGCTTTGTTCAAAAGTTGCCTTCTAACTTACTTTCAGGTTTCCTAATCTACTTCAGTTTTAGCCCAATAATTTAGCCTGATGTCTTTTCTTTTTCATTTTGTTTTTCTTTTATTTTTTCCTTTTTTTTTTCTTTTTCTATTTCTCATGGTTTTTATTAGGGAAAGGAAACTATATAATACAATTTTGAGGTAATTTTCTCCTAGTCTTATTTCAGTTCAAGTAGCCTGTAGACTTCCACTTCTTCCAACTTGTATATTATTTTCTTCAA
Organism: Pezoporus flaviventris; assembly: GCF_033815535.1. Classification (NCBI taxonomy): domain Eukaryota; kingdom Metazoa; phylum Chordata; class Aves; order Psittaciformes; family Psittacidae; genus Pezoporus; species Pezoporus flaviventris. The sequence goes on from NW_026892555.1 coordinate 57,604,406, forward strand.
TGGCTATTTTTGGTTTTATTCCTTAGTAAGAATTATTAACAAAGATTACAAGTCTTGATAGTAATTTTTCTCTCTCTTTTCTGTATTACATTAAGAAAGGGAAATTTATAAATTACAAGAACTTTGCAGAATAGGGGAAAAAAGGTGATCAGTAATTGCACAGGTTCCCATATCCTTGTCAGAACTGTTTATTAATGTCACCAATTATAAGGACTGCAAATATTTCCTTCCTTAGTAAATTGTTTACATGTTTTTGACTTTTTTACCACTTAACCTTCAATTTCTGGTTGTTTGCTTCTCTTTCCACAAGGGAGCATGTTAAAGCTTGTGCATCCATCTCCCAACCAATGTATCAGTAATAATTACTGAATAACATAAACTAGTATTTTTTTTTCATGTTAGTGTTTTTTTATGAATCAGTTTTTTCTTTTGTCAGATTTAGGATTGTGGATTCTGTTTTTAAAAGAGAAAACTACTTTCTTTTAGACATTATTATGATTGTGCTATGTAGAAAATATTTTCCATTCCTAAACTGTGTTGTATTCAGCCTATTGTGTTTTGCGGGACCTGTTATATTTCACAGTGGAGCATATGACAACAATTTATTGAACTTAATGTGTCTGATAACAGGCTTGGCATTTTTTTTAGATTCAGAAGTATTGACAACAGTCCCTTGAAAAGGCTCTCAGAAATCTGTGGGCCATTGAACTACAGTGTTAGAAGCAACACTGCCAGATTAAGCCACCAAAATATTCTTGTTTTCCCATAGAGTACTGTAAAAGACAAACTGAATTTTGGGTTCCTGTTTGGCCCTAGGTAAAAGAAATGGAATCAAAAATAAAGCATTTTTAGGAAGGTGAGGCAGAATTGAGTGGTGAAAGGATACAAACTGTAGTGGGAATATTAAGTTTCTTATGGCATGGATGAGCAGAAAGATAAATTGATGTTGAAGGAGCATCTAAAAAAAAAGGAAAGTTGTCAATTGATTTGATTTTAGCAGTTCTTATAAGTGTTCTGTCATGGTTTAAGCCCAGCCAGTAACTCAGAACCACACAGCTGCTCACTCCCCCCCTCCCTCTTCCTCCCCCTGCTCCCAGACGGATGGGGAAGAGAATCGAAAGAATATCACTCCCACGGGTTCAGATAAGAGCAGTCCTGTAACTCAGGTATAACTCAAACCACTGCTGCTACCACCAATAATGATAATGATAAGCGAAATAACAAGGGAAGAAAATACAACCGCTTACCACCCACCAACAGATAACCAGGCAAACTGAGTAGTGATCTAGCCCTTTTGAGTAACTGCCCCCAGTTTCTATACTGGGCATGATGTGCTGTGGTATGGAATACCTCTTTGGGTAGTTTGGGTCAGGTGTCCTGTCTCTGCTTCCTCTCGCCTTCCTCTCCTCCCTGGCAGAGCATGAGACTCTGAAAGTCTTTGGTAGGAGTAATCATTACTGAGCAACAACTAAAACCATTGGTGTTATCAGCCTTGCTCTCAGGCTGAAAGTCAAAAACACAGTGCTGCACCAGCTACTAAGAAGGAGAAAAAATGACTGCTACTGCTGAGCTCAGGACATGCTCAAATTATTTAACTATATAAAAATCTGTTATTTTGTAAGATGTTCATGCAGACAGAAGGAAGCCTTAAAGTTTTAAAGGTCCAAACATTAAACTAAACCACTGTACTTATTTTTAATATGTCATAGTTCTAAGTTAATGATACACTGTGAGTCAGTCACTTAAAAATTTTGAACAATTGAGAAGCAGAAAATGAAATGCACCCTTAATAACATTAATGATAATAGCAAGAATAGCAACAATATTTATTTTCCAGTGGGTGGGTACTTCATGAATGTATGTGAGTATATACAAATATTCACATATCTCACTTTCACCTATAAGCAGATATTTCAATTAAGACAGAATTTTTAAGTATTAAGAGAGCCTTTGCATCCCATATGAAATATTTCTTTCACCTAATGAAGTGTTATCATTTTCCTAGGGTGACTTTGCTCATTGCAAAGAGAGGAGCAGTTGCCTAAGAATGCAAAAAGCCTGTTGCCCTCCTAAATGTTGTTTTACTGCAGTTTGCTCTCCTGGTTCATATTAGAAATGCATCCATACGTATGTGTTCTTGAAAAAGTATCTGTATTTCACAGAAAAGGAAGACTTCCTTAAACCTCAACTTCTAACTAAGTCAATTAATTTGAAATGGTCCAACATCATTTTAAGTGGCAGAATATTTCAAGTTACTCTGAGACAAGAGAGTATTTCTAAATCAGCCTCAGAATCTGAGCAAGTTGTGATTGAGAAAATGCAATATAAACCTCAAGCAAAAAGGCTTCAGGAACATCAGACTGTATTTTGAGAGAACATTTATTACAAAGACAAGTTCTTGTTTAATTTACTATAGATATACATAAATACATGATAAGTCCACTCATTCAATATGAAACCAAGAATAGAATCTGGCCTTTAACATAAATATTGCCTCATTGCAAATGAAATGTTTAAACATAAAGCAAGCATTGCACAACTGTAAAGGCTGATCTGAACTTAACCCTAAAAAAATATCAAAGTACTGCTAAGAATTTTGCAATGATTAGCCTGGATGTTGAGCTGCATTATCAGATTAATACCCTTGTCTTTAGAAAGGGGAATACTGCAAACAGAATTTTAAAAGTTTTATGATTTTATGGAGACAGGTTAATATTAAGCTATAACAGTTTAAGTCTGTATTTGTCAATGTAGAGGCTTTTTTTTTGATGTGGAGTCACATACTATCAGGAAATGCCTAAGAATGCATTTACGTATTTTCACTTTTTGAAAATTAATGCAAGATCCTTAAACACTCTGACTGTATAATTTCTCATTTTTAGTATGTGCTGTAAAACAGGTTGTATAGATGCAGCCAGGATGTGTGTTAGGTGTGCCTTCAGGCTGACTAGTTAATCTAGTTAAGAACCTGTTTCAAAAGATGTGTTTTAATCCTGATGTATACAGCTGGAAAATATTTTTTTTTTTATTGTGCTGCTCTTGGGTATAACATACTGGGAAGACTCCAGGGTGATATGTTGAGATGGCTGTTTGACGAATCATAAAAATTAGGCTGAAATGCTTTAGAAAAATGGTACACTCAATATATTCTATATCTCTTTTTATAACTCACATTCTATCTGCAGGCATATTTCTGCATTAAACTAATATTTAATGGCCCTGGAAGCAGAAGTCCTGATACGTTTCAGTAAATAACTGTTTTAATATACCTAACAGCTAATCTCTACATTCTTTTCTTCTCTCCCTCAACTATCTGCAGCAATGGACCTTCAAAGTATAAAGGTCCTTGTTCAGTAGCTTTGATAATTTGCCCAATATCCACGCTCAGTGCAAATCAGCGCAGGGCACTTTCAAAACAATTTATTACCTTATGGACAGAGACAGCTCTACTCCCATTAATTTAAATACAGTCCTTAAATTCCACCTTTTGATTTAAAAAAAAGATTAAGTTTAGTTTTTATATGTTTTGGCATAAAGTGAGTGATTTAAACTGTCTTCCAGTTAATGTACCTGAATGGTGTTCAATGGATTAAGAAGCAATGAGCTGAATTTCTAAGTACTGTTCATGTTGAAACCAGCTTTCTGCCCCTGGTTTCAGTTTGAATCATTGCCTGTAAGATTAGGTGGATAGTCCCATGTGGGTTTTAGCTGAATGAGCTTTAGAGGTGTTCAGCTAAATGTATTTCTGATAATTAAAATAAACTCCATCATCATAGTTCCATGCTAGACTGTTAAAATTATCATAGAATAATTAAGGTCTGAAACCCTTTTTTTTCACCTTTTAGCACCTAGCAATTCATAGCAAGGCTGTGCAAAGTAGCATATTTTTAGGGAAAAGGATTAAAAAAAAAAGGCTTATTAAATGTGAGATTTCTGAATGGTCAAATATTATCTTGGGTTTTTTCACATCAATGGCATTTTATGCTTCTGGACTGGCATAACATGATAACAGCCTGTCCTGGGTTCAGCAGTAGCAGTCATGTTTTTCCTTCTTGGTAGCTGGTGCAGTGCAGTGTTTTGACTTTCGACCTGGGAACAGAACTGATAGCGATGTTTTGGTTTGGCCAAGGACTTTGTGAGCCTCATGCTCTGCCAGGGAGGAGGAGAAGCCAGGAGGAAGCAGAGACAGGACACCTGACCCAAACTGACCAAAGAGGTATTCCATACCACAGCACGTCATGCCCAGGAGGTAACTGGGAGTTAGCCGGAAGGGCTGGGAGTCTTCAGGGTTGGAGGAGGTATGGGTTGGTGCTTGGTTGGGCTGAGGGGGGGGTGAGTTATTGGTCGGCTGGTGCTGAGGTGTTGTATTCTCTTCCCTTGTTATTTCCTTTATCATTATTATCACTGGTGGTAGCAGTAGTGATCTGTGTTATACCTTAGTTACTAAACTGTTCTTATCTCAACCTGTGGGAGTTGCATTCTTTTCGATTCTCCTCTCTGTCCCTCCGGGAGTAGGGGGAGGGAAAGAAGGGGGGGTGAGTGAACGAGTTACCTGACTGGGTTTAAACCACGACACAGCCTAAAAGAAAACCTTGATGATTTTCGAAGGATAAATGCTGCCATCTTACAAAAATTTTTTAGATTACTTACATTATATATGAATGTATGGATATAGGAACATCAGTGTTCCCTCTACACTACCAGATAAGAAGTATAGAAAACATACCCAAGAGTCATATCACACACAGAATCACACACAGAAACCCAAGGGTTGGAAGGGACCTCAAAAGATCATCTAGTCCAATCCCCCTGCAAGAGCAGGGTAACCTAGAGTACATCACACAGGAACTTGTCCAGGCGGGCCTTGAGTATCTCCAGTGTAGGAGACTCCACAGCCCCCCTGGGCAACCTGTTCCAGTGATCTGTCACTCTCACAGTAAAGAAATTTTTCCTGATGTTCACATGGAACCTCCTATGCTACAGTTTACTCCCATTGCCCCTTGTCCTGTCACTGGACATCACTGAAAAAAACCTAGCTCCATCATCCTGACACTCACCCTTTACATATTTGTAAGCATCGATGAGGTCACCCCTCAGTCTCCTCCAAGCTAAAGAGACCTAGCTCCCTCAGTCTTTCCTCATAAGGGAGATGTTCCACTCCCTTAATCATCTTTGTGGCTCTGTGCTGGACTCTTTCAAGCAATTTTCTGTCCTTCTTGAACTGAGGGGCCCAGAACTGGACACAATATTCCAGATGCAGCCTCACCAAGGCAGAGTAGAGGGGAAGGAGAACCTCTCTTGACCTACTAACCACACCCTTTCTAATGCACCCTAGGATGCCATTGGCCTTCTTGGCCACAAGGGCACACTGCTGGCTAATGGTCATCTTCCTATCCACCAGGACCCCCAGGTCCCTTTCCCCTTCACTACTGTCCAGCAGGTCAGCCCCCAACCTGTACTGGTACATGGGGTTGTTCTTCCCCGGATGCAAGACTCTACACTTGCCTTGTTGAATTTCATCAAGTTTCTCCCCACCCAACTCTCCAGCCTGTCCAGGTCTCGCTGAATGACAACACAGCCCTCTGGTGTGTCAGCCACTCCTCCCAGTTTAGTATCATCAGCAAACTTGCTGAGGGTACACTCAGTTCCCTCATCCAGGTCATTGATGAAAATATTAAAAAGCACTGGTCCCAGCACCGACCCCTGAGGGACTCCACTAGTCACAGACCTCCAGCTAGATTCTGCCCCATTAACCACAACTCTCTGCCTTCTTCCTTTCAACCAGTTCTTGATCCACCTCACTACCTGTTCATCAAGCCCACACTTCCTTAGTTTATCTATGAGGATGCTGTGGGAGACAGTATCAAATGCCTTACTGAAATCAAGAAAAACCATATATACTGCTCTACCATCATCCATCCACCTAGTTACTTCCTCATAGAAGGGTTGGTCAAACATGACTTCCCCTTGGTAAAACCATGTTGGCTGCTCTTAATGACCCCCTCATCCTTGATATGTCTAGAGATGGTGTCAAGAATAAGTTGTTCCATCACCTTTCCAGGGATGGAGGTAAGGCTGACCGGTCTATAATTACCCGGGTCCTCCTTCTTGCCCTTCTTATGGCGTGACATTTGCCATCCTCCAATCCTCAGGCACTTCTCCTGTTTCCCATGACTTACCAAAGATGACAGAGAGTGGCCCAGCAATGACCTCTGCCAGCTCCCTCAGCACCTGCGGGTGTATTCCATCCAGACCCATTGATTTATGGATGTCCAGATTGCTTAACTGATCCCTAAGCCAATCTTCATCCGCCAAAGCAAACTCCTCCTTTATCCTGACTCCTTCTGGGGCTATAGGAATCTGGGTCCCCCAGGGAGAGTCTGCAGGAGTAAAGACAGAGGCAAAGAAGGTATTTAGCACCTCTGCCTTCTTTATATCCTCTATCTCCAGGGCACCCACCTCGTTCAGCAGTGGGTCTATATTGCCTCTTGTGTTAGTTTTATCCACTATGTATTTGAAGAAGCCCTTTCTATTGTCCTTAACCCGACTTGCAAGATTAAGTTCCAAGGAGGCCTTAGCTGTCCTAATTGCCTCCCTACATCCTCTAACAACTGTCCTATATTCCTCCCAAGTGGCCAGCTCCTCCTTCCATAATCCATAGATTCTCTTTTTCTGCATGAGTTCCTTGTTTAACCATGCTGGTCTGCTGGCTCCCCTACTTGACTTCCTACACATTGGGATACTCTGATTCTGAGCTTGGAAGAAGTGGTCCTTGAATGCTGACCAACTATCTTGAGCCCCTTTACCACCTAGTACCCTTTGCCATGATACTTCCCTTAGCAATTGATTGAAGAGGCCAAAGTTGGCCCTTCAGAAATCCAGAATTGTGGCCTTGCTAGGTATTCTATTCCTCCCACACAGGATTCTAAACTCCGCCATCTCATGGTCACTGCAGCCAAGGCTGCCATTGACCATCACCATTTCAAACAGACCCTCCTTGTTGGTGAGTACTAGATCCAGCAGCACTCCTCTCCTAGTTGGTTTGTCCACCATTTGCATTAAAAAGTTATCATCAATGCATTGGAGGAACCTCCTAGACTGTGAATGACTGGCTGTGTAAGTCTTCCAGCAAATATCGGGGTAGTTAAAATCCCCCATGAGGACCAAGGCATGTAGTCGTGAGGTTGCTTTCAGTTGCCTGTAGAAAGTCTCATCAACTCCTTCGTCCTGATCAGGAGGTCTATAATAGACCCCCACAACTGTATCACCCATACCAGCCTGTCCCTTAATTCGCACCCACAGACTTTCCACTTGGTCCTCATCTGTCCCTGGACAGAACTCAATACATTCTAGTCTCTCTCACACATAAATAGCAATTCCACCACCTTGCTTTGCTGACCTATCTTTCCTAAAAAGGACACAGCCATCCATGACCACATTCCAGTCATGTGAGCTGTCCCACCATGTCTCTGTAATTGCCACCAGATCATAACCTTTAGACTGCACACAGACTTCTAACTCCTCCTGTTTATTCCCCAAGCTGCGTGCATTGGTGTACAGGCATTTCAGGGAGCGAGCAGAGCACGCTAGTGGGACCCCTGGGAGGCGGGAGGCCTTCTGGTCTTCATTAATACTAGAACAATTCCCCACTGGTTCAAACCGAGCTACAACCCCCTCACACTTTGAATCTAACCTAAAGCTCTGTGAGTGAGCTCTGCTAACTCTTGCCCTGGTACCCTTTTTCCCCTGCGGGACAGGGTCTAAACAACTATCCTTTCCCTCAAATGAAACAAGAGGTTGAGAGTCCTCCTTAGTCTGCCATCCTTCAAGCCCTAGCATGTTTCTCTTGGGCTTGTCCCTAACAGGACAAGAATTAATCTAGAATTTAATTGGTATTATCAGATGAAATAATTTGAACATCTTAATGCATGCAGAGTTCTAGCTAAATGTAAAGTACTTTAAATTTATAAATCCTAAATGTTACTTTTGTTAACATATACAAGTGATCTAGTTATATGCCATGTTTCTAAAAAAAATTCTAAAGTATCCAAATTTGCAATTGGTTTTCCTAGTCCTATTTATTTTTAATTAAGTGATAAGTTTCTTATCACTGGGATACAAGCTATCATCATCATCAATAAATAAATAAATAACCCAAACAAAAGCCAACTACAACAAAACAATGTTTTACCATCCTCATAGTAAAGAATTTCTTCCTAATGTCTTATCTAAATCCACCCTCTGTCAGCTTAAAACAATACCCCTTGTCATGTCACTACATGTCCTTATAAAAAAGTCCCTCTCCAGCTTTCTTGCAGACCCCTTTAGATATTGGAAGGCTGCTCTGAAGTCTCCCCTGGCCCTTCTCTTCTTCAGGCTGAACAATCCCATCCACCTCAGCCTCTCTTCATTGGAGTCATAGCACCCTGATCACCTTTGTGGCCGTCCTCTGGACTGACTCAAGCAACTCCACGTCACTCTTGTGTTGGGGGCCCCAGAGCCCTTTAAGTACTGAAAAGCTGAAAAAAGTTCTCCTTGGAGCCTTCTCTTTCCAGACTGAACAAACCCAACTCTCTCAGCCTTTCTTTGTAGTACAGGTGCTCAATCCCTCCGATCATTTTCATTCAAAAAAATTCCTGCCAAGTTTCAGTAATTTGCCACTTTTTCAGGGCAAAACTAACTACAGTGATCATCTAAAGAGAGTTTTTAATGAGACACCAAAGCCAGCACATCTTTCAGGTACAGAAATTCATGATTGAACTGGAATGTGTTTTTACAATGACATGGAATATTGATTTAAACTTTTAATATATATGGGCTGTCTTTAGCTTAGATATTTTCAGGATCTCTTCATATTTATCCTTATCAAAACAAACATAATCAGTGAAACATGGTCACAATCAAATGAAAAATTCATAACACTAACAATAGCAATTTTCTTGAAAGAACTGAAAGTCCACCTCCTAAAGTCAAAGCTTTGTTTGATCCATGACTAAAGAACTATTACTGAGTGAAGTTAAATAAGATTTTTTTTCCAATTAAATGCTTCTGTAATTAATTTTTCTTAATATTCTATTTCTTCCTAGAATAACATTTCAGTTTTTAATAGTGAATGTTAGACAAGATCAAAATTAATGATAACTTTTAGTCACAGTAACTATTCAAGTAGCGATGGTTTCCGGTCTGTGCAACAAAGACTGGTATAACACATTAATTAATGGTTACTTCCACTGACATCTGTGGAATTTGGATAGGAGTTACATTCTTAATGCTTATACTCATATTGGAAATTAACTTCTTTTATTCAGAAGACTATGTATCTCACATGATCATGTTAAGAAAGCCCTTTATAAAGCATCATTTTATATCATTTACCTGGTTGTCTTATGCATTATTTACTCTCTGACAATAAGGCATGTATTACTGATACACGTCTTAGTGCATGTGAAACTTTCATGAGTGAAGAAAGATACTTGAGCGTTTCATTTTTTCCATGTAAACAGTGCTTGTAACTAAACTCCGTCTTTTTCACCATGCTTATGATTACATTTTTTATGAAGCCAGCTATGAAGAATTCAGTATTTAAAACATAATACAACATTGGTTGGCCATAAACTGTGGTATAGTGCAACACATGAATAAAATACTATTCCCATTTTACTTGAAGAGAAACTGATGCAGCTACAAGAAAGGACAAGTTTTGCAAAAATCTATTGCTACTGAATGGTAACTTATGACAAAGATGGCTCCAAACGTTAAAAAAAGATTTTAGCGATAATGAACATCATAGTATAATTTTAAAATAGCACTCATATATATTAAAACCAATCAGTTGGCAAACTGGTTCTCACATGCAGTAGGGGTGGATAGAAATGTTTCAAGGGAATGTAGATTTTTTGTTTTTTTTTTCCTCATTTGTTATTTTTGCTTCTGAGTTTTGTGGACAAAATGTGAATATGTTGCACAATCCTCAATATTTCTCAAAAATCATTTTGTTTTACTTTTATATATTAAACACAATTTTGTAATCCTGAATGAACTTTGAATATATTAATGGATTTGAAGAAGGTGTACTCTATTTCTGTTCAGATCTGTTCTGGTATTATAATATTTTGACAAATGAAAAAATGTTTTGCTTTACACATTGGTAGCTAATTCTTGTCACAAATGATGTACAAAAGCTGAATGCAACATAATACATCACATTTCTTGCATCTTTTGAATCATGTTAGAGCTGTATAATTTACAGTATGGCTGGGATTTGTTAAGCAAGGTAGATATTGACATAATAGAGTCACAGAATCACACGGTTAGAAGGGACTTCTAGAGATCATCTGATATAACCACCCTTTCAAGGCAGGGCCGCCTAGAGCAAGTTACACCGGACCACATCCAAGCGGGTTTTGAATGTCTCCAGAGAGGGAGACTCCACAACCTCCCTGGGCATCATGTTCCATTGCTCTGCCACTCTCAACATAAAGAAGCTCTTCCTCATGTTGAAGTGAAACTTCTCATGTTTTAGTTAATGGCTGTTGATCACATTGGTGTAATCTTTTAAAGTTTTGAAAGCAATGATTTATATGTTACTCAGTTCCCAGATTGAGACATGATAGAAAGATTGTGCAAGAATTAAACTTAGCTAGAGGTATTAAAGATAAAAGGAAGGGATTCTACAGGTACATAGAAAATAAAAAACAGACTAGGGAGAATGTAGGCCCCCTCAGGAAGCTCTCAGGAGAACTGGCTACACAGGATTTGGAGAAGGCTGAGGTTCTGAATGACTTCTTTGCCTTGGTCTTCACTGGCAAAGGCTCTGACTGCACCACCCAAGTCTTGGAAGGCAGATGCAGAGACTGTGAGAATGAAGGCCTTATGCCCACTGTAGGAGAGGAACTGATATAACACCATTTTAAAAATCTGAATGTGCACAAGTCCATGGGACCTGATGAGATCCATCCGCGGGTCCTGAAGGAGCTGGCAAATGAAGTTGCGAAGCCCCTGGCAATCATATTTGAAAAATCATGGCAGTCAGGTGAAGTTCCTGATGACTGGAAAAAGGGAAATATAACCCCCATTTTCAAGAGGGGAAAATGGATGACCCAGGGAATTACAGACCAGTCAGTCTCACCTCTAGGCCCGGCAAAATCTTGGAGCAGATTCACCTGCATGGCATGCTAAGGCACATGAAAAACAACAAGGTGCTTGGTGACAGCCAGCATGGCTTCACTAAGGGGAAATCCTGCCTGACCAATTTGGTGGCCTTCTATAATGGGGCTACAGAACTGATGGACAGGGGTAGAGCAGTTGATGTCATCTACCTGGACTTGTGTAAAGCGTTCGACACTGTCCCACACGACATCCTTGTCTCTAAATTGGAGAGACATCAATTTGATAGATGGACCACTGGGTGGATAAAGAACTGGCTGGATGGCCACACACGCAGAGTTGTGGTCAATGGCTCAATGTCCGGCTGGAGACCAGTAACTAGTGGCGTCCCTCAGGGATCAGTGTTGGGACCGGTCTTGTTTAACATCTTTGTCGTTGACATGGACAGTTGGATTAAGTGCGCCCTCAGCAAGTTTGCTGATGACACCAAGCCACCCAGAAGGACCTCAACACGCTTGTGAGGTGGGCTGATGCCAACCTCATGAAGTTTAACCATGCCAAGTGCAAGGTCCTACACCTGGGTTGGAACAATCCCAGGCACAGCTACAGGTTGGGCAGAAAAGAGATTCAGAGCAGCCCTGCGGAGAAGGACTTGAGGGTGCTGGTTGATGAGAAAATGAACATGAGCCGGCTTCAGTGTGCGCTCGCAGCCCAGAAAGCCAAGCGCATCCTGGGCTGCAGCAAAAGGAGTGTGACCAGCAGGTCAAAGGAGGTGATCCTGCCCCTCTACTCTGCTCTTGTGAGAACTCACCTGTGCGCAGTTCTGGTGTCCTCAACATAAAAAGGACATGGAACTGTTGGAACAAGTCCAGAGAAGGGCCACGAGGATGATCAGGGGGCTGGAGCACCTCCCATATGAAGACAGGCTGAGGAAGTTGGGGCTGTTGAGCCTGGAGAAGAGAAGGCTGTGTGGAGACCTCATAGCAGCTTTCCAGTATCTGACGGGGGCCTATAGGGATGCTGGAGATGGACTATTCATTAGAGACTATAGTGATAGGAGAAGGGGTAACGGGTTGAAACTTAAACAGGGGAGGTTTAGGTTGGATATAAGGAGGAAGTTCTTTCCTGTAAGGGTGTTGAGGCACTGGAATAGGTTGCCCAGGGAGGTTGTGAATGCTCCATCCCTGGCAGTGTTCAAGACCAGTTTGGACGAGGCCTTGGGTGATATGATTTAGCGTAAGGTGTCCCTGCCCATGGCAGGGGGGTTGGAAGTAGATGATCTTAAGGTCCTTTCCAACCCTAACTATTTTATGATTCTATGATTCTATGTCAGACCAAAAGTCTTGAAAGATGAAAATAGAGAAAATAACGAGACTGATACTAAATATATTCAATGCGTAAACTACAATTAAATTTCAGTTCTTCATGTAAGTATTTTTAAGAAGGATTTTTGTGAAATAGGTCTGCAGTCCCTGATTTTAATTCCCTCAAAAATACAATTATTTATAGAAAAATATTATACTATAAAAATAAAAATCATGAGAACTTAAATACCCACATTGATATTCATATGGATGCCGCTATACTGTGTATCACATGCTGCAGAAAAGAAAGGCAGAATGGGTGGTAAGCATGGACCTTAACTTCCCATGAACATTAATAATACATGAAAGAAAGTGCTTAGGCAGACATTCAAAGAGAATTGCAGTCATGGCTTTGTGCTGATGCTTGTATGGACTAATGTATCAGAATTACAGCTCCTACCTATTCCCTGCAGCATAGTCTTTATTAATATTGTAACCATGCAAGAAGAGTACCATCTGCTTTCCTAGTCTTCCCTAGGGAGAAAATTCATTCTTGGAGAACATTTCTTTAGCTCTGAGTTTCATTTAGAAAGCACAGGTTTTCATGCTAAGGTAAACATAATTAAGGAGACATTTCATTATAATTACCACTATTGTGCTTTATTTTATGACGTGTTTATGTATTCTTTTTTTACGGATGCAAAACAAAATGCAAACTTCAGTTGTGCATTGTGAAAGATTTGTGGAATATAAAGTTATTTTAAAACTCCCTCAACTTGAAAGGATTTATAGGACAAAGCAGAATACCTGGGCTTCCAGTAATCAAGTCTCTTATTAATAATGGAACAACTACCATGACTTTAGTTTTCAAGAATTAGTGTGAACGTATGAATGTGCTTGCATGAATCCAGGATGTTCTTGGATATATCTGTTGGTATGTGAGAGAGATAGAATGCACACAGCAAACTGTTCCGCTCAGATTGCCCAAGACATTGAAATACTGCAAACTTCTATTGAATTCATGGCATTGGTTGCTTCAGGACACAAATCCATGTCATAAGGGAAAGAAAAAAAAATCCTTTAGTTTTTCAAGGGACATATGAAAGGAGACATTACTCCTAGCTTCTATGAGGTTTTCTAATTGGAGGATTTTACTTAAAAATCAAGGCAGTAATATTTTAAAACATTCATTCACTACTGTTTCTAGTTGCCCTTATTTTTGTGTTAGCTTTAAAAAGATCACAGTAATGCACAAAATCAAGACATAATAAAGTACAATGAACATGAATGGAATAATATGACAGTCTAGAACAACATGATTGATATAATTGTGAAAAAGTAAGCTCCATTTTATTGTAATACTCTAGTGATTTAACATTACACATCAATACAGAAAGTATAAAACTCTGCATAAATAATGATAATGTTTAATGAATACACAAATTGTAGTGGATTTTAGTTAAAAGCATTGATGCTTTTAAAATAATATTCACAATGTAATGTGCATTATGCAATCATCAAATTGGTTTACAAATTACATACTTGTTGCTCCAGTACACTTGAGAATCAGAGCTTTCATCTGGGGGAATAAAACATTTCTATCCCTTATTAATGAAACAGATCAAGAATGGGTATTAGAAGCTCAGTAGTGTGCAAAGATCCTGTGAGACATAACCTGGCTCAGACTATTTCATTCATAGATATCGATGCCATTGTCAGGGAATTGGATATTGCTCAGTATTTCAAAGAATGAAAAAAAAAAATGCTGCAAGAGACACTCATTCCACTTCATGTGTATTATGAGAAATGGACAGTTCATTCTGATAGAATGAAATCTGTACTGTTAGTCTTCATTGTCCACTCCCAAAATTTTTAAACAAATGCTTGGATGTGTTTTTCAACTCTGTTGGTCATGCCTTGGAAGAAGTCCCAGTAGATGTTCACAAAACTAAAGCTTCATCCTCTTCAAAATCTATTGTATTGCCCTGGGGTGTTCAGGTTCATGAGTGTAAGCCCCTACAAACCATTTTCACAAACGCTGTCTGAACCTACCCATTCCTCTGCATTTTTTTTTCAAGGAAGGGATTTTCTTGGACTACTTTGTAGATGCCTTCAGTATTTATGAAAACAAACATGAGAGAAGACAAAGGATCCATGTCACAGGCAGAAAGTTTAGGAAAATGAAGACTACATTTGAAGAGAAGAGCAGCAGAAGGTATGAGAAGGTGGACTGATGACTCCAATTCTCAAGCACTCTTGAAAAGATGTAAGGAGATTCTGAATTGTCTTATTGGAGTTTCTACTGTAACTGCTGAACTCCAGACAAAGTAATCGACAAAAATAAGCAATTGTGTTAAAACTGCTCTGCAGTCTGTGCCTTCAACTGTAAGTCATAATAATGCAGATGTGAGAGAGAGATATGGAAGAGATTCTTGAAGGCAAAGTAAGTAAATATTTACTTGCTTTGTGTTGTTTAGAATTTAGGGTTGTTTCCTTGAGATTTTGTGTTATGGAAGGCATAAAACCATTATCATACTAACCCATGACTTCTGTCAGAGGAAAATGCCTAAACCAGAAGTTAATTTCAATGGGATTTAGGTAGGAATTATAATTTCCAATTTTGCATCCTGCAAAGATTTTCCACTCATCTGTCAGTAATTAGGATCTTAAAAACATATTTCTAACACCTGCATTAATTTGCTTTGGAGTCTTGTGATTTCTAGTATGCTAAATATGTAAAATTAAATAAAGAAAAGAGATTAGTTGTCCACAAGCTTGGCCTTGCTTCCCTCCCATGTGTTTTTTAGGTGACTGCCTTCTTGTTTCCAAGCATCAGCAGCTGTGTCGTGTTCCATCTGTTTCTTCATTGGGCAGGCAGGTTAAATACTCTATATTCAGAATAATACCCTTTTGAAGGCTGAATGTTTTTCCCATTTGCAGCAACTGCGTCCCATCTCTGACTCCTCAGATGTCTGTTTGGTTATTCCCTGCTCACCTTTTTTCATGTACTGCTACTTCATGCCAGGCCAATTTGCTGATGATATTCTTCTTTCTTTCCTCCTTCTTTTATGTACAGCTGGTTTTGCATGTGTTTTCTTGTTTTTTTTTTTGTTTTGCTTTTTTTTTGTTTTCTTTCTTTTTTTTAATTTCTTTTTGTTTTGTCTTTACTGTCTCTTTTCTACATGACACATTTTATTCCATTGCTTTTGCTTTTGCTTTCGGTCTTTAGCTGTATCATTCCAGATGAACCCTTCAGATGATATCAGGAAAAATGTTCTGATTCAATACCCTCCCATATTACAGATCACACTGATTACCCTTCAGAACCATAAGTCACCAGTTACTTAATCCTATACAATGTCAGTGTTTTTAACAACTAACTGCTCCTGAAAAGCTGAATGTTAGATTTCTGGAGAACTAATACCTGGGGAAACATCCTTTCTGCATCATTTGAAATGAAGTTGTAGTGGTGCATATCTTATTTGACAATCAGATATAAATCGAAATGTCAAAGAGTTTTGGCTTCAGGAGCTGAAAACAAAGTTCATTGAATTCTGGTTCTAGAATAATCCATAATTCTTAGTAGCCTCAAAATATAAAAGAACACATTCCTATGAAATTAATGGTACTAATTAGTGCACTTGCCCTTTTATTGTGCATTTTAATACAGGCTTTAAAATGGATTATCCTTTCTGATACTTATTAAGTGCACTGTTTCAAAAGAAACAAAGAATATATTTTTTTTTTAATGCAAGAAGAAAAGTGTGAAGTTCTTTATTTTCAGGTTTTGAAACAATGGCAGTGTTTGTTTGAAATTTGCTAGTGTTGCAGTCAGTGTACTGATAGCAGTAGAGGAGCCTTCAGTGAATTGAAGTGATTACTACAGGCAGAAATTGAAGAAAACCAGAAAGGATATAGAAAGAATAGAACCAAAAAAAAGGTGGGATGTATAAGCTAGTGTTTTATAGCAAATATGTTTTATGATGCAGAAGTGATACTATGAAATTAGAGTGCAACTTCAATAAGTGATCTCATCAACAGAAAAGTTTCTTTGGTCAGCATATATTAATTATGCGGTTGTTGCAAAACAGTCTGGAGGATGCATGCTTTAGAATGAGAAATGAGATGTCATTGAGGAGGCTTTAAATGCAAGTAATTTAGCTAAAATAACAATGTGTGGACAACTAACCTCTTGTGAAGAATTTTAACAAGGAATTTTAACTACAAGAATTTCAAAAGAAGAGATTCTGAAAGGGTGGATTACTAATTTATTTTGCAGGATTTGTAAACTGGTTTATTTTATTAACCTACCTCCTGTGGAAGACATTCGCTCAACAATTAATTTTGACTTTGAGGAAAAAAAGCATAGCATTAATGGCTTATAAATGAGAAGCCTCACCATGGCAACCTAGAAAAGAACCAGTTCTTCAGAACTGCTAGAGCTCCCACAGCTGCTGCTGCTGCTGAAGAAAAAACTTACTGTCTCAACTTACTGTGCTTTTGGACTTACTTCTGAAGGTCAGACAATAGTTTTGAGGGTCACAGTCAAGGTTTTTTCCTCTTAAGAAGAAGGGAATTAATTGATACCCCTGGGATGATGTTCAAATAGTCCAATATTTCTTGCTCCTACTGGAGTTGGAGTTGTAATATGAAAAATAATTAGAATACAGAATTCAATACCTTGGGAGATGGAAAAGATCTGCTAAAATTTCAACAAGTACTTGGAAAAATTAAGTGTTTGTCATGACTTTCTTCTTTGTAACATAAACAATTAGCCAGCTGTAGTCTAGCAGGGATGCAGTACAGATAGGTCTAAATACCAGAAGTGTACAGGTATGTGATGCATTACCATGCACACTGCATGGCAGATGAAACTTGTAGAACTCAGACTGAAGATGTTTAATGACAAGAAAAACAGAAGAGATATTTAAGTATGTGTTTTGTTATTTTTTTTGTTGTTGTTGTTGCATGTTTGTTTTTTTTTGTGTTTTGTTATTTTTTTTTTTTAATGGCTGCTGGTGCTGGCCATTATGCTTCAGAAGAAAATAGACTATATCAATATAGCCATAAATTTCTGCTCAAGAAAAGAACCTAGAATAATCACTGTCAAACAAAGTCAATTGGATTTCTTCAAATGAAGTAATACATGCATTTTTTTTTTCTACAAATATACAACAGAAAGTGTTCATACACAGGATTTCAGGGTTCCCATTCAAGTAACTGGATTTACATTGATTGGA
Organism: Pezoporus flaviventris; assembly: GCF_033815535.1. NCBI lineage: Eukaryota > Metazoa > Chordata > Aves > Psittaciformes > Psittacidae > Pezoporus > Pezoporus flaviventris. Next base: position 57,622,056 of record NW_026892555.1, read on the forward strand.
TGTTTTATTGTTGATGAATATAGGGATAAAAAAATGATCATCAATAGATAAATCCATAAAGAAAAAGACTAAATGAAAAATTATTTTTCTCATTATATTTATAGATAGCTGAAATACCTACCTGTGTAAAATATTGCCTTATTCAATGTCAGAAATAAAACCTGTGTCATTTCTAAAGATGGAATCTTGATTATATGTGTCACACCAGAGCTTTAAAAACAAAGACCTGTAAAGTTCTGTAAATATGGGATCTCTCCAGTACTCAAAAAATTTTCAGGTTTTAGAGGTTTTAAAGACAGCTGAGCTTGGAAACAGGAAAAAGAACCCCATTTTTAATAAATTCAGTTACAAAAATCAGCTGTTGTACACATTTCTTTAGCAACAGCCAATAGTGTACACTGCAAAAGAAATGCATGTTACAACAGCTTATAGATACTTCATGTCGCTCAAAATTCCACCCTCTTTCCCAGCCATCTTCTTTTGTTTTTGCTTTACATCTTGCAGTAGCAGCTAGGAAGGGAAATGAATTTCCAAATTTACCTGACTCTATAGTTGCACTAGATTTGATGTGGCACATTAATTAAGATCACATTAAAAGGAGAATGACACTCTAGGGAAAAATGTTGTCGCTTGAACAAACCTTATGTGACTAAAGTAGTGTTTAAATCAAAAAAAGGCATACAGATTGCATTGATTGCAATGTTAGCTATATCTTAGGCAACTATACTGGATTGCTGCTAGATCTGTAACAAAGGCTGGAAATAGACTAGGATCACAACAAATAGCTTCAGTAAAATATCAGTAGTAACCACATCGTTATTTCACCTTTTCTGAAATGGAATAAATTCTGAGGATAGTACAGATGCAATCTGTAATTCTTTGGGAGCTTCAGAATAACTTTGCCCTGCGGAGAAGGACTTCGGGGTTTTGGTTGATGAGAAAATGAACACGAGCTGGATTCAGTGTGCGCTCGCAGCGCAGAAAGCCAACCGTATCCTGGGCTGCATCAAAAAAAGCATGACCAGCAGGTTAAAGGAGGTGATCCTGCCCCTCTACTCTTCTCTCATGAGACCTCACCTGCAATATTGTGTGCAGTTCTGGTGTCCTCAACATAAAAAGGGCATGGAACTGTTGGAACAAGTGCAGAGAAGGGCCATGAGGATGATCAGGGGACTGGAACGCCTCCTGTATGAAGACAGGCTGAGGAAGTTGGGGCTGTTCAGCCTGGAGAAGAGAAGGCTGCGTGGAGACCTCATAGGAGCCTTCCAGTATCTGAAGGGGGGCTATAAGGATGCTGGGGATGGACTATTCATTAGGGACTGTAGTGATAGGACAAGGGGTAATGGGTTAAAACTTAAACAGGGGGAGTTTAGATTGGATATAAGGAAGAAATTCTTTACTGTAAGGGTGGTGAGGCACTGGAATGGATTGCCCAGGGAAGTTGTGAATGCTCCATCCCAGGTGGTGTTCAAGGCCAGGTTGGACAGAGCCTTGGGTGGCATGGTTTTATTGTGAGGTGTCCTTGCCCATGGTAGGGGGGTTGGAACTAGATGATCTTAAGGTCCTTTCCAACCCTAGCTATTCTATGATTCTATGATTGTAACTTGCCCAGCAGGAGTTCAGACTTCTTTACATATGTACTTTCGCAATATTGTAGAGAAAAGTTAAAAGTATTTATTTCCTGCAGTGTTTGTAATTGGCATCTTGGAACATGCCAGTAAGTCATCAATGAAGTCAAACAACAAGAGTTTTGTTATGGTATGAATTTTTTTGTAGTTATTTAACATTTTCCGGTTGTATGATGCCTTTGAGAATGGAGAGAAGAAGTGATCCAACATGGTACACGCAAAAGCTGTGACACTTCTAGCCTTTAGGAATCTGATATTCAAGACTAGATTAAATAAAAAAAATAATAATCTATGTTTAAGCTTCAGTATTGCAGTGCCAAAAAAATATCCAGCAGTCACTGGAATCACAATAATGAATGAAGTATTTATTTTAGTATTTTTCTATTTCTAGAAGTAAAATCTACCATAAGTCTGGTCTGTAAGGCATTGTAACCGAAGAGATGAAGACAAATCTCTGTGAATTCCAGAAACATCTTGAAATTTACAGGTTACAAGTATTTTTGTGGTTCACAATTTTTAATTATAAGGTGCTGCAAATCAAGATTTATGAGCTTTTCCCAAGAAGTGTATGAACCAATGTATGACTGGAATATCTACGTGAACATGCATGACTTCATCAAGATAAGTTACATTCTTATAATTATCAAATAGCTCAAAAATTGCAGTTCATATATATGTCATTGAAAATTAGTTCTTTAACTGCCTCTTCAAATCTTTAGTGAACTGATGGCACAAGGAGAGCTGCCCTGTTCAGATAGCATGGCAGGTATACCATGCTTGGTATATCATATATTCTAAGTTTGTACATCTCTTTTCAGAATGAGTATAGAAGACAAGATGTGTAACTGCACTTTTTTTTTTTGTTTTGTGTATGTGTATGATGACAAAATTGATTCCCATAACTGTGGAGATGATGCAAATCTTCCACTGTGTGTATGCTTATGTCTTTTCAAACCTTTCATTTTTTTGCCAGTCTCGCTCTGTGTATATATATATATATATATATATGCATATATAGATAAGTGTTTATACGTATATCTATATATGAAGAAATATATCCACCCTCTCCTTCCCATTGCCCTCTTCAGAAATATCTAGGAATTATTTTAGTTTGGACTCATACTAGCCTTGCTTTATTCAATCAACTTCTATCTTTGTATTCCAGAATGGGTATACTTTATGACTTGGGGTAATTTCTATATAACATTTCTCTTTCTATCTCTTGAAAATTATCTGCCTTTGAGACTGATCTTGTCACTACAGACACACTTGCTATGAGTGCATAGGTAGTAAATCTTAGTGATTGTAGTGCCAGAAATATGAAAATGATATATGAGTATTTTGAGAAAAGACAATATTGTGGTAATCCCAAGGATCTCGTTACATATGACTCTATGGTCTTGTTTATTTAGATAATTTATATAGTTTCCAGATGTGAGATATCTTGTAAATCAGTGCTATCAAGTCTGCAAATTTTGACAGATTGTTGGAAAGGTATAACATTGGTACCAAAAGAGCAGTAACAGTATTTAATACTTACAAAACAAAGCAGACTTCACTGTTTTCTTAATATCAGTGCTCATTCTACTCATACTGCCCCCTTTCTCACTTCCTGTTTAGTTAGGGGTCAGTAGATAAACAAAAGGATGGGTGTGAGTCCTGGGTTCATGACAGTGTGCAAACACACATATGTGATCATGCGATGTCTCATGGCAGTATGTAACACACTAGCTGGCTTTAATTCAGCTTAATTGTCTGCATAAATTAATACCTGATATATATATTTATATTCAATTCCATTTTTAAAACCCAGTACAGGATAATAGATTCATGAGAAAAAACTTTTCCTAGCTATTTTGCCACACCAAAAAAGGAGAATCTTCTTAGTGTTCAACAGCATCCATTCTCTGAAAACTTGTGGTCCTTTGAAGGAGAAGGTATTTTCACATGTAGGCAGACTGCACAGAAGTGCAGAAAAGCAGGCTCTTAGTTCGGTGACACGATCACATGCCCAGAGTCCAGACAAAGCAAATTATTCTGAGTCACACTCTTCAACTTACCCATAGTATCCTCTTTATAATGCACCGTTGTAAGTATTCTGCTTTCAGGGGTTCCAGGTGCTTCAGGCCCTTTAAGTTACTCCTTACATCATATAACCCTTGTATCATATTGCTGTGGGGTAAAGAAAGTCCCTGGTCCTTATTGAGTTATGAATCATAAATGACACTTAAGCACGCAAACAATGTTCCATGTCCTTAATGCAATACTTTCAGTGCACTTTCAGGACTTCTTTTGTGGCAGGGGACTTCAGGCAGGAATGTGAGCTTGTTCCACCACAAGTCAGGTGTTACTATTGTCACACAGATGGATCCTCTCCTGATCTCAACACACTGCTGCATAGCTTATTTGAAATGATCCCCTACAGGTGAACACCAAATGGGGAAAAACCCTGCATGGAATGGGATCTGTGCTGTTCTGCTTGATAGACAAATATTTTTAGACCATTTCTGCTGGTGTAACCTGGGCTGTATTTTTCCTTCCTTTGTTCTTGCTTAGTTATAAATTTGCTTTGTGGCTCTAAAGCTTGCTTACAGAAAATGTGGACGGAGGTGGCTGCGGTTTCCTTCCTCTCCTTATACTCATCAAAAAGTGCAGTCACAGGGCATTTGCAAGACTTGAAACTGCTGTTTGAATTAACTGCAGTGAGCCTCAGTTCCTAACAACACATAAGAGGAAAAAGTTTTCTGAGATAACAGTTTTGTGCAGGCATTTTCTATGTGGGAAAGTGCTGCACTGTGGGAAAGTAGTTTGTGCTGGCTTGACACAACATTGTGTTTTTACAAGTTACAGTCCAGTGACTTTCCCAGAAGATGATGGGAAAGGCTAAAACACTCACTAGCAGGATTTTGGTTCAGAGAACAATGTAAACCTTCATTCTACTGCATTTTCTCTGCAGATCATACTAAGAGCTCATCTTAGTCTTCCTCTTTTCCTTTTCCTCCTCCTTGTTCTCAGTCTGATATTTCTTGTTCTGCTAATTAAACACAAAATATCTTTGTTAGTAAAGTTGGTTATAACAATAACTTCTGCTAAAAGTTGACCATGTCACTGTCAGCTCCTGAAAACATAATGTGATGCTGTTACTCTATCTGACTCAGTCCCAACTGTGAAGTAAAATATCTATGTGCCTCTGTATGTTTCTGTAGGTGCTCTGTGTGCATGTACAGATAGATACGTAGACATGCATAAGCATGTTTTTCGTAGCCATGAACTTACTGATTCACTGCACATAGTGAGAACAGCTTTTAAAAATATTTACATTTCACTGATAAAGCAAATAATTCTACATCTTTAAATTTCTTACACTTGTTTTGGTCTAACCTTCTTGGGTTTCACACAGCTTATACACAGAAAAGATCTTTTTTTTTTTCTCAAGTGTTTTAAATAATTTTATCTAAAAGCTACCCTTAACTTTTAAGAATTTAGAAATCAGCAGTTTTGCTAAATAGCTTTAATTCTCCAGAGAGCCTCCATTTCTACTTTTTCTCCCTCTTTATTCTTGCTGTCTTTTTACCTCCCATTTAACTGAGTGATAGCTTTAATAAACAGCAAACTCAGTCACAGGTTAAAATTGTACATTGAAAGGAAAAGGCATTAGTGAACTTCATTCTAAATGCCAGCTTTCGAATTATGGGTCACACACATTCCTTTAATATTTCAGTGCCTTGCTGTATCTAAATATCTATCAGTCTACACTTTGCTGCCAATGACCTTCTGTCAGATAGTGATTTGTCAAGTAAACCTTCCACAGAATCTTGTAAAAAACTCTTCCAGAGGTATGAATAAGGCTCTCTAAAATGCAGAAAAATCATTGACTTCATGACAGTAGTAGTGGCTTTAGACAGAAAAAAATAATCAAGAAATTATTTAAGAGGCTGAGGATCAATTCTCTGGTATAGAGTCAAAATTGCCACAGTACTTAGACAAAGAATAGTGGTACTTAAAATGTATTATTTCTGGACTGGATCTCAGCTTTGACTGAACAAGGTAACCAACGGCATAATATACCCAACTGCACCTTATATAGTAAGAAATGTTAATTTCTGGCTTATAAATTTGAGAATCCATTGAATGTTTAATAAAATAAATGTCAGCACAACAAACTCTACCAAAGGGCACTTCAGAAGAGGTCTGACAGCACACGGTTCCTTTTGTCTATTTAATATATGGTCTTCTCAAACTTTGCAGACATTTATGATTTTTAAGTACCCGTAGTAGTCAAGCACTTGCTGGACAATTTGTTCACACCAAAAATTGAAAATGCTGCTGAAGAACAATTACCTTGTTTTAACATGTTGGCATGGAAGGAAAAGGCAGCTTTCAGAAAGTATAACACTTATAGGTTTCCTTTGGTTTTTTTTTGTAGTAGTATGGTTCAAGGACTGTCTGAATATAAACATATTGAAAAGGCAATATTTCATCAAGGAGAATTCCTTTCCTCAAAGTTTCTTGCAGTTATCATACAAATTATATTTATGAAATAAGGTATCTAAACACTAGACAGAGAGGCTGTGGAGAAGACTGTAATCAAATGGAACATATTTTATCTGTTTTGTTAGAGAAGATATTAGCAAGATCAGAACAAAAATAAAGGGGCTTATTTTAAAATTTTTGTAAAAAAGAAAATTTGGAAATTTCCTTTAAAAGAGACTAATATTTTCTTTGAACAAAATAAGTCAAATTGCAAAAATATTGCTTTACTGCAACATTTAAAGTTTCAGTGTTTGTGTCCTAATTGTGGTATTTCTGAGCACTCTGCAAATTTCGTCATTCTTTAACTTCCCATCATAATGAAACTAAAATGTGGTCAATCTCTACTCCTTCCATTGTACCTTTTCCTATAGAAAGGAGCTGTATCTATTTCTGTTTCAATAAAAAGGAAGCATAGTTTCATGAGAAGGAAGAAAAAAAAAGTGTGCTGTGTCAGGTTCTCAATCTGGATAATTGGTATGTCAAGACTGAGGGCTATGTGGTACAGAATATTAGTACACATTAGTAAAACAAGCTTATATATCCTTTGTAAATCATGCTTTCAAAGTTCAACATAGAATGGTTTCATAGAATCATAGAATGGTTAGAATTTGAAGGGACTTTAAAGATCATCTGATTCCAAACCCCCTGCCATAGACATGGACACCTTCCACTATATTAGGTTGCTGTCCAGCCTTGTCTTGAACACTTCCAGGGAGGGGGCAGCCACAACTTCTCCGAGCAATCTGTTCTCACCACTCTCATAGTGCAAAATTTCTTCCTAATAGCTAATCTAAGTCTACCCTCTTCCGGTTTAAAGCCATTCCCCCTTGCTCTGTCTTTACCAGCCCTTGTGAAAAGTCTCTAAATATTTTTGTAGGCCCCCTTAAGGTATTGAAAAGCTGCAACAATGTCTCCCCTGAACTTTTTCTTCTCCAGGCTGATCAAGCACAACTCTATCAGCCTGTCTTCACAGGAGGGGTACTCAGCCCTCTGATCATCTTCATGGCCTTTCAATCGATTTGCTCCAACAGTTCCACATCCTTCTTGTGTTGGCGGTCCCAGAGCTAACAAATAGTACTTCTGTATGCAATACAAATACTAAAAAACATACTTTGATACCCATCACTCAAAGCACCATGAACTTTTGCATCTATTTTTCATTATTAATTCAGATCAATAAACCTTCTTCGTTTTTTTTTTCTACATTTTTCCACATGGATCTATGACTGCTTTGTTGCATAATATATTGCACACATATCAACACTTTTTTTTTTCCGAAACTTGGAAATTAGTAAATGGCTTCTATGAATTAGTGTTTGTTCTCTCATGCCTGCTGAGAGTTTTCCTGCAATATTAGAATTCTTTTATGTATAAGTGATGGATTAAGGAGATGATACAACTATAAAAATTGTATTCCCTGCCAAATGAATTTATCATCCTGATTGCCTATATAATTGCACAAAAATGACAAAACTGTGAAATATTATTGTATATTACAATAGAAAACATTGACATCTTGTTCTTGCTATAATCAGCATGGAAAAGTTTACAAATTTACAATTTCCTGCACTTTAATAGAGAAAGTAAAAAGTGAAAAGAGAGTGAAATTTAAATGTGAAATTTTCCTAAGTATATTCTTTTTCCTAAGGCAGCAGGTAACTGCTTCTTAACACATGATCTATTTCAAAAACAACTTGTCACTCACCAAGTGAGTTGTTGCATTTCAGTGAGTTAAAAAAAACCAACACATTCTCCCCACATGGGTGTTTAATCAATTTAACCAGTCAGCACTCTTGCTCAACCAGCAGGTGCTTGTCAGGCAAGAGCACAAAACAAGTCCCACTGGTGCAGGGCATAGTTTATTTTATTTGAGTGCAGAGGGGTTTTCTTTTGCATGTGGAATTCTTACAAACTTTGTAGTTAAACAATCTAATTATTACTAGTATAATTCTGTTTTCTCTACAGGTACAAATAGTATTTGTTGTTTTGTTAAAAAAAAAAACAACGCGTATTTGGATTAAGTAACAAAACAGACTAAACTCTCAGAAGAGGTGTTCTTTGTTGGCTTAAAACCAGTTTTTCTCAGTGGAATTTTTCTGTTACAATATTTTTCTGCTACAATATTCAAATGCTCAGAACTATTTTCTAACCAGAATGTAAATTTTTAGTACAAAAAGAAACTTCCCCACCTCCGGTGTCAACTGTTTTTCAAGAGCCATTTTAAGATTTTTTTTGTTGTTGTTATTGTTTTTATGTGAGTTTGGGATATAAACCAAATGAAGAAAACACAACATTTTTTTTAAAAAAACTATGCATTAATGAAAGATTACAATGTAGTGCTTCTTGAAACTAAGATTCCACATTCATACAGAATTTTCCATCCTGATTCAGCCCTATATCTTTGTATTAGTCAGGTAATTATCAACAGTGGCTCTGGTCTGCTATCATTTCATGTGTCATATATAATTGTAAATTTGAGCACTCATGTATATTTTTTCTTTTCTTTCATTCTTACTCTGTGCAATGAGTAAGAGAAAAAATTCATTGCCAAAATATATTTGCAGAGGATGTAGATTTGGTCTTATCTACATAGGAATATTTATTCAATACCACCTCAATTTGGATATAAATGGATGTAAAAATATTGGCATATGACTATCTTCTGTGCAGGCTGTACTTGAATGGAGAAGATCTGGGGAGTAGTGCTTGGTTCCAGATGCTTTTGAAAGTTTTATGTAATGCTACATAGCTGTAACTAAACCAACAACTCTAGAAAATCTTGTCCATGTAAACAGAATTTCCTACAAAACAGTTGTTGAGCACACATTATGAAAGCCTTAGGTACTGTAGGAACTGTTCCAGATGATTTTATTGCCCCAGTTTGTTGTGGCAGTCCACAGTATACTGGTTTGTGTTTTCTGCATTCTTTGTGTCTGCCTCACAGGGCATGAAAACATACTTCTTTTATTTTATATGCTTATTTTTCTTATGATGAGCTTACATTGCCAATGACAACAAATTTTTCTAGCATTGCAGTTATTTTAAGCTACAAGTACTCACAGATAAGTGGGGTAACAACTCCTCCATATCCTTTAAAATCCCCAATTGACTTTTTAGGTTGTCTTTTGCAAACAGCTTAAATTCTCCCTCAGCTTCAGAATAATCTAAAGCTTTCCTAAATCTTGTGAAGCTTATTTATTTGAAAATTTATAGTAGCCTGAGAAAATGTTGCTGCTATTTGTACAATAGACTGTCTGCTCTCTTTGCCTACTTCATAATATTTTGTCTACTTTTTCATCATAAAACCCAGTAAATATCCTGAGTCTGAAAATCTTTGTAAATCTCTACCTCTTATTGCCAGTAACACCAGTTTCTATTCCAGGTACTATTATTGCTATTATATCTCTTCACATCTGTCTCTCTGTGTTCTGGCCTTCTTCTATATCAGTAAAACGACTTTCGAAAATATTATTTGTCTTTTATCTGCAATGACCTATGCCTATCTGCTTCTCATATTCCCCATTTTGTGGACATATCCAAGCCTCAAAGACAGACAGATGATCTACTGTGTCAGACACATTGACAATACACCAGAATAGGCTGGCTTTCATGGCTGTAGCAGATAAAGACATGGGATCCAGGTTTTTTGCTGACTAGTTTTTTCAATAAACAATACAAATAGCACAGGGATCTTTGAAAAGCTTATGACATGGATATTTCAGTCCTGCAGTGACTGCATTTTCAGTCAGGGTACATTTGAGTATGACTTTACAGTCTGTCCCCTCTGTTTCACTTAGAAAGAAAGGAATAGTCTGACCATGTTCTTGCTGCTACCATGTTCCCTCATTTTGTCAGGACCTGAAAAAGTTTTAACCTAAAGACTTTCCAGCAACATGAGATCCAGTTAGAGACTGTGTATCCTGAGTCCATTTTAGTTTTGTAGTGCCAAAGCAACATTATTTAGCCTCTTTTCTTTGCAGTTAAGCTAACATATTTTACAAAGGAAAAGGAATTAAATGTTATTTCTCATCTGTTTTAATCTTAAAGCTAAATTCATTGGAAAAAAGTTTTAACAGACTGATCATTTGAAATGATAATTTTATTTCTGAAGCTATCTAAACTTTTGAGGTGCTGCTGACAGCCTGGGGTTCTGCCTCCTTTCCCCATGGTTTCTCCTCTCCTTTCCAGTTGTGCAATTGTGTTCTTTTAGGCAATTTATTTGATGCTTAAGAAGTGTGAATGTTTTGCTACTTGAACATCTGCTAAATAGTCAATCTGTCTGGAAAGCCAAGATAAATTAACTGTAGGCTAGAAACAGCCTGAATATAAAGTACAATAATATAAACTTTATGCTGGCTAAAACATTCTAAGTCTGTCCATCAGTATTACAGACCTCTCAGGAATGTGGATCATACTGGTCACTCTCAATACCGTATGCACATATCTGGTATTTTCTTTCAGGAGAGGAATATATTTTATATGGAATCTTATAATTTTGGAGGCACTCAAGTGTGCAAAAAATTCATCTTTCTCCATTATTAGCAGGGAAGAAATGTCACTCATGAATATTTTTTCTTATTTAATGCTACAATAAATCTGAAATATCTCAATGCAGAGCAGAATTGGAACTAATTGTTCCCTTTGAGAGCTGTAGGGAGAGCATTTTTTGGTCAAGCTCAGTCCTATTGTAACCTGGTGCAAATTAGTTATTACTAATATATAGGTTTATTTACTGTAAATAGATAATCAAAGATCTTTCTCTTAGGTGTGATCTGGCTGGTATTAAAATAGTGTTACAATTGTTGTGTCTGAACAGCAAAACAAAATGTAAAATATTAATCACTCATTATGTGTTTCCATATGCCTCTTTATTCTTTCTTCATGATTTGGAGAAATTATTCAATTTTATTGTATTTGAAAAATATATCTGAAGAAAATTAAGTTAACAGTTATGCAATACATTTGATTTTAAAAGAAAGTGCTGTTTCTTCTTGAGCTTAACTTGCTTTTTGAGTTTATCTTGTGCTTCAATGTAATTAAATTCTTCTGCTTAAGAAATACATACACATACAGTGAGTATGCATAAATGGAAACTAGCAAATACTTAAATCATAGTAACGTTTTTTCTAAAAGAAGCTCAGTTTGGATCATATTAAAAATTAAATGTAAAATTTTCCCTTAAGAGAGAAATGAATACCTGGGATTTTATTTTATACATGTAACTATTTGCTTATAATGAACACCAACCTCAAAGTCCAATAGTGGTAAACTGGATTATCCTAATAATATAAAGTTATTCAGGGTATTAGATGATGGTTTAATATTCACTATAAGGTGAATGGTACTACAAGGTACAATTTAAATATTTCAATATACCCTAGGATAAATGTCCATTCTCCTCATATGCTGCCATGAACTGCAGTGGCAGTGAACTTCTTTTTCACCCTGTGACAGAATTAATAGTTTATAATGTTAATTTAGATACTAACTTTTGTAGTTAAAAATTACTCCTAAAAGGCACTGATTTTTTTATGCCATCTAAAAGTCTTCCTCTTAGATTATTCTCTTATTGCTTCTATCCTGCTCCAATTTCCTTGCCTGCCTTCCTTATTCCTATGTCTTATGATTAAGACAACTGCCTGATGGATAAATTAAATAGAGATATATGTTATGGTGTTCATTCTGTTCTTCACATTCTAAACCATATCTGCTATGTCAAACAACAATTTGGTTTTGGACAGTAGTGTGCTTCGGAATCAAATCCCCTGGTGGTCTCCACTTTACACACGCTGTTTTGGTCTATAAGTGAATACAGCACACAGACTGGACTCCTTTGGGGAAAACTCTTCAGGCACACTCCAGCATTTGCTGGGGGCACTAAAAGCTGAATAAGGGAATGGCCACACCAACACAATGCCTTCTGGCAGGTATTTATACATTTATACAGTAGTAGATGCTTGTTTCACTTGCATTTTTATTTCTTTGTTTTATGCAACGAAATTTCTAAAAATTATTTATGGGAACATACTTATTTTCAGCTCAGTATGTAGCAGACATTCTTGACTGATAGAGTGAAAAGAAAGGTATGGCTGGGGAGACACAGATATTTATATATTGTCAAGCTGTTTTTTGAATGCCATTTGGCATAAACTTCAGGTCCTATTTGCCCAGGAAGTGATTTAAAACCAGCTGTTTCTGTTCACTTTTTTCAAGTAAAAACATACTATGCCAGAACACATAATTGGCACAAACTCTTAAAGATGGCATGCCTATCACAGACTGCTGGGACTAATCCTTGTGTTTGGTTAGAGCCCATTTTCCAGAAAAGCAAGTATTTTGAAATTATCAGTAGAATCCCATGTGTCCTTCATAATGTTGCCTATCTCACTCAGTGTCCAAAGTTAGCACCTTATTTCTAGCTTAAATGTATCAAGTTTCTTGATAAAGCTACTCTGCTAGATCTCTTGTTAGGTCCCACAGCTTTATGATTCTGGATGTATTCATATGCTCTAATCAATCCATGTTTCACTTTTAATTTCTGACCTACTGAATAGATTGAAAACTTCTCCAGCAACTCACACTAATACATTTTCTTAAGTCATGTGATTACTAAAGGACTAGAATGTAAAATGGCTCTATCAATAGCTTTATATACTGTAGAAAAAGTTCTCTAGGTAAATTGAATGCTACATTTTCTGTTGCTATTAGGTCTGACAGAATAATTTCACTAATTTATGCTACCACCTTGTGATATCAATGCTGCTGAATGTGGTGTTAGTTACAAATCAATATCAATTAACCTGAGTATAGATTTTGGTCCCTGAATTCAGTAAATCCTTCATTATATCTGCTTTAATTTTAGACCTAAACAAATCTATCTGGTACATGAAAAATGCAGGTGTAAAGTTCTAATAGTAATACAGACTGAAATGGTTAGTTGAGTGATATATTCCTTGCACTATTCAATTTTAGGGCAGTTTAGAGTCACATATATACTTCTATTTCTTAGATAAGGTAAATAGCTACCAAGATCCTTTGAGATACATAGAAATACAATTATCGTTGCAGAAGTCTAAACTTGCCCTGAAGCAATTCTGAGTCACAGAGAATCAATATTGTAGAGGTAGGGTACTTTATTCAATAAACTTGTAGATAGTGTTAAGACAGAAACTCACATGTTCAAAAGTATATTTCCCATCATACAGTGTGAAAAAAAACACAGACCTTTCCCATCCAGTTATTCTGATTTTCTGTTTCCTAAATGGAAAGTTACATTTAAGAAGTTTTCATTACTTCCTCAATACCTTTAAGCAATTCTTTCCTGGCTAATGTGTTTAGGACACTGCAATACAGTAATTCTGAAAGAGTGCTATATGCATTGCCTGTGAGCACTGCTAACAGAAATAAGGAAGTTCTGCCCGAGACAACTTCAGGTCCTTTTAAAGATTGTGTACTTTATTTCTTTTCTCGTTTGTTACACTTATTTACCTTTGTCATAATTTTGAGAAAAAAACCCCAACTTAATATGTAGGTTGTAGTGAATGCAGGATATAGAAGTTCAGTGACTCCTGCATACTGCCTGGTGAGATTCAATACTGCTTATCATGCACCTGTGGGTACACTTTATTGTGCTGTCCTCTTGCAAGAGTGAGACTATATTTAAAGTTCAGTAATAGGTGTCAATATAGGAATTCCTTTTATTTTAGAGATTAGTAACAATGTTACTTAGTTTAGTTTCTTTCCTTATTTTTCTCTTTTTTCTTTTCAGAAAATTGGAAACCTGATGGATAGGTCCCATAAGATCTTGCTACTGCAGATTGGTAACTGATCAATATTAAAGAGGTACAGAGGAAAGACTTCCTTCAAGAGGTTATGAACTCCTTATTTCTGGTATGGCTAGGAAACAAGGTTTTCCAGTTTTCAGTTGCAGAAGAGGGATGAAGCTGAGAGGAAATGAATAGCTCTAAGGGATGATGGTTCAAGATACAGTCGGAGGAATAATCTAGACTAGGTGAGCTGCCTTATATTGAAACAAGATATTTTAATTCCATACAGTGTCATTAAATGAGTGATTGAAGGTTGCACAAAGAACGAACATCAAAGGTATTAGCAAGAACAGTTTTTATAAGAATTTATAAAAAATAACTTAACAGAATTTGATGGCAACATTTGCTTTATTATTTGTTTCATAGATGAGCATAAAGAGAGAAATCAAGGTAAAATTGAGATAAAGATGGTTGATACAGAGAAGGCACAAAGGGTAAGGGAGATCCTTCCATTGAATTATGAGTTTAGAAAAGACCCCCTTGCTTTCTAAACTCCCGAAGGAGCCTAGGTGCAGCTAGGTCTATTCTTGGTGTCAACAGTTTATGTCTAAATGATTACAAGTGTACCGATTCACTACAGATGTGATTTTTACACAGCTTTTCCCTAGCATCAGTCTGTGTTTTTAAACTGGGTCTTAACATTTGCAAAGTGAGTCAGAAGGATTTGCAGCACTTGTAATACCAATCTCCACACACACATACACAGGCATAAAGACATATAAAGGTACCTGTTAAAAATTCCTCAGAAGTTTAGTGAAATATTCATGTCAAATGTCTTGGCATTTCTCCACAGATGATGGCTGAGCCTTGAGGAGATGTTTCTTCACAAAATCCATTTAAGTTTTTTATCTGTGTACACATTTGCCAGAAAGCAAATACGCAGAATTCTGTCTCATGCCTGTCATCCAGTGAGTATCTATATAGGACATCTCCTAGATAACAGGATCTATCTTGGTTACTGTTTTATTCAGAATGTGTTAACTGGGAGTTTGTCTGACTGTTTCCCAGTAAATTTAAACTGATAGTGTGTCTGTTTCTGTAGGCTTGAATCTCTCCCAGCTACAGGTAAGAATGACCTGCTCTTTCACTTTAACAGGGCTGTGTTCTTATGGGGAATTCCACACTTGATTATGACCTGCCACTGCTCTGCATGGAAGTGCATGGCCTGAAGACTCAGGGTAGGAGGGAATTACAATACATCTCTTTATTAATTCCTGTTAATTTAAGGGTATCACTATTGAGCTGTTTTGTGTACTAGTGGTCATGAACTTTATTATCAGACACTCAACTCTTTCCATGTAATCTATAGGGAGTTTTGGTACCTGACTCAGGCTGCTACAGCAACAGGGGATTTGTAAACTTTCAGTGATGATGAACGGGTTAAGTGAAGCCTTTACTGGGTTGGCCCTAACTCATTAAATTCACTGTCTGCCTTGTCTTCACCAAGATTTATTTCATATTAACCTACTCAAGATACAACACTTTCTTTCAAATGGGCACAGAGCCCTTTGGAACACAAGAAAATAGACATATGCAATCGAAACTTTAGAATATCAGATAATGTGTTATCTAGGACTTGTCATTTTTTAACACAGAAATAAACTAGAAAGAAACACTGGAAAGGACAGACTTATTGAGTGTCAATTAGGATTAAAGGTTCAATGACAGGATGTAATATAAGTCACTTTGTGTACAAATGTTGCCATTGATTTTCTATTTAACAATATTGTCTCTATCCTCCAGCAATTGCTGCTCCTGCTGTTAATTTTTTTCCCCTTAATGTCATCTATAGACACAGCTTTTTTTCAAAGTTATGCCCTTCTTCTCTTATATGCCTGGTTTTCACATAGAAATATTGTTATCTGTCATCTCACTTTAGATTATCTTTTTAAATTCCTCATATTTCTAGTAATTAGAAGGCTACAGTGATAAATCAAGAATGTCACTGGATCACATCCTTGTATTTCAGGAAAATAGTTAACTTGCAGCAAAGTAAAAGAGAACCTTCAGTCTCTCAAAATATTACACTTTATTCCAGTGTTTACATAGACAGTTATTAAAACAAGAAACAACATAATTTATATTTAGACTTCTTAATGAGCTTTGCCAGGAAATAACTCTGCTCCTCTTTCCCTTACAATGCAATTTGTTTGCAGATTTGCATATACGGATGTTTTGAAACATAAGGAAAGTTTAACACACCTAAAAACTATTTAGAATTGAAGTAGGTTTGCTGTGTTCATACGTATTCCATTATTTAAAAGCTTTGCCTATGTGAAGCTGTACAAATTTCACCTTGTAATGAGGAACTATACATGCAATAGATACTGTATGCTGAAGAACTTTTATGTATAAAACTCAGAGAAAGACAGATGACTAGGATTGATGGAGGTAAACTAGAGACTGAAATAACCAGTCTTGTGAACATTATTAAGCTCAGGAAACTTTACAATGAGAAATTATTTAAGCTTTGCACTCCTTACACTCTACAAATTTAAATAATAAAGTGGCAATTTCATCAAATTTATCTTCTTGAACTAAAATAAAATTCAGTCAGAACTACAAAGACACAATTACAAGAGTGGTTTCTCTTTAGTCTTTTTTCCTTTTTTATGCATACCATTGTTAAACACTAAACTGTTTTCTAGAGGTTTTTGTGTTTTGAAGCTCTGTAAGATTCGAAAGATCCACAGTGTGCTCAGTGGTCTTCTGATGCTTCCTGGAAGCATTTTAATTATGTACAGTTGTCTTCATGTCATGTAGGCAGGACAATAACCAATAACACCCTGTGTCCCTGTTGAGCTTTAAAATTGAAACCACACTTTCAGAACACTGCCCTAAATTAGCTTTCACACCAGTCAAATTGCACCACACAGGCGACCTCAGGTCTGCTGCCTGAGCTACATCTAATAATGCATACATCATAAAATGCCCATAATTGTCCACAATCTGGTTTTCAGCTAACTCTCTCATATCTGAAAAATCAGCAACCTTCATAAACCTTCCATGTTATTTATATCTGAATTTTTGTAGCATACTAAGCTCAATGAAAATGTCATTATTCTGTTGAGATTAATGTATATAATTTAAAATTATTTTTATCATTGGCTTGTTGTTCTGAGATGAAATTAAAACTGTACATGTGTACAATGTGACAGTTACAGTGGAGTTAGAGCTTAAAGCCGTGACCAAAGTTTTCTGACAGTTTCTACAGATGTATTCATATCTTCACTTCACTTGCTTTAAAACCAATGTGATTAATAACCCTTAAAACATTATTTCCTCAGTGAATATATTTCCAACCTTAAAGTATATTCTATTACATTTCTTTTGTGTGTGTGTGTTTAGGAATACATTGAGCCATGGAGTTACAAACCCTTATGTTCCTACCCTCTCTCCTTCTCCTCTCTTTCCTCTGCCTGTCTCCTCCACTCACCTTGCTGTCTCTATTCTGTAGGGGTGGGTTTTTTGAGCCCTTTGTTGTCAGAGACGTTTGAAACAATGACAATGAATGACAATGGAATATATTAGTCAGCCATCACAAGCTGCTGTTTCATAAAGAAGGAGCTATCAGCACCTTCCAGAACATTTCCAAGTATTGTGACTCTTACCAGTGCTTGATCCTCATTCTCACAGCTTGCTTTCTTCAGCAGCCCATCTGAAATCTACTCTTTCTTGGATTTTCCCATGAGGTTACTGTCTTCTGCTTCGAGACTTCCCTTTCATCTGGTTTTCTCATCCATGTCTCTTCTGCTTGCAATGTAGATGTCCAAGCGATTGCCTTGGGAGTGTCCTGCTTTCTCATGCCCTACACTCAAGAGAAGCCAGAGGAACTTCTCTGGTGCCCAGATGTGTCTTACATGGCGGATTCAATCTGTCCTTTCTCCTGCTCTCTTCAGTCTCCCTCAGTCTAATGAAAGGAAGAAAAATATCCTGGTTTCAGAAAAAAAAAAAAATCCTCCTTATGAAATTTTTCAAAACAAAAATTGAAAAAAAATTCCAAACACTTGTTTTCCTGTTTTTTTTTTTCTTTTTCTGTTTTTATTTAATGCTTTTCTGATGTTTCTGAGCCACAGGAGTGCTTTTGAAAATGAGACAGTCTTGTGTTATTGAATGACTACTTTGAGAATTTAGACTGTTGGGAGGATCTATACCCAGTGTCATTAATAAAAAAATCATTTAAGTGTATTTATACCCAGTGGAATAAAAATATTGTGGTTTTGGTTTTGTTTTTTTTCACAGATATTAAGTATTTCTTAGTTTTCAATGTCTGCTTGAAATCAAATCAGAGAGAAGGAAGATGCTACGATCTTGCTAGTGTATTTCATATTTGAAAAAGCTGCTTAAAGTTAACGTATCCTTTCCTGTAATTATTCCTTTAATATATTCTTGGAATAATTAATGGAAGCACAGTTTCATTTTATAACCAATGACTAAAGTTTCCATGGGTGGTCTTTTATTTCCTTTGTGTATTTGGTGCTATCTATATTACATATTCCCCACATCATGAAATCATAACATGAAAGCAACTGATGAACTTGCATTCCCTGCATGTAGCATTTGTTATCCAGACAAGTCACGATGTCAGCAGCTAATGAAAGTCTTTCTATCTGCAAATTCCACAGCAGTACTTTAGTTATGTTTTATATTTCATACCTTAACAATTCTTTACACGAGAATTTTTTTCTGTCACAGTTCCTTTCTCTCCCATTCATTGCTACCTAAGATGGCTATTGAAATATTTAATTAATAAGAAATTAGAGCTACAACTCATCCACTCGAAAGCACAATAATGGCTGTAAATGAAAAACCTTGCTTTGATGTATTATTTGAAAGTGTAGTGTTGCTGCCAAGAAGCAATTCTTTTGAGAGATGACAGTCTATGTCAATATATGGCAATAAGGAGGTGGGGGAAGGAGGAGCTCTTTAACATGCTATTTGCTGAGAAGCTTTTGTGTGTGTTTTCAGATGCTGAAACAAAAGGTCACCAGCATGACTTATAATCATTAGCTCTGCTCTTGTTAATTACAGCTAGTTGGAGAAAGACAGTTAGTTATTGCTTTGTCTATTTGTTAGAGAGCTTTCACTTTGTGTTTGTTAGCCTTTTCCCAGTCTTTGTCTGAACCATTTTTTTATCATAGTTCAGTTATGTTGGTCTGCTGCCATTTCACTCAGATTAAACACATGAAAATAATCAGTTCTGCTGGCAAAAAGAATTTAGGATCAAGAGTAGTAAATGGACTAAAAGGCACAGGAGCAATCACGTCACTAAAATCAATGTATGAAAGGAACATGTTATGGGCTAAAATCTAGTTAGGAAGCAAAGGCTGGTTTCTGATAAGAACAAGGATGGTGGAGTTGCAAGACCTGGGCTGTTCTCCAGAAATCTTTTTTATATTATTATGCAGATCATTTAGTCTTGGTTAAATCTCAGAAATCAATGAGGCAGAAACATACCCTTTAGAAGAGAAAGGCAAAACCTACTATTTATCTGAACAGGAATCAGTCTCTTCAGTCTTCGTGTTGGATAATTGTGAATTAGACACTGAAGCTTTTTTGTCATCTAATAGCACTGTTCAACATGTACATTAATAAATTAGATTAGCTGGTAATACAGATTGTTTCAGTTATCAGCACATTAAATTAAGATAAAATGTTCTGGACCTCTATCCTCTAATTAATCTTACAGAAAGAAAATAATTCAGTTCTGAAGTCCACTGATCTTAAGTTTCAGGAAATAATTATGACATAGCTTCTAATACTTTGGTTGGTTACTTAAAAAAATGATCATATATTCAACTTCTGGTTTTCTGTAGAGGACTAAGTCCTGTTTTCTTTCCTTTTTTGCTTATACAGGAATTGATGGTTTCATCACACAGTGCTCTGACTGAGCTTTTGTGTGAATGTACTGGTTAATTTCATAATTCTGTATTTGAGATTGCTTTTCCACACAGTCATATGCTAGGTTTCTTATCAGTAAAAAGACCTTTAATTTTTGCAATTAAATTTTATAAAGTATAAACATAGAATAGCAAATAACTAAAAAAAAAATCAAATCAATACTGCTGTATTTCAAAAAAGTCTCCATTAGAATTAACTTTCATTTTCCTGGTTGAATTTCCTATATATATGTCATTTGAGATAGCTAGTGATTTAATTGATACCCAGACAATTTATTTTTTTTTCAGGACTGACAATTTATTTTTAATGTTTTATATAAAATGTGAACATTCTCATGTGTATTTCCTTTTGTGATGTATCTGCAATATCCACGCACTTTTTGGAGAAAGCAGAAATAAGCATTCTGAATTCTACAGATAACACAGGAGAGGAAGAATGGGCCTATTGAGTACTTCTGCTAACCTATGCAAGAAACAAAAGAATGTCACTATGCTTCCCTATTCTTGAGAATTCACAGCAAACTCTCAGAAAGATGGAAAGATTCAGAGGAACAAGACTTAAGAACAAAGTCCATGACAGGAGAGGGAGATATTCCTCAAGAATGCTAGAACAATGCCCAGGAAGTGAGACCAGATATATTCAACAGATGTATCAGTAACATAAGTACTGTGAGGATTTTTTTGTTTTGTTTTCTTAATTAGAATAATATCAGAATTTTCTTTATTTTTAATTCACTTCATTAACTAGTATCTGAATTTTGTAGAATAATTGTACTTCAAAATTATCCTTTGGCTGTTTCTCAAGGTTAGAGCTCTCCTGTATTGTCTAAAATTCTTATAGTTATTAATGACTCACTAGCCTCAACATTCCTTTGAAAATGCATAACTGCCTGATGCTCCCTCTGCTACCCTCTTTAGTGGTACCTTCTGCTGGAGCTAGCCGTTACGCACAAACTAAGTTACACAGTAATGGACTCTGAGCAGTCTTGTCTGAGATAAAGGTAAGCGGTGTCAGATTTATTGTCTATACAGGTAAATTAAATATGAACTATATAAATCTGTATACTATGAATAACATGTATACTGTTAATAAGAGTGGTAATATAACATTTAATGCAACATGTATATTAATATATTTTATATATTACAGGCTTCAAGCAAGAAAAAGATGGAGTTAGCACTTCAAAACCACCTAATGCAACATACTTTTCTAAGAACCTTTCCATTGAAATATATATATATAAACTATATAGATGTATACATATATATTATACACTCATATATATGTATATATATATAAAATAATGGGAAAGTAGAGTTATAGTCTAATGCAAACAGGTTTTTTCTGTTTCAGTCCCTCACCAGATATTTATTACAGACTTGACAGGAAGTAGGACAGTGCTCTACCACTTTCTGGCAATAGCTAAGTGGATTGCAAGACTGATAGGATAACAGTTTCTTCAATAGTGTGGAAGCAGATATAGAAGTACATATGGAGTTTAGAAGCACTAACAATTCTTATGCAATGAGAAATACGAAAGCTCTTGTCCTTTGCTATACTTGTCATAAAATTAAATTGAATCCACGAGATTAGAAATGAAGTTTATTTTAGCACTCTTCAATATCACAGGAAGTTTTATTCACAATAAAAGTTTGGGATTTTTATCAGATAAGACTACTGTAATAGGATATGCTAATATTGTCTGGGAAGTGGGCAGCAACATTGAGCCTTCAAATGAAGAGATAAAGTGGAACAGTGTCTAGAGAAAACACTGTTGGATATGTCAATTCCAATAGTGAGCAAGAAGACAAAATTAATTAAAACCCCACACTTCTAATTTGTGAGCTGGGTGTGTATTTGATTTCTGGTTCATAAAATTTCATTTCACTAAAGTCATTATGATCCTTAAATTAGGTCCTTTTTGGGGGTTTTAAGTCCATAAATATTTTAGGGTGTGATTTTTATTTATTTATTTTTTCAGTAGAAATGTTTATGGTAAGAAGATGTCATAACTGAGTGTTTAGTGATAATCACAAAATATTAAACAAAACTCTAAATTCGTGCCCTTAACATTTCAGTAGAGTCAAAGTCTATGCTTTCTAACCAATGCCTGTTTTAAACTGCATACCTAAGATATGCATCAGTGCATTGGCTGAGTATTGCACAACACTTGACATACACTGTTGTTCCAGAAGAGATATTGCTGCTCCATTTTTCCAGTACTGAGAGATAATGCCTTTTCTATATAATTATAAAATGACAACAGAAATGGAGCTCTCAGCCAGAGGACTGTGTTTATGTTGAAAAACAAAACAAAACAAAACAAAAAACCAGTGAGATTGATTTGGAAAATGAATTTATTTTAATGTGTTTATACTAGTTTTATGTTTGCTTTCTGATGTGAACAAATACTCTGTACAGGTCTTTACGTAAATCAGTGATTCAGACTAATTTGAAATCCGGCTTGCAATGTGGATTATCTTGCTTTGAAAATGATAATGAAAAATTAGACATGTTTAGGGACACGCAATAACAAAGCTGATGAGCACAAAAAATGTAATCAAAGTTTTTCATAAGAAAAGAATTTTTAAAATTGTATTTTGATTAGTTAATTTAAAAAGAACAAAGGCATAAAGTTGACAAGCATATTTCTTATATAAAGATGAGAAGAACAGAGTATTATAACTAAAATTAACAGATAATTTATCAAGGATTTTTCGTTCAATCTCAACATAAGAAATTATCCTATGAAACAAAAAGTTATAGAATTTAACAGTAAATGCCTCTTCACAGTATGTATATATATAATTGGATCACTTAGATACAATATTTGGGAAAAATAAGCATTGTTTTCAGAGGGGTGATACCATACTAGATGGACCTGCAGTCTGATTTTTGCATTGTAATGCTTAGTCCATACTAAAATAAGAGAAATGCAGTACTGTACAATGCAAATGAAAAATATAACCCCCTCATATGCTACAATACTTCAAAATAAACACCTGTCCAACTGAAAGAAAATTTCCAGGTTGTTGAAGTATTACCTTTTCTTGGAGAAGAAAATTAAATGTTCATATTCTCTATGCCTAGAAAAGTATAAATAATTTAGAGAAATGGTTGCCAATGCATTCAGAACCAGATTCTTAATATCTAGGAAGTTTATTCACATGTTTTTAATAAATGTTGCAACAAATACCTTTATGATATACATATTATATCTTGGGTCAGTCTATCTTTGTTTTTTTTTTCTTTTTTTTTAATTTAAAATTTTAGCACATTCTTTTCTGAATTTCATGTCTGTTTAAATTTTGGTAGATTCTTACAGATCTCAGCAGCCATTTATCTTCAACAACAGACTTAGTGATGCTTCCAGCGTAGAGATTGTGGTGTAGAAATAGTTATTAGAAGTTTTTTTTTCACTCATTTACCTACTTCATTTCTTGTATAAGGAACTACTCAAACTTATTCTCCCTCTATGGCCACATTTCATTTTGCCTATACTGATGGGAATGTTGGAGTTTTAGTTTGCTGCAAATTGCATCAGTGTCTTTTCTGGATTTTAAAGGGTCTATTACAGTGAAATAGCCAGTGAAAGACCTCAGATTTTGTTGATGGCACAACATTTATGTGAAATGTAAAGACATAACCAGGTTTCCATTTTAGCATTCACTAAGATTGAACTAAGATTGATCTGGTTCTTTGAATAGGCTGAAGAAAATTATTCCTAAATTTAAAATTGAGTTATATTTTTCTGTAGATTAAGCAATACATTGAAATATCCCTCTAGGAATTACTTTTTTTGTCACAATGTCAGAATTTTTTATTCATGAGAATAAAAAAGCTTCCATGGAAACATATTCATATGACAATATTATTTGCAGGATTGAAGCTCTCTCCTTGAAGAATGTTGAATAGTTTTAATCTTATAAAATGCTTTAAAAGGGAAAGAAATTCACAAGTTTACTCTTACATGAAGTTTTTGCTGCTTTTTTGTCCTTTAAGATACAAACAATCTCCAACACTAAGAGAAACTTTTTAATTGATATTTGGGGATTGCTCATTTTAAATAAGATATTAACACTTGTCATATAATTAATTTACTCATTTTGCTTTGTGAGCAGTCCTCACAGTTTGTTGTCTGTAATGAGTTGGAGGTATGCCCATGAGAAAACTATATCGAGTTTTCTGAAGTGTTTGTGAAACGTGAGCTGTACCATGCTGAGGCCAATTTCTTGTTTCTTTTGCAGCTCTCTGGCAGAATTCTGCAAGGAATTTCAAAGGTCAGATTTTGATGCTACTGCATCAGAAAGGAACAATCTTTTTTTTCCCCTTCCCAGGTGAAACTGAATTAATATATTTAGAGCTCCTGTTAGGGGGAAAGAGTTTGTGGCTATCTTGCTGACAGGTGAATTAATTCATTTGAGAAGCTACTAGAAATGCAGAAGACTGAAATTCTGCAGATTTAGTAGGGTCAAAAGCATGGAACCTGTCTGTACTTTGTATTAATTTAAAGTTATACCTTTTAAACTCTACTAAGACCTAATTATTTAGAAATTAATTAGCAGAACCAGATTGTTTCATTTTATATATGGATGCTTAACAGTAGCAGGTAAGATTGTTACACTAACTGCACCAAATAGAATCCACTGTTGTTAAATTTTGTGTATTTGAAGGCTTTAATTCTGACTAGCATATAAATAAAAACTAGCTTTGAAAATTATTCCAACATTAATGTAAAATATTGTCACTAGATGACTGGAAAGTTATGATTTGACTCTTTTATTCCAACTCTGTTTGTATGGATCAAAGGGATTATGCAGGAGAGATTCCTTTTTTCCCAAATAATTCAGACTGCAAATGAAGTAAAACATAGAGTTCTATTTGATTCTTCATTCAATACATACAATTTCTAGCACAACTTCTCCTTCCACCCAACTATGAAACTTCTACTGATGAAACCCAAAATGAGCTTTCATATAAGGTCTGCAGTATCTGAAAAAGCAACTTGTTCAAATTGTTTGCCTAGGTTATTTCCATTGTGGTTTGTTCATGATCAGCACCTTAAACACCAAAGCTACTTCCCATAGCTACAGAATAGCAAGTTACCTTACAGCCTGCATCTTCCCCTTATGACAAATTTTGGCACTTACATACTTGGTCAGAGTATGCGACAGCATATATGAAGTGCATTGATAAGAGGCTTTTATAGTCCTGAGCTGCTATGCAGAGTAACTAGACATTGTGCAGAGCGAGAAGCTCACTCTGCCCATGTAAACCCAGACAGCTATAAAAGTAAATAGGCTTTTTGAGAAAATATAACAAAAGGTTTTAGCTGTTTTGTTTTTTTCACCCTGCACAGATGAGACTAGTGCAAGTGTTCAAGCAGCCAGGAGGTAAACAGCTTCAGGGAACTTATCCAGCCATAAATACTTTTCTGGGTAACTTTTTGCTTGGCTTGATTTTCTTATCTGATAGTCTGTGCTGCTACAGGATGCTTGGGCCAATTGGCAATCTTGAGGGCAGAAATCAGTGGCCAGGGTATTTTGGGAGCAGGTGGCCATTACAGGAACTAGATTAAAGGCTTCTGACACTGACTGAATCATTGTGACCTTGGCTGTCAGCAAAATCTTAGCTTTTGTTATCTTTTCTCAATCACACTCCTTTTTTTTTCAGATACATGTTAAAACCCAATTTAAAGCCAAAGAAAAACTGTTTTTTTTTTTACTTATTTAGCTTGCCATTTGTTTTTTCCCTGAAGTAATAGGGGAGGGAGGGTGAATTGAGATGTAGGCATTGGATCAGGGTAGGTTTTCTTAGGGTGAGATGCAGGAACAGTCTGCATCAAAAGAAACCTTGAAGAACCAAAGAGTTAGTCTATAAGCTGCCTTGTGATGTACAATTGATTTGATTTACTGGCTCTTGTTCTCTGCCCCTGCAGCTTTTTCCTCACTTTTCTCCCTGTCTTCTATTTCCGGGTTAGTGTTTTTTGTCACATTTCTTATGGTGTTTGTTAGACTCGAAAACTCATGAAATGAGAAGTCTATTACATAGGTTTTGCCTTCTCGCTTGTTTCTGTATAATTCATGCTTTTTTCCATTGGTGGCCAGAGGTACTATAGGTAGGTAGATAAGTGAACATTAAGCTAGCACTAAAGGGAAAAGGTAAAGAATTCACTCTCTCTGGGACCAGGAAAATGTTAATGAATCCCACTGAATCTGTTAAAACTTGCCAAGGAGTTAGAACATTCTTTGCACAAAATATGTCCACAAAAACTAACATAAGAGCACCAGGACATGCTGACACGCTTCCGACCATATGTGAGAGAGTAGTTTGTGCATCATAGGTTGAAGGCATTTGAGAAGAACAAATAATCCCAGGACTAGGGTTTAAACCAGATTTTGAGCTGGGATGCACACAGTAGAAAGCATATCATCAGTGACCTTGCTTGGAATCATTGTGCATGCAACTGCCTGAGCAGCAATGCTTTGTTTTATGGGACAAGCAGCAACAGTTTTGGACACTCAGCAATAAAGGGTACCTAATACTTACAATAGCACTCCATTGCTGTAGAAAAGCAACAATCATTTTGTGGAAAGCCAAAATCAATTTTATGTTGTGACAGCCCCCAGTAACTATTTTTTTTTTCTTTATTTTTTTTTAATTGCTGCTGGTGTTAGTAGACACAATGTTAATTTTGTCCCATTTTTCTAACTGGTTTTGCTCAGATGTTTAGTCTCACTTGGAATAGATGCATCTCTCTTCAAGTCCACCCACTAGGAAGTTAGTTGCCTGGAGGAAACAGGTGGCTGAGGAGTTTGCACCGTGGTCCTCTGAGCTAAAATGTTTCCTTGAACATCTAATCTATTTTGTTTTAGAATCACGGAATCATAGAAAACAACATTTTATCAAAAGCCAAGATCTAAAATATTTTTTAAAATTCAAATATTTTAAAATGGTCTAAATTAATCATGCTTTTGGTCCCTGATAGCTTGTTTAGTGGTACTAGTGTTAAGACACAAAATAAGAAGGTATTTTGATGAAACTATGGACTTTTAATCTTGAAGAGTCATCTAAAGAGAAAAATTCTTTTAAATGTGAGCCATGGCTTGGTTATCCTCTATTGGTGATAATAGTTCTGAACTGATAATGGAAAACAACAATTACTTTTGAGTAACTAATATTTACTTTGTAACCAGCAAAAAAAAAAAAAAAAAAAAAAGAAAAGATAAAGATGCATATAAATGAGCACTGGTTTATTTGAGAGCTCAGTGCACTGAGAACTGTATTGTACTATGGCTAAGATTCTGCCTGGAATGAAATTATTCCTTTCTGAAGGAAAGGAGAGGTGCACACTTCCATGACTCATACTATTCTCAAGGGGAAAAAAAAAAGAAAAGTTTTGATAAAATCTTCTATGTTTAGAAACTGAAAGTGGATTTTTTTCCCCACTTCTGATAAAGCCTATTTGCAATTAGAAATATAAACTGCCTTTGTTTTGGTTCTGTAGTGGCATTAGAAAAAACACCAAAGCAAGGAAAAATAGCAATCTAAGCAGGGGTAGACTCATACATTCAGGAAGAGAAGCGAGTATTGAAGTTGTTTCAGTTTTTAGCAGCCTTTCTCATTTCTGTTTTTTATAGTATTTATCACTAGCCATCCCTGTTTCTGCTTTATTCATTGTTTTTTAAAGCAAGCAAAGAAATAAGAAACGGTTTCTGGAAGACTAACTTAGCCCACAGCTTGCTGAGAGGCTAACAATATGCAAAGCAGACACAGGCCTGTTAGATATATAGCAGTTACAACCCTGATAAGATATTCTGTACCAAAAAAAAAATTATTTTTTAATGGCATATGGGTAGATAAGCACAAATTACGGGTGGTATTATGGAGAGAAGCTGTGTTCACTTTACTTCTCCATTCCATATCATGGGCGAAATTTTTATCTCCTACACTGTGTTTTCAGATATATTTCACATTCTAAGAATGACACAATCTTTGAAACTTCTATCATTCCTTTTGGGATAAGGTACAATATTAAAATGAGTTAGCTTTTGTATTCTTTTTTAAAAACTTTTTTTTTCCATTATAAATATTTCATAAAAAAAATCAGTTTCAAGCTATTTTTTGATAGGCTATTTCACCTGCTACACTGCCTGCAGAAATCAACAGGAACTATTTCACTGGCATTTGTGGACATTGGGGCGCAGTAGGTTTTATGACATTTCTTTTAGAGAAAGTGAGATTTCGATGTCAAGTTTCTGATGCATAAGCCTCATTTATCAGGTTACGCATATATTTACACAAAGTTCTGGCATATTTGCCGTAGTGAGGGAAATACTGCTGTTAATACTCTTAATTCCATGCCTTAGACTATGCTGAAGTTTGAGCACATAATAAGGTGAGTTTGCTTTAAATAAGGTCTTTTTTTTTTAATCTATGTACTTTTTACTTACTTAGCCATACTTGTAAACATCAGCATTTCACTTGTGCTATGAGGATACTACTGGGAAAATTATTGGAATCAGTTTGCCATCGTTGTGTGAAGCCTGTGCTGCTATTGCAATTCAACACCACCTAGGGATGTTGCTGTATTTAATGGGCTAAATTGACAAAAATGTTAATAAACCTCTGCAGAGAAATTCATCCATCAGCTGAATTTACCTTTCTAAAATGCCCTTTGTGAAAATACCTGGAGACATACCACACAATTAATATAAAGCATAGGCACCAATAAAACTTTAAAAGGCTTAATCCTTCAGAACAGGGCTTTTTAAATGAAGCCTTAAGCATGTACTGTCCTCTATTTCAAAGTGCATAAATAAATTGAGCCACGGTAACAAAGTCTGAAAAGACAGAGCCTTTTGCACATGCTTGTAAGCAAATTTATAAACCACACTTTCATGAATGAATGACATACAGAAAATTGAAATCTCTAACCCACCATTTAATTTAAGTGGTTAAACCCTTTAATTAGGAAAAACGTGACCTAAGTACAATTTAAACAGAGTTTCAGACCTGTTTGAAGCACAACATGTGTCTTCACAGTTGAATTGCACACCAACAAAAATTAGCTTGAGAAACCAAGAACAGAAAATTGCAGCATACAAGTTAAGGAAGGGAAAAATAGACCACCCCTGAACGCTATGGACTAATATCTCCATGGCTGCCCTCAGGAACCCAGATCTCAAGTGCTCCAGTTCAGATGTGGTAACAAGGCACCTTGATTACAAGGCTGCTCTTAACTTCCAAATAAATCTCAGAACTGCTCTGACTTCAAGGTTAGAGCGTTACCTGAAGGACAAAGAAAACTTCCACTGAGACAAGGTGTGGAAATGTCTGACAGTATTTTCTTTGATATGTCTTCAGTAAGCTTCTGAGGTGGAGGCCAGGGCACTTAGCTACAACATAAATTAAAAATGCTTCAGATTTTGACCCCAAACCCAGTAACTAAAAGGAAGTTTATTACTTAGCCGGTTATAGAAAATGATTGCGATGATGGTGTTATAAATAAACCTTCTGTAGCTGGTGGAGACCTCTCCAGTTTCACCACTAGTGCTGTGAATAACAGTGTTCCCTTCTGAAGTCCCAGAGTAGTGCTCAAAAATAAGTGGTGATTCTGGTTCTTCTATATGAAGATAGACAGGGATTGCTTTCCCCAAACTGCTACAGCTTGATGTCATTGAAATATGCAATATTACTGTATTGGAAAATTATCGGCATTTGATTACGTAAAATATCCACAAAGATTATAGGAATGAAAGAAGGACTTTTATAAAGGGAAGAATAAGACCATTCTGAATGTCAATAAAAGCTGAAAAACGGCCAAATAATAGAGGCTATTTTTGTGTTTGGAAACAAACACAAATGTTAACATCTGACATCACAGCAGTATGTTAGACCTGAAACATGAATGCAGAATCAGATTAATAAGTGAAATAAATCCAGGGAGTGGAATATTCATAGCCACTGAGCTGGCAGAAACTGATGCGATCCACCTGCTCCCCTGTTAATGCATGTGAACACATCATAATCACAGAAGTACACTAAATGTGTTGAAATGAAACACGAAAATATCTCTAATTAGCCAATTATTGAGACAAAAATGTTCAAAAGACACAACTAGTAGGGAAGAAGGCTTTTACATTACCTGGAGGAGAGGAAGAAAGTTAATAATGAATTTTTTTTACTTTTTTAATTTTTTTTCATAAGGGAACAGCAAGGTTTCGACTGATTATTTCAGTAGATGGTTTTAAACACAGAGGTTCAGTTTGCTAATTACAGTCCTAACAGCAGAAGCTCCCTCTTCTGAAAGGATTTCTGCTCTGTTCTGGGACAGGAGAATGAAGGCCAGGAGCTGATCTAAGGTCTGCCAGCTGGGTAAAGACATTGTCACAACAGGGAGATTTTTGGTCAGGTGGATGTGGCACAGTCACAGCCCATTTTGATCCCCTCCTCATGTCTCAAGCGTGGTGAAGCGTTGGCAGAAGAAAATATATTTCAAGTTTGGTATTTTTAAATAGATTTTCTTTAAAAGGAATATTAATAAAAATATAAAAATATGGGAATTGGAGAAAACTGACCCAACACAGTGTATTTTTGTATTACTAACTTTCCCCCTTTGTTCTTAAATTTTACAGGAAACAACCTTAAAACTGAGCTTTTATGTAAGAGTCCCACAATCTCAGACTGGTGAGTTATTTCTATTTCTGATCTGTCAGATCAGCAAATACCTCTGCATCAGCCTGTGATGCCCACGTGCCTTCTGTAGCATTTCTGTCTTCTTGTCAGTCTCAGGTAAAAAATATCTTTTTTCTCTTTCTCATCTGTTTTCATTCCTTCTCTTGTCCATGATATCTCCCATATATTTTTTCCTTACTAATCATTTTTTCCTCTTTTGTAGGAACATTCTGAATGTGTTTGCTCTCTACTTCCCACTTTACTGAATCCAGACATGCTGGTATTTGATTTAAATTTTGAAGTAGGTGGTTGCATGTGTCCATAAGGCTAAGACTTTCCAAGACAGCCATGCAGTCAGTGGACTGTGAAGTCACTGCAGTATTGCTAGTGAATTGCCAGTACTACCAGAGACAATCTGGAGGAAAAACACCCCTGCCTCTGTCTTCTTTTCTTAACCAACTCCAGTAGAGTATAATTCTCTTTAACATCTGGATGTCTGAATATTTTCTTATTTTAATGCATCCTATCTTCTTCAGAAATACTATCTACATGCAGTTTATCGTTAATCTGTAGGTGGATGTTTGTCCTTCTTAACTGTTTCAGCAGAAATGCTTTGGCATATACTGTAAGGTCACCAAATGATGACAATCTGGAACAAATCCAGAACAGCTTATGCTATAATGCCAGCTA
Source organism: Pezoporus flaviventris (assembly GCF_033815535.1). NCBI lineage: Eukaryota > Metazoa > Chordata > Aves > Psittaciformes > Psittacidae > Pezoporus > Pezoporus flaviventris. Next base: position 57,653,311 of record NW_026892555.1, read on the forward strand.
CTCTCAGTGGAGTTAAATTTTAGGGTCTTCACAGAGCATAGCAAAAGAGCTTCAGGGACCGGTGAGATCCAGACTGTATTTGATGATCATAAACATTAAATATTGGTATTTGTTTCTAATTCTACAAGAAAAAGGTACAATTATAATTATAGTTTTAATATGAAATAATAGTATATTATTAAATATTTTAAATATATTTAATATATTAATATTAAATATATTTAATAATTATATAAAAATATAATAGTATGTCATTCAATTATAATATAATTAAAATCTCAAAATAAGAAATAGTGTTAAAAAAGAGTATGAAGGAAAGCACTGAGATTTTTTAGTCTTCTTTCTCGCTGCAGTCACCTTTCTTTCTCATACAAAACGTTGTGGGATTTTCTTTTTTTGTTTTGTTTTGTGGTTTTTGTTTGTTTGTTTTGTTTGTGTTTTTGTGTGTTTTTTTCTTTTTCTTTTTTCCCCAGAAAATGTTTCACTAAATCCCCATCTACTATTTTCAGTCAACAGTGTTATTCATGCACATAATTTTTTCTTAATACATAAATACTTACCGGCTTGAGCAACACATTTTACATTTGGCAAATAGCAAAATGTACATATTATAAACATCTTAATAAAAAAATAATTTCTGAATTCTTAACAGGGGGTTCCATAAATTTAGACCTACCCTGAAATGAAAGCAATGACATTTTAAAATCAAGATGGACCTAGAATTATACGCTGTCTTCCTGTTTTGTTTTTTCTTTTTCCTTTTTACATAGTTTACTTTCTGTGCCTGTTGCTGTGCCTTCCCAGGAGAGATTAGAAGCAGAGTGAAAATCTTTATTACATTGTACTGCTTTTGGTAATATTTTTCGACTTTTTGTGTTCAGTTTTGAATAGTTTTCTGACTTCTTTTCTGATGATTTTCTTTGACAGACATCTCCTTACCTCGGGAGAAAAAAATGAAAAAACCAAAATGATCTGCCCTACCACTGCGGTAAGAGGAAATAAACAGACATAAGTGCTTATCCTTTTTTTCCCTCTCCATCCAGATCACTTTTCTTGTTTGTCAATTATACAGTGGCTGTATTAAGTCCTTTGTTGCAGCTTTGTGGACTCTGTGAGAGTTCCTTTATCGTTATCATATTAAAGACATGGAAAATTGTTCCATAATTCAGTTTACAGTTTCTGCAACGCCTGCACAAAAAAAATGGTTTAATGTCTTGAGGAAGGAAAGCATTCATCATGTAAATTTATTAACATCTTTGTTTGCAGAGGAAAATTTTTGGGTTTTTTTTTTTTTTTTCTGTTTATGAAACAAAGTTTTTGCTGAGACTGATAGAAATGTTTAGAGTAAATTGTGCTCCCTCTGTGCTCAACAGCTGATTTCATCTGCTGCCCTGCAAGAGATGGCATCTCCTAGGTTGCCTTGTGAGAGCTACGAGGCTGAGCCAAAACAGAACTCTGTTGTTTTGACAACAAATATTTGGCAAGGTGTTTATTTGTTCTATTGTTCTTTAAAAAAAAAAATCAAAATATCACAAAGCTAAGTAAAATTTGCTTTAAGGCTATTAATTGCTTGAGCATTTTTAATATTTTCAGTGTATCGTGGCGTAGTATATTATTTCATATGTCGTTGCAGGAGACTAAGGACATTGCTTGGGTCATCTGAAACATCATTTGACATAATTGTACGCTGACATTTGCCAGGCTTAATTTACAGTCAAAACACTGCTAGTAGGGAATGGAATTTTTCCGTCAGGGTCAAAATACATGCTCCTTCCAATTGACAAGTTTTGGACAATTTTTTTTCCTCTCTTGTTTCTTGTTTACTTTTTTTCCCCCTTGTTTCTTTTTTTTTTTTTTTTGTGTGTGTGTGTGTGTGTTTTGGCATTTGTTTTTTTTGTTTCTTTCTTTGTTTTTTTTTGTGGTTGGGTTTTGTTTTGTTTTGTGTTTCCCTTCCTGAGGGCAGCCTGCAGGAGATTAATACCTGATAGTCTTGATTTAATTTAGTCTTCTGAAGATTTGTATAAAGTTCACCTCTCTTACTCCTGCTTATAAAGTGGGAGTTTGAGCTACCACACACCTTACTAGTGTCTCTAAAGGAAAAGGAAAGGTTAATAGTTTCACTTCCTGAAAAGAGTGAAAGAAAGTGTGATACTAGGTCTTAGAAGTTGTACTGATAAAGGCTAAACATTATTTGACAAAATGCAAGAATTGTCAGTGCATGAAAATAATGGTGAAACAAATACTCATACTTTTTTTTTTTTGCTTAATGACAATTCTGAATTGTTTTTAGGTTTGGGGCATAAGTTCTTTCTTGTCAAAAATTACTCTTGAATTTTTTTTCTTCAGGGAAAAATAATTTAAACTATTACAAAACACAGTCTTTTATTCTCCAGGAAGCTCATTTAAGAAAGGTTTTGGTTAGATAAGAGGAAGGAAAATGGGAAAATTACTCTTCTTTAGAGGTGTGTTAATCCTGAGAAATTGAGTTAGAGGAAGACAACGTGAACGATAATGTAATTAGTGTGATGCTAATGTGGTTCATGTCAGGTACCATGAAGAAAATTAGAGGTGTTATGCAAAAAGAACACATATCACCTTCTCTTCTCTAATGAGCAAGGATAAAAATGATTTGAAGGTAGTTTGATTATGTGGAGTCATGGGTTGTCCTTTTGCAAACTCTGAAATACAAGTTCCGTTCCCTGATCATAAGATCAGTATTTGATGAAAGAGCTCTACTGTTCTCATGCTGGAATATCAGTTTCTAAGATCAGCTCCATTTAAGTACTATGCATCAACCATAGCACCTGGAATTTCATCACAACATTTGCTGTAGTTTAGAGGAGACACTGGCCCCCACGCCTCTGGGGGACCTACTTTTACTTTTCTAGCTATATCCAACCACCCTCAACTGAGATTCCATTTCATTGGCAGAATCATTATGTTTTTTTTAAAAAAGAAAACAAAATTTTAGTGCTTAGATAAAATGTTGTCCTGGGTTCAGCAGTAGCAGTCATTTTTCTCCTTGGTAGCTGGTGCAGTGCAGTGTTTTGACTTTCGGCCTGGGAACAGAGCTGATAACAAGGATGTTTTGGTTTGGCCAAGGACTTTGTGAGCCTCATGCTCTGCCAGGGAGGAGGGGAAGCCAGCGGGGAAGCAGAGACAGGACACCTGACCCCAGCTAGCCAAAGAGGTATTCCATACCACAGCACGTCATGCCCGGGATGTAACTGGGAGTTAGCCAGAAGGGCTGGGAGTCTGCAGGGTTGGAGGAGGTATCAGTGGGTGCTTGATCTGGTGGGGTGGGGTGAATTACTGGTCGGCTGCTGCTGAGGTGTTGTATTCTCTTCCCTTGTTATTTCCTTTATCACTGTTATTATTGGTGGTAGCAGTAGTGATTTGTGCTATACCTTAGCTACTAAACTGTTTATATCTCAACCCGTGGGAGCTGCATTCTTTTTGATTCTCCTTTCCATCCCTCCGGGAGTAGGGGGAGGGAAAGAAGGGGGGGAGTGAGTGAATGAGTTGCCTGGCTGGTTTTAAACCACGACAATTCTTTTTGGCACCCAACGTGGGGCACGAGGGGTTGAGATAACAACTGATCTGACTGGATTAATAGTCATTTGTCACAATGCTGATTTATTGGCTCTCAGAGTTGTTCCTGTTGATATCAGGGTTTCAGAATGTTGTAACTTACTTAGAGCCGGTATTTGCTGTGTGTTTATCAAGTGTGGGGCTTGGGCTAAGGTTCTTGTCTCACTGTGCTTTATGGCCATGACTTCTAATACGGGCGGGCTCCAGCAGCAGGGCGGGACGGACGTGGCCGTGGACTTGTACCTGGCCGTCCGGCTGCTCTTCACCGTCCTGGCCCTCGTCCTCGCCTCCGTCTTGGTGAGGCCGCGGGGAGCTGAGGGGGAGCGGCCCCGGGAGCCGGCGGCAGCCGAAGCGGCCCGAGAGAGCGGCCCCGGGGACCAAGCGGCGGCGGGAGCGCGGCCGGAGGCAGCGAGGGGACGGCTGCCAGTGGAGGAGGTCGGGGCGGTCGAGGAGAGGAAGGAGGCGGCTGCCGAGCAGCAGAAGAAGGCGGCAGAAGAGCCGAGCCCCGCGGAGGAACCGAGCCCCGCGGCCGAGCCCAGCCCCGCGACGGCCAGGAGCATCCACCGGAAGCCGCCCGCCGAGCCCCAGGAGGATGCAGGAGACCACGCAGCATTTCCCAGCAAGGCAGAGGAGGAAGAGCTGGACTCAGGAAAAGAGAAGCTGGCGGTGGGGGAGCCGGCAAGCACAGCAGCTACACCAGCCCCAGTGACAAGTACAGCAGCATCAGCTGGGAGTTCTGAAGGTTGTGAATGGCCTTTGGGTATCCTTGGACCTGCCTGCTGATTGTGATGGGGATCAGCATGTTGGCACACACACAGAGTGTGTGCTACCCACAACCATTTTGTCTGATCTCAAAAGTTAAGCAGAGTCGGGTTTGGGTCTTGTCTGGGGTTAGATGACGATATAGGAGGACCAGGAGATTTTCCCCAAGGCTGGAGAGTCATGAGTGGCAGGGTGTGTGAGACAGTATGGGCAAATATCTTGTCCACTGGGCCCCTCCAGTGCTTTGGAAGCATCAGGGATAGAAGGCAGCTGTATGGAGTCCCCAGCAACAAGCTGCAGAGACTGCTGAAGGGGACAGTGAATTATTTTGAGCCTGGTGGGCCCATGACACTTCAGGCATCATGATCGAGGGGTGGACTTAGCAATGGACACTATTGCCCAGATTATTCACAAGTGTGAACACTGCACGCAGTCTCTCCTGCTCTGAAAGACTGTTACAAGAGATGGAGCCTGGCATCATGGACCAGATGGACGCAGCAGCTTTATAGCTATTGGTCCATGCACTTAGATAAGAGTGATGGTATATTAAAAATGTGGGATCTGAGCGTGACATGAATGGTACGGAATAAGGGGTTCAGGAGTAGCAGTCATTTTTCTCCTTGGTAGCTGGTGCAGTACAGTGTTTTGACTTTCGGCCTGGGAACAGAGCTGATAACAATGATGTTTTGGTTTGGCCAAGGACTTTGTGAGCCTCATGCTCTGCCAGGGAGGAGGCAAGCTGGGGGGGAAGCAGAGACAGGACACCTGACCCCAGCTAGCCAAAGAAGTATTCCATACCACAGCACGTCAAGCCACGATGTAACATTAAACAAAAGATTTGTAACAGTAGGTTATTGCTGATATGGTATTGTACACATGTACCCTTCTGTATAAACTATAGGATATTATTTTCTTCTATTATAAGGTGGGGGTTGGTTTGTTTGTTTTATGTTTTCTTTATAAGTAGCATGAATGAGCACTGTCTCAATCGACCTATACTTATTTACATAACTTCCAAGACCTATTATTATGGATCTTCTAGAAAGAAAAACAGACATTGCTGGGTGTCAGCCACAGTTATTCTATTGATTTAGTTGAAACGTTGCAAAACCATTTCACCATTGTGAAAGTTGCCTACTTTTACAATTATTTCATGAGAATTAAGGTGACTTTTGATGTTTCTTTTTTTTTGTTTGTTTGGTGTTTTTTGTTTGTTTGTTTGTTTGTTTTTCTCCTTCCCTTTACTTTGGGGCTAAAGCCAGATAAAATTCAGATTTCAGTGACTGAGACAAAATTACTGATAAGTTTCGTTACATTTGTTTTTGTTTTGAGTAATTTGCAGGTGCTTTGATCATGCTTTTATGAAAGCATCATGTGTGCACATAAGATGTACAGCTGCAAAATATGACATGGTAAAGACTATTATCTAATATTGAACTATATGTTTTATAAACTGTTCATCTATATTCTACTCCAGCTTGATTAATCTCAATTAGAAAGTTTCTATATCTCTTTGAGGAATATATTGATACTGCTGAAGCCAGAAAACCCCTCATTTTTAAAATTTCTTCTTTATGCTGAGTTGAAAATTTTCTGTTTTAAAAATGTATGAACAAATCATTACTATGGAATTCGTATCACTACATCAGATGACACAGAACACACAGACCAAAAATGGGAAATCAGACAAGAGTGTTAAGGAGAAACCTGAGTGTATTTTAGCTCAAATCAATAACAGTGAAGGAAGAAGATACATGGGCCTGTTAATACATTTAAGTACATAAACATATGTACCTTTAATTATAGTAACCTTGTGTTGGCCGGTTTTCTAGGATTTTTTCCAAGAAGAAAAGAGGTAGTAAACATTTACGCTTAACAATCCAATAAGGGGTAAAGGTTTTATCCATAGTTCTTGTGGGGGTTAAATTACTGAAGCATGTATCAGAATTCTTTCTGTTGTACACAAATTCCCCCTAGATTATTCCAAAGATGATTTGTCATGTATTACTGGTGAAATGAGTAAATTGCATATAAACCAAGACACACAGAAAAAATTAAATCACTTGAGTACATGGTGACAACAAGGCATTCTGAAAGCTTCAGCTGACAAAGACAATGTCATTATTACTATATGCTTGCTAATGCTGTCAGGCAACAACATCATTCATGTATAAAGGAAATCTCAACAAAATTAGTGTGGGTTATTTTCTTAAATTTCAGTGGCATAAAATAATCAAAGTGATTACAAAAGATTTATTATTACTCTTTTTTTTCTTGGAAATGCTGGTTTAAATAACAGAAAAAAATTTAGTTCTACCTGTAAAGACAAAGAATTTAAATAGTGTTTACGTTATGATAGCGTAATGATACTTTCTCATCACCTAGCAAAATGCAACTCCTGAGTGATAGTAATTAGTTTTGTGGAATTTTAAAGAAATTCCTGAAATAATTATGAGATTAAACTGAGAAATTTATCAGAAGAAGAGTGTCAGAATTGGAAAATACATAAAAATTGCAGACTTCATCATCATCCTTTGTTCTCACCTAATGATAAGACCATTTTATGTAGGTTTTACCCTATCTGTCATAGGAAAACTGAGGCACAGTTCAGTGAATTAATTAACTTTGCAGCTGTCATGCCAAAATCTAATATCAGCCATGCAAGCCGAACCTTCTCCTTCTTAGCATCAGTGTCTATTCCGATAAACTTCTTTGCTTTTTTAGCTGTGGTTTATCAAGAAAAATGATGAGGCAGAGTGTACTGGAAAAGGTAATTCTTTTATTATATTTGGTCAGAGTAAACATCTCATTCATTAAAAAGTCTGGCATATGTCCAGGTATAACCCAGAGACATTTCTGAGCGTTCTCCATAGGATTCAGCCTTTGAGTACTTTATTCTAGTGGTCAGATACACACTAGCTGGAAATAAACCGGGAAAAAAAAAAAAAAAAGGTATCCAATTTAAATAGCCCACAGATTGTGTTAATGGGTATTATAGATAATTTAACAGATTGGCATTAAACTTCTTGAAAAATATAGATTTTCAATAAAGGGTGAACATTCAGATAAGCATGAGACCTTCCAGTTCCTAAGAATGGAACTTTTCTTAACTTCACATAAACTTTTGCACTACACTTAAGGTATAGTTACAAAATAGGAATTGTTAAGGTTTGTATTAAGTAAGTTTTTTGACTAGTTCACCATAATACACTGGTTTATCAAATCCTCAAATACAGGAAATATCAAGTAAACATGCATCTCTTTCTCATTTAGATGAGATGTTCTGACTTCACGTTGCTTTGATTTAAATCGTTATTATACCAGTCTCTGAAGTACTTTGTCTATTGCACAAAAGTCAGAAAGAAGTATGTTACTGTTTAGTTCTGGACTCAGCATTTCTGTAGAGTTTGAAATTGCTACTCCTAGCTATATAAAGATAAGCTAGCATGACCTTCTTTATGTGGAATCTTATAGAATCATAGAATAGTTAGGGTTGGAAAGGACCTTAAGATCATCTAGTTCCAACCCCCCTGCCGTGGGCAAGGACACCTCACACTAAACCATCTCACCCAAGGCTCTGTCCAACCTGGCCTCGAACACCACCAGGGATGGAGCATCCACAACTTCCCTGGGGAATCCATTCCAAAGCCTCACCACCCTTACAATAAAGAGCTTCTTCCTTATATCAAATCTAAACTTCCCCTATTTAAGTTTTAACCCATTACCCCTTGCCCTATCACTACAGTCTCTAATGAAGAGTCCCTCCCCAGCATCCCTATAGGCCCCCTTCAGATACTGGAAGGCTGCTATGAGGTCTACAAGCAGCCTTCTCTTCTCCAGGCTCAGCAGCCCCAGCTTTCTTAACCTATCTTCATACGGGAGGTACTCCAATCCCCTTATCATCCTCTGTAAGATAAAACATCCATATATTATCTTAACAGAAAAAAAAAAAAATTGTTATTAATACTCTAACTCAGGGTAAAAGTAAATATTTTAAAAACTACAAAATTGTAACAGCAACAATAATACCACCAAAACTACACACTTAAGCTTTGTTTGGTTGGTTCTACGAACTCAGGAGTGTTGCGTCCCAACTAGAAGGAAGTGCAGCAGCAGGGCCAGGGGACCTCCTTGGATGGATAAGGAGCTCCTGAGGAAAATTCAAAGGAGAAAAGAGAGGCTTATAAAAGGTGGAAGCAAGGAAAGGCAGCCTGAGAAGAATACAGGGGTGTTGTCTGGGAAGGTAGGGAACAGGTTAGGAAAGCTAAGGCCCAGTTAGAATTAAACTTGGCTAGGGATGTGAAAGATAAGAAGAAGGGGTTCTACAGGTACACTGTGAATAAAAGACAGACTAGGGACAACGTGGACCTTCTCCGGAAGGTGTCAGGAGAACTGGCTACCCTGGATTTGGAGAAAGCTGAGGTTCTTAATGACTTATTTGACTCAATCTTCAAGTGCTCTAATCACACCACCCAAGTCTTGGAAGGCAGATGCAGGGACTGTGAGAATGAAGACCTTGCGCCCACTGTAGGAGAGGAACTGGTTCGAGACCATCTTAAGAACCTGAACGTGCACAAGCCCATGAGACCTGATGAAATCCATCCGCGGGTCCTGAAGGAGCTGATGAATGAAGTTGGGAAGCTGCTGGCCATGGTATTTGAAAAATCATGGCAGTCAGGTGAAGTTCCTGATGACTGGAAAAAGGGAAATATAGCCCCCATTTTCAAGAAGGGGAAAATGGATGACCCGGGGAATTACAGACCAGTCAGTCTCACCTCTGTGCCTGGCAAAATCTTGGAGCAGGCTCTCTTAAGAAGCCTGCTAAGGCATATGAAAATCAACAAGGTGCTTGGTGACAGTTGGCATGGCTTCACTAAGGGGAAATCCTGCCTGACCAATTTGGTGGCCTTCTATGATGGGGCTACACAACTGATGGACAGAGGTAGAGAAGTTGACATCTTCTGGACTTGTGCAAAGTGTCCGACACTGTCCTACATGACATCCTTGTCTCTAAATTGGAGAGACATCAATTTGATGGATGGACCACTCGGTGGATAAAGAACTGGCTGGATGGCCGCACAAAAGGAAGTTGTGGTCAACGGCTCAATGTTCAGTTGGAAAACAGTAATGGGTAGTGTCCCTCAGGGATCGGTGTTGGGAGCGGTCTTGTTCAACATCTTTGTTGGTGACACGGACAGTGGGACTGAGTGTTCCGTCACCAGGTTTGCTGATGACACCAAGCTGTGTGGTTCGGTTGATACGCTGGAGGGAAGGAATGCCATCCAGAGGGACCTTGACATGCTTGTGAGGTGGGCTGATACCAACCTTACGAAGTTTAACCAAGCCAAGTGCAAGGTCCTACACCTGGGTCGGAGCAATCCCAGGCACAGCTACAGGTTGGGCAGAGAATAGATACAGAGCAGACCTGAAGAGAAGGACTTGGGGGTGTTGGTTGATGAGAAACCTAACATGAGCCAGCTTCAGTGTGCACTCGCAGCCCAGAAAGCCAACCCTATGCTGGGCTGCATCAAAAGGAGCGTGACCAGCTGGTTGAATGAGGTGATCCTGCCCCTCTACTCTGCTCTTGTGAGACTTCACTTGGAGTTTTGTGTGCAGTTCTGGTGTCCTCAACATAAAAAGGACATGGAAGTGTTGGAACAAGTCCAGAGAAGGGCCACGAGGATGATCAGGGAACTGGAGCACCTCGCATCTGAAGACAGGTTGAGGAAGCTGGGGCTGTTGAGCCTGGAGAAGCGAAGGCTGTGTGGAGACCTCATAGCAGCCTTTCTATATCCTGGCCTACAGGGATGCCAGGGAGGGACTCTTCATCAGGCACTGTAGTGACAGTAGAAGGAAGAATGGGTTAAAACTAAAACAGGGGAAGTTCAGGTTAGATGTAAAGAAGAAGAGGGTGGTGAGTCACTGGAACAGGATGCCCAAAGAAGCTGTGAATGCTCCATCCCTGGCAGTGTTCAGTGCCAGGTTGGACGAGGCCTTGGGTGACATGGTCTTATGTGATGCGTCCCTGTCTGTTGCAGTGGGGTTGGAACTATATGGTCTTAAGTTCCTTTCCTAACCATTCTCTTCCTACAGGGTAAATAAAAGGAGCAATTAGCTCCTTTATAGAGAAAAAACTGGAGAACCCACTGGCTCATTTCCTAAATCACTTGGCTGGGGCTCTTCAAGAACAGAACTAGATAGTGTAAGATTGTCTGAATCTCATGTAATGAGTTTTCTGGAGGCTGGTCCTGCTGTGCTCATTTTTCTGCTGCAAATTAACTTAATTGATATAAACAAAGCTTTGCCATTTTACCTACTAATATTCTTCCTCATTTTTGAATATTAACTGGTGCAGCCAAATTGTAACATTTCTGAAAAATCCCCTAAACAAAACCAAACAAAACTACATGTAGTAATAACCAAACATTTCTTATCTGAAAACCACTTCTGCACTTTCAGAAACAGCAACAACAAAATGTTTAGGGTAGTTGTATAAGGTTTACTGTATGATTCTTGCCAAAGCCTTGCTGTGTGACTGCACTGTAAATGCTTTCATCACAAGTTAAAAGTCAGTTGGATTTTAAATAATAGCTATAACAAATATAATAGAAGCAACGAATGAAATCCTGAAGACTAATGATGGTTCTGCCACTGACTACAAGGAATTAGTATTTCACTCAAAGTTTCTTTTTCGTACCATTTAGGGACTTTTTAATGTCATGGAAACCAGTCTGTATTCAGGGTTATGATAGTTACATTTAAGTGGAAATTAATAAAATTTAAGTCAGAGTGTGAGATGGAGTTAGTTACAAATGCATTTAATGCAAGTAATTTAGCATGTACATATTCAAACAAGGCCTTTCTTTTAAAATTCTAGGGCTTTACTATACGTATTTAATTTACACTTATTATAGTATGTATAAGATTCTGTCAAAAGTGATATACATCTTTTGACTTAAAGAACTAAATCAGGGTTTTCCAGTTTAAAATATTGGAGATGAAATATCAGGAAGCTAGTAGAGCAAGGTCTTTTTCAGTAGTTCTGGGGGAAAATTTGTGAGACACAGCACATCTCATTCTGAGAGAAAACAGGAATGACCTCACTTTAATGATCTGTGCTCAAAACAAAAAAGTTTGCAAACTTGGCTGCATTCTGGAGTGAAGCAGGAAAAAAATACTCTCTGCACAGTAGGAAGTTCCTCTGCCTTTCATATTTCTAATTCCAGGCAGCATGCTGTCTGCTCCAAAGAGCAAGAAAACAAATGCCAAGCTTTAATCAGAATTATATTGGCTGTGTAGGGACTTTCAGATCATTTGCCCATTCCTAACAATGTCATGCAGATTCCCTTCAGAATATCAATGTGTAGGCCTTTGCCCTTGCTGTGAAGAAAAGGTTGCAAAATACTGAAGATGAGCAGCAGGTCCATTTGAGGTTAACATTCCTTTTTGTGTTGAGGGAAAGAGGAAAGGGTAAAAATTTTGCTCTAATTTAATTCCTTAATGAAACTAAGAATTAGAATCCCTGCAGCGTAGTGCTAACCTTTTCTGTAGTGTCAAGTAATTTTTTTCTTCAAATACATCTTGGATAATGCTGTAGGCTTATGGTTATAAGGGCTGGCTTAGAGGCCATTAATAAGACATATTGTACTGAATTTGACAGACCTTACACCGCTACCTCAAACAAAAATCTCTGTCCTGAAAGTGCAGAACTGCTTTTCAAATAAGAAATATTTGATCATAACAACATCTGTTTATTTCTTTAGAGGAAATAATAGGTGTTACCTGCAATAATTTAATTTTTAAAATGGGGCAGAGTAGCAGTAGGTAAAATAGTGAAGCTTCACTGATATTAGTGAAATTAAATTGATTTACCTTAATTTAGCAGCCTGTTCAAAACAGTACTTGTAATGTTAGTTTTGTTCAGGTAAAGCACTGAAACTAATTATATGTATTTTAAAACAGAAGATATTTTAATTAATCTTTTTTTCAATGTCTTTTCAATTGATTCACCTATTTGTTTACATTTTCTCAGTATTGGAGAATGTCTTGCTTTTAGCCATCCATGGGGTTTATCACAAAATAAAATCCGGTACTTATATTTATAATCATGTATTTCACACAAAAGCCTCCACTCTTCCTTTCTATGAGGAATAAAACTGTATTCGAAGTAACATGGCTTTTGAGCAACATTATCCCAGTTTAATGAACTGAATTCCAGTGCTTTTGAAGTCAGATATTCCAGTCTACTTTTCTCTCAGTGTCCCTAAAATCCTCAGGTCTTACCCCTCTTATTCTGTACAAGGAAATATGCCTGGAATAGGTTGTCTTCAATGTCAGTGATCAGACAACACTTAGAACACCATAGCATTTGGACAGTAAGACAGTTGGTGAACAAGGAAGCCAGGCCTGAGGAAAAAGACAATCATTTTGGGTGCATTGGAAATCACTGCTGTATCTCCCCCCCCGCCCTTCTTTCAGTCTTCTTATAAAGATTTATTCTACTTTGTCTGATTTTTAATGGCCATACAATTTATATCAACATTTTTATGGTTTAAATAAACTATTATCACTGACAAGTGTTAGTTGGCATAGTGTAATAATAAGAAGTAATTATATCCTTTGCCCACCTTTATTTTACAAGCTTTTCCTGAAAGAGGTATGATCTACTCCATTATTTAGCTTGCAAGCCCTTGCTAGAACCTCTTCTATTTAGAATTCATCTTTCCTGGACATTACTGAACAGGTCTGTAAATTCTGGAATAAATTTCATCAGGGCCTTTTAAAGCTATATTCATTATAGTGTATCTTTATTGCAAATACTACACCAGAAATACATTTTAGGAAGCACATAATACAGTGATTGTTTTACAATCAGCTAATCACTTAATCTAATTTCTAATTTGCACTATATGTTCTGATACCAGTGCACCACTGTATTTGCCTTTTGCATTCTTTTGTGTACTCCCTTCCGGATCTTCCCATCCTGCTTCTTCTATATCCTTCATTCTCTGAGATATTCAGCCCAGCTGTCTCACATGCTAATTTTGTACTTTCGATTATCTTTTTATTTAAATTAAACTGAGTGAAAAAAAAAATTTTCTCTTTCATACCCTTTCGTAATGTCCTAATGTATTTACTCAGCTTAGAATAACACCACTTCTTCCTCTTTCAGGGTCTTTTTTGATAAGGAAATCTGTTATTCTTCTTATCAAAAAATATCCAAGCTTCTTAATGATTATTCTTTAATCTATATTTTTGAAAACTAAAGTCTCCCACAGTGAAATAATTCCTACTGTTTAAGACACCATAGAATTCCTTTATGCATAATGACCCACAGTCACATATTGCTATAGCTAGACAATTTATCTAGGTGGTATAACTTTATGATTGCGTATTAAAAGGTTGATTCACATATTTACAAATAAACATTGTTTAAAAGACAACACTGAATGAATATTAAAATTAAAGCTTCCTTCTTATGGTAAATTTAACTGTTTCTGCTGTATTTCCTTGGATCAACAAAATGACTTGCTGTTTCAAATATGTAAGAAGTTGAAAAGTTGCCATTTCACAGGATACTACTAGAATTGACAATAACTGGGATTAAATTTTTGAGTGCATGATGATGTAGTTGTTAGGATTTCATATTACTAGCTAGGAATGTTAGAGAAGAACTTCAGATCAAGCTTTTTACCTGTTTCTGTTTCTTCTGTCCCCTTTGTATATGCTAACAACCAATTGCTCTAAATCTTTCTTCAGGTGAAAACTGTCTATACATCTACCTGAACTATCTAACTATGTCTTTTAGAGGGTAATACTCAGCTTCTTCATTACATGAAGCAGCTAAGCATGCAGTCAAGATTTCATTGACCTTTTCATTTATTATAATACAATACATATTCGCACTCCACTTCTGCATCCTGTCTACATTGCTTGATCAATGGTGAAGGACTGATATGCCACAGCAGAAAAAGGCATAAAAGCACTCCAGAAACCTCCAAGACTAGTTAGAAGTGATGCATGCTACCTCAATCTATCATCCTTTTTCACCACACCAGTGAAATAAATTCAGTGGAAAGAGAAAGGTGTTCCACTGTGAGAGACACTGAGATAATTCTTCTGAAACTGCCTAGAAACTACATATTGTAGACTCTTCGTCTCTTCACAGGTTAGTGTTTGAAAGCTAAAGTGGTATCATGACTGACTCCTCCATGTGGAATTGCTGTTTGTTAGAAAACTCTTCTACAGTTGTGCTATCTTCTTTATTTATTTTATTTGTACTTTTATTTCCTTTATTTCTACTTTTATTTCTTGTTTGAGTTGTCCTGCATTTATATGTTTCTACTAGTATCCCTAACATCTGCTAAAATAATAGGAGAGTAGTATGCACTATATATTTGCGTTAACCAAGTATAATTTTATCAATATCTCTTTGATAGGGCATGCAAAAAAAAAATCAGAATACTTCCAACTGCACATAGGGACCTTCCAAAAATCTTTTTTTATAACTAGCTCTACAAAGTAACTTGAATATGAAGGTAATATAGACAGATATGTCTGAGGGATGGCTCGAAGGACATTAAAGTCATGAAAGTCCTTGAAGACACTTCAGAAAACTAGTCTTTAACTAAAAGGTTCAAAATAATAGGTCAATTGTGGTGTTTGAGCTATTCAGAATATTTTATGTATGCAGTTTACACTTTCTGTCTTTATCTTGTGATATCAGGATTTTCCCTAATGCATTGTATAGAACAAAGAAATATTTTACCTAACAGGAACCAGGTTATCTTGGAAAATGTAAAGCCATGCTGGAGAAAGGGCTTTGTGTGAACTAACTAGATTGAGCTATTACTATGCTGGGATGGCTATATTTTTCTAGAAATATTTACATCAGATGCCATCACTCTAAAGAGATGCTGTCATATATTAATTGAAAATAAAAGTGGCAAGGTGCATTGCCACAGCAATCGTGTCTGAGTGTTTCTCATGGGGAATTAGTCATTTAAATAAGAATTTACTTGCCTAAATATCTTTGTGGACTTGGGCCTTGGCCTCCTTAATTAGTTTTCTAATTATAGTTTCACTACTTGGCATAAGCCCTAAACAAATTAACTATTATGTTTGTCAGAGGCCTCCCAAACATACCTCTTATTGATCAGGTGAGAACCTAAAGGAGTTGTAAGAAAATCAGACAATGTTGCATGCTAGTATACCTAATGTTCCTGATAATGTATTCTTAATGCTCTTCTTCACACACACTTTCCTTTCCTCCTCACTCTGTTTTTTAAAAAAATTCTAACAGATGCAGTGAAGTAAAAATTATTGTTAAAAGAAAAGAAAAAATGCTTACTATTGATTAGATTTTATTGTTTTACAAGAGAGAAAATTCTTCCTATGTTTCGCATCACAAAATGCTTAAACCTGCATATATTTACTACTCACCATTGATAATTCCATTATTTTGAAAGAAAATTTAAATTAAGTAAAGCTACTCATGTGTAAAAGAACTTAGGGGTACAAAAGCTTATGTATTGGGTTATGTAAATTTACTTTTCTTTCACTTAAAGCTGAAATTACTGTCTTTTCAAATTGGTGTGTAGCATAATCTTTCTTTTATTCTCAAACACAACTTTTCTGTTGCACTTAGACATTAGAGGGGCAGCTAAAGAAACTCAATGCTATTTGTTATTTTATTAGAATAAACCATAAGGGCCATCATATATTGTATTCTGTCTTATGCTGCACTTGCATTTCCTGATAAAGCTTTATTTTCTTTCTTGTTCCTTACCTAACCTCTTGGGCTGCTTGTATATCAGAAATTGTTTTATCAGTGGATTGCATGCAGCTGGTGTGGTTAAGTGGTGATGACTTAGACTGGAAGCCTAGCCTTCAGGTGTTTTTCCAGCTTTATTCTCTAAAATCACAGGATTCTCACCTCTCACAAATCTGCTGTAGATCTGTGCATATTACATATACAGGGCCTATTAGGGCTATCCATCAGAAATCTGTCCAGGGTTTCCTTAGGTTTTACAGGTTCTATCCAGCAAAATCTTCCCTGTGATTCAGTGAAAATATTCTCTAAGACTGAGATTTACTGTGTGGGCCATCAGAGGTCTCTCCTGGACCTGGAACTACACAGAATTTGTATTAAAGGCTATGGTAACTGAATAAAGGATTTTCTTATGTAGTAGGGGAAGATCCAAGTGCTTGGCAATGACAATTTTGTAATTAAAATTGAATTTTACAAATGGGGATATGGTCTCAAATTAATATGAAGAAATTAAGTGAGGGTGAGTACTATATTTTTTAAATCAACCTGGGCTTCTGTCCCCAGCAAACACCATATTTAAAATGAGGAGAGAAATTCTGCTAAGAAGGCAGGATAACTGATCTGGCAGTTTTATTCTTCACATATGTATTTGAGCTAAAATGACATACTTGCAGAGATGGCAAACATCATCTGGGATATAACCAGTGCACTATTTAAGAAACGAGAAATCACCATTCTTAAAGTAGTTGTCTGCCTTAAAAGTACCATGCCAACATTTTTAATACAGATGTTGACAATGTAGCCTTTCTAGGATGCTAACAGGAGAAGTAGAAATAGGAAAGGTGAGAGGAAGCACAATATTAATCATCACACTGTAAACTGTCACTGTGTTAAAAAGTATTTTTCTTATAATCAAGAAATAACTAACTTGATTTGCTGTAGAAATTATTAATTTCAGAAACTGGGGGGAAAATCACCTTGCAAGGATAGCTAAACAATAGAATGGATTACTTTAGGAGGTTTCAAAAGACAGACTAGATGGCCATCAGACAGAGCTACTTTGTATAGGCTAGAACAATGTAGTGGCTGGATTGCTTTGTAAGGTCTCCTCAAACCATATGAAATACAGTTTCTATAAATAGTCCAGTCACAAATGCTAATGGTAATTTCTTCATCAGTTTCAATGATAATCTAAATGCAATTAAAAGTCTCCTCTGCATGCCAGTGAGATACATGGAGCAGCTATGTATCATTATCTTCCTTTTACAGATGGAGATATCAAAGTAAATGATGCAAGACTGTAAATATCTGCAAGACAGCAAAATACAATTTTTTAGAACTCAGAATTATGTTGCCTTACTTCCGTCTATGTGTAAGAGTGAGTCACTGCTTAACAACACAATTCAAGGTTATGTCTCTTGTCATAACCACCAATTTAACCATAAACTCTCATAAAGGTAGAGATGTTTAAAAGATATGAAAATAATGAACTAATACTATTGGTTTCACTAACTCTTTATGGAGCTATTATAATTTGTCTAAGGGCTTTTGAAAGTCCCACCTAATGACAACTGAAGATGACAGAAATGTGTTTTAAGAATATAGGATGAAAAATTACCTTCTGCTTTTGTGGCATTAAAAGTCTTTATTCTTGAAAGCTGTTGTCTGTGGGAAAGAACACCTGGGCTAACATCTTTTGTCCACATTTAGAAGGACTTTCTTGCTTTGACAAAGAAAGTGTTTAACAGAAAAAGGTTTGTTTACTTCTTGGAACACTGATGATTTGATTGACTCAACAAGATGGCCAAATGATACTTCCACAATTTGCACCTGCTTATCTTGTTTTGATAAATGTGAAATGATGCAGATTAAGTATTACGAGGTGTATTGCAGGAACACATATGCTCAATCTCTCTGTTATTCTTTCCTCCTTACTGTTTTAAATCACATTTCACAAGAAGGTTGATTTTGGTTTTTCTCTTTATTTTTAAAGAAACCTGACAGAAAGGCTCATAGTCCATCTCTTTTGCTTCTATAACAATGCATCACTGAAGTTCTGCAACACTCTTTGCTTCATTTTACTGCTGTAAATTACTTGTTCAGAATACCACTTTTTCTGTTTAACTTCAAAGAAGATGATACTTTCTTTCCTCTCTACTGGAGAGCCAATAATGAGAAAATATTAAGCCTGTCTTTGGCAACTAGAAGCCCCTAGAGAAATCTGAAGGGCTGTTACCAGAAGCGTCTCATTACTGGTGGAAAACTTTATAATTTTTAACGTACTCTAAGGTTTTTATTTCTCTTCTGTGTGTTTGTTTGTTCATGGCTTTTCTTTTTGAAGTCCAAATTAAATTTGAAACATTTGCCATTCAGCGCACCACTGAAGAAAGTCCCAGAACCAGTATGTCTAATGGAAACCAACAATCCCTGTCTTCCCAGTTTTTTAAATAATTTTTACTTCTAGAATCAATAACCTTTGCCTGTGGGAAGTGTTTTCTCTTCAAGCTGTCAGTCTTCACTAATAAATTAAGCAAGAAAAATGAGACTTCTCTACATTAAGAACATAGGCACTATTTCCAGCTCATAGATGAACTAGAAAATAGTTGATCCAAGAGTTGAGGAACAAGTTTCATATCTAGATATGTATTAATTTCTGTTTAGGTATGAGTATGCATATATGTACATGTATTGAATGCAGTCCTAGAGTAAAAGAAGCATCAAGGAAAGCCCATACATTTTACCTGGGCTTGTGCTAAGTACTCCACATGTGGACAAAGCCACCAAACTAGCAGTTCAATTCAGGAAAAAAGATGTTGTTAAAGCAGATGATAGAAATAAGTCATTTATCACTGACATTTGAAATCTGCACTATAAATTTGAATTCCTTAGCTATGTCACATCGCTGGAAGGAAGGGGATGGGAGTGTATCACAAAAATTCCATTTTCATGGAACAGGAGATACAAACCATGCAGCCACAGGGGACAATGTGGGACAAAGCTTTATCACAAAGTAATTCTTATCCATTAATAAATGCATAATTATACAGGTGCTTAATACATTTACAATGGTCTCTGCACAAACAGAAGTTGCTGAACAAAAATGGAGGTGCAGTCTATCTAGTACTTATGCCAAGCAAGAGTAACACGGAAATACATAAACTTCCCATCAAAATGAGACAAGAAATTCTGTGCTCATATCTTGAGAAACCCTAACTATGACGTACAGGTTATGTGGACTCTAAGGGCTTAAGCTGATTCTGCATCACATCATAGCAGGAGCCTCTCTGTTTGTGACAAATGTAGTCAAAATCATTCAGACTTGACATTTGCAAGGGATGTCAAATGCAACAAGAGCTTCTACTGCTACACCAAAAGGGAAAGGTTGAACAAAGAAAAGGATGACCTGTTTACAGAGATGTGGTTTTAGTGACAGTGGCCATGATGACACTGAGGTACTCAGTGCCCGCTTTGTCTGAGATTTTGCTGTTAAGATCTTTCAGGCTTCTGTGATTAGAGACAGGGCTCAAGGAAGAGAATGATCAGCAATGCATAAGGATCAAGTCAAGGATTACTGGAAGAGTCTGACCCATTTATATTAAAAGCTGCATTGGGGGTGCTGAGAAAGATGCCTGATATTATAACAGTGGTTGAGAACAGAAGAGGTACTCAGCAAATGGAGAGAAGAGTGTTGCACTCATCTTCAAAAAAAATCCAAAAGGATGATTCAAGAAACTGTGGAGTGGTCAGCCATACTTTGGTTCCTGGGAAAGTTAGGAATCAAGTAGTCCTGTAACAAGTTTATGGGCACATGCAGGAGAATAAAATGATTAGGAAAGTTTGGGAAGGATTTATTGGGAGTAAATCATGTCTGATTGAACTTATTGTTTCCTATGATAAAATAACTTTATTTAGGGATGAAAAAGATGACATTTACCTCAACTTTAGCAAGGCTTTTGACACTGCTTCCCACAATATTCCCATCAATTGTGTAGATGTAATCAGACACAGGGGAGATCAGTTGGTAGTTGTGTCCTGGGTTCAGCAGTAGCAGTCATGTTTTTCCTTTGTGGTAGCTGGTGCAGTGCTGTGTTTTGATTTCCAGCCTGGGAACAATGTTGGTGAAGCCGATGCTTTCGGTTGTTGCTAAGTGATGTTTACCCTGACCAAGGACTTTGTGAGGCTCATGCTCTGCCAGGGAGGAGGGGAAGCTGTGAGGAAGCAGAGATGGGGTGCCTGACCCGGGCTAGCCAAGGAGGTATTCCATACCACAGCACGTCATGCCGGGGGTGGGGGGTAACTGGGAGTTATCCGGAAGGACACGGGCTTCCGGGTGGGACTCGTTTCTTGGCCGGTGGTATCGTATTCTCTTCCCTTGTTATTTTTCCTTATCATTGTTGTAGTTGGTGGTAGCGGTGGTGATTTGTGTTGTATATTGGTTGCTGGACTGTTCTTGTCTCAATCCGTAGGAGTTGCACCCTTTCAAACCTCCTCCCTGTTCCTCCGGGAGTGGGGAACGGGAGAGCCCCGGTGGCAGGGGGGGGCCTCGACTGTTGTCAGCCCAGCACCACTCACTGGGAGTGAGTGAACAAGTTGCCTGACTGGGTTTAAACCACAACAAGTTGATAGATCCTTGGACTAGGGTCCCATCCAGAAAAACCTGGACAAGCTAGAGGAATAGGCTGATAGGCATCTTGTGAAACTGAGCAAGGACAAGTGTCAAGTGCTGCTCCTGATACATAAGAGCTCCTACAATGACACCAGCCTGCAGACCAACAAGCTGGGATGCCATAGGGCAGTGAGTTGAGCCTGAGCTAGCAAGTATGGTCAGCAGTTCCCTGGTCTATATGAGCAGGAGCATTGCTAGCAGCTAGAGGAGTGTTATTCTCCCCTACTCAGCCTTCATTAGACCAAATCCACAATACTTTGTCCAGACCCCTGATCCAAGAAAGGCAACAAATTGGAGTGTGCTCAGGAGATGGGCCTTAGGATGAGGGACTGGGAGCACTTGTCCTGTGGGGAGAGTCTGAGAGGTGCAGGCTGTTGCAACCTGGAGCAGGCTGCTCAGAGAGGCTGTGCAGTTTTCATCCTTGGAGGTTTGCAACAGCCAGTGGTACAAAGCCTTGAGCAACTATCTCTGACCTCAGAGCTGGCCCTGATAGGAGCAGGAGGCTGGACTGGAGACCTTCTGAACCTCCTTCCAGCCTGAATTTTCTGTGATTCCACAACTCTATGAAAATCCTGTTAACTGACCAGGTGGTATAAATAAATGTGAAAACCATATTTGTATGTGATTTTGTCCAGTAAGATGCCCGAGGACCAAGACTCAAACCTTAAAAATACTTCCTTTTTTTACTTTGCAGAAAAAAATTGTATCTTCTATAAAAGGCATTCCACAATCTGCTAAAAGGCATTTATGAAAAGTTCTTTCTGTTTATTTTTCATTCTGAAACATGAAAAACAGGAAATCAGTTCATGGCTTCTTTGCTGTGAATGAGTTTCTGCTGTTATTTCTTAAGGATCAGAAGTAGGAGGTAACAGCACTACCAAAGGATCAAAAGTACGTTAACTACAACAAAACAGAAATCCCGAGGAAAGAATGCTGATATGGCTAAACCTGAAGAGAATTTACTTCAGCATTAATTGTTGTAAAACGTAACAATAAAACCCCCTTATTTCTTTATAGTAATATAATATCTTGATTTAGTATCTCTTCTGTTTTGTAGTTTCAAAATCCCTTACAATTCTTTACACAGACAGACTGCTTCTTACTGAGGTCTCATCACATTTCTGTTTGTGCTTTTTTTTTGCCAGAATTTTTACTCCAGAAGTCTAAGAACTATGCCCAGAGGTGAAAATACTAACTGTGACCGTAAAGACCCTTTGCTGGTCAGAGAGACATTGTAGGCTTTTGTTTGGCAAGTACGTTCCTGTAACGTAATTTTTTTTCTCTATTGTTTAACCAACCACAGCAAAGTCTCTTAGGGGGTATCACTGAGTCTGAAACTGGACAAGTGTCTGTTTTATTTTCTTTTATGCTGGCACACTCTGCAGGCATCCTATGTTTGACGGAACTGAATGTACAAGGTTCTGACAGCTCTTCTCCATCTTTTCTTCCTTTCCTGAGGCAACAAGGCTCATTGCAGATTCCCTACCCTAAACTGTCCACTGAACATTGTCCATCAGCACTGAAACAGAAGACAAATAAGTACTGTAACTCGAAGATTTCATTTAACATTTATTTAAAAATCACTTCACAGATCTATTGCTTATTGTTTTTCTGACGTGCAGGCAAGGTGTCTACAAAAGATAGATTTCAAAATTCCCATGTATCACATTTTCTATTGACTGCAGGAAAAATTCTAATTAATCCTCAGTGTACTTGCTCTCCTTCTGTATTGGAGTGATTGCAAGTGGGTTAGTTGATAGGTCATTTTATATGAAAATCATAGACCAACATGTTCAGAGGTTTTATGCAGGTTGCAGTCTTTGACTACTGAGTCAGATCTTTTGGCAACATGCTCACAAACCTGCTAAACCAGCAAACTGATTTCTGAAAATAAAAGTTAAAATAATTATTTATTAGTATGATCGCCTTCTTGAGAAATTTCTCTATTTTGCAGAAGTGCATAGCACAAAGCTACTGCCTCAAAAATTTATATTGATACAACTATTGAATTTTATGTATAATCATACCCTGAGAAGTGTGTTAATCCCAATATGATAAGAAACATCTCATTTTCATTAGCCATTTGAGCTCCTTTTTAAAAGTGCTAGTATCATGGGAGAAGTTAAGTTTCGGTAATAACAAAGTCATAGTAATAACTATCTGATGTCACTTTGTTAGAGATATTAGTGAGTAATATAACTGGACCAAAAAAGTGTCAAGAAAGCCTGGAGAAATTGGTATGTAAATTAGATAAAATAAAACATAAAAGATATGTTTTGATTTGACTTCAAGTTTTATCTTTTGTCATCCATCCCATCCCTATTGATCACATCAAAGGTTAACATGGTAAATAAGGTAAAAGGTTAGATTTTTGATTGAAAGCAACTGTTTAGATTCTTGAAATACTTCTTTTTATGTTTTTTAAGTATATTTTTTACTTCCTGGAAGAGTTTCATAGTAGTTGCTTTGAGATTAACAACTGGAGATTAACATGGGAAGTCTTCAGTCTCAATATAATCTGAAGGTCAATAGCATTTTTTGTATATTACCTTGTCAATATTAAATCAAGAGCTTTTTTTGAGACAGTTATTTTTTATGATGATTATTTTATGGAGTCTGCAGGGTATCTAACCCTTGAAATTATGGTCTGTTCTGGCTTCTGTGATTTACGTATTTACAGTGTTTTCTCCCATAGGAAAAAAAGATAGGTGACATCAGAATAAAAAGTGACTTTTGTGAGACCAAAATGCCTTTTTCACTGCTTCCACATATGTCCACATGGAACATAATACAGGAAAGGCAGTTAATGATGAAAAGTCCTCAGAGCTGGTTAGGTTTCTCAGAAACTGCCACTGCTAGATAGTACATTTACAGTAGTTCTGTCTACCTTGCTGTCACAGCAAGCTGGATAAACATGTCTTGAGTTACTTCTAACAACCTAATTAAAATCTGAGCCACTACCCATCTTCTTGGGCAGACTGCAAAGCCTGCTTTGATCTCCAGGCGCTTAATCTTCAGGCGCATCTGGTCCGTCTCCAGAAGACATGTGTCCACTATGGTTTTTGTCAAACACTTTAATGATACTTATGAAAGTCCCACCTTCGGAATCTGGGGGCCAGGATCATAAGCAGTATACTAGCCCTGACACTGAGAAATACATTGCACTCTGTTTCCATATATGGAAATATGTATATGGATGTAAAGTATTATATAGTATACAGCATAGTCAAATAATCTCAACCTATATATGCATATATACTACAGGTTTCAGTAGGTTTTTAGATTTACACCTGAGTTAATTGATAGTGTTAAGTCCTTTGGGAGAGAAATCAGCGCAAATCACAGCAGTGTACAGATTTTAATTTTTAAATAAAGGTCAGAGTAGAATATTAGATTTTATGAAACCTTCAGATAGAAACAAGAAGCTCAACATGACTCCCCATGACCTGCGGGTCAAGGGAGGCGATTCTCCTCCTCTACTCCACTCTTGTGAGACCCCACCTGGAGTACTGCATCCAGCTCTGGGGCGCCAGAGGGACATGGGTCTGTTTGCGTGAGGCCAGAGGAGGCCCACAGAGAAGATTAGAGGGCTGGAGCACTTCTGTGATGACAGGTTGAGAGAGGTCGGGTTGTTCAGCCTGGAGAAGAAAAGATCCAGGGAAGACCTTAGAACAGCCTTCCAATACGGAAAGTGGGCCTACAAAGATGCTTGAGAGGGACTTTCTACAGGGGCCTGTAGTGACAGGACAAGGGGGAATGGCTTTAAGCAGACAGAGGGTAGATTTAGATTAGGTATTAGGAAGAAGTTCTTTACTGTGAAGGTAGAGAGGCAATGGCATAGATTGCCCAGAGAAGCTGTGGCTGACCCATCCCTGGCAGTGTTCAAGGCCAGGTTGGGTGGGACTTTGAGTAAGCTGGTCTAGTGGAAGGTGTTCCTGCCCATGGCAGGGGGTTTGGAACCAGATGATCTTTAAGGCCCCTTCCAACCCAAAACACTTTATGATTCTATAAATCTATGAAACACTTTGATTTGATGAAGCAAAAAAGAACAAGCCATCTTCTTTTTCAGGACTCACAAAATTATATATACTTGTTGCTAGTAAATCTTTATTAATGTAAAACATATTCTCTGGAGGTTCCAGATTGAAATCTATTTCATCATAAGTATCTATAAATTTTTCATGTCCAGTACAAAAAATAATTCTTATAGGGTAAATAAAAAAATGCTAATGAAGCAGTAGCCATCTATCCACCCAACGCATTGACATTATTAAGCTGAAAAATAGGTAATAAAAAGTTATTCTATTTCAAGTACCATTTTTGGACGAAAACCATGTAAATGTTGATGCATCATGAATTAAAGTAAATTAATCTGATAACATGAGTGAATTGAACAAGCTGTGCAATATAAATATTTTAATCACTTATTCATCCAGAAGTACCTCGTCTACAAATGAGCAATTACTTTCTACCTCGTGGGAGTTGTCCTTAATTATGAGGCAGTTTAGTTAGTGCTATATAAAAAGTACATGTAAATATCAAGCATCAGACCCTTGAATTTGTCATTTGTAATAAGAACAGCATTTTATATCCCTTTTTGCAGCCCTGTTTGTGTCTTACACTGGTGATTTTATTTGTTGTGTTTTTAAAATGAGCAGACCAGTCAATATCAATCTTTTTTTAATCTGTGGACATAGAAACGCTTCCCAGTGGAAGTTCAAATGTATGTCTACTGAATTCATATATAAGCTTGTTTTTCTCTGTTCATTGTAGACTACTCAAAACCAGCCTTCCAATGCTTTAAGTTTGAACACGAAAGATTAAAAGCAAAGTTCTAGATATAAAACTGTATTACTATGTGTTATATGTGGGGTATGCATGCCACTAATCTTACAAAAAGCTTAATCAGCCAGTTGTGCACTGGGTTCCCATAACTATATCAAAGGATATTGCAATCTATGAATGGGATGATGTATGGCAAAGGAGACCAAATAGTTTTGTGTAGCACAAATGTTTGTGTTAGTGTACTCTACTGGACATTCCTTATTTGTGGGTAAGAAAGCCATGTCATGAAGCAGCAACGTCCTTGACACTTCAGTAGGTGTCATTTATACAGTGCTTTTTTTGTCTTAGTGATGAGTTAAGGACTTGTTTCACTTGGTGTGGATTGTCTTGCTCCTGTGTAGTCTGCTCTGAAAACACAAAAAATGGATTAGAATCACAGAATCATAGAATCATAAACTTGTAGAATCAACTAGGTTGAAAAAGTCCTTTAAGATCATCAAGTCAAACCATTACCTTGAACGCAGAATTGTTTGCTTCCCAATTATGAATGTCTCCTTAAAGAAAACAATCAGTGTTTCTAGTGTGACAGATATAAACCACTGGTTTTATATATCCTAAGAGTGAAACTCGTATATGCTTCTGAAGCAAAATCTTAGTCCACATCCCGTTTCAATTTTACATGAGATATATTTGAATAGGATAACTCATATTCAAAGAGGGTGTATGCATAAGGAAAAAAAAAAAAAGAAAAGAAAAAAAGAAAAAAAAGAAAAAAAAGAAAAACTTCCCTGGGTCCTTTCAGAGAAGTGCTACCCACCTTATGGCTCACTGATGTAATAAAAAAATGAAACAGAAGAAACTGATTGATCTGTTAAAAGACATGAGGTGCTGTGAAATATGTGTTCTGGTTTTGTTATCTTTCCAGCAAATGTCAGTTAAACATAAAAAATCATTGTTTCTAAGTTCACCAGAGATGATAATTACCACAAGTCTATCTTCTATGCAACTCTAAATTTCCATAATGTACCCTTACTGACAGTGACAGGAGGAAGAATGCTGTTATTCATATCAATGGATGAGGAACAGATCTTAGAATTACTTCATATATACTTTGCTGAAGTTACTGCTTCTGCTACAAAAAACCCAATTGTTTCCTGAGATATTTATTTCCAAGATCCTGACTTTGATTTTATTCTAGTGATTCCCTATGAGGAATCTTCTTTATTTTCTTTGTTCAATTTCAGTCTAACCTATTGAAGAAATACTGCTTTTTTTTTGAAGCACATGGTTCTTCTGGGATGCAGATGAGTGCCAAATGGTAGTTTTTAAGTTGATTTTGTATCTTTGGGATTTTTGCTTAGCTGGGGCCCATTCAAAGTTTTCCATCATACTATAATATTGTTTTGTAGAAATGAGACATTAAAAACTGAAATATGAATCAAAGTGTCAAAATGCCCTCTGACACCTATTCTGTGAGTGAACTACATGTTCAGATAAGGGATTAACCTAAATTCAAAACAATGGGCAGTGCTACAGACAGATAGGATTAGACAGGGAATAATGGAAAATGCAAAAGGGGCACAGACACCCTTGTAAGCGTGATTTGTTTACAAACGCTAATGAAATTTCCAATAAATATAATCTGAAAAGATTTCGACTCATTAATGGAAAAAAAGTTGGCACTCAAAAGTGTAAACAAATGACTTTCCAGCTGAACATTTTGTAATCCTAAATGAATGTCTTTGAAAAGCCTGCCTCTGTTTCCTTCAATGAAATACATAGGCTTGGAATATGGAGTTAATAGTCCACTAGTCAATACAAATCATAGATTATGATTATTAATAGGTTGTAAAACAATATGGCTCTTTAGTTTATTTATTTGAATTTAAATCTTCTGTCATGAAGTAGGAAATTATTTTATTTTCCGTATTGCTTGCAGTGTCAATGGGTTTTACCAGTATTATTTATTAAACTGCAACTGAAAACTTTGAAACCATCTACAATTAGAACTTACCCAATTGATGCCTTGGGAAATTAGTTATGATAATGAACAAATTCACCTGAGTATCCCCTGTTTGCAATGTCATTCATCAGTCTATTAATAACATGTCTGTTAATAACAGGTAAGTAAAAATGAATACTTTAGGTTTTGCATGCTGACAAAAGACTCAATTTTGAGATATCCTACTACTCCAAGTTTACTATACCATGTCAGGTTTGAGTACCAAATTAAGCATATGAATAAGTTATTCTGTGGAAACATCAAATAGTCTTTACCTTTTTAACCTGGAATTTTGATAGCTAAATTCCAGGCATTCTACTTAGTTTCTTCTTGTAAATGTAAAGCTTTGGCTTTAATTTTATACTAGTTTTCATCCTGTCCTTCCACATGATGAGTCATGAAACTTATATACAAAAAGATCTAACATCCTTTTCCCCAGCTTGCTGGACTCAGAAACTAGACCATGCTGCATTCACTAACATGACTGTTGAGGACAGTGCTTTCTTTTTCCGAAGTCTTCTTATGAAGCATGCTGCCTCTTGACACTTACAGAGTATGGCATCTCTTCACTCTCAAAATGCAGTGTATCTGCACCCTCCTATAGTGTTTGTTTTCATGACATTAATCGTTGCAATGAGTTTAATTTAGCGTAGCTGCATACACTTATCTCATATGAGAATCTAGGCTAGGTATTAATGTGTAAACAAGTGATTCCTGTCGTCAGGCTCCTAAGAACATATTGTGCCTTGACAATACAAAGGATACCTGAGTTTTGTTTGTAACTCTGAGACACATTCACCACATAGGATTTGTGAATTCTGATTAAGGCTTAGATTCTTCACTGTGAGGGTAGTGAGACACTTGAACAGGTTGCCCAGAGAACTTGTGGATGTCCTACCACGGAAGTGTTCAAGACCAGCATTCCCCATGGCAAGGGGGTTGGAACCAGATAATCTTTAAGGTCCCTTCCAAGACAAATTATGCTATGATTCTGTGATTGTAATGCTTTCTGGAAGGATCTAGTCTCTTATGCTGCATAATGCATGTTCCTGGCACAATGGACTACTAGTCCATCCACAGTGCTCTTGTTGCCTTCTGCTGTACTGCTGAAGCAACTGCTACTACTAGCACTGTACTACGTCTGGCTGGAGTGGAGTTAATTTTCTTCATAGTAATCCATATGGTGCTGTGTTTTACTCCTAACTGGTTACTGGTGTTTTAAACAGGTAATTCTTGCTGCTTTGCAGTTTTCATGGTACAGAAAGGCATTCTTTCATAAATGTATTAACTCTGCATGATCAATCCACTAAAAGAGACTGGAGGAACTGAGTTTGACTTTGTCTTTACTATGGGTGCAATCCTTACCATGGAAAAAATGGTTAGTATGTTACTTCAATTTATAATTAATCATAGCACTTAATGTATGAGTGTCTCTATACCAGAGTGCACCCATAATTTAAATAAACAGAAGGAGTTTTAAAGAGTAAATATGTGGCTTTTAAAAAACAAAAATGTTCCTAAGTGTCTTTTTCTCAATGTCTGAAATTGTCATATTTCTTCTTCCTGGAAAGGTAATTGTCATATAAATTTAGAGGAAAAAGAAGCCAAAGTCCATCTTTTTTTCCTGACACTTTTTATCTCTGCAAATGTTCATGTCATTCATGTGTCTTTTTATAAATTTGTTTCTCTCTTTTATATTATGGATATATATGGGAAGATTCAAGACAGTTAAAAGTATCTTTGTCTACAGGAGAAAATTGCAGGTGATGATTCATATATTCATACAACAATGCAGAGTAGCATTACCTTATCCCTGGTCTGTATGAGCCTGTGGCGCCATCCTGTAAATAGTGTGGTGCATTTCTTGTCACACTTGAAAGTCCACCTCAGAACTGATACACTAAGGTATTATTTTGTAGTTCCTTCCTCCATACTTTTTGTAGAAAATTAGTTTTCTACAGGTTTTTGGATTATTTTTTATTATCCACTGTTCATGGAAAAATAGTGGTCAAAGAGGGGTTTGTTATTTATTTCTTTACACATGTTCACCTTCTGATTACGTAAAATCCACCAAAATTTTATAAATAGTAATTACTTATCCCTCTTCTGTCTATAACTAGTTCTTTATTCTATTGTTTGATTAGAAACCTCTCAACTTCTGTCTGAATACTTTGATTTTCTCTTTTTTGTTGTTATTATTCTTGACGAATGACAGACCATTTTAGACTAAAGCACTGTGTATTGCACATAGGAAGAGAAAATGTGAGTTAGCAAAACAGAGTATCCAAGATACTAAGAACGGAGATGTTATCATCAAATGTTAGAACAGTGAGGAAGAGAGGCTTTCTTTTTGGTCATTTTCATTTCCAAGAGACTTTTGGAAAAACAAGAATATAATGTTGGCATAGTCCTTAGGCTACAGAGGTAGAAGTGTTAAGGTAAATTACATTTCCTTGTTTGCTTGGTGTTACATGTGAGTAGCTACATGGAGTTACAAGTGTTCTATGTTAAAAGCTGACAGAGAGGTATCTGTAAATTCAAGATGTAAATGTTGATTCATTTTATAATTACTTCTACATTTTAGACCACTTTATAATAAAAGTGTTATCAGATTGTTTCTGATAATCTATTAATTACTTTGACACACTGGGAAGTTGAATCTTAGATACCTGTTCATGCAGGCCTGTAAACAACAAATCATCTGATTACATTAAAAGATGCTATTACAGAAATTTAAGTTGCAAGACTAAAAAGAACTTTGGATACACTTGCTAAGCCTTTTTGTCTCCTGTAATGTAACTTATAAAAGAAGAGGAAATCCTGTAATCTATATTTATCACAGTGGAACTAACTTCCCTAGAAAAGATAGACAGTTAAGCCTTGATATCTCATCAATGAAATAAAGATATATATGGCAATAACTGTTTTTCTGTAGACCTCTGTGAGGCCAATGAGACCTGGTGCCAAAAAGGAATCTCAAAAAATGAATTTTATTTTCTGTACTGAGAAGATTTTCTCTATTTTTTTCTCTTCAGTAAAATGAAAATGCAGAAAAAAATTACAAATCACTGCACCTTTTTATATTCAAATGAGTGAAGAAAAAATACAGACAACCTTTTCAGTTACTTTAAATTGGGGGAATTTAAACTGCATTAATCTTTAAGAATAAGTATTTTACAGCACCACTAGGTGTCATCATATCTATTATTAATTCCTGTGCAATAGCTCTTACCAGTATATAGCAGCCAAAGCTGATGACTTCATCAGCTTCCTCACAATTTCAGTATAAAAAGAAATAAAAGAGGTAAAAAAATAAGACATTATGAAATTGGAGAAGTTAATCCCTGAAAGCTCAGTCACACAGAAAATGAAAAATTCTATAAAATCAGAGATTTGGAAGTTTAAAACTGAAAGTATTGTTTCATTAACTTCCGTACAGATTTTTCTCTTGAATACAGAGATGTTTCTTTTAATTTTCATTTGATACCTAGTATTACTGCATATTAGATCAGAGAGATTCACAAAAGCACATAGGCATATAGCAAGAATGAGCTTTACATTCTGAATTATAGAGTATGAAAAGCCAGTCCTCCAGTACCGTTAATCCTGGGTGGCAGGCACCTCCCCTTTGCTCTAAATGTTTGCAATATACATGCATATACTGAGACAGCTGTTCTTGCCCAAGCATTTGCTTCCATGCTGTGCATTTTAGCACTACAGCAATACATCAGAACTGTGTCTGAGTGCTTTGATGACATCAAGCTGCTAAGTGTACTTAGCAGCTAACATACTAACAGGACTTGCTTCTCCACCGGTATGAAGAAATACTTTTG
This sequence comes from Pezoporus flaviventris, assembly GCF_033815535.1. NCBI lineage: Eukaryota > Metazoa > Chordata > Aves > Psittaciformes > Psittacidae > Pezoporus > Pezoporus flaviventris. The sequence goes on from NW_026892555.1 coordinate 57,684,720, forward strand.
TGTTAGTTTCTTTCTGTTTAGAGAAAAATGATGGTGAGGTGGTATTTCTGCTTTTTGTACGATACAGAACATATCAGGCAGGTGATTCAGGACATGGCAGATGCTTCTCCAACTACAGAAACTCACAACACACTATTTTCACTGTCTGAAGCATTCCTTAGCTATGTGACTCTATGCCAGTGAGCTGGGAATAATTTCTATCTTTTGTATGGATGGCTACACAATCCAAGGGCTGTAAGGGAGTGTGGGAACCAGTTAAGCACCTCTAATCCATAGAATCATAGAATAGTTAGGGGTGGAAAGGACCTTAATATTATCAAGTTCCAATCCTGCTGCCATAAGCAGGGACACCTCACACTAAACCATGTCACCCAAGCCAAGGCTCTGTCCAGCCTGGCCTTGAACACTGCCGGTGATGGAGCATTCACAACTTCCTTGAGCAACCCATTCCAGTGCTTCACCACCCTCACAGTAAAGAACTTCTTCCTTATATCTAATCTAAACTTCTCCTGTTTAAATTTGAACCCATTACCCCTTTTCCTACCACTACGGTCCCTAATGTAGTTAGAATATCCATTTAATCCTGGTCTCCAGACTGAGCCTCTGAGCTAGTTAGGCATTTTTACCAGCTGTTAGCTGGAAATCTAGAATCTATCTTGGTGATCTCCTCTAGACACTACCTCACTCAAAACCTCCTCATTATATTTTCACTGGAAAATATTTCTGAGGCTTTTTCTCTTTCATAGTGGTCTTACATGAAAGCCTCTTGGCTAATTACAGAAGTATGCCTTCTAGGGAGAACAAAGACCTCAGACACTAGAGAATCTGGGACTATTTACTTGAAATTCAGCAGAAGTTTAAAGGCTGCCACTGGGAAAGTGAAATAGTGAAATATTGAACTTGTTCAAAGAAACCAAAGCAATTCCCTCCCCCACACCCCCTACAGTTACAGTCATTTAACATACCTATTTGTCTCTTATGTCTTCTGCAATGATTCTACCTTTAAGTGAATCTAACTAAGTGTACCAATTATGTTAAGTTTTTATTTTCTAAAGCCGAAGCTGTCTAAACTCCCAGTGTGAGCAACTTAGAAGGTGACATTTCACTAATGACTGCCCTAAGAAACTGACAGAGATTGATGGAGTGGTTTTTAAAGATGTCCCCATGAGAAGCATCTCATACAAAATGAAAATGACAATGAAACTTTCAAAAACTCTTTGTTGTGTGAGTGCTTTTGTTTACAAGAACTGGGCTAGAGAAGCACTTGAAGGTAGTTTTCCAAATGCATGACATGTCTTTTTTATTTAGAGATGTCTTCAGAGTGTTTTTTCAACAACAGTTTAATGCTTACTAAAATCTCACTAAAAAACAGTTCTTCACTGCCCTGCATACCAGAAACAAGTATATTATGTTCCGGACTGTGCCTTGTCAGCTCAGAGAAGGAACACTGAATAAGGAACTCTTTGTGCAGAAAGCTTCAAACCTCTATATGTGCAGGTTCATATAGAAGACACTTCTCTCTTGGTGTGTATTGGGAAGGCAGAGCCTTACTTACTCTCTTTTCCTAATTGCATTATCTCACTATAGATACTAGTAACTTCAGGTTTTCATTCACACAGGTATTGTGTTTAGGCTTTGCTCTTCTGCAGGAAATACAAGGGCCAGTAGGCTTCTTTAGTTTCTACCCACTGCCCACCTTCCTCAGTCTGGCAGTCACAACTATGAGAGGTTACTGCACCGCAGTCCACAATCTGGAGACTTGCATCTATGCTTCAGGCAACCTGTCACAATGGAGCATCTCTGTTGCCAGCAACTAAACAGATGAAGAAAGCTGTCCAAACTTTCTTCTTCTTTCTTTTTTTTTAATTATTTTTCTCCTCTACTGTGAGACCCCCCCCTGAAGCACTGTGTTCAGCCCTGGGGTCCCCAATACAAGAGGAATGTGGGCCTGCTCAAGTGAGTCCAGAGAAGAACAACATTTGATCAGAGGGCTGGAGCACCTCTCCTACGAAGACAGGCTGAGAGATTTGGGGCTGTTCAGCTTGAAGAAGAGAAGTCTCTGGGGAGCCCTTAAAGCAGTCTTCCAATACTCAAAAGAGGCCTACAAGGATGCTGGAGAGGGACCTTTTACACGGGCATGTAGTGACAGGACAAGGGGGAATGGCTTTAAAATAAACAGAAATTTAGATTAGGTACTAGGAAGAAGTTCTTTACTGTGAAGGTAGAGAGGCAATAGCACAGACTGCCCAGAGAAGCTGTGGCTGCCCCATCCATGGCAGCGTTAAAGGCCAGGTTGGGTGGGACTTTGAGCAAGCTGCTCTAGTGGAAGGTGTCACTGCCCATGGCAGGAGGTTGGAACTAGATAATCTTTAAGGTCCCTTCCATTGCAAACTAATCTATGGTTCTATGAATACTCTGCACCTCTAGGTACAGGTAATTTTATTTTCATGGGTGGCTAGCAGTGCTTATCTAAACAGAGTATGAAACTTGACATTATTTAAGTTTGGTCCAAGTGTGCAATACCCTTCTCTGCGCAGAAACCAATTTGCCACTGAATGCTGCTTGACTTTCTTTTATATTTTTTTATATCTTTTATATTAATCTTTTATACCATTTGAGAGGTAAACCTGCACCTCTCCAGGTTTAATGGCAAAAATAAAAATAATTAGGACATAAGTGCTGATGGGAAAGCTACTATTCCACACCACAAAAGAATTAAAACTAACAGCCTCATCATTACTTCAGGGGAAATTCTCTTCAGAAGAAATAATGAAAAAAAGAGGCATTTTATCCTCCCTTGACTTAGATATGGCTTTCAGGTTTTTGTTGGTCTAGTCTCTGTTTTAGAAAGAAAAATGTGTGACTATAAGTGGAAATGCCACCGTCACTGATTCCCCTGCATTCTCGCTGTTTTTGCAAAATAATAAAAAACAGATATAGAAGAGAGTACTTGAAATGGGAATTGCCATCTATTGAGCACATGGTCATTAGATCAGTTGTGCAGTTCTGTACAGCTTTATATGGTTCATAAAATCTATTTCATTCACATGATTACATGTATAGGTTACATAGTGAAAAGTGGCTTTGAGAAGTGTCAATCACAGCTGCTATCTGTTTCTTAAATTGCCATCCTTACCAGATGCAATGCAGACTTAAAACATGCAATATTCTTTTCTTATGGGTATATCAATGCATTAAACTCTTCAGGGTGAGAAGCATTGCTAGATCAATGAGATATTTTATCCACATTTTCATGGTGGTCCCTTGAGCCTCCACATTCCCTCCTAGTTATTAAATGAGTTAAATGACAGCAGATATTATAAAAACGATTTCCAACTCCAAATCCTTTTCCTAGTCTTAAACTTTTCTGCGCTTCAGACATTCAGATGCTCAGGTTAAGTTTTTTTGCTTTTATTTTTTTTGGAAAGCATCTAACCCTACCCGTTTTCTTCTTCTTTTTTTTTTTTTAATTATTATTTTCTCCTTGTTAAGCAACCATTACAATGACAGAGGCTTTTTAGGGCCAATGTCTAAGTCTGCAATTGAAAACATCAGAAGTCTTTTTTCTTCAGTAATTTCAGTGTGGGTTTCCAATCATGTGAGACTTCCTACGATTTATCTTTATCTTGTTATGAAATATCAATGTAGTGATGTACATCAATGTGACTGTCTATCACTTGAAAGTTCATCTTTTGAATCTCCTTGTCAACTAGGCTATGTGATGACATACCCAGGATTTCTGGTTCTCATGCATCACTGATTTCACGTACCTGCCTTCCAGGCTTCCTAGCCCTGGGCGTATAAAACAATTCTCTGGTCCCAGTGATGAACCCAGCTTTCAAACTAATCTCCCTCTAAAGGATAAAAATATACCTGAACATTAGTTTGCAAGAAAGAAATTAAATGGAAAAACAAAAACCATAAGACAGTATATATTACTGGTAAGGAAGGAAATTTGCTTTTTCAGGTTCACTACTTGTTATTCTCAAGAGATTATAAACGAAACACTGTAATAGGGAGCACTGTTCCTTCTTGCAGCTATCAGGCAGAGTGATACTGGGGAAAACACACTTCCCAAAAGAGTCACCCAGATCATTTGTTTCTGAATATTATAAACAGCTACATTTAGATCTAATATGACTCACCTGTACTGCATGTTTGCCAACATTTTACCTGTTCTGTTTATTGACACGGAATGGATTAAACAAGGTATTAAAAAAAAAAAGGCAAGAATCAGATGGTTCAGCTTTCCTGGAAATTTTTAAAGAATAGAAATAATAGAAAGGAAGCTGTTCTGGAATGAGAGAAGATAGAGGTACTGCAGCACAAGAGTATCAGCTCTGTATGACATAGCATATGGGCAAAGTGTGAGTGACAGGTGATTCAGGAGAAGGGAGGCAGAAAAAGAGCAGAAACTCCAACTCTGACAGTTAAGCAGAAGAGCCGCAGAGGATTCAGAATCAGGTCGGAGTGATAGCATACCGGAGAATGGAGGTTGAAGAAATGTCTCGGATTAGCTGAGAATAACCTATGCAGCAGTGGTCTTCTCTGCTCAGGCTAATATGGTTCAGTCATTACTAAACACCAAGGAATGGAAAAGCTCAAATCCAGGAGCCACACACTCCCAAAGCTCTGAAAGCAGAACAGGAAGGTCATATGATTTGGCCTTCACCCTCTGAAGTACACTTGCTAAGGTACAAAGGCTGCAGGCAGCTGTGGCTTCAGTCAGCTCCAGGTTCCTGGATTAGAGCATCGTGCTATCTCTGAGTCCACGTGTCATCTGACAGACAAGTAGCTTTAGATTATAGCTACAAAAACCTTAATGTTTATAGCTGTCCAACAGATGTGCTATGGTTCAACATGCTATATTGTCAATTTTCTCAGTAATTTTGATGCTTTTCTATAACCCGCCATCCATGAGAACTCTTTGAAGACAGTTTGATCTCTCTTCAGTAAGAAAAATTACTAAATAGATTTTACATTAAATTTTCATGTGATGGATGGACTATTTTGTGTATATGACATAGCTCATTAAAAATAATTGGAAAGACCCCAATTCCAGTGCTGGAGCAGTGGACAGATGTTAACAGGGCACTGAAATTTGCAACCTCTCATGACTGTACATATCCTGGTAATCAGTTTTGTTCAGCACTGGCTGCATCCAAAAGATATCCCCTCAAAATGCTAATTCATGACTTTCACATTTAAGCCTGTCAAACTGGGCTGCTAAACAAGTGAAAAACTATTTCTTTGTGAAGTTTTCAATGTGCTGCTCCTGCTAGTGTTGGTTGGCCTAAAATATCTTCAGGGCAGCCTCGCACTTCACTTCCACCTGGCACAAAGTACAGAAGTATGAAAAATAATTATTATAAATGTGTAGTAAGTTTATAAATTTTGCTTATAGTATAAATAAAAGAAACTTTGGGTCATCTGTCTACAGATGTTTTCTTGTTTTCTAAGAAAGCTGGTACAGACCTCTGTCACAAGTTTGACTCTGATTTTCCACTGTAAAGATTTTACTTAAATTTTTTGTATGAAAAGCAGTAGCTCTCTGTAGTGTGACTCTGGCTACCCACAGTAGAGCTGTTCTTTTGTCCTAAGAAATAGTACTCAGATTCACATGAGTTTAAAAATTTTAGACATAACCATTTTCCTCACTTGTGATCTTCAGTGAAAGTGCTGATACATTGCTGAAATATTGCACAAGAGCTTGAAATCAAGGCTAGGCTAAGCCTACTCTAAACAGTAGATTTCACTGAAGTCAAGCAAGCTCAACTACTCAGAAGCAGTCTAAAGTACGTGGGTTAGAAGAAAGACTGGCTACACTGTTCGTAAGTCCCAGTGTATTTTTTGTTTTCCTTCACCTCATAGACATCCAAGTTTCAAAAAAAGAATCTCATGGGACATTTTCCCCTATTCTTGAATCTGTTTCCTATTCTTAGGAAAATCCTAGAATTGCTGACAAGAATAAGAGAAACTACTGGGTGTCTATAATAAAGATTGCTTCATTTAAGAAGTGGCAGATTTGGGGTTGCTGATATAAACCTAAATGTGTTCTTGTGTTGGTACTCACACATTCTTTCCTTGGATAGTCACGTTGCTTTTGTTTCACAGGATCCTAGTTTTATCAGAGTATCTGTTGGAGATCCTGATACTGGATTTGTGGAGTTTCTAATGAGCATTGCCCCATGCTGATTCCTTGAGTGTCCTCAGATTAAACTGTGGCTCATCTCCAGATCCCCCCAGTTTCCCCCATCTTAAGAACCAGGGTACTCAGGTATCCTGCATGCCACTGCTACAAGCCATAGCAGGATGTCTTAGTTCACCACAAATGTTTTTTTTCTGAATCATGTTAAGTCACACTGGCAGGATATGCTGTCCAGGCAGTGAGACTCAGGACTAAAGGAACTGTTCCTCAAAGGTGGTATCAGAGTATGCAGCCAATGGCACTTGGGATATAACGCCAAAGGCCCTACTTCAGGTTTAGTGTATAATGTCATGTATACCTGGCTTAGTCAGTGCTCCATTGGACAAACTTTCCATCTTTAGCATTTTCTGTTCATCTTCCCTCACCACTTTATTCTCTTTATAGCCAAAACATTCAGGCACATGTCATCTCATACGCTAAAAACAGCTTCACAGGACTTTCTTCCTTTCACTCAAACTACTGCAAGAGATATTCTGCTGCAGACCATAGTCCTAAAACTCAACTATCTTTCCATTTCCAGGAGTATATTTAAGAACTTGATAGAGATGCTAATAACCTCTTACCAACCTATAGCGTAATTTCTTACTAGCCAGTGCGTTTTCTTTTCATTTTTGATGATAAGCTAATTGCCCACTGGTTAAGCTCATCTTGTTACCACCTTTACTCTGGACTACAAATGCTCTCCATGCTCACCTTCTGCTCTTCCAGGGGTGCACTGTGCTCAGGCTGTCCTGCAGGATCCTTTTAACTCAGCAGTATCATCTGTGCTTCCAGGGCTGTCTCTGGACTGATGACCTGTAAGCATGATTGCTGCTTGCTTCAGTGGGTTAGCATGAGCCTAATCAAGCCTGGGGATGTTGCAGAAGTCAAGGGATCATAAAAGAAACAAGTTACAGCAGACAGGTTAATCAGAGCATATATTTTTTTTAACATTAAACAGCAGACTGCTTTCAGTTGTTGCACTTGTCCTATCCTGTAGCTATTTTTGAGGAGTTCCACCTGTATCTGAACCTCTTTTTCACTGAAAAAATATTAACTGTAAACCCAGGCCTGAGACGTACATAGATATCTGATGAACATCAGTCTTGCACATATTTAAGTGAAGACATGTTAAGAGGTTGGTTTAGGGCAACTATGAACTCTTATCAGATATTAAATAACACTTCTGTAAAATAATTGCTAGCATATAATGCAATAAAAATTGAAGAACAAACAGTAGGAAACCCTAATCAGATTTACATCTCATTTCCATTTATATTAGTAACAAGCTTTTAGACTCCATACCGAATTGAACCTTTTCTGTTATTTAATAAACAGGTTGCTTGCGTTTTTTTTGGTTTTTTTGTTTGTTTGTTTGTTTGTTTGTTTTTTCCTTGTGCTGTTCTTTTATCTCTGTGTGTGAAAGAACAAGTAGCACAGGGAAATATTAAAATTAGATTTATTTTTTTAAAAATGAGAATTTTGCTCTCTGGCATAAATTATGGTTTGATATGAAAGTTTGTCCTGCTCCAGTTGTTCTTCTTTTAAGTATGAAGCTGTTTTTAGAAAGTGATTCATACAGGGAGATTTAATATTTCTTTACGTCTTAGGATACAGCCAAGTACTCTGTAGTGAAGACTCCACTTGTTTCTGCTATGACTATTTACATGTGCATATCGATTATGCATTACTGAATAACATGAAGCATTTGTCCAGTTTAAAAACAAGAACATCACCACCAAAACTTAGAAGCCTCCAGTTGGGCCACCAAGAAACTGAGGGCCCAGGGTTGGTGAAGGTTAACCTGCGCCTTGCACTGATAAGAAGGGGTTAAAAAGAGGAACATGAGGATTTTGGATATTCAAGAGCAGCCTGTGGGATTATACAGAACTTCTGAAAGAACATTTAGGAGGGAGGAATGGGGAGAAATGAAGAGGAAATTAAACAGAAAGGCATGTAAAAAGCATCTGATCACATCTAAACTGGGGCTGCTCAGTACATTTGACTGACTGTCCTATTTGGTTATTAAACCCTTTCTTAACTATCTCTGTGTAATTTCATGCTCTGTCTTGAGTGTGACGGCTGTTAGGGCTGGGTGTCTGCTATTGGTGAGTCTTATGTGAGTGGATTTGATGACAGCTACTGGAGTCAGACCAAAGGTGCAGCCAACCTGCAGCTTGTGTTGCTAGCGGCTGAAGCAAGTGGTGTGGCTATTGAGGTAGAAGAGGGGTAAGCAAAGTGAGCGAGAGGCTTAGCAACTGCAGCTGGAGCAGGACTCTTGGTCACAGCCTGTGTGCCTGGTGCCAGTTGCTAGGGTTACCAGAATGTTTTCATAATCCCCAGACCTGGTATGCATGGGAGTATGTGTGTGTAACTCACTAGAAATCTTCAAGCTGGGCCAACTGGTGAGTAGGAGAGCCCTGGGGCAAGTAAGAGCACGTGGGATCCAGGCAGGGTTACCAGGCAGAGAGGCCATGCTAGTACTTAGGTGACCTGCAAATATGCTTGTGCATCTGGGTTACGACTTTTCTGCTGTCTGAGCCTGCAAGGAAATTCAACAGGGAAAGAAGCTGCATCCATTGTCTTGGGATAGAGACCCCCAGGTTCGGCTCCAGTGGCCAGGCAGGAGGTATCCCTGGCCCCGCATTCACCAGAGGAAGCTCCCTCTTAACATCCTGTGACATTCTTCTTTTGTTTTGAAAGAGGAAACAAGCTGCATGCAGCAGCTGCAGAAGAGGGAAAGGATCTTACAGCATTCTTATGTTTCTCTAAGATACTTTAATTCCTTTTGTGGCTTACATTAGGACAGGTGAGATTGTAAATTGCTTTGAGTATTATGAAGAAAATCAGACATGTAAAGTGACTGATTAAAAGAATATTCCAGTCATTCTGTGAGGAGTGATGGACAGGAATGTTTCACTTTATAGGTAAATGTGAGTCAATATAATATGAGGAAAATAGATGTTGTATGTTAGAAAAGAATTCTGTGTATATGAAGCAATGGCAGAGAGAGCTCCCACTGATTGTTTCTGATTATCTCTGTGAAATGCAAAATTGAGTGCAAATACAGAAGAGCACCCAAGTCTGCTCCCAACACACATTTTGAGATACTCAGTATAAACTTGGAAATTCAATTCAGAATTACTGAAGTTCAACTATGTGCTGAATTAAACCCACAGTATTTACCACATTAGGTAAGAATCCTGTCTCTGGCACTATCTCTGCCTCAAGTGAGGGTTTCACTTATTTAATGCATAATGATTCCCTATTAATTATTTTGTATGCTACGCCAGCCTGTTTGTTTTTCTGGTTCCTTTCTAAGAAATAATCAAAGGGAGAATTTCATGAAGGACTGGTCAATGCTGAAGTCACTTCTAGTCAATTTATTTCATTCATATTAATTCGGTAGTGCTAAACCCACTGGCAAAACTTTTGTGTCTTTTTCAACATTGGGGAAGTCTCATAAGAATGGTAATAGAGAAAAGCTATACTATTTACATGGTCAGTCATGCAGAAGCCATGCACAATATCAGGTTGCCTTCATGGTGAAATTGTAAATAGATTGATCGTTCCTATTACTGTCTTTGTACACAACTCCAGACTGAGGCTCAGTAATCACTGATCCATATATGAGGACATTTGGTAACAACCCATTTTGGGATGCAACCTGTTGCATCAGCCACATTTCTTGTAAACAGTGTTCTCAAATGAAAGGTTTGATCAGAAAGCAATAGCTATTTAAACTAAAGTACTCTACTTTTTTTTTTTTTAGAAAGAAAAAAAATTCCTCTTTAATTCCAACTAGTGGCTGAGTTTTAGTTGGTTTTTTTTTTTTGGGGGGGGGGTGATTGAAGTGTAGTTTACAGGTTGCATTTACTTCAGGCAGATAAGTTAAAAGATTTCTGGTAACTTTTTAAATGGGAACCTTGAGGAAATTGCTAGGAAGGAAATGTAGTAGATAGAAAAAAAAATGAAAGGAGAGACGATACTAAAAGTGCTGCAGGAAGATGAAGAGTGATCGCTTGAAATTGAGGTTAAAAGAGTGAAGGAATAGGACAAAAGGCTAGAAAGAACAAATGTATGACTATCCGTTTTCAAACTTTGCAGTCAGAATCTTTGTAACAAACTTGTGTTAAAATGAATGGATACCATCACTGGCTTAGTCTGATTTGGCCAATCTGGAATACAATCTTTTAAGGCAGAATGTGGGAAAAAAAAAAAAAAAAGGAAAAGAAAAGAGTATAAAAAGGTTTGTTCTATTTCACTGCTTAGAGAGCTTGTCTTTTATACTACCAGTTCAAATCCAGAAATACTTTCCAAGTCATGAAGTAGTCTCAGTGCCAACAACTGCTGCCCTATTTGATTAAAAGAAAGAGTGCATATACAAGGTGATTTACCATAGGCCCTTGTTCTGGGTGGTGGAGGTGTGGGGTGAGAGGTGTTATGGTGTTTGTTTTCTTTGTTTGTTTTTTTTTCTTTTATTGTTATTAGTATATTGTATCAAGCTTTACTTTAGGAGTAATTTAATCCTATTTTATTTTCAAATTATTATTTATCTTAACTGGATGTATGCAAACTACATCTTTGTCAGATACTTGACTCCATATTGTCTGTTCTACATTACGGCTAAGGTGTTTTTAGCTATGAATTATATTTTGTTGCCTGCTAATTATCCTCATACTTCTTTTGTCAGATTATCTAGCAGCAACTATCATTATGGTGAAATCATGATCCTAGGTTCTGCCTTCACCTGGATTTGTTGATTTCTTCCTGAAATCAGCAGGAATCGGTTTGTGCATTTGGAAGCAGTGCTCAGTGTGAAGTGCCCATTTTGACCAAACCTACCAAGTTTATCTGTAGTAACATAATGAAGAACAAGGATCAAGGTAGCCTTAGCTCTGCATCTTCTTTACAGAGTACTATTAAAGTGAGAAATCAGATAACTCATCATTGTGTGTGCTTATTTGTCATAGCTCCATCTTCAAACTGAGTCTCTCTTGAATTTTAATTTTTTTTGGAGAAGGATTAAGAGCTCCTCAATATTTGTGCAATGCAACTAATCCCATAGTAAATATAACAAGTAATATAAATTATAATAAGGCCAGACAACAGCATTTGGATCTGAACTTAAAGTTCAAAAGAAGAACTGGATTTGGTGTGGTGCTCAATTTGATTAAATAAAGCTGTTAGCAACTCCTAAGAAGGCAGCAAACCAAAGAACAAAAATTTGCGCTTTTGAATAAGTGAGCTTCCAGTAAAACTCAAGTTGTTTGAAATTGAGTTTTCTGCTGCATATATTAAGTTTTTAATACCTCCAGACTCTAGTCTAATTTCTTCAGCTTTTTTATTATACTATTATTGCTCATAAAATCGTCAATATTTTTTGTGCTTCCTCTATTTCTATTTTTAATTTTATTTAATTCCGTCTCAATTAAAAAAGGCAGGGGGGAATTTCTTTTCAGATATTTCTTTTGAGTTTGAGCAGTTTTAGGTTTTCTTGGATGTTTTTTGTTTGTACTTTTTCCCTTTCGATATCATTTTGAAGGACCGATCCTATTTGTATTTTTATTTAAGCTTCATTTTCAGGATGACAAACACTTCACATTTGCAAAACATTGTAACAACGCTACTTTAGTAAAGGATGTAATCCAATTCTCAGCAGAATAATTTCTGCAGTAGGAGCAAATGAAATACTTTATACTGTATCACGGTCAGTAAAATCTAATTGTGTTGTGTTCTTGGTCTATGAGGATCATATCCTCTGTTCAGTTCAAAGTTTTTGAGACTTCAGGGTTCTTAACAGGTCAATATTCCCATTTTTAAACTATAAGACCATTAATCATAAAAAGTAATGGGAAAAAAAGCTGCTTTTAAAAATGAGAACACTTTTCCTCTTATTTTTCTTCTTCCATTATGAAGCAGATTGATGCTTAATGAAAGTAGGTTTCACTACATGGAGGACACAATATGTTAACTGTAGAAGAAATAAATCAGAGATGCAAGTGAAATGCTGTGTCCATTTGAGTATATTTCAGTTTTTAAAAATTCTCTTGATAAATGATTAAACTCTGCATATGCACGTGATTAAGCAAAGGTTAAAAAAAAAATCATTCCACTAGGACCTTGCTGTTGTGTCTGAATTTTGTTGCTGACTGTAAGTAGGATCAGCCCTTGACAGCAGTTTGAAAGGATTAGTACCTGGAAAAATACAGAGGTGCAAGAAAAAAAATACCAAACATGAAATTCGCTCTTCTTAGCTTTAGCCACGTGTCTCAACTACACCAGTTTTTCATCTAGTTTTATGCTCAATAGAAAAAGACACGTCCAAGAGACAGACCATCATATCCACTGGTGACACAATTGTTTTTTTCGTTATCCCTGCAGGCATAGCTATGTATCTAGCCTGGATGAGCTGGCTAAATTTTAGTTGTTGAAATCAGGGCACATTGCAAGTCACAAATAGGTCAGCAGCAGACTTTTTTTTCCTTCAAACCTTGCAACATGGAAAGCACTATGATGTCATTTTGATAAAAAAGGCAAATAGTGCTAGGTTTGTGTCATGTGAATTAATATGGTGTTAAAAAAGATACTCCTGGGAACAAACAAATACGTTTACATCAGTTTGTGGTATATACCTTGCAGTAGGTACAGCTTTATGAAATCCAGAAAACAATAACTAGACCAAATGGTCTGTGTCAGATAATAAAATCTATATAAAGAACCCCCTGCCAGAATCTATATATAAATGTACACAATATTCCTTTTCTTTGTATTTATATTTGAAAAAAGAACAATGATAGTTTCTGAAAAATAGTGCAGGATTGTTCAATGTAGGAATCTGTCATGGTATCCTGGTTTTCGCTGGGGTAGAATTTTTGTAGTAGTTATGTTTTTGCTGTGAATAATGTTGGTAACACAACAGCGTTTCAGTTATTACTAAGTAATATTTACGCTGACCAAGGGCTTTTCAGCCTGTCATGCTCTGCCAGTGAGAAAAGGCACAAGAAGCCGTGAGGGAGCAGGCACTGACACCTGACCCAAACTAACCAAACTCACGAAAGGGTTGCTTACTGGGCTTAAATCATGGCACATGGAAAGAATATACAAAATTAAATAGATTTAAGCCTGTAGCATTTTTTCACTTTCACTTTTCTTGAAACTGGAACACTAACTTCTGAAACCTTCATATTTCTTTAACAAAGTTTTTTCATGTATCACAAATCTTCCTACATTAATTTTTTTTTCTCCTCTTGTCCCACTTTTCCCACTGTATTCACCTCTCTCTCTCCAGTTTCTCTTTCCCTGCTGGTATACCACTTACGCAACATAAAAATGAAAGACAGAAAAGTTGAAACAACCTTTTCTTTTTTCCTTTTTTTTTTTTCTGTCCAGAATACAGCAGTGATTCAGCTCTGCTTCATAGGCAAGGCAAAGAAATCTGGTTTCTGTGCTCAGTATTGCTAGCCACATTATCTTTTACTAAGTTTCTCTACAGTGGTGGGAGTAATAAGGAAAAAAAACAAACCCAAACAGTATTTATGGCTCTAAACAGCAGCCTGAACATAGTAAGGGCAATTTCAATCTTCTTACAGAAATAAAGAAAATACTCTGACTATGGAAGATGATAGTTTTGGAAACTGCAGATAGGTAAATAAAGAAATTATCATACTTAACTGTAATAAATCCTCAGCTAGATGGAGATCTGATTGACTTCCAAAGTTGTCACATAACAACTTGTGTCAGCTTCTCATTCAACATTCCTGAGTAAAAAATGTCATAGAGAGGAAATTCATTTGTCCTCTGTATTGTCAGAGAACATTTATTAACAGAAATTTAACTGCTAAGACTGTTACTTTCTGTACTATGATATGGCATAGATTTGCTATAATTTATAAGCAAACAGGTGTTGATATTTCTTTCCTACTTTTTTTACAAGTTTTGGGAGCACTGAGCATATGAAGTGATTGAAATGAATGACAGTGAGTGCAACTCAATTTTTTATTTCAACATTTTTGCAAAAAAATAATAGGGATGATGTGCTACTGTGTAATACCACATCTGATAATTTATGACTTTTTTTTTTTAATATGTAAACTTCCTGCTAGCACACTTATTGATGCAGGGTCCAGGTCTTAATAGCAACGTAGCACTGTTTTTCTGCCAAAGTCAATTTGCTAGTGTAGAAATTGTAGGTAGGTGCGTTTTGGGTCACATTTTATCCTGAAGAAGGTTGTACTTACAATGAGCAGTTCAACAGAAAAGTTCACTAAAATTGGCCAAGAATGAACATGAGTACTTTTCATTGTCACTTTTTTCCATGAACTTTTCTTTCACAATACTTTAATACACATGCTTCAAAGACTAACACTGGGAATATTTGAATGTACAAATTTCCCCTAAATGGTTGTAATTTTGAGACTGAAATGAGTTCTGCATTCTTTAGTGTTTTCAACCCTTTTAGTCTGAACACCTAGGCTCATCTGTGACCAGGTCAGCCCAAATCAGCCATGAATAGTTGGAACAGTATGGTTTTCTTCACCATAGTTTACCTGTGCAGCTTGTAAAATTTTATAAGATTTTCATGAAAAAAAAAAAAAAATCACAGAAAAGAATTGTCTTAGAGTGGCTTTTTCTACCATTATCTTCTTTATTGCACACATGTGGTTCATGCTAGTTTTTTGTTTTGTTTTGTTTCTTAGCACCATTTCCCTAGAAAGAACTGACATGATAGTCTTTACGGTCGTAATTTGCTGCTTCAGGTAGTCTGCCAGTGCCCATATTTAGCATCCTGGGTGGTACAAAACAAGATATAGGTGGTTTTGAATCCCTTTTAATTAGCTAAGCTCTGTAACAGCATTCATTACTTTGCAGAGAGTATCTAGAGCTGATGCTGTTACTTTTATTTTAATTGTTTCTTTAGCTGTCCTGAGATACCATCTGTCTTACATGCTTGTAACTCCCATTATTTTAGTATTTTTTTTTCTCATGCCCAGTAAGATAGAGTGCATGTTTGTGCATGCATATGTGTGTGTGTGCTTATGCACATTGACTTTCTTGTGTTCCTAACTCTTGCTAAGAGTATGCGCATCTTTTAGTAGCTTTGCTTGAGCTGAGGTTTAGGTTACTGAGCCAGACAGCTCAAGACAGTTGTGCCCACTTTCTAGAGATTAGATAATCCTTCTCTGGCACCATTTATATCCATGAAAAGCTCAGTGGCTCTTCTAACATAGATGCAGGTGCATAGATGTGCATAACTGTATGTTCAGACAAACCAACATAAGTGACATGTCCTGATCCTCTTTGAAACATATGAATAACTGTAGGTTCAGAGCTTCATGTTATCAAGAGGTGCTTTTGATAGTCTATGTTAAAAGGTGATATCTATGCATCCATAAAACATAGCTCTCCTTCCCAGTCTCCTTAGATCATCAATTTAAGACTATATTAATAAAGCAGTGTATGTATTACATCATATATAGTATACAATGTATATAATATATTACATAGCTGTTGTTGCCTACTCACTGATTTCCTAATACTAGAAAGAAATGCATTGCAAATTGAACAGCATTCTTAATTTTCATTTTCAGTACCAGTGATATTTTCGTTAGGACTATCACTTATTTTGTGAGGTCTTCTGAGATGTCCCCTGAAACACAGGGCCTGATTTACTCACTAAGTTAGTCAGTCCTAGCATATCTGTATATGTACATATATATATACAGAAAAATCCATAAATACATGAACTTAAATGGTTAAATTGGATTTAAAGACTTATTAAAATAATGGTGAACTCTAAGAAATTACCTGCAACAACAATCAAAATCATAGGGTATAAAAAAGAGTCAAATGGCTTCTCAGGCGGTAGTTCTTGAAGCCATCTGCAAAGAAACAAGGCCAAAATTTAAAATAGAAATTAATGATTCTTTTTCTCCTTCTAGACTAGGAACTAACTAGTGATGGGGATTTCAGAAAGTGCTGGGGATAGTTCTTTGCGTATTACTGCACTTGAAGCTGACTTTTCTCAAGAAGCTAGAAAACAGAGATATTAATTGCTGTTAGTCCTTTTGGGAAATCCCAGTCTGAATAACTCTGACTTCCATTCATTCCACAGAACATTAGGAGTCTTCTGCATCATACAACCGGATGACTGATCTCAATTCCTTAGTCAACAACTTTTTTTTTTTTTTCTGTACTTGTTTGCATTTTACTGCACTTATTTTTCTTAATTAATTCAATTAATTCATTTTGCATGTTAGCATAATTCAACAAATTTGGTAAATTATGATTTAAAAGTGTTTAATAGTTCAGAGTAGTCACTTCAACAGAAAAGGAAAAACAGTGTAATGAGAAAAATAATATATTCTTTGTAAGGGGATAATTTAATTTTCTTTTCTAGGGATGACTGGTTGCAATTCCTCTTCATACATAAGGAAAACTCAGTAACTATTACTAATGCTTTTTGCAAATGATATCCTGAAATTTAATATTATAATATGTAATCCCTACAGCTGTGGATGCACACCAGTTAATATTTTAAGATAATGCCTATTAAGATCAATGTCAATTAACCACAATTCAGTGTCTGAATATCGATTGAGCTTATTTAATTTACCATTAGTGTTAACAGAATGATGTATGAGTCAATTAAGATAACATTGACAGAGAATCTTAATCTTTAGCCAGATTTAAGAAAAACCTAACTACTGGGTTGAGTGCTTTCCCTTTGTCTAGAATATCTGATTTTGTTTCAAAAAAAGCTGTTTACTTACACATCAGTATAAACTGCTTTTTTTCAACTGACTCTTGATTTTCTCTGTTTTTTTGTTTGTTTGTTTGTTTGTTTTTTTCTTCATTTACTGCCTGGAATTCCTTATTTCCATCAAAGATTTTCTAAACTTTCCATACAAGTTTTCTCAAGCTGTATAAGCCAATTGCAATGAGCTATTGCTTAACTGCAGAAGAGTCTTTTCCACAGCGGTCAGGAAATCATTTCCAAGATAGACAGTCACTGACTGCTGCAAGAGAAAGACTTTGACTGAAACATCCTGAAGTATTTGTGCAGAATGTTAGTTTGCAAAATGAACTGAAAGACTTTCTATACCTTATTTTCTAACATCTTTTTCATTTAGTCTGTAGTCTTAGTTTTGAACTCTTATTATCCCTTGCTACCTTTGCTTAAATAGCCATGCCTGCTTACTCTTCACATCCTTGTTCTGATGCTTTTGCCACTGATTGAAGTAATGTTCTCATTCCATGTGGGGTAGTAAACGACATCAGTATTTAGATAGGAATGAAAAAGAAAAAGGAAAAAAAAAGCGATTATCAGAAACTGAACTCTGAATACAATGTTTTCTCTTAGATGAGAAACAGAAAAGGAGAAAATATCCTGCTTCAAATGGATTGAAGTACATAACTTTCTTGCTTTGATTTTCTGCAATATAACAAAAGCTTCAAAAATGAAACAAAATATTTCAACAGTGTTTAATCAATATGAAGTATAACTTATCTTCAACATTTGCTTCTGAGACCTTTAAGATTTAGAGGTTTCATTGCAAAATGGAACTAGTATCTCATGAAATTAAAGTTTTGTAATGCTGCATTTAGGAATACTCACGGCTGAAAAAAATAATGTTTTCATTCCAGATGGGCAACAACGCTGCATTTGAATGTCTGTTTTATATGAGTTTGCTAACTCATATAAAAAGGGGATCACGTTAATCAGTGAGAAAGGCATTGTGTGTATCTGAAATGGGTAAACTATTTAATTTTATTCAGCTAACCACTGCTGGTATCTGCAGATTTACAGAATCATGAATTCAGAATCATATTTTAAGTAGCTAAGTTAACTGTATTTCATGTAAGTTTTTCTCTAGCTACATTTCAGGGGTAAGTTCTTCATATTTATATGATTTATTGTTAAATAATCTGTTCCCTGAATAGCGGGTTTTTGAATAGTAAACCATAAAGGAAGAAAATTAAAGTTTACTTAGGGCAGGTAATTTTTTTCTAAATATTTTTTTCTGGAGGTTTTAATGAGATGCTGGTTTCACTTTTAAAATTTTTGCTCTTCTGAAATGAATAAGAAAACTCTTGCTTTGCTTCTAAGAGAGATGATCTGTAAG
The DNA here is from genome assembly GCF_033815535.1 of Pezoporus flaviventris. Classification (NCBI taxonomy): domain Eukaryota; kingdom Metazoa; phylum Chordata; class Aves; order Psittaciformes; family Psittacidae; genus Pezoporus; species Pezoporus flaviventris. The sequence continues at coordinate 57,703,032 of NW_026892555.1, forward strand.
TACAAATGTTACAATATTGTTAGTGGTTTCCTTGTACTAAAGATAATCCTATTGTAAAGGTTTGACAGGGGAAAATTATGTTACACTTGCCTCATTTCCTGTACTTTTCCCTTTAGCATACATACGCTAATTGACACTGTCAGACATGGGATACTAAACTGGGTGAAACTTTGATTTAACGCAATGTGGCAGTTCTTTCATTCTCATGAAAGTAAGTTGTTTTATGAAAAATCAAGACTAAGAAAAGGTGAGGCACTGAAGAACATACAAAAAAGATAAAAAGAGGGCTGGAATTCTGATAAGATCACAAACTCAGGCAATGAAAATTAAAGATTATACCCATTTCAACCATATTCTATCCAGAAGATGCTGCCAGGAGGGTTTTGGTGCAAAATATTGTTTTAGAAGTGTGCTAGAAGCGGTTTTGTGACCTTTTTGAGTTCTCCATAGCACACAACTTTGAAAACAATCCATGGACCTCTCTAAGCACATGTTGAAGCCCTCCATAAGCCTTGAAATTCTTCATGATGTTTTAGGCATGCTTTAATAATAGTATATGTGAATCAAAAAACTGTTTTAAGATTTCCCTTCCTTCTTCATGTGTCCTCTATTCCTATATTTCTATTCTTCATTAAGAACTTTTTTTTTCCCTAACAATTTCTACAAAGCAGTGAATCTTAATCTGACTGCTCGTAGTTCTCACACCTTCAGTTTATAAATTTATACCTTTGTTCATTGAGCAGCAATACTGGCTGAAGAATGTGTGTTTGTTCATTATTCTTTGTAGGAAAAAAAGTGTGGAGAGAGTGAATTTTAATAGATAATTTGTATATGTAGATAGAATAATATGCGTATGTATTTCTGTAGGGTTGGTGAAATTTCTCGTGATTAAAAGAAATCTATCAGATTATCATAATGTGAGTAATGCTTCACTTTTTTCATATTAGAACGAAATACTTAAAAATCTTGTTTTGCATATGGCACACTGTACACAGACAGAAAATTAAAAAGAAAAAAATTCAAAACAAATTGAAACAAAATAAGCCAAGCATTGCAAAGACACAAGAATGTGAAACTGAATTGCTTTCCATTAATTCCTGAGCTTTTCATTTTCCTGTTCCTTACTGCAGAGCAGTTATACACTTCAAAAATCAGTTTATTGAAAAAGTAGGATGACTACATAATGTATGTCTTTCATGTACATTGCCTCTTCACAAGTTCATTGTTTTCTTAAGTTGATCTTAAATAGAAATAAGATGAAGAGGTAAAAAAAAAATTACAGCTGAAATTAAATATAAGCTTATGATGAACGTTTTGATCTCTTTCTAAAATAGCTTTAATTTTGAGGTACCTGATTTAAAACTTCTTATCTTTCAGTCTCTTTTCCTGTTTGTTCATTTAGAAAAACAGGTGGTCACAACTTCAACTGTTCAAACCATAGAACTCTGAATATCAGGAATTTTTTTTCAGGAGAGTTTATCACTCATCATATACTGTTATTAAATATCATTTATTTAATTTTGTATTCTTCCTTCTTATTCAGAGATTTTAACTATTGTCTGTGATTCTTGCATATAAACATATATTTCTATTTAAATGCCTCAATTCACAGAGTTGACAAGTTACATTCTATAGCTTCCAGAATGGAATGGCTTATGAAATGTGGAATGTAATGGAGGTCTTTATCCAATTAGCTGCTTATCCTTATTTGCCCTAACATCTGTAGCTTGTCAGTTCAGGCTCTCAGTAGTTGATGTGTTTTGCTAAGTTAGATTCCTAGTCTGGGTGGGAGCTGGAGGCGGGGAGGTGAATAAAAGGTAAATGCATCAAATCACAAAACAAGAATAAAATAATCCAGTAAAATCTGTATCTCAAATAAACTGATTTTGCCATGGGTTTCATCTTTTATCTCCAGTTAGATAAAATGCAGAACCCCTATTACTTTCAAGAGGACTAGACTACTTGGATCTCAGTTGGACGTCAGAAATTTCTTTCTTTCTTTTTTTTTTCTTTGCCAAAGAAGAATTTACATATTTACAAAACTAACAAAGAAATGTAGCTCTAGATGTCTAGAAATGAAGGGAAGTAGATTTTTTGTAACATTTTTGATCTATCTGCTCAGCATATTTTCTAAGACAGCTCATATGGCTACAGGAAAGTATAATATTATGTTAATGTATCTATCACTTGCAATTTATTTTCTATATTTTTAATTCATCTTTAATAACTCAAAATATAATAAATCCTGGAAACGTGCATCCCTATTACTTTTACAACCCAGACAAAAGAAGGGCAGAGTTCTTTGACTATCAATACTCAGAGAATTCAAATAATAAATTACAAGTTTCAAGCACAACTCAACCTCAGTTTTCATTTGATCTAAATATGAAATGACAAGTAAGTGATCATGTATTTTATTCAAGTACTTCCAAACAGATTCTTGGCAGAAAAAGTTCAGTATGCTTAATCAGGAGAAATAGTTGTCAGATTTAAAGGCAAGCCTCATTTCTCACAAAGGAATTCCAAGCAATATCTATCTGTATCTAACCCTACTTTTAAAAATGGCGGTTTTAAAAAATAGTTTACTTCTACAATGCAAAAATATAAACTCCAACTTACAAGAAAGAAAAATGAAACTATATGACTACAAATGTTGGGAATATATCTTATGAATCTGATCTGAATTGTCTGGGAAAAGACTGTTTACTGTTTTTTAAGGTTTTGTTTCGCCATTTAGAATGTAAATAAATAGCACAGTACAAAAGATTTTAGTGCTATTTCACCCTTTCTACCAGCTGGTTAATTGTTTCTTCATTAAATGCCTGAATACTGGATTTACAAGTTACTTCCTTCCTGGTATCAATCTGTTGTACTCCTTAAGTGCAATTTCTTCAACATTTATGGTGACAATCCACCTCAAATACTGTTTTCATCTGGGGCCCCAACACAGAAGGAACGTGGACCTGCATGGGTGAATCCAGAAGAAGGCTATGAAGATGATTGGAGAGCTGGAGCACCTCTTCTATGAAGCCAGGCTAAGAGATTTCAGGTTGTTCAGCTCAGAGAAGAGAAGGCTCAGGGGAGACATTAGAGCATTCTTCCAATACCCAAAGGGGGCCTACAAGAAAGCTGGTGAGGGACTTTCTACAAGGGCATGTAGTGACAGGACAAGGGGGAATGACTTTAAACTAAACAGGGATTTAGATTAGATATTAGGAAGAAGTTCTGTAGTGTGAGGGTGGTGAGACACTGGAACAGGTTGCCCAGAAAAGCTGTGGATGCCCCATCCCTGGAAATGTTCAAAGCCAGGTTGGATGGGGCTTTGAGCAAGCTGGTCTAGCGGATAGTCTAGAGGCCTATGGCAGGGGACTTGGAGCTAGATGGCCTTTAAGGCCCCTTCCAACCCAAACTATTCTATGATTTTGTGATGATTGACAGGTGGATAATGAAGACTGCCCAGTAAAGGCAAAGAAACCTCAGAGAGCTATTAGGAAAGTGTATGAAGGTCTTAAGCTATTTCCACTTCCTAACATACAGAAAAAATTGAAAAGGTATTGTAAGAGTTTTTTTCCAATTTATGGATTTAGTGACAAACTTGAAAGATATGCCTCATCTATTTGCATCACTTCTGGGAAATCTCAAAATATCTCATTATCTCAATAAAATGGCCACTGACTTTAAATTTAATAATGAAGACAATTATGGGAAATAATCACAGAAGAAACCCCAAAAACATATGACAGCTCTTTTAAGATGTAGGTACCAAAGCATTATTTTCTGCCTTGGGACTGATAAAGTTGTCACTGATGATATTGTGTTGGAAGAAGCTGCATGTCAGAAAAGCTCTAATCTCATACCTGTGGTGCTGAAGTTGGACCTGCATGGCTTGGACCATGAACAGACTCAGAAGTGGGGCCACCATGCTCTAGAGCACTGACACAAGTTCTGACACTGTTGCTGGCTTGTTTATCACCTGTGGGTTGCAGGGCTGAGGAGCCAGGGAGCTTCAATACCACTGTGCCATTCACGTGCTGCCTGCCTGCACTGCTTGTGGAGATGAGGGGTTGTGGGAGCATGAAGATATCCTTAGAACTGGTGCCTCTAGTATAGTAACAGCTGTGACAGATTCCTCAAGAATTCATCTTGTGACTAAAACATCAGAGGACAAAGAAATCTAAGCACCTAGCTAAATCAGAGGCCTGGGTATCACGCTCAGAAAACAATCCGTGTAATATACATCAGTCCCCAAGGACAGTCTGGCAGAGCAGGAAGAAGAAAAAGGCGTTCAAATGTCAGCCCCTAAGGCTGAATTTAAAACCCATTAAAGAAAGTAGTACTGTTACTACAGATACCTTAGAGATTCTGATCAAGGTTTTGAAGAATGCCTCAATGATTTAACTGTTTTTCTCAGTATTCAATCTCTCAAAAACTGTGATTTTATATTACTGTGATCTATATTACAGCATTCCTGGAGCCCTACTGCTTTGTCCTGGAGCTTTGATGATTTTGATGCCAAAATGAGACTTCATTAATCTATAGGAAAGAGTGGCTGTCTTAAGAGATACTCCAGCTAATTATTCACATTCTCACAACATGAAAAAATAATACTACTGTACAAGTACTTTTTCTTAGGTGTATATTGTGTGTTTTATGTGATTGTTATGGCTGTACTGTTGAGCTTTACAGTCTAATGTGGCTCTTAAATGTTAAACAATAGGTTTTCCTTGGCTTTATCTGGAATCAGAACATGTTTCTGACATGTAAGAAATGTTTAAAATGCATCCATATTATATTTTATTCTGTTTAAATTAATTTCTTGAGGTTAATTTGATACAGATACATTTATAAAAAAATGTCTACTTACGCGGAAAGCTCTTCAGCACCAGGTACTCCAACAAAAGAAAAAGGTGAAGTAAAGCTGAAAGAGGAATTCACATTGTTTTATATGTATACAAAATGAAGATATGCTCGAATTGTTTGATGAATAATGCAATAGATGGTGAGAAATAGGACCTTTAAGCTGTTTGAATGCATTTCTGGATAAAAGCATTTTTTTCTGTTTAAATCAAATATATTTTCATAAATCTTTCTGTATTTATTATTCTTGAATATTGACTTTTTATTTTTTAATTTTTTTTTTTAATATTTTTTTGGTGATGATGATCATGCAAAGCTTTTTAATTTATACCTGGGGAAGAAATTTCATAAGCCAGTCATCATCTGCAAATACTCTTGAGAACCACTTTTTTATCTTGTTTATAGGTAGAATCAAGGAGAAGATAAATGTTTGCGAACTTATTACAGCTTTGAATAAAAAACAAAATTATTTTTTTACAAGTTTCTTTTTCTCCAGAAAATGAGTATTTCTGAATATTCCTCAGACTACTGCAGTAAAAAAAAATTCTCTATACTCAGCCCTTTTTATTTAAATATATAAGTAGATTGCATTTTTAGGACCCTGATTACATCTGTGTCCACATGAATATGTAGTCAGCACAAATACCATCTTACCTCAAAGGAGTCATTTAATAAAGACTACATGATTGGACATGTGGTGCTTACATTTCAATCTGTTTCATGGAGCTAGAAATGAAAACCAATGCTGCCAAGAACTGGCCTGCCAGTGTTGTCAAGCTGCCAGGACTTATTTCAAACAAACATGTCCGGAAAAATGGAAATTGAGCTGTTCCTATACTATAGATGATTGTGAAAATGGAGGCATAGAAGGTCTCAACTTCTTGCATTCATTTTATTTTTTTATTTTAGACTGTATGATGTTGAGAGCCTAGAAAGGCCATAGCTTTTATCTGGTTACATGAAAACAAAGGAATTGCAGAAAAAGGGCAAAAGAAAAAGATGCCTGTAGGAAGTATTGTTTAAGCCCGTATGAAAATGGGTATCTCAGTTGTATGGTCATATTGTATCCTGATAAATTTGTGTTGTCACCTGAAGGTGCATTCACTGGTTATAGCTTCCCATGAACCTTTAACTAACAGGCTTATCTACTGTTTCAGCAAAAAATTAACTAAAAAGAAAAATCTAACCAATTCTTTCTGAAGAACATCCATGGAATGATGGTCAATTAACAAGTACTTTAAAAAGGGACTTAAGCAGCTTGATGAATCACTTGGGGAATCTTAAAAATGAAATCTTACGTTTTTTCTCCATTTGTAAATTCTAGAGTTTCATACAGAAATGAGGTGTTTTTCAATTTTTTGGAGGCATTTTTTGTGCATTGAAAATTCTAAAATTTTAGGTTATAAGAGACTTTTCCCATTTTCTCAGCTTTGTGCACAGATTACTATCTCAGAGCAACGATTTTGTCTTGTCTTGTGTGGGAACACTATCTTTTGCAAACCGGTCTTTGTTTTAGTGTGCACCACAAATCCTCTGCCTTTTTTTTCCTGTTTCCAGCAATATTTGCATATCTTTATTGGGGATATGTTTTTAAAATAGATGCCCAAAGAAATAATTTAATACATCATGGATTTGAAAGAAATGTTTGTAATCATTGGTGTAACAATGAATAACTTCTAGAAGTAATGGGGTCCTTGTCTTGTGACTAGAGAATTGGTTTTCATCACATTATTTTCTACTGAATTTTCTCTCATGGCAAATCCTTTTAATAAAAAGCCTGCAGTAGGTTCCTTTTCATCATGATAGCCATTTATTCTTAAAATTCATTTTGTAATTCTGTGGGAGCTAAAGAAAAGAGGAATAGCAGCAGTCAATAATCTGCAAGTGCCGGAACAAGCTTCGGCAATTTAAGAATTAAAGAAATAAGCATATGTACAAAATATAACTGTATAAATACATGCTTTAGTGTCTGTTATGTTAAAAATATAAGCCTTCAAAGACATAAATAGCTGACAGGCATGATGCATTTTAGAATGCAGCTCCAGAATAGCTGTGGCACTAATTCTTACTAAACTAATATTAATGTAAATCAGAAATAATTCTGGTAGCATCTGGGAAATTATGCCAACAGGATAGCACTGTAATTGAAATCAGAATGTGACAAATTCATGAAGTGCAGTTATCCCAAAAGTATTTGCAAAGGCTGTAGCAGCCAGAATTAAACTTGTAAAACCAAAATAATTCAGACATGGGTCCAAATTCTATTTTTACATCAAGACACTGTGTCTTGCTATTGCTATGTGCTTTGTTATGTATACTATTGAAAAACTCAGGTTAACACAGCAGGAAAAGATAAATTTTAAGGAGAAATTCAGATCATAATGTTTTCTTTGTAAATGTAAAGAGTCATTTAATCTTCTGATTGAGTTACAACTGAGAGAAAAAAAATTCCTTATAAGTTCAACTACTTGAACTTCATGTTCCAGTCAACACATGGATGAAGTCAGACTCATATGTGCAAAACTGAATTTTACATTTTAATGCTATCTTTAGTAATTCCAATCCCTCAGTAATGTCGTATAATAGATGAGAAATTCAGGCAATAGTATCCATAGGCTGTGTATAGTTCTTCAGTTTCTCTATGTATCCTACATCTTGTCTAGTGAATTCAGTAAACTCTAGTAAGCTCGGTTATGTTTTTTTTTTTCCTCACAGAATTGAGAAGAGAATTTATAATTTTAGGGTTATCCACTTACCCTATTCCTGGCTTTATATTCAAGTTCTTTTAATTAAATAAGTATATAACTGCATTCAGAATCAAACAGTTTACAAATAGACTTATGCACATGTATGTATATAAATAAAATAAGTGTATAATTGCTTTTAGAATCAAGCTGTTTGCAAGTTAAGATTACAGTATGCTATCATGTGTTTGAGCATGTCCTAAATGTCTCTTATATACGTGTAAAGTTATTCCAGCTTATAGTTAGGAACATTTATTAAGATAATTATTCTATGCATATAAAACTAATTAAAATTAAAAAAAAAAGGCAAAAAAAGCAAAAAAGCAGCTGTATTTCATCAAGCTGGTTTCGCCTGTACAGTTTCTTAAACTGAGTTGCAAAAATGATTTCGTTATAGTGTTAAAACCATTGGAAGTATGTAGTATCTTTTAGTAGATCCTCACATTTAACAATACACCTTTATTGAAGTAATTGAATCACTGATTTCAGTGTAACTGCCTTAATTTACACCAGCTGAAGAGTTCAAGTAAATGCTATGTTTCTCCACTAGATAAACAAAGCATAGGAAGGAATATTCAGCTAAAATAATTTAGAGAATTGACCTGCTATTCTTTGAGCACTGAACTGCATGATACAATCGTGACAATTTGTGTCTGTTGTTCTGCTCAGAAAAAGATTTCTTCTTCCCCTGGGGCAATAAAGATATTTCATGCTTCTTCAGTGTTAGGCAAATATGACAAAGTAAGTTAATAAGACACGCTTTTCAGAGTTTCTGGCATAATAATCCGGTTTTCTTTTGTTTAGTTGTGCTAGCTGGGAAACTCAATTATATCACTGATTAGTGTGGAAGGAGGCAGGTCACCCAGGAGGAGGCTAGAGTTGCTGTCCAGTCTTGCAGGGATAGGGTTAGAAAATACTGACCTGGGGTTGAATCTGGCAAGGGATGTGAAGGTCAAAAAGAAAGGGTTCTCTAAGTACATAAATGGCCAGAAGATGATGCGAAAATGTGAATCCTCTGCTGAATGGGGTAGCGTGACTGACAAAAGCCATGAGACATCTGACATACCCACTACATTGTTTGCCTCAGTCTTTACTGGGAAAACCAGCCTTCAGGAGTCCCAGGCTTCCAAGACCAGAGGGAGATGCTGGAACACGGCAAACTTACCCTGCTGGAGGAGGAGCAATTTAGGGATCACTTAAACCAATCAGAAGTACCTAAGGCCATGGGGCCTGTCCATAACAACTGGAAGAGTTTTGTATTTATTGGAAGAGAGCACATTGACTTAGATTTGAGGCTTGATTACTCCATTATCAATTTTTTGAGAAAAGTGTCATATTCTTCAATTTCTTATTATTTAAAATACACTTTAAACTTTGGAGTAGAAGACTGTATATATTTCCAATAATTGTTCTAATTTTGTAATCCTTTTGACTCTTGCTAAACACTTGAATTCACTCATGTTTCTATTGTGGTTTAAATCCAGCCGGCAAATAAATACCATGCAGCCTCTCACTTCCTCTCCCCACCCTGAGATGGGGAGACGAATCTTTCAAAAATTAAAGACCTGAGGGTTGAGATAAGAACAGTTTAAAAATTGAAATAAATGTAAAATATAATACAGCAACAATTAAAATAATAAATAATAATAATAATTATAAATTGAAATAATGAGAGAAAGAGAGACAAAGAGAGGAAGAAGTAACCCCTATTACCCCCCAAACCCAAGAAGTGATGCACAATACAAATTTCTCACCACTTTCTGACTGATACCCAGCCCGACCCAAGCAGTAATCTGCCCCTCCAGGTAACTCTCCCCAGTTTATGTATTGGGTATGATGTGCTGTGGTATAGAATACCCCTTTGGTTAGTTTGGGTCAGGTGTACTGTTGTTGCTTCCTCCTGGCTTCTTCTCCCTGACAGAGCATAAGAGACTGAAAAATTCTTGATCAGGTAAGTACTACTGAGCAAACACTAAAACACTGGCATGTTGCTAATATTGTTCTCAGACTAAAGACAAAACAACACTGCACCAGCTATTAGGAAGAAAATTAACTCTATCCCAGCCAAAACCAGGACAGATGAGAACTTCCAGATGGCTGGTAGCACAGAGCTACCTAGACAATGTGGCAGCTAAGACATTATTCATTATAAAACGTGGTATACATTGCTCTGCCATCTGCCTGGAAAATCAGAACATAAATGGGGCTTCAGGGAGACAAAACCTGAAGTACACAGAACAGTCTCAAATATAAACTTATTTTTTATTACTGCTGAATTTTTTAAGCTGATGGTAGGAATATTCTCTGTAAGGTCTACAAAAGATGTTGACAATTACAACATATCTTTCAAATGGTGGCTCATCCAAGTATCTTGTGACTTCTTATAAAAACACAGGTTTGCTACAAAACAGTAAAAACTGCCCTGTTAGGCATACTGATTACAGAAAATATGAGCTTGTTAAAAAGTTAAAAAATATATTTTGTTTTAAACATTGAATTATACTTTTTTCTCCTCAAGTGGCTCATTTGTTTGATGAAAGATTTTAATTTATCTTCGTAATTTTACTGTTACCAGGTCTATTTCTGCAGAAGGCTCTGTGCTGCTAGGCCTAAGTACTGCAGTCAACATCAGCTTTTCAACAACAGACTTTCTTCTCTTTTCTTGTCTTTTCTTGACTTTTCTTGCTCATGAACTCATGATTTAGGTACTTTGCTAATGACCAGTGTAGGATTCAAAAAAATCATTTTCATATCATTCCAATAATTGCTTCCTTACCTGATTTTTTTAATGTGTTTTTTAATATAATAAAAAAGTGTTTAAATTTGGAAAGTCTACAGAGAACAAGAAGGTGGTTTCTTCTTCCCTTAACATTTCTCCCAGCATTTGACTGGTTTGTTTTCATTTTATTTTGAAACAAGTCTTGAGACTTTATATTAGTTTTCTGCACTTGAGTACCACCCAAAACTGTGTTTTGAATTCTCACAACATATGTAAAAGAATACTTAGGTCTACTTTCACTTCTTTTTTTCTTATTTTTATTTTGACAGACAGGGTTAAACTGTGCATATACATACAATTTCTTATCTTTTTCTTGTGGTAATTTTATTTTGAGCCCATATATGTGTTAAAAGGAATGTTGTAATAAAAGCTAAGCAATATTATCATTGTAATAATCATAGAATAGTTAGGGTTGGAAAGGACCTTAAGATCATCCAGCTCCAACTCCCCTGCCATGGGCAGTGACACCTCCCACTAACACCTGCCACCTAAGACTCTGTCCAACCTGGCGACATTAAGGACTGCAGAAGAGAACTAATACATTCTTTCAAGTATGCATACATACCATTTTTGCATTTGTGCTTATTTTCCCAGCTTTTTCCAGTGTGAGTGAAAATACATTTCCTTAACAAGTATGCATACTGAGCTTCAATGGCAGACACAATGGAGAAAATTACATAGCATTTGAAGATGCACAGCTGAAATTGTAACAATTTACAGTATTTCATAGATTGTATTTCCACTATTCTGTTGTTTGAAAACAAATAGATCATGGCAGAGATATACACCTAAAATGGTTTTACTGCTGCTGGAAACACAGTCAATACATACTTTTTATTTTTCTCTCCTTGCTTTCTTTCTTCCTTTTAATTTTTAAAGGACATTGTGCCCATAAAAGTTTCTGGATTGACAGACAGGAAGATTGAAATTCTCAATTTCTCCACAAAACGAGTACCATGCAGCTGAGGTAATAATCCTTCCATATACCTCAACCCTGACCAAGAGTGACCAGGCAGATGCTGGGGCTTCATTTCCATTCAATCCTTGGCCTTTGTGCTGACTTTTCCAATGAGGAGAGTGATTAGTGCCAGCTGAGGGGTGGCTTTTCTGAAGGAGATGCCTGCCTGCATGATCAGTATTGACATCAGACAGAAAATAAATCACATTTCCAGACCTCTAAAGAGACAAAGCAATAGGAAGAACTACAGTCAGCATAATCATAACAATAAATTTCTTTTTTGCACCTACTACCTGAAAGTGTGCTGATTGTCTGTGCAAAGACAACAAACTGAGCTAAATGTGCATCACAATAAATTGACTTTACCTGTGACATTTCTGTATGCTTAATCCAAAATCCTCTGAGAAATTTTTTCTGTGCTAATTGATGATCAGGACTTACCTCTACAACAAAGAAACAAGGGAAAGCAAAAGGAGGCTTGTTTTCTTCACGTCTTCTTTACTAAAAACTAAATTAAGTTCTTGTGATTGACTTATGTGAAAATGTTATGATTATCTTTCTGAATCATCCAAGACGTTTGGTCTGACTTGGGTACAGAATGCAAATTTCTGTCTTTTTCTTTAGAAAGAGCGTTAGTAAATATAAGTAACATCTGCGCAGTTCTGCATGAGTACTCAGCTGTGCTCAGCAGGTACCTTTGACCAGCAATGGACCACTTTCCTCTCTGGTGTCTCAGTTCTGGTGTGTCAATTGGGTCAATTCAGTAACTGCAAAGAAGTGAGTATTCTGTCTAGTTTGTGACACAACATGCCAAATATTAGAAGAGGACTGCTTACTAAGCATCATGTGAAGGTTTGTGAAGAGAAGGTTGGGATTACATGAAGTCCCTTGTGCAAAGAGCCTGAAACTGCAATAGCTCTATATCATGATGTTCTTGGGTGTGGGGCAGTCTTATGCAGGAGAGAGAACACAGAAGGATCAGGAATTACCAGCCTAGGTAATTCCTAGGTAATCAGGAATTACTTCTCTAGGGTCACAAGTATAACATTGCAGAATAGCAGCACTTCCAGTACCTCACAGTGGCTGAAGGGCTGGACAGTGCAAGTTGTGTCTTGATGAGGAACTATCTTTCAAAGTTTCAAAAAGGAGAACTATATGGCAGAGAAGAAGTGCAACCTCTAATATTTACAAGAAAAATGTGTCTATTTTAAGATTATTTGAGAGATGATTATACATTCATTTTATGTTATTCATGTTATTCATTACCATTCATTCAGTGAGATCTCCTTAAAAGGAAGAAAGAGAAAATGGTAAAAGCTCATAAATTGGGCTAGATAGTTTACAGAAAAATGTACATCCCTTTCGTCTTCATTGAAGCAATCCTACATCATGTCAGACTAAATGTGCATGTAGATGACTAATCGGTTTCAGACAGTGAACAGGAGCACATGCCCAGAGAAAGGGATAAATCAGGCGTGCAGGTCCCCAGGATATCTGACAGCAAATATGCAGCTTCTGTCCCAGGGCTATATAGAGTGATTTTGTACTTTTGTAGGCTTAGGTGAATTTTTTTTTCCAAATATTTGCTCTTCTGCTTTTTGAAGCTATATGAAGTATGACACCTACTTGTTTAAAAGGATGCCTCTAACTCATCTGACAGAAAAGATGATAAACAACCATTACTTATTTACCTTCTCTATGCTTACAGTTTTATAGACCTGTATCATACGAATCTTAGCATTTCTTTTCTATAAAGAAGGATCTTCACTTTTGCTGTTTCTTCTATGGAAACTTTTCATGTTGGATGTTTCTGTACTTTTCAGAACTGCTCTAAATCCCTTTTGAGGGAGATGCAACATCCTTCTACAGATGTGACTGTTGAGACTCAATCTGCAAACAGTTTTGAAGGACTGTGTACTGTCACTTTGTACAAAGAAGTAAAGATGACTTCAGATTTGTTTCCTTTTCTTTTCATAAGAATTCCTGGCACTTTTTTGCTTCTTGATTGTTACAGAGCGCTTAGCTGTCACTTTCACAGAGATGTCATTTATAACCTCATCACTGGGTAAGAACGGGCAGCTCATAACATTTCATGTTTCATGTAAAATTAGGATTTTTTTTTTCCCCTTTGTGCATCATTCTGCATTTATCTCTACCTAATTGCAATTGTCTTTTTACTACTCTGTCAATCAGTCACATTACATTAGTTGGCTTGTAAACGATTTATTGTTCTTTTGTTGATGGAAAAATTGTAGCTCATCCCTTGTAGTCTAGTTAAAAGGAAAAACAGAAAAACAACAGAAATAAGTGCCCAGTGTTGCAGAAGAGCATGCCATTATCTGAGCAAAGAAGTAGAAGACAATAAAGTTGACTCATCATTCTCTGAGGATTTGTGAATACTCTATGTGTGCATTTTCAGGCTGGCTGTGTTCATATAGTCCTAAAGAATGAGTGAAGTCTGCTGTCATAAGAAAGCCATAGAGCTTAATTAAAATCACTTACAGTTTAATTAAAATAACCACATACCACTGCGACTACCTTTATGAAGCAAGCTGTCCTTTTGCTTACATAAAAGATATCAAAGCTGGCACATCATGTTGCAAAAATACCCCTGATACTACCAGATAGACATGCTTGCTGACACCTTAGTGGACCCTGTACCCTCCCCTGTACTCAAACACAAAAAAAAACCCACCTTGTGATGTTTTTCAAGGGAGCAAGTGGACAGATATTTCATGAAGCTGCACAGCCAAAGCTAGAATAGAAATAAGACCTCACCCAAACACAGAAGAAAGGAGTCAGACAGTCCCTCAGTATAGGGAACCTGTGCCTAACATAAGACCCTAAGATGCATTTATTCTTCCAACTTTCCTTTCAGCTGCATGACTATAGGAGATTTAAAGAAATAAATGAAATATGAAGGAAATCAGAACCACTCTCACTCACTTAGCAGCATGCAGATATGGATCTAAGTAATCAGCCAGTGCAGCATTCTGCCCCTAACAAAAGCTCAAACCCCTAGCAAAATTAAAGCTCCTTTAAATGCAGTTATTAATAGCAACATTAACTGAAGTGACTTACTGCTGAGGCAAGCCAGCTGAACAACTTTGCAGCTCAGAAAATGACAGCCACTCAGTGCCTACAATTGCCTTAGGAAATGCACTGACAGAGTCCATGGAAATGTTCATTAACTCAGACATATGTTCATTAGGTCAGTTCAGTTTCACCAGACATTCTTGATTACTTTTTTCCCCATAGCAGCCTTAGAAAACCAGGGAAGGAAAGGGATACACCGGATGTAGGGCAAGATTCGCTGGCTTATTAAATCTGTGATAAAATATATCAAAACAATTAACAGGGGAGCCTGTTGATAGTGGGAAATGTTTCTTCTTTACAAGGCAATGTTGTGTTTTCCAAGGGGCTTATCCTCTGGTGCTCACCCTGACAAAGTGGCTGTGCTTTGAATCCCTACCTACTTCACACTACCAAAATGCTCTGTATTAGTTTCAGTGATCTGCAACTGCAGCCAAACTCTGAAGCAGCAAAATTTGTCAAATCATTCAAAGGTATTTAGAAGACCTGGTGCTTGAGAAGACCTTAAGGAGCTTTAGAGGGATCTCGAAAAGTGGCAAAATTTTGGAAAGATATGTTGGTTCAATTTAAAACTAGCCACAGTCTTCATGAACTAGATTAATATATTTTATGAGCTATAAGGTATCTTTAACTCAGTTTGTTCTAGACTATTTTCTGAACATTTTTGGTAGGCCTGGTTGCAATAGAGATAGTTGATTTGGGGTTTTGTTTGTTTCTTTGGTTGTTTGTTTTATCTTTAGGGGAAAAGAAAGAGTTGGCTTCAGGAAATAGCCTTAGTCCAAGGAGTATTTTTCACTGAAGCACAGTTATCCTCTCCTGAAACTCTGCTAATGACTAATACATTTTTAATTACATCTCTCTGAAACGTAGAAAATTCTCCCCTCCTACTCGCGCTGTTTCTTCTCCAGTATGAACCACCCCAACTGTCTCAGCCTGTCTTCATAGGAGAGGAGCTTTGTCCCTCTGATCATCTTCATGGCCCTCTTCTGCACCCACTTCAGCAGGTCGTGTCTTTCCTGAGGATTCCAGAGCTGGACTCAGTACTCCAGGTGGGGTCTCATAACAGGGGAGTAGATCGGAGAATCACCTCCCTGGATATACTGGCCATGCTTCTTGTGATACAGCCCAAGATACAGTTGGCTTTCTGGGCTGCAAGTGCATTATGCTAGTTTATGTCCAGCTTTTAATCCACCAGTACTCCCAGATTTTTCTTGGCAGGGCTGCTCTCAATCTCTTCAGTCCCCAGTCTGTATTGATACTGGGGATTGCCTCAACCCTGGTGCACAACCTTGCATTTGGCCTTGCTGTGCCTCACGAAATTCTCAAGTTTGTCCAGATCCCTCTTGATGGTATCCCATCGCTCAGGCATGTCAACTACACCATTCAGCTTGATATTATCTGAAAATTTGCTGAGGGCACCTTTGGTATCACTGTCTGTGTCATTGCTGAAGATATTAAACAGGACTTGTCCCCGTACAAGGTTGGAAGTGACCTTAAACATCATCTTGTTCTAAACCCCCTGCCACGGTCAGGGACGTCTTCCACTAGATGAGATTATTTAAATAAATGAATGATACTCCATTATGAATGGAGGTTAAATCTTTCCTGTAAGCGTTTATTGGTGGCTGTCCAAATTTTTATTTTGTTTTTAAACTCCATAAATATCTCTTTGAAAACTTGGCAGTGGTTTAGATTCTTTTCAAGACATACTTTTGGGAGTTGAGATTTTTGATAATTTTTCTACTTTTTCTGCTTGTTTTTCTTTGATTTTTGTTTGTTTTCTGAGAGGAAATGAAGGTTGAAGTAGCATTTAAAACTACATTTCCAGTGAAAATATAACATTCTCATATGAATTTCATTTTGCATTTTATGAAAACGAGATGTTTGCTATTAGATCAAATTTAAGTTTGTCTTTACTTGCTTTTACTGCACTTTCTTAATAGTCTCATATATAGAAAGAAAGATTTTTTTTTTTTTCTGTTCTCTCTATTTTTGTGCATTTGACACGTTTCTCTTCAGCCATGTCCTTTCTTACCTGTTTTCTCTTTTCTCACTTACTGGTGTCTCTTCTTGTGCTTACTTTCCATGTTTCTAGTATTTCCTTCTACCTATTTCTAAGGTTATGCTAGTACTTGAGGTACAGAAATATCCCATTTAATAAAGACAGAATTATCCACTTACAACCATTTTCCATGTCTGTAATGTCTCAGCTATTTATTCCTTACACCCCTCTGTTTTCCTGCCTCTCTTCTTCTTTCCTTCACCACAAAACAGATACATCTTTGTGTACATCTGTAGTTTTCTTCCCTGCCTCTCATTTTATCTTTTGATATTACTTCTATTCAGAAGCAAATAATACCAAAATTGGAACTATTATGCCTTGATTTCAATAACATTTTTCAACAAGAAATTTAGAAGAAAATAGCTCTTCCTTGCTTTTTAAGGATTGAACAAAATTGTATGAAAATGTCTCATAACAAAAAAAATCAAGTAAAAAAGACAGAGAAAAACAGAGAAAGAGTCTCATAGGATTCTACAGAAATAAAGAAACTAAAAGAAAAAAAAAACAACAAACACCACATGAACCGAAAGATTAAATGCCCTTCTGTGCCTATTCCACACTCTACCTGATTGCTCCTAAAGCTACTCAAAGTTGTGAGTCAGTGGAGCAATAGCCCTAGGAGAAAAAAAAAACAAAACAACACTCTTTTTTTTTTTTTTTTGGCATTTTTCTAGCCTAATATCCAATCTTTGCCCATAACTCCATCTTTTGTTTTCTTATTCCACTGGCTTGGAATGGAGAGTTTGTTTTCTTTCTCTCTCCATTTTTTTTTTTCTATATATTACTTAAGACTGTGATGCTTGATTTCACCAAAGACTTCTGCAGAGTGGGGCACAAGAACACCAGAAATGAGAGAATGATATACTCTCTACCCTACAAGGCTGTCTCTGACAGTGGCAATAACAGAGGGTGCAAGCTTTGTCCCTTTCTGTTTTCCATTGACCCTTGAGCTCCACAGCATCTTTGATCATTTGACTAGGTACATTGCAAGGACTATCCTCTTCTAGTTCTTTTACTATCTATTTATGGAACTATTGTCCATTATTTGTCTCATCCCTTCTCTATCCCGCTGTTACTGACTGCTGTGTGACCCCTGTGCCAAGAATTTCCAGAAGTTACCTTACCTCTATGTTAAAAAGTTCTGTATTTGTTTCAGTTTGAATGTCTGCTAGATGTACTGTTTTACTTTAATTGCAGTATTGAAAATTTTGATGAAGGTCAGTTCTGCATAAACCTTATTCACCATATTCCTGATTTTGGAAATCCTCATTAGAATCATAGAATCACAGAATAGTTAGGGTTGGAAAGGACCGTAAGATCATCTAGTTTCAACACCCCTGCCATGAGCAGGGACACCTCACACTAAACCATATCACCCAAGGCTCTGTCCAGCCTGGCCTTGAACACCACCAGGGATGGAGCATTCACAACTTCCCTGGGCAATCCATTCCAGTGCCTCACCACCTTTACAGTAAAGAACTTCCTCCTTATATCCAATCTAAACTTCCCCTGTTTAAGTTTTAACCCATTATCCCTTGTCCTATCACTACAGTCCCTAATGAAGAGTCCCTCCCCAGAATCCTTATAGACCCCCTTCAGATACTGGAAGGCTGCTATGAGGTCTCCACGCAGCCTTCTCTTCTCCAGGCTCAACAGCCCCAACTTTCTCAGTCTGTCTTCATACAGGAGTTGCTCCAGTCCCCTGATCATCCTCGTGCCCCTCCTCTGGACTTGTTCCAACAGTTACATGTCCTTCTTATTAGGTACCCCTGCAGTCTTCTTCTCAGGTGGAAGATATCCAAATGCTCCTTTTATTTTCTCCTGGTAAAAGAGCTTTTCTCACATTCTTCATCATTCTAGTTGCTCTTCTCTGCATTTTCTTTAGCTCTACTCTATCTCTCCTGATTTGCCAAGAACAAAATTATACACAGTGCCTGTAGCTTGTAAAGTTTCATACAATGGTAAAAGGACATTTTCTGTCTTGTTTTCAGCAGTACCATGCAGATAATTAGCAAAAACATATGAAAAATGCATGTTGCTTTCAACAACTGGTGCTTTCAGGCTGAAGATGTCAGTCCAAACATATGAATAATACTGATGGAGTCCTTAGTCCCCTGAACCAAAAGGGGACAGTAGCAATTCCCTTAGCAGAGCTGCAGAGGAGAATTTAAAATTGCAGGGCAGACTGAGTTGAAATCACAGAATGCTTAGACATATTCTAAGAGCTAGATATCTGAGAAAAAGTAACAACAAAGACACGGTATGAAGTAGAGATCTGTGAGTGCTGAGGGCCATGTACTTCCTGTGTGAACAGTGAAACCACACTGTTAGCTGTGTTTAGGAATGGCTAGCCATCCTGTAGTCTCATTCCACATAGACTGCTTAACAGATATTTTTTTTCAGCAAGCCTTATCAGCTCTAAGGTTAATTAAAAGAAAAAAAAATTTAAATCTTATTCTTAAGTGAACTTGAACTTGCAGAGACTCAATGATGGCAAAAATACCTAAATCATAGGTGGTGCATAAATTTCAGTTTCCTGCTACTTTGTCATTCACTGTCACATGGAAACACAACCACAAAGGTGCAAAACTTTGTCAGTTTCAAACACTATGGGAAATCAATTAAAATAGTTTTGTTTCCCCCCAGAAGAACATTTTGTTTGCTTTCAAGGCTAAGATAATTAAATGATTTCTGGTTGACATACTGCTGCTCCCTTCGAGTCTTCACCATCTTCAGGTGGCAGTTCATATCTATAGTTTCAAGAATGATGCTATTTTTTTCTGTTTCTGGGAAGAAAAACAATAATCCCAGAAAAACTTGAGTCTTACGAAGATGAACAAAGATGCCCTTTGAGTGCCTTGTATTTTTATTGCTTTTGAGTTAACAATTGAAAATTCGAGAAATTCGTCTTTTTTAAAAAACAGCAGTTTCCAAAGTAATCAGGACCTTTTAAAAATATTAAATTTAAAAATCTTAAGTATCTGAACTTCATTTTGTTAGCACATTACATACTTTGAGTTTTTCTGTTTGGAAGATGTGATATCAAGATTAAGGATATTCAAGTTGTGTCCTAATTCAGCTTATTTTGAAGATATATTTTGAAGGAAAAGAAACAGCATTTACATAGATGTTTCCCTGTTTCAAAGACAGAATTGTTTACTGTTTCCTATTATCTAGATAGTTTGTCTGGAATTCCCTCTGCTCTTAAAGAAATGAAAAAGAGCCTCATATTTGTATAAACAAGATTTTTGGAAAAAGCTAGGCATTATACAGATGTTAGGGCAATCTATCTTTGAGAATTGTTTAGTTGGTACGCAGATACTTAGGATGGTTCAGAGATTTACAATGGCAGATGGTAAACCTCATAAAAATTGCATGTGTGGTGTTTACATTTACTTTCCTTTCAAATTGTCTTTGCTCTCTAAAGGAGTGGCGGGGGGTGAAGGGAGAGGGCTTTTCCTTGTAAATTGTTTTCCCATACAAATTTGGGGCAAGTTCTTTGGTCAGAATTTGCCAAGCAGAGTTCCTTTGGCCAGATCCTTAAACCAAGGGGAAGCCAAGTGTCTTAGCAGCAGCAGTGAGCATGAGATGCTCTGTGAATCTTGCTGTTCCAGATGGCTTTGCGGGACACATTCCTCTGAGAGGTGACAATATTTTGCTTGCTTGCTTTCTCAGCAGTTTTCTGTACTGCATAATCAAATTCCACATAATGAAAATTCTGTATATTTTCTATTTTCTTAGTAAGAGGTATAAGTGTTTTGTAAAGTTTCCATTCAGTAGATAATATCTGGAACACTAATGAAATACTCCTTGAGAACTGAATATAAAGGTAAGCAGGAAATAATTAAGGACCTATTTCAAGACATACTTGGTAAAATACAGGTGGGATGCTTATACCTGGGGATGTGTATGTATTGGTTAGGAGAGAGAGATAAGTCCTATAATTATACTATAAGTTTTCTACAAGTTTTTAAAAAAGTAGCTAGGCAATCTGTTTATCTAATGAGCATAGAAACAGAGTGCTCATGTACTTTCACACTGAAGAATGGGGAACCTGAAAGGACTTTACTTTTGCCATAACCAAGATACTTTTACAGTGATTTAATCTTTGTTAACCTGGAAAGTTTTCTAACACTCTAATGAATCATGACTGAGATAATCTTGGATACATTAAGCCAGCCTGTGGGTTGACAAATATGAATTCTTTATATGTTTTGTTTCTGCAAGTGAGAAGTAAATAGTGAATTTACTACTCATATTTCCTCTATCAATTTTGAACAGTATTGTAAATTAATACACAAATAGAGGAAGAATGAAAAGTCAGTCCAATCTAAATTGAGATAGAAAAGTATTTAATGTAAATACCTATTTACACATGCCACCTTCAGGTAATAGATGGAACACCAAAAGCTGTAGCATTTATGTACATGTATTTTACAGAAGTAAGTAGGTATTAGTTGCTTCATTGGGACTTGCTGTTTGTCTGGGAATATCAAGACATTCGGTCTCAGCACAGAATTAAAGTGTAAGCACACTCATATTACCTGAGCTCAATAGACATGGTTGTCTGGGATATTTTTTCTCAGGGAACCTTCCTGTTGCATTAGCTCTTCTGGTTCATTGCTATGTTACAAGTTAAGCACTGAGTTACAACTGCTCAGGTTGCTAATTCTTCTATTTCTAGCTTTGACTGGAACCTCTTGTTTGCTGAGAATAGCACAAAGAATTATATGCTTAGAACATTTCTGCTGAGGATCCAGGAGACCTTCATATTGTCGTGCTTTAAACTCAGTCAGCCATAAATCACGCAGTCTCCCTCTCACTCCCCCCTCCCCTTTTCTGCCCTCCCCCTGCTCCCAGAGAGATGGGAAGGAGAATCAAAAGAATGGGTTGAGATAAGAGCAGTCCAGTAACTAAGGTATAACACAAACCAGTACGGCTACCACCAATGGTAATAATGACAAAAGAAATAACAAGGGAAGAGAATACAACACCTCACCACCTGCTGACTGATAACTTGCCCCCTCCCCTGCCTGACCAAGCACTGACAGATGCCTCCTCCAACCCTGCAGTCTCCCAGCCCTTCTGGCTAACTCTCAGTTACATCCTAGGCATGATGTGCTATGGTATGGAATACCTCTTTGGTCAGTTTGGGTCAGGTGTCCTGTCTCTGCTTCCTCCCGGCTTCCCCTCCTCCCTGGCAGAGCATGAGGCTCAGAAAGTCCTTGGCCAGACCAAACATTTGAGCACTAACTAAAAACATTGGTGCTATCAGCACCGTTCCCAGGCTGAAAGTCAAAAACACAGCACTGCACCAGCTACCAAGAACGATTAAAAATGACTGCTACTGCTGAACCCAGGACACATACACACCATGATTTTAATTATATATATTTTTAATGACAAGATGTTTTGAAATGAATGAACCTGAAGTGATAGAATAGAGGTTTCATTTTTATAGGAGCTTGTTCTGGCTGATACATTGGTTCTGATCCTTGGTTACTCAAGTGAAAAGAGCACAAACAGCTGTTTTAGAACTACTGGAGATTTCTCTTTAAGGGTTACTTGTAGGCTACATTCAACTCTTTATAATTTTCCTTGGACACTGCTGCAGCATGTTGCATGGTAGTTTCTGACATAGGTCATAAGAAACTGTTCTGCTTAGCAAATGTTTGACTTTAAATTGCAATGAGAACTAACAGTGCCTCAGAGCATACCCTAGTCTTGGGAATAGAAAGACAGAAGTTCTCCATGCTACCTCAAAAGCTGCCACTGCTTCAAGCATTCTTGAAGTATTGTCCAGCTGCTTGTTGCTTTCATTTGTTAATTTTGTCAGAGTTTCCAGTATGGAGATAGTACAAAGAGAAAAGTTACTCAGTCTTGTAGATATTTGTGGAAAATATTACCTTCTGTTTCAATAGGAAAACCTGACTTTGACTGGACATTGATGGTAAGAAATACATCAATGTGAAATCAGTCCAATAGAAACCAGAGGGGTTGAGCAGTTAAATCACATGTTCAATCCCAAAAGCAGGGAGCAGAATTGAGGATAAAAGTTAAAGTTAGGATTTGGAGAAGCATTTTTGAGGCTGAACGCTTGAATTTCAGACTGTATGAATTTCCATTTTATGGATACTTTAACAGAAGCACTTGGTTCAATAAAGAGCAATCCTCTGGATATCAGTATTAATACTAAAATATTCCATTATGGTCAGTACATTTATAATGAATACATGAATTATTAATGCTTGTATTTCTTCTGTAGTTTCTTTACAGCAGCAGTTGAGTATTGCCAAGCTAATGCAATCCTAGGATATATCAAACATGTTTTTCAATGGAAATAGGGAAGTATTTAAGGGCATTGTACAGCAGTGTACAATGTACATCTGGTACTCCAGAAAGATAAATTTATAAAGGAAGCAATGCAGAAAAAGGTTTCTAGGATCATCATGGCAATAAAGAATTAATCTTACTGACAGAGACTAAAAGTATTTGATTGAATTCATCCAGCTGAAAGCTCCCTATAAATACCTCAAGGGAGCGAAAATCAGAGAAAAAGAGCTACATAAAATAAAGACTGTGCTGGAACAAGAATACTTTAAACTGATCATGAATACATTTACAAGATGGTTTCTAAATATCCAGTAAAAAAAAAATCTTGAATTATTTTCTAAACAACATAGAGAGGGCAAAAAAATAACCCACTTTTGAGGTGGTTTTGGAGGAACTTTTATTAAGAGAATTATATTAAATAATTATTTGCTGAGGAAGACACTTTCTGGTTCAGGCCTTCCCTTCGAGGCCAGTTTTTGCAAAGACCTTGTATACAGTGAAAATAATGTCTTCTCTTTTTTTTTTTTTTGTTTTTTCCTTTCTGTGGGAAAAAAAAAAGTCAAAGAAAAAGAAAAAAGAAATTCTACCTGCTCTTGCACATAGGAATCCAGTGACTTGTACAACTGTGCATCTCACCAGAATGAGTGCCATTTGCAGAGGAAACAGGCATGTATTTCTAGAATGGCTGAAGGAACTCAACAGTGGACCCTGGGGATAAGGAAATTTCTGGACCAGAAAGAAATTTCTGTAACGGCTGAGCTGAAATAAGGGAGAACCTTTCTGACAGCAGCATTGCAGCTGGGTCTTCCTACAGCTGTCCTCTATCACTTTATTACAAATTTGCTTCTCAATTTAATAGGCCTAAATGAGCAATTAGATAATATAATGCATTTTAATTAACCTTAGCCACTTTTTATCTTTTGTTCTGGGTTCAACAGTAGCAGTCATATTTCTCCTTATTAGCTGGTGCAGTGCAGTGTTTTGACTTTCAGGCTGGGAACACTGATAACACCAATGTTTTTAGTTGTTGTTGCTACGTAATGTTTACTCTGACCAAGGACTTTCTGAGTCTCATGCTCTGCCAGGGAGGAGGGGAAGCTGGAAGGAAGCAAAGACGGGACACCTGACCCAAACTAGCCAAAGAGGTATTCCATACCACAGCACGTCATGCCCAGTATATAAACTGGGGGCATTTACCCAGAAGGGTTAGGTTGCTGCTCAGTTTGGGCTGCGTATCAGCTGTCAGGTGGTGAGTGGTTGTAATTTCTTTCCTTATTATTTCCCTTATCATCATTATTATTATTGATATTAGAAGTAGTGATTTGTGTTATACTTTAGTTACTAACTGTTCTTATCTCAACCTGTGGGAGTTACATTCTTTTGATTCTCCTCCCCATTCCTCTGGGAGTTGGGGGAGGAAGAGGGGGAAAGTGGCTGTGTAGCTCTGAGTTACCGGTTGGGCTTAAACCATGACAGTTCTTTGTATTTCCTTACCTTTTTCCTTACCCGAAAGCCAATCTTGTCTTTTGAAATCCCACTTAAACTCCTTTTCCTTGCAAAACATCAGGAATGAAAGGGATTGTTTAACCTGGCCACCAGCTGGCATATTCCTGTCTCTGACATTAATTTTTTCTTCAGTACATTCCCAACCTGATCCACATCAGCATATTCTTCATTTGCTTCTGGTGTTTGGTCAGGGCACTCTCATTTCCATATGAATAAACTGCTTCATTAAGTCTTTGTATTTTTCTTTGCTAAGAGATTTAATTGCTGTGTATGTGTCAGTAATACTTTACAGATGTTTATAGTGATTGTTTCTGTTTTAATTGATTCATTTAAGGGCTGCCAGGGAAATGTCACATGAATGTTGGTTATCAACATGAAATTGTTGAAAAGTTGGACTATTTTTTTGTCCTATGAAAAATATTCCAATAAGTGAACTTGGGTGTTGCCTGGAAGTAAAATGAAGAAACAGACATTATTGAGATATACTGTATCCAGGAGTGTGTCTGACACTTCACTCCCAATGGAGAATGCCTGTGACTGAGACTGATAAAAGTACAGGAAAACTTTGCATCATGCAGATCTTTCCATTTGGATAGCTGTAGAAAGAACAGAAACAATAAAAGTTTGGGTGACATGGTTTAGTGTCTTGTGTTGCTGCCCACGTCAGGAGGGTTGCAGCTAGATGATCCTAAGGTCCTTTCCAGCCGTAACTATTCTATGATTCTATAAATACCTGTGCTTTCATATTCTGCATCATATGGTAGTGTTCTTGAAAGAATTAAACAAGTGCAAGTGTTTTACACACACTCTACTGGGCAAAATTCTCTAGTTGGGGGGAGCAGGAGCTTCACAGAGGGTTCTACATCAGGAATACAGAGAATGGAAAAAGAATGGAGATTAAAGCACATGTAAAGAAGTGACAGAATATGAAAGAGGGAAATGAAATGCTGGAAGGATTAATTAAATGAATGCCTGCTTTCTAGCTGCTAGAAAGGAGTGTTTCTCTTTCCACTTTGAGGCTGATAATTGATTATTAAAAGTGGCATAATATTTTCCATTTATATTTCATCTGCCCGTAGTTTTCATGTAAAGAAATAATTTCTTCTCAGAGCCAAAAAGGTTACAAGTAATTACTTTAGTAGTAATTGAATTATGTTTTAGGATCGGTATCATTTAAGAATTATATTCAAAAATGCGCTACTGATGATATGTAAGGTTTCAATTGTACTTGAAATGATAAATGCTTCAATTATATGTCAACTGAAATCAGTTCTAAATGTATTTACGACTATACATGCTCCTGGGTATGCTCTCTTTAAAGCCACAGAGTCTTGCAATACATTGAGTATGGCTTTAGCATCCGTACTACAGACTAACATTACTATTGTGAAGCAAAATTACGTTTATGCTATACAATAGTCATCTTTCACGTGCATGGCACAGCACACTTGCACCGAACTTCTATGCGACCTGGGGAATTACAGACCAGTCAGTCTCACCTCTGTGCCTGGCAAAATCTTGGAGCAGATTCTCCTGGAAGGCATGCTCAGGCACATGAAAATCAACAAGGTGCTTGGTGACTGCCAGCATGGCTCCACCAAGGGGAAATCCTGCCTGACCAATTTGGTGGCCTTCTATGATGGGGCTACAGAACTGATGGACAGGGGTAGAAGAGTTGATGTCATCTACCTGGACTTGTGTAAAGCGTTCAACACTGTCCCGCATGACATCTCTGTCTCTAAATTGTAGAGAAATCAGTTTGATGGATGGACCACTCGGTGAATAAAGAACTGGCTGGATGGCCTCGTGCAAAGAGTTGTGGTCAATGGCTCAATGTCTGGCTGGAGACCAGTAATGAGTGGTGTCCCTTAAGGATCAGTGTTTGGACTGGTCTTGTTCAACATCTTCGTCTCTGGCATGGAGAGTGGGATTAAGTGCGCCCTCAACAAGTTTGCTGATGACACCAAGCTGTGTGGTTCGGTTGATATGCTGGAGGGAAGGAATGCCATCCAGAGGGACCTTGACACACTTGTGAGGTGGGCTGATGCCAACCTCATGAAGTTTAACCATGCCAAGTGCAAGGTCCTACACCTGGGTCGGAGCAATCCCAGGCACAGCTACAGGTTGGGCAGAGAAGAGATTCAGAGCAGCCCTGTGGAGAAGGACTTGGGGGTGTTGGTTTATGAGAAAATGAAAATGAGGCAGCAGTGTGCGCTTGCAACCCTGAAAGCCAACCATATTGTGGGCTGCATCAAAAGGAACGTAACCAGCAGGTCGAAGGAGGTGATCCTGCCCCTCTACTCTGCTCTTGTGAGACCTCACTTGGAGTATTGTGTACAGTTCTGGCGTCCTCAACATAAAAAGGACATGGAACTGTGTTGCAGAATGGATCCAAGAGCAAGGCCATGGATCCTTAGAGGCCTTATGCGAGCAAAGTGTAGGCCTCACATGTAACCAGAAACCAGATGTGGGAGGAGAATGTAAATGAAACCGTTTAGAACTAACCAATGCTGTTGTGACTAGTAGGCATAATTAACACTACGAGGATTTAAGCGATGTGCGACACGAATAAAGTAGAAGCTTGCTTATCACTCATATTGGGTTGGCGTGTCTTGCTTCTCCTTGCTGCTGGCAGAACTGTTGGAACAAGTCCAGAGGAGGGCCACGAGGATGATGATCAGGGGACTGGAGCACCTCCCATATAAAGATAGGCTGAGAAATTTGGGGCTCTTCAGGCTGGAGAAGAGAAGGCTGCATGGAGACCTCATAGCAGCCTTCCAGTATCTGAAGGGGGGCTATAGGGATGCTGGAGAGGGACTCTTCATTAGGAACTGTAGTGATAGGACAAGGGGTAATGGGTTAAAACTTAAACAGGGGAAGTTTTGATTGGCTATAAGGAAGAAATTCTTTCCTGTTAGGGTGGTGAAGCACTGGAATGGATTGCCCAGGGAAGTTGTGAATGCTCCGTCCCTGGCAGTGCTCAAGACCAGGTTGGACGAGGCCTTGGGTGAGATGGTTTAGTGTGAGGTGTCCCTGCCCATGGCAGGGGTGTTGGAACTAGATGATCTTAAGGTCCTTTCCAACCCTAACTATTCTATGATTCTGTGATTCTATGTATAATACTGTTATAGATATCTGACACAAAAATTTGGCACTAAATATTTTGACTCAAATGATTACTTCATCTCATATCTAGATATCCTACTGAAATGAAAAGAAGGTCTGTCCAGAACTGTAGTCCAGAAAAATAGGTCAAAAAAAGATCAGGGCTCATCTACAGTCCAGGGCTCATGAGCACAATTCATATTCTACTATATACAACAAAAATAATGGGGAACATTTTTTGTGAAATGGATTGAAGACCATGGAGTTAAGTGTAGTTCTGCTGATGTGAGTTGAATTTTGTGGCAAAAAAATGTTTCAAATCTTATCATCAGTAAAAGTAAGATGTCAAAAAAAAAAGGGAACAAAGTAGTAAATCTGGCAAAGCGTGTCCAAATTGCTTAATGTCTACTTTGAAATGCATTATTCATGCATCAAATACAAATTTAAAGGTTCAAAAATTACAAGAAATTTGGCTCAGTAACTGTGCATGTAAATATTTTGAGCAAGGTTTTTATTCTTTTTATTCCACACTAAAAATCCCAGGTATTAAAACCTAAATGTTTTCTGGATCTAATCTAATTCCATTGTTCATATTTAGTATAAAAATAATATGAGATAAATTACCAAATTTATTCTGTATGCAGCCTTGACTGTGATGTTAGAAGTTCATTCGTGTACAGTAGCACAGTTTTAAAATCCAGTCTGTATCTAAAAGAATGGGCATTATTTTTATTATTCACAGCGGGTTTTTTTTGTATTTTCTAGGTGATTATATCATTAAATTATCAGGTTTTAATAAATGTCTTGGTTTGAAAATTTGCAGGTGCCATTTAATTTTAATGGAGGTGCCTCTCATTCCTTCAAAGTCAATGGAACTTGATGAGAACAATGATGTGCCTCCTGTGTTTTGTCTTTTTTCCCAGATATTTCATATGTAAATTCGGGGGAAGGGAGGAGAGGGGAAAGAGGGACTGAGCTAGGAAGAGCACCCTTTCTGTGGGAATTTTGGTGAAATAAGGTTAGGGTAGTTTTTATTTTTCTTTCTGAGAGGAAAAAAAAAGAAGGTAAATATTGCCCTCTCTGAATGATGTGATTACTGTAACCCAGTAAACAGGTCCTTATTATACCCTTAACATAATTTTTCAGAGTACTGATTGATAGCTTTCTGTTTCTCATCTTGGCTTTATTTTCTCTTTCTAATTGCAATTTATAAAGATAGATTATTGCAAAGGGTTGTTTTGTTTTTTTTTTTTTTGGGTCAGGTGAATAACATATTAGGCCCAATGTCTAGCGTGGCTGTAATGATGCTGGGTGTCTGTGTAGGTACTGCTGGATCACAATGTGACAGAAGGGTGAAGAAAAAAACAAAGAAAAATTTAAAAGGAGATCTGTTTTAAAACCAACATTTATTATGACTATAAAGAATTGAAGGTAAGTGCTAGCCTTGTCCTGACAAAAGGAATAGTGTAATGATTATTTATTTACATTCAACATTCACACTCCTGCAATAACAATTTCAGACAACACCAAAACAAGCCGTGACATGATGGGGGACTGTGCTTGAGAGTATCTTGCATCCTTCTTAGTACTGAAGTGTTCTGGTAATTGTGAGGTCATCATTGCAGGCATATAACAAAGTAAGTCTTGTAAAGAGGAGGAAATATGCTTCTAAAATGTATAAAGTATGCACAGAGTAGATTAAAAATCTTTTCGTCAGGCTTCACCTCACTGGCTGCACTGTGTCAAAATGCACTTTGCTCTCCTATTTCTAGGTTTTAAACTATATTTGCCTTCCAGTTTTCTGAGTAACCTTTCTGAAGAAAATATTTGAGATGTGGCTAAAATAGACTTTATAAATGAGTTAAATCTTACTCCTCAGGCTGAGAGAGTAATAATTTTTTTTCACTCCGTTGCCAAAGTAAAATGCTAAGGAGTAATTAGTTTCACTGAAATTCTGCTTACAGTTTTGGGGGTTCCTTCCTCTTGAAAACTTCTTTCTAATCTTCATGTAGCACTTTACTCAATGTCAAGCTATATTTAAAACATCTGCAGAAGAAGGGAAGAAAATGGATTACTGAATTTCTGAGGCTTTTTTTTTTTTTTAACTGGTCCTCAGTCTGGGACCCAGATTCAATTCCCTGTTCTGCCTGGAGCAATTTACACTCGTGTTTCCCACTTTCCAAAGACTGCCCTCACTATGAGTATACTCAGCCTTTTTTTGGGTGGGATCTGTCAAACTCTTGTTATATCTAATTCAACCTTCACATGAAAAGAGTATTTTTTTATTAATGCAGGGGGCTTTACCACCTGCATTAAGCAAGTTGAGACATCACTACAATGAAAGACAAGTCTTATTTCCTCATCCCCTCTCTTATTCTATGCTCCCATCAACCTTTTTGTATTTGAACTAGATAAAATGTGGTGAGGGGATGTCAATCCAGTTTCCTAGACCAAAAGACTTGTTTCGTACAGCAGTAAGTTATCACCAAGGCAGTGGGGATTACCTCTCTGTTGCAGTATTAATAGCTATTTCCATGTCAAGAACTATTTAAGTATTATGTTCTTAGAGAATAAGATTGTGAGAAGCTCCTTGGTATACTAGTTTAAATCATGCATTTTGGATATGCAATACCAATTAATGTTTACATATTTTTTTACAAAATACAGATTAGATTAGGCAATACAAAAAGAGAGGATTAGGTCCAGGTTGATAAAACCTAAATAGAGACCAAGTCTTGGGTGACGTGGTTTAGTGTGTGGTGGCCCTGCCTATGGCAGGGAGATTGGAACTAGGTGATCCTGAGGTCCTTTCCAATCCTAACTATTCTATAATTCTATGATTTATATCTACTGAAAGTTTCAGTGAATACTTAACATGGGATGCCACCATAATGAATCAAATCTCCGCATCTCATGCACAAGTTAGGAATTGTGCACAGTTTTGTGAAGAGTGAAATTCATGATTTTGTTTGTTTGGTTTTTTTGTTTGTTTTCCTTAAGACTGAATTAATTTTCAGTCAAGTCCATTAGATGAGTCATGACAAACATTAGAGTTCAGTCAAAGCTGATATTTTGTAAAGTTCAGATGGTGTGGTTTTGACTCCTTTTATTTTTTGGTATGGAAAATGTCTTCCAAGGAACCTGCCTTTATCTAAATACAAACATGAATATAAGTAATGCACTCAGACCTTAAATTTTGAGAAAATTTAGGGGGGAACAATCACTACTCACCAATTTTCAATACATATTTTTACAGAGTTTTTCCATATAATTTAATAGTTTGAACTCTTTTTTTTTTTTCCTGTCAGAAGAAAGGAATATAATTAAGATGTCAATACCTGAGAAATACTTGTTTTTTAAATCAGACTTGAACTACTCTAAAGTAACCATAAAAAATATTAAAATAAAATCCTTAAAATGCCTTGTTAGAAGCATTCCAAAGCCCTCTTTTTTTAACATTTTCTTGATTGTTCCAATTAATGACTTATCATGTTGCATTGGCAGACTGAATTTTTGCATATTTTCTGAGATGCAGTTTGGATTCGGGATTTCAAATTAAAAAGAATTAAAAAAAAAAAGGAATAGAGTATTATTTGATCTAAAAGTATTTACTATCAAAATAGAAAAGTAAAAATTCTACTTAGGATAGCAAAATATAATTCACATAATTTTACAAGTCTGCAGTTCTTGTTTTCCTGTGATATATTCCTATTTACAGAATTATTTATTTAAAATAATTTAATTAAAAACCTCAAAACCAACAATGCTTCCTAACTCAGAAAATTAAGAACTATCTTATTTTTGTTATCTCTTGTGTAGCATGGCAATACTCTTCAAATTATACATATATTTACTTAGGCTTGTTGAGCAGATATATGATTATTTGTATGGTTAAGTAAGTGCTTTGTTGAACATGGGGCCATATCTTGCTAAATTCATACGCCTAAGTGAGTGGTCACGTATGTGAGTAAGTAGCTTGGTAGTGTGTTAATCTATGAATGTAGTATGACAATATATAAAAATTTTCCTTTAAATTGTCAGCTCTAGTGAATCATAATGTGAGTAGCTGCCCAGTTGCTTAAAGTCCTGTTTCACATATGGAATATAGTTCAAAAATATCTTCTCTGGCTATTAAATAGTGACAATATAAGTAGATGAGAAAATGGATTTTTTCTCAGGAAAAGCAGGAAATTATACTGAGCTACAGCAGCAACAGCAACAAGAATGAAATCGTACATCAGCTCACTCAATCAAAGTTAATTTTATGATACTGAAGAGGAAATCAACAATAAAAACCATTTCAAATAAGATATAGGAAGTGACTTTCACTTGTTGCCCATTTCTTCAGGAAAGCACCAGCAGGTGTTTTTTCCAGCTTGCCTGCAAGGCAGATGAAAGGCTCCTCAGATTAATTACTGCTTGGTTGTGACAGGCTTGGGAGATGATTTCTGTCCCAGAGCCAGCTTCTTTTTTTCTTTTTCTTCTCTCTTTTTTTTTTTGTTTTTGTTTCTTTTTATTTTTTTAATAATGGTGGTTTTCCTTCAGTTCTTTCTGATCTGACTCACCACTGTGGAATGAAAAGAAATAAGCTTTCTGTGCACTCCCCAGACTGCCACAAATGTTATACTGATGGTAGCCTACGATTAAATATAGATTTTTTTTTTTCTTAAGCATTTTTATCACTGTTTGTTGTAGACCCTCTTCTCTGTGGAGAAAGCCCGAGATCTTTCCCAAAGTACCTTTACGTGCAGTGAAATATTGGTATTTGAATTAGAGCCTAATCAGGAGCAGCAGAGAAAATGACGTGTTTCAGCTCTGTCTTTTTTGTAGCCAATTACTCCAGGCTCCTAGTGTTCATGTCTTCCATGTACTTTCTTTAATTAGCACTTTATTAGTTTGGCTTTAGAGAGCTAGTTCTGGAGAAAACTTTCCTGAAGCTGCCAAATGGTCACAAGCAGGAGGTGATTAAATTTTAGTCTTAAGCAATAGGCATCTGCATGCATTCTTTGAATCTCAATGTGCTTTAAAAGATGTGTTCCCAATAATTTATGCCCAGAGGGATGTTATGCTGTCATTAAATGCATCTGAAAAACTCGCACATTATTACCACTGCCTATATGCTATTCATTTAGATCTATTTTAATAATAGGATTCTTGACTCCTCCCCATTAAGCTCAAGTTGATTTATGTTAATGGCAAAAGAAATATGAAATGCAGGGCCTAATTTTTGGTAGATTGAACAGGGGAAAAAAAAAGCAGCAATTTCTGTTCAGTACAATCCTTTTTTTATTGCTTCCATTATGGGTAGGTCTCTTGTCTTTGGTTTATAGCTATTAACCCCTGATATTGTCTTCAGAGATGATTATTAAAGAGGACTGCACTAGTCAAAACAGCAGAAGATTGAATAAACACAGATGATTTATTAAAACACAGACCATTTCTTACTATATTTATTGGGAAATAATAAATCCTGTTGAAGATGTAGCTGTAAATCCTGCAGATTTTGTTACAAAACAAATGGTAGTAAAGCCAGTGATTTTTTTGTTTGTTTGTTTAATTAAAGGCTAGATGACTGTCTCTTTGGCCCATTAGATGCCCATCACGTGGTGTGCCTCAGAAGACAGGTGGGAACTAGCAGTGCAGGCTGTCTGAGGGCAAACAGTGGTAGAGCATGAGTGGGGACACTTCTTATATAAACAGTATGGGGTTTATTCCACTTCTCAGAGAGTGATACCAACCAGATGAATTTGCTTGGTTTTTGTTGGCTGTTTTCTGTGTTGTTTTTCTCCCCCCTCCCCCCCCCCTTTTTTTTTTCATTTTAATGGGGTTTGGGTTGTTTTTTTTTTCGGGGGGGGGGGAAGTGTTTTTTGGCTTTTTTTTTGCTTTTGCTTTTCAATTTTTTTAAATCACCAACTCCTGAGTAGTGATATAAACCCAGTTGATAACCAAGCACCATACAGCTGCTTGCTCACTACTGCCCACCATACAGCTGCTTGCTCACTCCTGCCCACCCCTCAAAGTGGGATGGCAGAGAGAATTAGAAGGACAAAAGTGAGAAAACTTGTGGGTTGAGATAAAGGTAAAGGTAATAGGTAAAGCAAAAGCTGAGTGTACAAGCAAAGCAAAACAAAATGAGGAATTCATTCACCACTTCCCATTGGCAGGCAGTTATTCAGCCATTCCCAGGAAAGCAGGGCTTGAAGTATGTAATGGTTACTTGGGAAAACAAACACCACCAGTCTGAATGTCCTCCCTGTCCTTCTTGCCACAGCTTTATATGTCGAGCATAATGTCATATACTGTGAGATATGCCTTTGCTCAGTTGGAGTCAGCTGTCCCAGCTGTATCCCTTCCCAAATCCTTGTGAACCCCCAGACAAATCACTGGTGGGATGGGGTGAGAAGCAGTAAAGGCCTTGATTGTGTATAAGCACTGCTCAGCAGTAACAAAAGCATCCCTCTGTTATCAACACTGTTTCCAGCACAAACCCAAAACCTAGCCTCATAGTAGCTTCTATGAAGACTAACTCTACCCCAGTCAAACCCAGGACATCCTGTCAGAAGGTCTATGCACAAAGTAGACCCTCTCCTGAGAGGGAGAGTAGAGTTTACGTTTCAGGGTCTTTGGGTGGCGCCTGCTGTCAGCTGTTCCCCTTCTTACTCTCGCTCTGAATTTTCCCTTGCTAGTATTGTAGTCTGGACTATGCACAGCAGGACCACAATATTCTAGCCACTGGAATATACTTTTAGCAGTTAAATTAAATTTTTGAATGCTACTCCAGAACTCCTGACCATACACTTTCTCATTTAGTGGCAGCGTTGTTCGTGAACATGTGACTCATAGCTTTGTTAGTTCATGAGCGTAAGTTCTTATAGAAGCTGTTGATAAGATGGTTATTTGCTGGTAATTTACAAGGTCTGTGTGTTGATTCAGTTATACTATGTCCCAAATGATTCAAACAAGTGAAAGTATTAAAATAATGCAAAGGCATTTATTTGGAAACATTTTATTCTTATTGAAGAGTTAAATATTTTACTGTAGCTAATAAAATCCATAAACAAATTAAGAACTTGATTCACTACCCTGTACAGAAACAGTAGGCATGTATTTGCTAGACTAATTTGTATTTTTAAAGGATGATGTTCAACAGCCTGTTCTGACATATACCATGAACAGTCATATGTGTTGAGGGTGTACAAAATGCTATAGGAGGCTAACTTCAGGGCACAGTCCTGCATTTGTTTACACATGTATCTCAAATGTAAAGGAAGTGATTAATGAAGAATTCTATACTAACATTAGCCAATAGTTTGTTGTTTTTTTTTTTTATAGGAAGTACTTTAGAAAGAGTTACCTTTTGGTGAAAACAAGTAGGAGATGCTGTTCATTCAGCTGCTAGAATACCTATTAAAGATAATTTTTTAAAATATATTTTTGTAATACTCCACAAAGCAGCAAAAATCCCAAACTGTTCCTTAATATCCATCAAGATTAATAGCAATCATAGAACACCAGGTTGGAAGGGACCTTAAGGATGATCTGGTACCAAACTTTCTAGGTAGAGAATGGTCCCTAAAAAATCTTACAGCTAAGTGTTTATCTGCTTTTAGTGCTATCACTCTCATACTTCGAATGAATTAATTCAGTGACTTGTGATGCCATGGTCATGCATTTTCAGCTGGTAGGTGGCAGAACTTCCTTGGAAATGAGCAAGGATTAACATTTAGCTTCATTGATCATAAACACCAATAGCACTAAGACTATCTGAGGTTTGACGGGATCACTGCAGCTCTTTAGCTAATGAAATCAAGCGCTCTCACTAGTGCTGTCATGTCTCATAAGCAAGGCTACTGCTCTATGCATGACTGTATCCACAAACTTGTGAAAAGCAGAAATTTATAGTTTCTGCAGCTGCTGTAGTGCTTTATAAACTGTACAGCACTAAATCGGCATGAAATCTCTTCTGAATTGGCAGTTGGCTGGTTTAGAATTGGCAGTACATGTAATGCAAACCAGAAAAGGAAAACACTATAAAGCTGCATTCAAATGTGTCTGGGGGAGAAAGGTATTTTATGTTTTATCTTTTATTTAATTGTCCTTCAATTCTGTCATTAGTGCTTGACTGGCTCTCTAGCAATTCCTTCTTTGGGGAATCTCTTTTGCTGTGCTTCATTTAGTGACTGTCTCTAAGTTCATCACATTGTTGCTTGCTCGCACACAAGAAACAGAAAATGATGAAAGGAGCTAAGTGAAGCCAGCAAGTGCAGAAAGTAAAAACATCAACTTCATCTGGAAGTGAGGCACCTCAGGGCAGCCTGAAAAAAATACAAATCTTCACTTTCAAGTAACACCATTACATAAATGAAAATTAAAAAATAGGAAGCTGATAATGGCAGCAAAATGGTATTGACTAAAGTGAGAAGCAAATCGTGATGACCAGAAATTTCAGGTGACACAGTGTAGCAAGTTAAAAATGAGAGATTCATCAAATACACACAGTGCAAGGGAGATCATGATCTTGCAGGAAAAAGAAACATTATACATATATATTCAAAAATAAAACTGTCAAAAGAATTGTAAGGAGACCCTCTCTCCTTAATATGCTATTTTCCTTGAATTTTGGAGGAAAAAATGCTGTCTGTATAACATGGAGTTGGAGGTTTTGTTTGTTTTTATTTCCTGGAATTTTCTTTGAAAACCTGTGATGCAGAAATAGAATAACTTCCTGTGTCAGGTTCAGGAAGGGCAAAGAAAAAAAATAAAAAGGAGGACACGGGTAATTACGAGCATTTCACTAAGGAGCATAAAACATGTTGTACAATTGCATACTACTAGCAGTTTAATACCCAGAGGTTGTAGCTAGATTCACCCACTGATATTTCAAGGACTGCTTTTTTTTTACATATAACATTAAAAACTTTGTCTGCTTATTCTGTGGTCTGCCTAGCATGACTTTAGGGACTATACAGCTGTTTCAGAATGTCTTTCATATAATAATACATATGTAAAAGGATTTAGAAAATTTCTATTTCCCCTTGTTGTTGTTCTTCTTCTTTCTCCTTTTTTTTTCTTTTTTTTTCTTGATCCTATTAAATTTCTATAAAATTATCTCACAATTTAATGTTTCTTAAAATGACATGAGTGCTGAATGGGGACTCTGTTAATCTTGATTTTACTCCTTGATCTTCAATTAGATAACTTGAGTTACATTTCTAAAGGTCTTTAAGCCTCAGTCTTACCGTCTGTAAAATAGGAGTAATGATAACTCAAAAATACTCTCTAAATGCGGGAATTTGTGTTATTTTATTTAAAGAAATTTACCAATTATATGTAAAACGGACAGGGGAAATGATTCCTTTGTTATTAAATGGGGAAAAAAACAAAAAAAATAATTTTGTTTCCCACGGTCACTTTTATACAAACAATTGGGTCAGAAGCAGAATAACCCAGAGTGAATAAACAGACAGTAATAATTCCCTGTAAGCACGTCTGCACTTCACAATGCCTTCTATGATGGGGCTTGGCCTTCTATGATGGGGCTACAGAACTGATAGACAGGGGTGGAGCAGTTGATGTCATCTACCTGGACTTGTGTAAAGCGTTCAACACTGTCCCACACGACATCCTTGTCTCTAAATTGGAGAGACATCAATTTGATGGATGGACCACTCGGTGGATAAAGAACTGGCTGGATGGCCGCACGCAAAGAGTTGTGGTCAATGGCTCAATGTCCAGCTGGAGACCAGTAATGAGTGGTGTCCCTCAGGGATCGGTGTTGGGATCGGTCTTGTTTAACATCTTTGTTGCTGACATGGACAGTGGGATTGAGTGTGCCCTCAGCAAGTTTGCCGATGACACCAAGCTGTGTGGTTTGGCTGTTATGCTGGAGGGAAGGAATGCCATCCAGAGGGACCTTGACACACTTGTGAGGTGGGCTGATGCCAACCTGATGAAGTTTAACCATGCCAAGTGCAAGGTCCTACACCTGGGTTGGAGCAATCCCAGGAACAGCTACAGGTTGGGCAGAGAAGAGATTCAGAGCAGCCCTGTGGAGAAGGACTTGGGGGTGTTGGTTTATGAGAAAATGAGCATGAGGCAGCAGTGTGCACTTGCAGCCCAGAAAGCCAACCGTATCCTGGGCTGCATCAAAAGGGGCGTGACCAGCAGGTTGAAGGAGGTGATCCTGCCCCTTTACTCTGCTCTTGTGAGACCTAACCTGGAGTATTGTGTGCAGTTCTGGTGTCCTCAACATAAAAAGGACATGGAAGTGTTGGAACAAGTCCAGAGGAGGGCCATGAGGATGATCAGGGGACTGGAGCACCTCCTGTATGAAGACAGGCTGAGGAAGTTGCGGCTGTTCAGCCTGGAGAAGAGAAGGCTGCGTGGAGACCTCATAGGAGCCTTCCAGTATCTGAAGGGGGCCTATAAGGATGCTGGGGAGGGACTTTTCATTAGGGACTGTAGTGATAGGACAAGGGGTAATGGGTTCAAACTTAAATAGGGGAAGTTTAGATTGGATATAAGGAAGAAGCTCTTTATTATAAGGGTTGTGAAGCTTTCCTCTTAGTGTGGTGAGGCACTGGAATAGGTTGCCCAGGGAGGTTGTGAATGCTCTATCCCTGGTGGTGTTCAAGACCAGGTTGGACGAGGCCTTGGGTGATATGATTTAGCGTAAGGTGTCCTCTGCCCATGGCAGGGGTGTTGGAACTAGATGATCTTAAGGTCCTTTCCAACCCTAACTATTCTATGATTCTATGTGGGCAGTCAAGTCAAGAAGACACCATTGTTCTTCTTACAATCCTAACTTTGCTGTGTTATATGATAAGCTCACATACATGAACATGCTGTGAAAGGGAGGAAGGGGGAAACTGGACTATGGTGTCAATGTCTTCTTTCAAGTAGCAAGTAATAGAACAAGAGGAAATGACCTCAAGTTGTCCCAGAGGAGGTTTAGATTGGGTATTAGGAAAATATTCTTCCCCAAAAGGTTATTGAACACTGGAACAAGCTGCCAGGGTAGTTGGCATCAACCCTGGAGGTATTTTAAGTATGTGTAGATGTGTTTAGGGACATAGTTTGTGGTGAACTTGGCAGTGTTAGGTTAATGGTTGGGCTCAATGATCTTAATGGTCTTTTCCAAAATAAATTATTTTATGATTCTATGTTTCAGAGTGGCTTTGTGTTTCATCCTTTGTGGTGAGTGTCATGGTTTAAACCCAGTCAGACAGCTGGTTCCCACTACTGCATTTGACTTCTGCCAGGGAATTGAGAAAAATGCATTGGCAATATGAATCGTGGCATACCACTTGGCTGCCTTTGACTCTAGTTCATACTGAAGTTCTAGCATGTTCGGTATGGCAGCACTCAATGGTGGTGTGACTTCATTCAGGCCACGATAGTCTACTGTTAGTCTCCATTCTCCATTAGACTTTCGCACTGGCCATATGGGGCTATTAAAGGGCAAGCGGGTCCTGCTGATCACTCCCTGACTCTCCAGTCTACAGATCAGCTGATGGATGGGAATCAGGGAGTCTCTGTAAGTGCGATATTGCCACCGGTGCACTGTTGTGGTCACAATTGGCACTTGTTGTTCTTTGACTTTCAGCAACCCCACAACAGAAGGATCCTCTGAGAGACCAGGTGACGTCTTCGAACTCTCGGAGTTTATGAACCATTTCATCCACTGTTAGTGGTACTATGTCATTCCAGGTTACTGTTGCCAATGAATGGGCATATGATGACGGTGTATTCCGTGTAAGTTTTCGCCACATGGGTCATATACATTTGACTTCATCTGTATCTATGGGTATATCCCCGTTATTCGGCTTGATGTGATAGATCATCTCTATGGTGGCTGATTCCCTCCGAGACTGGATGCCTTTGTTTAAAGTAGTCTACTGGGCCCCATGTTGGGCACCAAAAATAACTGTCATGGTTTAAACCTAGCCAGACAGCTCATTCACTCCCTCCCCACCTTTTTCCTCCCTCTTTCTTTCTTTTCCCCCCCGCCACCTTCCCGTTCCTGGAGGGATGGGGAGGAGAATAGAAAGAATGTAACTCCCATGGGTTAAGATAAGAACAATCCAGTAACTAAGGTATAACACAAATCACTACTGCTACCACCAATGATAATAATGATAAGAGAAAGTAACAATGGAAGAGAATACGATACCACTCACCAAAAAACTGTTCCGACCCAAAAGACCCTGTGTCCTTCCGGGTAACTCCCAGTTACCCCCCTGGGCATGATGTGCTGTGGTATGGAACACCTCTTTGGCTACCTTGGGGCAGGTGTCCTGTCTCTGTTTCCTCCCGGCTTCCCCTCCTCCCTGACAGAGCATGAGACTCACAAAGTGCTTGATCAGGGTAAACATTACATAGCAATAACTATAAACATCAGTGTTATCAGCATTGTTCCCAGGCTGAAAGTCAAAACACAATGCTGCACCAGCTACCATGAAGGAGAAAAATTGACTGCTACTGCTAAACCCAGGACAGTATGATAACCTTGGCTGGCCACCCGGTACCCACCAATACACACAGGCTGCAGGGTAATCTCTGCTCTATCTCCTGCAGCACTTCTTCCCCTTCCTTTTTCAGTGACCTTGCTGCTGCAAAGCTCTTTCTCTCAAATTTCCTCAATTCTCTGTTGAGCAGCTTTTTGGCCCCTTCTTTAATATGACAGAGGCATAACCCTTTACATACATGCCATTGACCAAGTCTGAGACGAAGACTAGATCTAGCTCTACCTAGGCTCCTTCTGTAGTTCAGAAAGCAAGGGGGTCAATTCTGAACCTCATGACCCAATGGAAAGGTCTCCTTTACACCTTGTGCTTTTGGTCTCTGTATAATCATTTTTAGTTCAATTTTAACTGTATTTTCCTTTCCGTATTTTGTCCATGTACTAAGTAATAGAGTGAACCTTGCTATTGAATTTTCTTAAATTGTGCCTTTATAAGTCATATTAAAACTGCTCTTTCTAATACTTTGATGGTCATTCTTTGAGCAACCCTAACCACTCATTTCATGACAAAAGGCACTATCAACAATGCTGATGCACACAGTTGTGACCAAAGCTGGAACTGGCTCTGTACAGCACAGGTGAATCTTCTGGTTTCTTTGGAGAGAGGCCACCCCTGAGGTCTCTCAACTACCAAAATCTTGACAAGTAAAACCAATTACAGCCCTGCAATGTAAGATGTCATCCTGTAAAACTCTTCTTGCGATCCTGTAGCCTTCTTTTCACAAGCAACTGTACAATCTGTTGACCACATACCACAATGCTGCTGAGGCAGTGCCTTTAGCCTCCTATCTCAAGTGCTCATCTCCCTGTTGTCTTGGAGCCATAGAGTCAGAACCACTGGTATGCTGGGTTTTCTGTAGAAAGGGATTGCCTTTGCTATTTAAGTTGTTCTGTTCTTCCTCTGTCTCCATTACTTTACCTTGCAGCTTTCAGTCTATAACTCAATATTAAGCATGTCTTCACCCTTCCTATCACAGTTTTTAATTTACAGCTCCATAGCCTATCTATCTAACAAATATTACCCTATAATAGACATTCACAAAGCTTATCAGTCAGTGTACAACTGCATCTGGTCAGTCATGCTCCAAAAATAGCATCGTGGACAGGTAGATCCAGTGGGCAGTTTGAGTGGGTCCTGGTGAAAAATGTATAGCTACTAAGGAAAAAGTTTACAGAGGAAATTACCTGCTGGATAGGGAAGGATGCCTCAGAGATAAGACTCATCTGGAGGCTGCTGTTGCTTCTCTTCAAAGCTGGCCACTTGGAAGAGATTTTTACTTTTCTCTGTATTGCTTCCTTGCTTGCTCTCTCATTTTTTAATTTTCTCTTCTTCCCCCTCAACCTCATAAGGTAACTTTGAAAAGGTTGTGTTCCATTAGCTTATCAATTTATCACTGTGGTTTGCAAGCCAAGGCATAATGAGTGATATACTCACAGTAATTTGTGCACTTGACGTCATTGTGGATGCACACAGCATGCAAGGGAGTTGAAAGTCTGAGAAGCTTCTAGTACTGTTTGATTATGAGGAGTTCACACACCTCCCTCTGGACTTAAATTTTTTTTTAACTGCACAGACACACCTACAGAGTGACATATATGTCTTGATATTCTATTCTAAGTTCTTCCAGCTCCTGATAGTAACCAAAATTTTTTACCACATGGCGTATAACTATTTTAAGGGATAATGTTCTTATATGTTACCATAAACCAATGACTGTTTAGTTTTAGAACAGCACTTACCTGTTCACAAGAGAAACCTGGTGGAAGATGATTCAAGTTTTTATAGAAAAGGGTACAATAAGCAATGTCTGACTACACTTAAGTTATTTACTTAGGTCCCTTGTAATTCTGGACCTATAACTATGAATTGTGACACAAGTATGTATAAATGATTGAAAAAATTATGTTCATTTAAGAAAAAAGTTATCTTCATTATAGAAATCCCACCTGAAATGTCTGGTTTACTTTTTTTTTATTTTTTTCAGATTTTTGCCTAAAAACGTAGCAATGAAGTTGTCACTGAATTCATTATTTTCATCAGCTTTAGGAAAAGTATTTAGCTTTTCCTTAAACATTGCTTCTTACACATCCAAAATGCTTAAATCTTTAGTTGCTAGAAATCGGAATACTTTTCAGGTTGTTTTTTTCCCCTGAAGTGACAAAATGTTAGAAGCAGTTTCATGCAGTGTTCTTTCTTTTTTTTTTTTTTACGAAATGTTTTGGTACAGGACAAAACATTATATCCTAAACAATACTAGAATCAATATTTGGGTACCGGTCTTGTAGAGGCAATATTGCTAATTATAAAATTATTTTAAATGT
The DNA here is from genome assembly GCF_033815535.1 of Pezoporus flaviventris. Classification (NCBI taxonomy): domain Eukaryota; kingdom Metazoa; phylum Chordata; class Aves; order Psittaciformes; family Psittacidae; genus Pezoporus; species Pezoporus flaviventris. The sequence continues at coordinate 57,745,314 of NW_026892555.1, forward strand.
ATCTATCTCTGGTACAGCTCTCTGGTACCTTTGTAGGTGCAACGAATATATTGATACAGCATTTTGTGACTTAATTGCTATTCTTCTTTCTCTGTAAAGTGGTTATATGGAAAATACTGCAGATTTCTATTCCCTGATGACCTATTAAGCACATGAAAAATGGAGAATCCTCAGCTTGCTTTTTAATAGTTTGTATCTAACTTACACTTGTCAGGCATTTGGTTGTGTGTTCAACTTGAATACTGGGTTTAATCGTGACTTAATCAGAGAATGAGCTGCTCAATGCCCATTTTGCACACACAGTTGTATGTTTTGTGGGTACATTTGTGTCTGTAAAACTAGACTTTTAGGTTCCTAAGGCTTTTAATCACTAACAGATGTTCTGAAAATGGTTTCAAAGTACCTTGAGAATGGAATCTATCAAAAAAGAAGAAATTTTTTATGAAATAAAATTTTATAGTTTTGTAAATTTCCAGTTTTGTATGAGTAAAAGTTCAGATGTGGTTGTTTCGGCAGCAATTTTCACTGAAATGCTGCAGCCACCTTAGTAGCACTGCTAGTGCTCTGTCTCACCATGTTGCACATCTGTCAATTTGCTAAGACACTACTCATTTCCCATTTTGATATCATCATAAAAATATTTTGAAAGGATTTTTTTTTTTATGTTTAACAGTAATTTTCTTAACATGAACAATTCTTAAGATATTTTTAAAATACTTTAAAATATAGATAGTCAAGAGATGGCAGTAGTCCATCCTGTATTTGCTCTGTGTTACTGTTAGAAGCATACGCTTGCCTTTCTTTGATAGGCACAATTATTTCAAATCAGATACATGATTTTTTTTCTTTCTTTTATTTTTTTTTTTAAGTTTTCAATTGCCTAGCTTTCTGAGTACAGCTCCCATTCGATCAAAGTCTCAAAGGTCTTTGTCAGAACTATAGGAAAGTAAGTAACTTCTTTAAAGGCTCCATCCTCTGAAGACAGTGAGACAGGCGCTTAGAAAGTATATAACTGGGCAGGTATGCGCAACACTAAGGTAAGCCTTTGATCCTCATGCACAGTGGCAAGACAGGTACATCCTGTTCTCCCAAGCTTAAGCATCCCCTAAAGGCTTGCAGAACCCTGTGGTTACATGCTGATCTGTGGCTTTGTGAAGTCCATGTCCCCCAGAAGCTGCACAATTACCATGGTTATGAATTATTTTTGCTGAAATGAGGATGGGCAGCTAGAACAAGGCCAAGGTCAGACATCAAGGAAGTCCCTGTAGGGGTAAGCAGGGAAGCAGGGAAGTGTGTGGCTGGAGGAAAAAATCAATGGACCAATAAACAGGAAAACAAGGTTAAAAAAGGACCTGTAGAGTAAGATTATTCTAGAGACTGGATTCTTTCGTAAAGAAATGGACTATATATAAAGCTGAAGGTTGTATACAGCTCACATGATATTTAGCTCAGGCTATGAAATGAGCAAAATTAGAAAGCTGGTGCTGCAGGTCAATAAAGGAAATTGTATGACACAGATACAATATTGCAATTCGATTCTTTTTTCTGATTAGTCCTAGTATGAACCGCTCAGTTCCTGCACAATTTAGGGGATATCTGAGGCATGGAGAAATGTATTGAATTCTGGTTTAGGGCCACGCTGAGACCTTGCAGAAAGTGTAGAATCTGCAATACCATGGTTCCTGGAGTAGAGGTTTCTACGCAGGGTATGGAACAAAAAAGATATGATGTAAATGGTAGTGCAAAAAGCTACAGTAGGAAGACCAGATAAAAGTCACCATTCAACACTAATGGATTACCAACATTGGTCATTACCAACATCCTTACTGTCAACCTCTGAACACATGAAGTGAGAGAGCAAGAACTGCAGAAGTATGGGAAAAGTAAGTTGTGTGAGACTCCTGCAGTACAGATTTGCTTCTACCAACAGCTGCTAGTACCAAGAGCTTGCTTGGATGTCAGTTCATGACAGTGCTGTTTACAAACTGTATTGTTAAGAATCTCCTAGTAAAACCATACCTAACTTGTTCAGGGTTGGTTTGGTTATTTCATGTATAGATAGGGGCCCATTAAATTAGGATTATCAGTGGTGACATCTGAAAGCATAAAGAGATAGAAAAGTTCCACCTGCAGAAGGTAAATTAATAATTTATGTGTGCTAAATTTTTTCATTTTATCCTTTTTTTTTTTTTTTCCAGGGTTGCATTTATGGGCCACAGTAGTTGGAGACCAGCTGTGTGATCAAAATATTGTAGCCTTGGCTCACAGCAGGTTCTCTTTTCTTTTTCTGAGTTTTCCTGAGTGAAGAATTGTTAGAATAGAAGCTGTCCATATGAAAGGAACTATTAAAATAAGAATCATGACTTGCACTCTGTATGTTATTGCAAATAGTTCCAAGGGGAATTAGTAAGGTTGCGGCCTAAGTAAAACAAAACTTTTCATTACATTTTGTTCTACTAGTTTTTTTTTTTGAAAAATGATTTGGATCAAAACAAAATGAGATTTTTTTTTTTTAAGCCTGTGTTCTTAAATTAATACACTGTAAACATGTCACTTAAAAGATAATTATAAGGTAACATTTTTTTTCCTCAAATGGTTATAAATATAAACTATTATTTTTCCATATCAAATTAATTCAGATTTGGAGTTTTTAAGATAGGAGTTTTTAGATTTGGAGTTTTTAATGCTCCCAGCCCAAAGTGAATATCCACACTAACAGCGTGAGTTGTAAGCAAGTTATTCTTGTGATCATGGAAAACTTTGCATTTGCAATCTATTCCTTAATAAGTTGTTTGTTTTTTTTTTTTTGAGTCTAACCTACATAAAAGTGTAAGCACTACTTAGTTTTGAAATCTTATTTGCAATGCAGTGGCATTCAAATAAAGATATAATTCATGTTATCACAAGTAGGTAACCATCAAATCCTATTCCACAGAAAGCATGTGATGAAACAGTATTCATCTGATACCTAATAATAATCTTATACAAATATTCTAGTGTGTTCTCTTGTAGCATATTTATGATCTTGTTGTGTCTGGTCCAAGATTCTTGACATTCTGAGTACCCTTTTGGGGCAATATGACATCTTGCAGTAATGTATGCTGTGCATGTCAAAAAACAATGCCAATCTGCTTCTGCTACTCTGAGTTTTAAAAGTGGAAAGAGCAGGCTGCTCATTTTTTAGCATCTGCAGGATGGTGATGTTTACAATACCAGCTGGAAAAGCAAGTACTTGTACTAAGCTGTGCATGGAGACAACTGAACAGGAGGAAGAAATTAAAAAAAAAAATAATACCCAAACCCACTCAAATTTTATATACTGAGCAAGCACTGAAAATAGGAAAAAGGAAATCTTGGGTTTGGTGGTCCCCCCCGGGTCTTACCGTCCAAAATAATCTCTTTTCCAGATTTTCCCATTTATTAGCCTTTTACATACTCCCTTCCCCATCTTTTCAGGGATAAAGAAAAGTAGCATTGTAGTTTAAGATCTGCAACTTCCTCTAATATGAATACTTTCACTAGAGTTTTTTGTAAATATTTTTTTCCAGCTATTTATTTCTTCCTGTGATTAGTGTCAGGATTTTTTCATAAATATTTGAAGGACCAGGTAGCAAAAATGTGTTTTCCCTAGTGGTATATGAAAAAGAAAATAAATCTTGGTTAGAAATTATATTTCACTGATGAAACTATCAGAGAAAAATAGAAAGATCCTTGTAATAATTTAGTATAGATTATTGCACATTATGTTAGAAAGCAATTAAAGTTTAGTATAGATTGCTTGTAGAATATGAAGCAAAATAAGACTTAGTCCTTTCCATTTGTAATGGTGAATTGTTATAAAACCAAAAACAAAAAAATGAATCAAAATCTTCTCCTTACTTAAAATACTGTCAGCAATAAATTATAATTTATTTAATGAAAATCAGACACAGAAAACTTCTAAATATTAATTTAAGGCTTCAGGGAAATTAACATTATTAAACAATGAAGGATTAGTTGCTGTTTTTTTTAAGAAAGATACAGAGGGTAGATTTTGTTCTTATTTTGTACTTCCAGACTTAGTAGTAACTCAAATTCCATAGATGAAGTCTGCAATGGAACAAGATGAGTACTGCAAAAGTTGCTGATATATCTGGTTTGGCATAATATCAATAGCGTAACTTACTGCCCTGAAGCTTAAATGGAATGCAAAACACAGTAAGTACTGCATAAGCAAAGAAATAAACTTCTAATGTTCAAGTATCTTATAAGATACAAAAAAATTCTTTAAAATAACTCATCTATAAAATGGGAGATGAAAGATATTGAAGTGTTGGCTTTTAAGTGCCATATTTTAACTTCCTGTCTACATATGCTATAAGCATATATATTATACATAAGCATAAAAATATTTGTATGTCTGATCTGACACTGCTTTCTTGTAGGAAATTTTGCAAGTCACTATAGGTGAAACACGCAAGAGAGGAACAGGTATTTGGGAAAGGAAAAGAGAAAGTATTGATGGAAAATAAAGCAAGAGGAAAAAATGAAGATCAAAATACGTAATATTAAGAATGAAACTCTTCTAATTCAGCTCTTCAAATATCAAAGTAGTAGAAAAAAGGCAGATAAAGAGTAAGGGGTCATTTTTATTCTATACAGAAGTAAAGATATAACTAAAATTCAAGATGGATGTCTATGGGCTTTGATACACTCAACCATTCAATGAATGCCATATCAGGAGATGGTCCTAGTCCTTTCAACTTCCTTTAAAAAATATTAAAGATTAACTTTCCATAGTTATAACATTTTTCTCTCAAAAATCACTTTGCATTGTGAAATGTATTTGTCCTGGGTTCAGCCGTAGCTGTCATGTTTCTCCTTCTTAGTAGCTGGTGCAGTGCAGTGTTTTGACTTTCGGCCTGGGAACAGAGCTGATAACAAGGATGTTTTGGTTTGGCCAAGGACTTTGTGAGCCTCATGCTCTGCCAGGGAGGAGGGGAAACCAGGAGGAAGCAGAGACAGGACACCTGACCCAAACTGACCAAAGAGATATTCCATACCACAGAACGTCATGCCCAGGATATAACTGGGAGTTAGCCGGAAGGGCTGGGAGACTGCAGGGTTGGAGGAGGTATGGGTCGGTGCTTGGTCGGGCCTGGGGGGTGAGTTATCGGTCGGCTGGTGGTGAGGTGTTGTATTCTCTTCCCTTGTTATTTCCTTTATCGTTATCATTGGTGGTAGCAGTAGTGATTTGTGTTATACCTTAGTTGCTAAACTGTTCTTATCTCAACCCGTGGGAGTTGCATTCTTTTCGATTCTCCTCTCCGTCCCTCCGGGAGCAGGGGGAGGGAAAGAAGTGGGGGGAAGTGAGTGAACTAATTGCCTGACTGGGTTTAAACCACGACAGTATTTTACTACATGAACAATACAAAAAAATACAACAACCAAACATAGAAACTAGAAGGATTTTCAGTGCAATGAAAGAACTGTTCAATTTAGTTAAGCTGTCTTCTTTCAGCATTTTTCTTTTACAAAATGTTTTCTTTTACAAAATGTACACTTTCCTTAGTTTTCCTAGAGAGTTAAGATAATAAAACATTTAAAAAGTAGGAAATACTAATTTTTGACCACTTATAAAATTTGCACCTCTTCCATCACCAAAACCCTACTTTAGAGGACCTAACAGTTATATGCATATGGTTTTAAATAAAAAAAAAGGAAAAACCCTAACCCCTCCTCCCCGACTGTTTACGGAAAAGCCTAGCATTTTTCAAAGTTTGAGAAATACAAATTTTCTTGGCTAATTTTGATATGTCAGGTAAATAAAGAAACATTCCTACCCATCCTAAGACAGTAATTCAGTTGAAAAAAAATGTCAGAATGATTAGAAGGAAAGAAAGTGTGATTTACGTCGCACAGCTGTCAGCCTTTGAGTTCTGAGGTAAAGGTTCAGTAGTTCTTACATTACAGTCATCTATTTGAGTATACAGGTTTTAATCAAAAGAGCTAAGCCTCTTGTAGCTGATGCTTAGGAAGCAGTTTTGACTGCTCAAGTTTCACATACTGCTGATAATATCTCAATAAAAACCTAACAGTCCATGAGACAAGAAGGCATTTTTTAAGATAATAGGAAAGTAAAGAAAAGCGTATGACTAATACCAGGTAGCAATGCATCAGTATCTTACTACTATTTAGATGCATAATTAGCAATGCTGATAATAATGTCATAACTTCTACGCTGTAGTTAGTGAACACTGTCCCCAAAGACTGGCATGAAGACTTCTGCATGATCTTATAGAGAGAAAGAGTTCTTCATGATCAGTATGAGCATTGGCATGTGATGGAAGTTTGGAAATGCCTTAGGAAGGTGGAATACCCGTGTAAATGGCATGTGCCTCAGCACAATGCTGCTGAGCTGTGACTCTTTCTGTGTTCCACAGTTTATTTTCCCATTTACAAAGAAATCACTTTGATTTGCAAGATTACTGTAAGTCTTCATTATTGTTGCATCCTACCTCTACAAAGACTTCTGATTAATTTCTTTACAAGTACCTAAAACCTTTTTGTGCTGATTCCTGAATACATGGCAATTTTATTTGAGGAAGAAAATTTCTTAGACTAGTTTGCTTCTACACTTGTGCATTTCACTTTTCATAAAATTATCCAACTTCTATTCAGAACTGTGAGCGTTCATTCATTTAATTTTTAAATGCTTCTCTTTTTTTTTCTACGAAATTTATATTTGTTATATTTTTATTCAAAACAACCGCGTGACATAATTTTTATTATCCTCTACATTCAGTACAATAATTTTCTGGTCTTCTCAGTGTTGGATCTGTTATCCGCGTACAATGTATTTGTGTATTAGGACCTAACATCTCTGAAATTGCCTATTTGAATCCAATGCTTAAAATTTTAAAATGTGTTATCCTTCTTTTTAATTTCATGTATGGAAATAATTCCTACAGAAAAAAGTTCAATTTATGAATCTTAATAAAATAGTGTTGAGAACTGGTTTGGTTTTCCTCAACTAAATATGGTACATTGTTTAATGGTTTACAGCTGTTGGTATTAAAAAAAACCCATACCTTATTTTTGAAGATTATGAAATGGCTTTATTTTCAAAGCAAGAGATCACAATCTTGCTTGAACATATTCCATGTAACTGCTGTAATCTGTAGGATTTCAGGTGCTTTGGTTTTCCTTATCATCTTTTTATTCATGCTCTTGTCTTTATTTGTTTTGAGATGACTACAGTTATTATTCACTCTGGGTTATTCTGCTTCTGACCCAATTGTTTGTATAAAAGTGACCGTGGGCAACACCTCACACTAAAACATGTCACCCAAGGCTCTGTCCAACCCAGCCTTGAACACAACCACGGATGGAGCATTCACAAATTCCTTGGGCGGCCCATTCCAGTGCCTCAACACCCTTACAACAAAGAACTTCCTCCTTATATCCAATCTAAACTTCCCCTGTTGAAGTTTTAACCCATTACCCCTTGTCCTATCACTACAGTCCCTCCCCAGCATCCTCATAGGCTCCCTTCAGGTACTGGAAGGCTGCTATGAGGTCTCCATGCAGCCTTCTCTTCTCCAGGCTCAACAGCTCCAACTTTCTCAGCCTGTCTTCATACAGGAGGTGCTCCAGTCCCCTGATCATCCTCGTGCCCCTCCTCTGGACTTGTTCCAACAGTTCCATGTCCTTTTTATGTTGAGGGCACCAGAACTGCATACAATACTGCAAGTGAGGTCTCACAAGAGCAGAGTAGAGGGGCAGGATCACCTCCTTGGACCTGCTGGTCATGCTCTTTTTGATGCAGCCCACAATACGGTCGGCTTTCTGGGCTGTGAGCGCACACTGCTGCCTCATGTTCATTTTCTCATCAACCAACACCCCCAAGTCCTTCTCCGCAGGGCTGCTCTGAATCTCTTCTCTGCCTAACCTGTAGCTTTGCCTGGGATTGCTATGACTCAGATATAGGAACTTGCCCTTGGCATGGTTAAACTTTACAAGGTTGGCATCAGCCCACCTCACAAGCATGTCAAGGTCCCTCTTGATGGCATTCCTTCCCTCCAGCATAACAGCCGAACCACACAGCTTGGTGTCATTGGCAAACTTGCTGAGGGCGCACTCAATCCTACTGTCCATGTCACTGACAAAGGTGTTGAGCAAGACAGTCCCAACACCACTCCCTGAGGGACACCACTCGTTACTGGTCTCCAGCCGGACATTGGGCTGTTGACCACAACTCTCTGCGTGCAGCCATCCAGCCAGTTCTTTATCCACCGAGTGGTCCATCCATCAAATTGATGTCTCTCCAATTTAGAGACAAGGATATCATGCAGGACAGTGTCACAAGTCCAGGTAGATGACATCAACTCTTCTACCCTTGTCCATCAGTTCTGTAGCCCCATCAGAGAAGGCCACCAAATTGGTCAGGCAGGATTTCCCCTTCGTGAAGCCATGCTGGCTGTCACAAAGCACCTTGTTGATTTTCATGCGCCTTAGCATGCCTTCCAGGAGAATCTGCTCCAAGATTTTGCCAGGCACAGAGGTGAGACTGACCGGTCTGTAATTCCCCAGGCCATCCATTTTCCCCTTCTTGAAAATGGGGTTTATATTTCCCCTTTTACAGTCATCAGGAACTTCACCTGACTGCCATGATTTTTCAAACACGATAAACAGTGTCTTAGCAACTTCATTTGCCAGCTCCTTCAGGACCCGTGAATGGATTTCATCAGGACCCATGGACTTGTGCATGTTCAGGTTTTTAAGGTGGTCTCGAACCAGATCTCTCCGACAGTGGGTCTAAGGTTTTCATTTTCACAGTCCCTGCATCTGCCTTCCAAGACTTGGGTGGTGTGGTCAGAGCTTTTGCCAGTGAAGACCGAGGCAAAGAAGTCCTTCATAACCTCAGCCTTCTCCAAATCCTGTGTAGCCAGTTCTCCCTATAGCTTCCAGAGGGGGCCTGCGTTCTCCCTAGCCTGTTTTTTATTCGCTACGTACCTATAGAATCCCTTCCTGTTATCCTTAATACCCATAGCCAAGTTTAATTCTAACTGAGCCTTAGCATTCCTAACCTGGTCCCTAGCTTCCCGGACAACATCCCTGTACTCTTCCCATGCCTCCTGTCCTTGCTTCCACCTTTTATAAGCTTCTTTTTTCATTTGAATTTTCCTCAGCAGCTCCTTATCCATTCAAGGAGGTCTCCTGGCCTCCTGCTGCACTTGTTCAGGTACAGAGAAGCGAACACACCATGTGCTTGCACTGTCATGACACTCATCATTCTGCTTCAGTGCTGGTGAGTCACTGGAGCATCCACAAGCAACTGTGAATATCTAAAATGTGTTGTTTAAAAACATGTCAGAATATCAGATTTTAAGATGGTACCAAATCATTTCTGCTCATAGCTAATATCTGCTGTGAAAAAAAAAAATTGCTGTCTCAATTTGCAAAGGATCAGTTCAATCCAATTAGCAAGTAATGCAGCGATAGTAACGGTTGTAATGATTTTAAATAGCTGTTGAAAACCTCTCTGATTATGAATCTAAACAAATTAAGTCCTTATATTTAAGTGTTTTTGAAAATGTCTCAATTTGTAATTGAATAAGTTTCATAAAATATGGAAGTAATGTAAACAGTGGTTCTAATTAAATAAGATGAAAAAAATATTAGAAACATAGCTAATTCTATACAGAAGACTATGACTGTGTAAAATGCATTACATTTAACTACCATAACGTGTCCAGAAAAAAATCAGAGATCATAAAATAATGCAAACCTGAAATTCTTGCCTGAAAACTCTGAATTACATGTGTAAAACTACATGTGTGACTGTTTCTGTTGAGAGCTTTCACTAATGAGCACATTATTTGAAGATGGAGTTGCATTACTATCCACAACATGGCATATAAAGTGGATATTTTTTGTCATCTTCCCAAACTAAATTTCTGTGAGCTTTCCTCCTCCTTTCCTTTAAATTATTATTTAATTATTTAAATGCAATTGTTCCTCTGAATTTGCTACACTTACTCATTAGTACATTTACCCAGCGGCAGTCTGTCACAGGGATTTCCAGGAGCAGAATTTTGTCTTCTTCTGTCTTTTGATTGTTCAAAGGTATCAGAAATCAGTTTGATCTTTAAATAATAAATAATAGAGCATTGGGAATGCAAATGACAGAGTAACCAGCAAAGTGGAAGATACGTCACTGTTTTCTACATGTATTATTTTTAAGATTTAAGTAGGAATGAACTGATACATAAGCCATACATAAATCATTAGAATAAATTTCAGTTTGGTCATGATAATTATTTTCCCTGGTAAAGCCTTAAGATGTTTAAGGCTTGTTTAATCTTTAAAACTGTGAATCATGTGGGCAGTGCAAGAATATGAATAGGCACTAACACCTTTAATTGTGAACTTATCAAAGTTGCCAAAAGTAGTTCATAACAAATCCAGATAAATCATGTTTTGCACAGTCCATCCAAGCCAATTGATTTTCATCCCATGTTTGGGATGGATGGCAAATGTCAGAGTGAGTTTGATTTTTGTTGTACTGTTATTCTTTTAAGTAGTCTTTTTGGAGCTTGTCTACAATTAAACTGCTGAATAATCACCCTCAACTTTTACAAGAGTGAGCCTGTAATTAAAGGTAAATGGTTTTAGGCATGAAGAACAAAATGCTCTCAGAATTCTAAACTGTGAAAACTGCTGCTCAAATTCTGCAGTTTTGTTTTTCTAAATGCAATTTTAAGAAATCCAAATTAAATAAAATGGTTCAAGGTGGTGCAACATAAGGCTAACTTGAGCTTCCTCACTTCCCCTGTTTTTGTGTGTCTTGATCACCACCAGGAGACCACATCTCTCCTCTCCTCCACAGTCACAGTCGTACTGTGTGGGAAGTTGTTACTATGCTAATGGATTATTTAAAAAAAAAATCTAAGATTATCTACAGAATTAATAACAAAACTTTTTACAACAATGAAGCATAAAAAAGAGAAATGTCGTGGGAGAAATATTTATGCCACTTAACTGTAGGTACCTAATGCAGCCACTCAGAACACATGCTGAAGTTTCATGCTTTTTTTCTATTGGATAAACCTAGAAGTGGAACTCCTAAATTCTGGACCTTCCAAGCTGACTTATTCAATCCAATAGATCTGTCTGGAGAGTTGGTTGCCATATATTTTATATACCTAAGTGTAGAAGAGTGTAAATCATAGAATCATAGAATCGTTAGGGTTGGAAAGGACCTTAAGATCATCTAGTTCCAACCCCACTGCCGTGGGCAGGGACACCTTACGCTAAATCATATCACCCAAGGCCTCGTCCAACCTGGCCTTGAACACTGCCAGGGATGGAGCATTCACAACCTCCCTGGGCAACCTATTCCAGTGCCTCACCACCCTAACAGGAAAGAACTTCTTCCTTATATCCAATCTAAACTTCCCCTGTTGAAGTTTTAACCCATTACCCCTTGTCCTATCACTACAGTCCCTAATGAAGAGTCCCTCCCCAGCATCCCTATAGCCCCCCTTCAGATACTGGAAGGCTCCTATGAGGTCTCCACGCAGCCTTCTCTTCTCCAGGCTCAACAGCCCCAACTTCCTCAGCCTGTCTTCATACAGGAGGTGCTCCAGTCCCCTGATCATCCTCATGGCCCTCCTCTGGACTTGTTCCAACACTTCCATGTCCTTTTTATGTTGAGGACACCAGAACTGCACACAATACTCCAAGTGAGGTCTCACAAGAGCAGAGTAGAGGGTCCAGGATCACCTCCTTCAATCTGCTGGTCACGCTCCTTTTGATGCAGCCCAGGATACGGTTGGCTTTCTGGGCTGCAAGCGCACACTGCGGGCTCATGTTCATTTTCTCATCGACCAGCACCCCCAAGTCCTTCTCCGCAGGGCTGCTCTGAATCTCTTCTCTGCCCAACCTGTAGCTGTGCCTGGGATTGCTCCGACCCAGGTGTAGGACCTTGCACTTGGCATGGTTAAACTTCATGAGGTTGGCATCAGCCCACCTCACAAGTGTGTCAAGGTCCCTCTGGATGGCATTCCTTCCCTTCAGCATATCAACCGAACCACACAGCTTGGTGTCATCAGCAAACTTGCTGAGGGCACACTCAATCCCACTGTCCATGTCAACGACGAAGATGTTAAACAAGACCGGTCCCAACACCACTCCCTGAGGGACACCACTCATTACTGGTCTCCAGCTGGACATTGAGCCATTGACCACAACTCTTTGTGTGCGGCCATCCAGCCAGTTCTTTATCCACCGAGTGGTCCATCCATCAAATTGATGTCGCTCCAATTAAGAGACAAGGATGTCGTGTGGGACAGTGTTGAATGCTTTACACAAGTCCAGGTAGATGACATCAACTCTTCTACCCCTGTCCATCAGTTCTGTAGCCCCATCATAGAAGGCCACCAAATTGGTCAGGCAGGATTTTCCCTTAGTGAAGCCATGCCAACTGTCACCAAGCAACTTGTTGATTTTCATGTGCCTTAGCATGCCTTCCAGGAGAATCTGCTCCAAGATTTTGCCAGGCACAGAGGTGAGACTGACTGGTCTGTAATTCCCCGGGTCCTCCATTTTCTCCTTCTTGAAAATGGGGGTTATATTTCCCTTTTTCCAGTCATCGGGAGCTTCACCTGACTGCCATGATTTCTCAAATATGATGGCCAGCGGCTTCGCAACTTCATTCGCCAGCTCCTTCAGGACCCGCGGATGGATCTCATCAGGACCCATGGACTTGCGCATGTTCAGATTTTTAAGACGGTCTCGAACCAGATCCTCTCCTACAGTGGGGGCAAGGTCTTTATTCTCACAGTCCCTGCATCTGCCTTCCAAGACTTGGGTGGTGCCGTCAGAGCCTTTTGCAGTGAAGACTGAAGCAAAGAAGTCTTTCAGAACCTCAGCCTTCTCCAAATCCTGTGTAGCCAGTTCTCCCTATAGCTTCCTGAGGGGGCCTACATTCTCCCTAGTCTGTTTTTTATTTGCTATGTACCTGTAGAATCCTTTCCTGTTATCTTTAATATCTCTAGCTAAGTTTAATTCTAACTGAGCCTTAGCTTTCCTAACTTGGTCCCTAGCTTCTCGGACAACATCCCTGTACTCTTCCCATGCCGCCTGTCCTTGCTTCCACTTTTTATAAGCCTCTTTTTTCAATTGAATTTTCCTCAGGAGCTCCTTATCCATCCAAGGAGGTCTCCTGGCCCTCCTGCTGCACTTCCTTCTGGTTGGGATGCAACACTCTTGAGCTTGCAGCAGGTGATCCTTGAATATCAACCAACAGTCTTGGGCCCCTCTGCCCTCAAGGCTGTATCCTATGGAACCTTCCAAAGCAGGTTCCTGAAGAGGCCAAATTCTGCTCTTTTGAAGTCCAGGTCAGTGAGCTTGCTGCATGCTCTTCTCACTGTCCTGAAGATCTCAAATTCGAGCATCTCATGATCGCTGCATCCAAGGCTGCCCTGGAGAGTCACATTTCCAATGAGCCCTTCCCTGTTGGTGAGAATGAGGTCAAACACAGCATCTCTCCTTGTCGGCTCCTCTATTACTTGCAGAAGGAAGTTGTCTTGTACACAATCGAGGAACCTCCTGGATTGCTTGTGCCAGGCTGTACCATCCTTCCAACAAATGTCAGGGTGGTTGAAGTCACCCATGAGAACAAGGGTCTGTGAGCGTGAGGCTTTTCCTATCTGTCTATGGAGTGCTTCATCCACAGGTTCTCCTTGCTCAGGTGGTCTGTCACAGATCCCCACAGTAATGTCTCCCATAGCTATATTCCCTTTAACCCTGACCCACAAACTCTCTGTGGACTGCTCACCTGTCCCCAGACAGAGTTCCATACTCTCCAGCCTCTCCCTAACATAAAGGGCAACTCCCCCTCCCTGCCTGCCAGGCCTATCTTTTCTAAAAAGCCTGTAACCTTCCATTCCAACACTCCAGTCTCAGGAGCCATCCCACCATGTTTCTGCGATGCCTATTATATCATACCCCCATAGACGTGCACACATCTCTAATTCCTCTTGTTTGTTCCTCATGCTACAGGCATTTGTATAGAGGCATCTGAGCCGAGCTCCAGCTGAAGCCGGCTCATTGGCTGGAGCAGCTGGGATATCTCTACATTGCTCCAGGCATTTATTATAGGTTCTGGCAACTGACTGGGTGTGTTGGGATGGAATGATGCCCCCCTCCCCCAACACATCTAGTTTAAAGCCTCCTTGACCAGTTAATAATAATAATTAGTACTTAATTATTTAGATTTTTCTTAAATCAAAAGATTGTATATCCAGTATCTTTCTACTGCATTATTCTTTAGTCTCGAGCCCATAGTCTCTGCTTCCAATATCCACTCTGTCTCAGCTTTGCTTTCTGTCTTCAAACTCATAGTGAGAGTCTCAACTTTCCCCTGAATTCCTGTCATTGGACAACAGTTCCAAACAAGTTACTTCTGGGTAAGTCCGAAGATTCCCGTCATTTCTAAGACAGTCATATGCCATGAAAGCTCAGTGGGTGTGAGGAAGCACTGTCCTGTGCAGAAGTAAATGGCTGGAAATCACTGAATAGTGATGCAGTGTCTGACAGAAGTTCCGAGACCCTGTCGTGGTTTAAACCCAGTCAGGTTACTTGTTCACTCACTCCCAGTGAGTGGTGCCTCTGCGTTGCCAGTTGCTCTGCTTCCATTGCTTCAACCACCCCCACGGGGCATTTGCCACTATCCATGAGTCAGTATAGAGATAAAGTACTGGCCACTTTTCTCTTTCAGCAATGTCCAGGGCCAGCTGGATGGCTTTCACCTCGGCAAACTGACTTGATTCACCCTCTCCTTCAGCAGTTTCTGCAACTTGTCGTCCAGGACTCCATACAGCTGCCTTCCATCTCCGATGCTTTCCCACAATACGGCAAGAGCCATCAGTAAACAAGGCATACTGCTTTTCACTTTCTGACAGTTTATTATATGGTGGGGCCCCTTCAGCGCGCACCACCTCCTCCTTTGGTGACATTCCAAAATCTTTGCCCTCTGGCCAGTCCATGATGACTTCTAGAATGCCTGGACGACTGGGATTTCCTATTTGAGTTCGTTGTGTAATTAGTGCAGCCCATTTACTCCATGTAGCATCAGTTGCATGATGTGTAGAGGAGACCCTGCCTTTGAACATCCAGCCCAGCACGGGCAACCGGGGTGCCAGGAGGAGCTGTGCTTCAGTGCCAATCACTTCCGAAGCAGCTCGAACCCCTTCACAGGCTGCCAGTATCTCTTTCTCAGTTGGGGTATAGCTGGCCTCAGATCCTTTATATCCAAAAGCTGAGGGGTCGACCTCAAGTCTCCCCTGGAGCTTTCTGGAAGAGGCTCCAGGTAGGACCGTTCTCCCCAGCTGCAGTGTACAGCACATTTTTTACATCTGGCCCGGTCCGGACCGGTCCAAGGGCTACTGCATGAACTGTCTCGTGTTTAATTTGCGCAAAGGCTTGTTGCTGCTCAGGGCCCCATTTAAAATCATTCTTCTTCCGGGTCACATGATAGAGAGGGCTTACAATCGAACTGTAATTTGGGATGTGCATTCTCCAGAACCCCACTGCACCCAAGAAAGCTTGCGTTTCTTTCTTATTAGTTGGTGGAGACATTGCTGTTATCTTGTTGATCACATCTGTGGGGATCTGTCTACGTCCATCTTGCCATTTTATTCCCAAAAATTGAATCTCCTGTGCAGGTCCCTTGACCTTACTCCGTTTTATGGCAAAACCAGCTTTCAGCAGGATTTGGATTATTTTCCTCCCTTTCTCAAAGACTTCTTCTGTTGTATCGCCCCACACAATAATGTCATCAATGTATTGCAGGTGTTCTGGAGCTTGCCCCTGTTCCAGTGCAGTCTGGATCAGTCCGTGGCAAATGGTAAGGCTGTGTTTCCACCCCTGGGGCAGTCGGTTCCAAGTGAACTGGACACCTCTCCAAGTAAAAGCAAACTGTGGCCTGCACTCTGCTGCCAAAGGAATTGAGAAAAATGCATTGGCAATATGAATCGTGGCATACCACTTGGCTGCCTTTGACTCTAGTTCATACTGAAGTTCTAGCATGTCCGGTATGGCAGCACTCAATGGTGGTGTGACTTCATTCAGGCCACGATAGTCTACTGTTAGTCTCCATTCTCCATTAGACTTTCGCACTGGCCATATGGGGCTATTGAAGGGTGAGCGGGTCCTGCTGATCACCCCCTGACTCTCCAGTCTACAGATCAGCTGATGGATGGGAATCAGGGAGTCTCAGTTGGTGCGATATTGCCGCCGGTGCACTGTTGTGGTTGCAATTGGCACTTGTTGTTCTTTGACTTTCAGCAACCCCACAGCAGAGGGATCTTCTGAGAGACCAGGCAAGGTGGGCAGCTGCTCAATTTCCTCAGTCTCCAAAGCAGCAATACCAAAAGCCCACCGGTACCCTTTTGGGTCTTTGAAGTACCCTCTCTTGAGGTAGTCTATGCCGAGGATGCATGGAGCCTCTGGACCAGTCACAATAGGGTGCTTTTGCCATTCCCTCCCAGTCAGGCTGATTTCAGCCTCCAGCACAGTCAACTCTTGGGATCCTCCTGTTACTCCAGAAATATAGATGGGTTCCACCCCTTGACAGCTTGATGGCATCAGGGTACACTGTGCACCGGTATCTACTAGAGCCTTATACTTCTGTGGGACTGATGTGCCAGGCCATCTGATCCACGCAGTCCAGTAAATTCGATTGTCCCCTACCTCCACCTGGCTGGAGGCAGGGTCCCTCTAATGGTCGTCACAGCTTTGGACACTTAAGTCGTGGTGAAAGGGATTATTCTTCATTATCACAGGAGCTGAAGTAAAATCAGCTCTTCCATTCCATCTGGGAAACTGATCACCAGAGACTGAAGCCGTAGCTCTCATGGGACGATCAGTCTTGGCCCTTGCTCCCCTCTTCAGTTCACTCACCCGTTCCTCCAAAGCTGAAGTAGGTTTTCCATCCCACTTTGCCATGTCTTCTCCGTGATCCAGCAGGTAAAACCATAGGGTACCCTGTGGCGTATACCTCCTGTATCTCCTCTCTTGAACAATAGGACGCCTTTTGTTAATAGCTGAGACGTGTGTTGGTACACGTGAGGAGCTGGATAAATCAGATAGATCGTCCCTCAACTGTTCGAGGTCCTGGGACAGTTTTTTCACAGCTGAGATGATGGAAGGGGTGAGATTGTCTTCGAACTCTCGGAGTTTATGAACCATTTCATCCACTGTTAGTGGTGCTATGTCATTCCAGGTCACTGTTGCCAATGAATGGGCATATGATGACGGTGCATTCCGTGTAAGTTTTCGCCACATGGGTCGTGTACATTCAACTTCATCTGGATCTATAGGTGTATCCCCGTTATTCGGCTTGATGTGATAGATCATCTCTACGATGGCCGATTCCCTCAGAGACTGGATGCCTTTGTCTATAGTAGTCCACTTGGCCGAACGACTCGTAACATCGTCCTTGTACGGAAACCTTTCTTTCACAGCTGCCAAGAGCCGCCTCCAAAGGCTGAGGGACTTTTTCTCTCTATGATAATATGACTTTTTCTTAGGAAGAACCCAACAGTCCCTTTTATCCACGTACCAGTGACTGAGAACCAAGTTAACATTTAAATTCTGGAATGCCATATTATTTTTACAAAATACATTTCTGTTCTGGAGCAATTTTATTCTAGCGACTTCTATAATTTGTAAATCTGTAACATAGCCATCAAACAAATGCAAACATGATACCGATGTTAATGGCAGTCTCTTGTTTGTCCCCAGTAAGTATCCAAACCTGACTCTGCTTAACTCTTGAAATCAGTACTGGGCAAAACACACTCTGTATGCGTGTTAGCATGGTGATTCCCATCACCATCAGCAAACAAGTCTCAACAGCATTAAAAGGCCATTCAAAAAATTCAAAACTCTCAAATGTAAATGGTCTGGGGGGACGACTGGGAGGGTAAAAGGATGTCTCCTTCACAGGTTGAGCACCTGAGAAGGAGAAAAAAGATGTGTAATTGCTAAGCACCTCCATCATATACCTCCCAAAGTATAAAGGTGGTGACCACACTGGGAACATAAGCCAGATCAGTTTCATGATCAATGATTCTATTGTATTACAAGTCATTACCATAAAGTACAATGGGACAAAAACCTTAGCCCAAGCCCCACACTTGAAAAACACTAATACAGCAAATACCGGATGGACGTAAGATATGATATACTGAAACTGTGAGATCAAGAGGAACAACCTTGAGAGCCAATAAATCAGCATTGCGACGAGTGACTATCAATCCAGTCAGATCTGTTCTTATCTCAACCCCTCGTGCTCCATGTTGGGCGCCAAAAAGAACTGTCATGGTTTAAACCCAGTCAGGTAACTTGTTCACTCACTCCCAGTAAGTGGTGCCGAGCTGACAACAATCAAGGTCCGTGTCGCCCCCCCACCGGGGCTCTCCGCTTCCCCACTCCCGGAGGAACGGGGAGGAGGATCAAGAGAGTGCAACTCCCACGGGTTGAGACAAGAACAGTCCAGCAACCAATGTACACAAATCACCACCGCAACTATCAACTACAACAATGATAAGGGAAAATAACAAGGGAAGAGAATACGATACCACCGGCCAAGAAACGAGTCCCACCCAGAAGCCCGTGTTCTTCCGGGTAACTCCCAGTTACCCCCCACCCCGGGCATGACGTGCTGTGGTATGGAATACCTCCTTGGCTAGCCCGGGTCAGGTGCCCCATCTCTGCTTCCTCACAGCTTCCCCTCCTCCCTGGCAGAGCATGAGCCTCACAAAGTCCTTGGTCAGGGTAAACATCACTTAGCAACAACTGAAAAAATCGGCTTCACCAACACTTTTCTCAGGCTGGAAGTCAAAACACAGCACTGCGCCAGCTACCACAAAGGAAAAAACATGACTGGTACTGCTGAACCCAGGACAGACCCTCAGCATGGGCAAAATGATCTATAAGCAGGGAAGTTTTTCTCTTTTTTTTTGTGAGAATGCTCACACATGTAAAAAAACAACAACCAGAAAAAAAACCCACCTCAGAAATATGTTGTTTGTAATCAAAATTAGATGTTTGAGGATTGCAGAATACAAGATGGTTTCTTATCTAATACACTCAGCCTTAGTGCTGCTGTAAGAACATCGTTTAATGAGGTTTCTTCTATCACAGCTAACTAAAATCTACTCTGTTCTGTAAGGCAACGAAATTTGTCTCTTTCAGTATTTTCTACCACAAAGTGTGTCAAAGGTGGTTTGCAGTTTGTGGCATAGAGATTTTGTGACCCTGGCTGAATTTACGATTTGCCATCAGTTCCCTAATAAGTGGTAAGAGAAGGGCACTGTGACCAAGCAGTCTCTTCTAGGTTGTCTTAAGCAGCATAATGTAGCTTACATCTCTATTTTATTTTTCTCTAAGCATATGTCTAGACTGATTTACTTCATTCTGAAATGCGCAGTTTAATGCTTCTTCACAAAATATGGACCTTTTAGCCTAATCTAAATCACAAACTGACTAAACAAGGTGGAAGATAGTTCCAACAAATGTAAAAGTAATTTCCACCTTAACTTTCTTGTAAAAAATGTTATGCCAGATGTTTCAACCATTAACAAGGCAATTTAAATATGAATGCTCACAGTTCAGTGTTATATCAGTCATACATATTGCTAGATTGAGCAGATAAAGACAGAAAGCACTGAACTACAAAATAACTGTGTAAAATTATAAGATGCAAATGAATTATTGTCCTGGGTTTAGCTGTAATAGTTATTTTTCTTTTTAGTAGCTGGTACGGTGCTGTGTTTTCAACTTTTCTCTGAAAATAATGCTGATAGCACACCAGTGTTTTAGTTGTTGCTAAGTGGTGTTTACTCTGATCGAGGGCTTTTCAGTCTCTCATGCTCTGCCAGTGAGGAAGGGTACAAGAAGCCAGGAGGAAGCAGAGACAGGACACCTGACCCAAACTTACCAAAGAGGTATCCTATACCCAGCACATCATGCCCAGTGTATAAACCAGGGGGAGTTACATGGAAGGCCCAGATAGCTGCTCAGGTCAGGCTGGATATAGGTCAGTGGGTGGTGAGAAATTGTATTGTGAGTCACTATTTGTTATTGCTTTTATTTTTCTTTCTCCTTTTAGTTGCATATTCTCTCCCCTTGTTATTTCCCTTTTTATTATTATTATTGATGGTAGCAGTAGTAGGTTTATGTTATACCTTAGTTACTGGACTGTTCTTATCTCAACCCGTGGGAGTTACATTCTTTTGATTCTCCTCCCCATCCTGTCAGGATTGGGGTGGCGGGAAGAAGGAGAAGAGTGAGCTGTGTGTTTCTGAATACCAGCTGGGCTTAAACCATGACTATTATTCTGAATTATCCTAAGAGCTAAATAGTAATTTTTGGTTAAGTCAGCAGTTATCTTGCAGACAGGACTACAACTTCTTTTAAAATGAAATGAACATATAGCATTTTCTGTTCCTAGTTACTTTGGACTTTGCTTTTATTTTATCCTCTTTCACCTTTTCTTTCTTCTGAATACCTAGACTCTCAAACCTTTTTTTTTTTTTGTAATTTATATCTACATACTTTTTCTTCCTAAACCAGTAAATATCTCACTGGTTGTACATCCCACTCCAGAAAACAGAGTGAAGTTCAATAGCACTGCTCAGTGCTGTTCCACTTGTTCTACTGCTGTAGGTTTTATTCTCTTTTATGCTCTGCACATTTCAGAAAGGACCAAGAAAATGCCAGGTCAGGAAGCAGTTACTTAGAGTAAATAAAAAAGCAGCAATAAAAGCATTCCTTAATGGACTGAGTCCAGTAAAGCTAGGTTTTAGTCAATTACATGTCATTTTTGTTGACAACTCCAAGATCAACAACAACAAAAGCAATACCTTTGGTGGCATGGAATTTTAATGTATAGTTGCAATGGGCAGTGTTATTAGATGCCTTGAAGGATTTTTGTGTTTAAAGGAAGCCTGAATGTTTGTCAGGATTTGTACTGGACACAGCTTGTCCCACTGTTGGGCTGTCTTCAGGGAGAAAAAGCTTTTCCTGATAGCCAGTCAGAACCAGTCTTGTTCCAGTTCATGGCAGTTATTTCTTGTCATTTCATGGTGCACCAATGTCAAGAGCCCTTCTACCCCTCCTCAGTAGCCACCCCACTGGTGCCAAGAGGCTGCTGTAAAGTGTCCCTGAAGACATCTCTTCTCCAGGCTGAACCAGTTCTGGTCCTTGAACCTCTCCCCACAGGGCAAGTGCTGTCTTAGTGTATCTCTCCTGGACTTATTCCAGTTAACTGAAGTATTTTTTTGCACTGGGACCCTGAATACTACTGTATTCAGGAACAGTTCTTGATGCCAGAGGTTTACTCTTGCTGTGTCTTGTCCCTGTTCTGGAGAATCCCCAGTGAAGCATCTGCTGTAATTCTCCACAGCCTGGAAACCAAAACAGCTGCTATGATCATATGCGCAGCTGTTATGGTCACAAACGTTAACACTGCATGGACTGGAGTCTCATGGAGTGGGCTTACAATGTTATGTGTAGGTGTAGATTTAACCTCTGAGTACCAACATATTTCTTTAGCATTTTTCTTCCCAGATATTGTTGCACAACTGACATAGCAGGATAAAGAAGTCAATTAAGTTAATTAATCATGTAAACCAGTATCTGCATGGGGTTTCAGATATGTTACATTCATAATATTTTTGTGAAGATTAATAGACAACTTTTGCCTGCCCATCTTTGGGTAGGTCTACATTGCAATCCAGGATGTCCAGTTCCTTACAGACATAATTGCTCAAGTTAACATTAGCCCACCTAGGTCAATTCCTTTTATGGCAAGAGGTACTTCAGTTATGAAAAGGGCATGCCCCCTACCATGTTGAGCTTCAGTACACTGATACCCAAAGCTAAAAGATGAAAATATGTGCACATGCGCTGTGCTCTGACATACAGGATGAACGGTTTTAAATCCCTGCATGACATTAGTGTAAGAATGGCATGGGGCTTCATTAATAAATTTATATCATTTGTTGTTATTCCTCAAGCACTGTTTTAACAAAGGTCTCTGCAAGATACCCTACTCTTTACCCTTTTCTACTACGCTGTGGAGGCAAAAGGATGTTCAGACTCATATGCCCATTCATTCACCTCTCAGAGCAATAGTAACACAATCCCATCACAGCATCATCAGTTCTTTAGGACTCCCTGGCTCCAAATATTATTTCAATACCGCATATATTATAGTACTATACACTACAGTACTGCATAATACAGTTAGCATAATACTAACATCCTGTGTGTCTGTGAGCTTGTCTGTGCCATGTTCTCTGACAAAGCAGAGAACCATCTCCCCCATCAATGCTAGGACTATCTACTTAACCCTTCTGGACTGCAGCTGAAAATTAGGAGGCAAAGAAGTGTAAGAAGATGTGCATTCCCAACCACTACATCAGTATATGCCAAGACAGCAGTTGCTGTTGTATGATTGTTCTGCCTCAGAGAACCCGGTCAGGGGAATGAATATAAGTACTTTCAGTCTGTAGTAGAGCAAAGGTCCTTCTTTGGCCACCTATCAACCTGCTGCTGGTGCTAGCCAAAAGCAGGTAATTAACAACAGTTTTAAAAGAGGATTATTTGAAACCTTTCTCTATTATTTCACATCAGCAAAATATACTTCAGGAATTTTCTGAACTGGGCAACACATCTGGACCATGATATTTAGTAGTGACAGATAGACCACATGGCTTTTGTTTAATGTCATTAAAAACACCTTTATTCTTTTGTTTTCCCCAATATCCATTTAGTTATGATTTTTTGTTTTTATTTCCTGTCCCCCCAGGTCCTCCTACTCTACAGTTATTCCTGCTTACCTTAGCAGAAATAACTACATATGATAAAGACTACATGACTGGTGGTTTGTAAAGGAGATTAGATAGTTGAAAGTCACAATAGATTTATTCCTGCTGACATTAGCTAAGCAGCTGATGATCACAGAGGAGTAAGAGTAATTTGTAATGATAGTTAAAACTGAGCATTGGAAGCTATTGCATTCTACCACTGGGGAAAAAAAAGCCCTCCAAACCTCAAAAATATTATTTCTGCTATCTTAGGATACTGTAGGCACAGGACTTTTAAATATAGATTGTGAAAATGATTGCAGGTGATAGAGATTTTTTTCAATTCAGCGTGTATTGTTTAACTAATGTATGCTATCAAGCAGTGCAGCCTGCAGATCTAAGTGGGGCAGATCACTGTATTTTTTTTGTGCTAAGCTTGAAATATGTTCCACCGAATCAAAAGTTCAATTTCTGGTAGTGACAATTTAACCTAGCAATTTAACTGAGGCAGAAAAAAACTGAATAGCATGAAGTTTACTGTGTTATGGGTCTTTCAAATAAGACCTTTATGATTTTTTGTTTTATGTGGTCATATAAATGATCCCATAGCTGTTCTTTGTAGCTGACAGAATTTACTCTGCTCTCCTTGTAGCATTATGCAACATAGTTCACACAGCTCAGCTCTGCTTTCTAATTCTGGAAGGGGAATACAATGCATAAAAGATTTGTGGACCTTTGTGGCACAAAAATATTTTAAATATAGGTTAATATTATAACAGATATGTAAATTGTTAAATGATTTCAAAACACAGCCAGTGATTCAGTATTCTGTATTTTATCAAATGAATAATTATCTCAAAACCACAGCCTGAACTGACATTTCATAACAGAATGACCAAACCTGGTAAGTTAAATGATTGGGTATTTCTATGGATATAACTACAATTCCCTGATCTTGGATGCCACTTCCAGAAGAAATTTAAGGAGACTGTGGTCTATGCTATCTTCTCCAGAGCAGTCACCTCTAAAGGAAAATAACAGTGCTTCATTGCTACCTTGTGTAATGGTGATGTTGTTCTGTAATGTTTCTTGGTCTCCACCATATACTTTAGAATGTGATTAGCAATAAGCTGAAAGCAGGACATAGAATTGTCAACTCAGCTATTGAGTTTTATTCTTACATGAAAAGCATACATCCGTGCTCCATAGCTTCAATTAACATATCTTCAAGTCACTGTTTCCTTGACCACAAACTCTGTCTTTGACCAGAGAAACTTTCTCAAAAAAGGTATTTGTAGAAAAATTGCATGTTTTCATGAATGAGCTTTCAATTCTGACCAATTGGCTTTTGCTTATGAAAAGATGTTAAGGCAAATATATATCACTCAGATCATCTACGATGCGAAGGGTTTAACTGATGTAGAGGGGGGTTAGAGTTAAGTCGCTAACAATGTTACTGCTTACTTGTGCTTACTCAACAAATATGTGCTCAATACTTATCATGCTTGCCGGAACAGAGTGGGAGGACCAAGGCTATTGATAGGAGGAAGGAACAGTAACTCCTGTTCTCTGGACATCTAAAACGACTGAAATCAGCTTTGCAGTTTGGACAGTGACTAAATCACCAGGGAACATGCGCAACAACTAGAGATGAGAAATTCAGGGAAGACTTGTTTACTTCATCTTGAGACCCCCACCCATGACCACCAGGAGACCCTATACAAACAAGGACCTTTTACCTCATTATAATATGAAGCAGGGATAGGTCATGTATAAGTATAGGCGTGTTGTGTAATCTCATGAATATGTAACAGTTTAGAGGATAAATATGAAGAAGAACAATGCTGAGGTGTGCGTGCCTTTGGAGGAGCTATCCCCCCTGCGCCTCAGTGCTGAATAAAAGCATACCTACTTTACAACTTTAATGAGTTGTGGAGTCTAACCACATATCAGCTAAACAGAAAGACTTCATATTATTCACACTGCCAAATTACATATGTCAGCATGTAATATGCAATAACTGAGATGGGCAGAGACAAAAATGCACTTTACCAAACAATTATCTCTTAATTTTTATGTATGTACTGATTTATACATGGTATTGATTTTACTTTAAGCAAACTGTCCTTAGCTGTTCCTAACAGAAATTTCAGCTGTCTAGTGAATATCTCATACCAGTAAGAAAAATTGTTTTCTACCTAGATGCAGTGATATCCTTGTGTAAACAACAGTGAGAGTTTACAGAGAATCCAAATGAAAAATAGCCAGAAATTGACAACTTGAGCACCAGTAAGTATTAACACCCTTCTTGCTAATTGCTGCCATCACAAATTAATGGAAGTCTTTTAAATCTCCTGACAGTGGTTATGTAACATTCTGTGGCTAAGGGAACTCAAGGCAGTACATAACAGATGTCATCATTAATATGCAACTGCATATGCTTCCAGTGTACAAGTTTTTGTGAGGTTTGTTTTTTTTTATTCCTCTTTTTTTTCTTTGCTGTTTGAAAATAACTCTTTACAATTCTTAGTTTTTGTTTTTTCACTCAGGTGCTTTAAAGTAAACTGTTTTAACCCCTTGCCTTTTTTCCATGAGGGAGCAAGTTTGGGTAGTACTCTATGGATATGCTAAGTATCTATTCTTAGTAGAACCATAACTATAGATGTTATAATTTAACAGATCTTTTATGGTGAACTAATGATCTTACTGGGTCTTTTTTTCCTCCCTTTTTCCTGAGTAACTTAGAAAGCAAAATAAAACTTTAGTAAACAAAGCGTTCTGTTAACCCTGTTGAATTTCAGCCTTTTACTTTGTCAGGGTTTAAAACCTATCTTGAACTTTTGAGTCCTGTTTCTTCATTGAATTATTTTTTTCTTCTTGCAAATCTTTATGGCTTTTATTTAAAAAAAAAAAACATTTAATACACTTATTGTATGACATATACACACGAAAAGCTACCCAAAGCAATACATCTGTCTTCAGTTTCTTTCCAGTGGTAATAATTAAATACAACAATTGAAGGAGAGACCAGTTTAAAAAGGTTAACATAAAACTGTATATGAACAAAAGATTACTGTTATAGATTTTCTTAATTTTCCACTTCCTCCTTTTTTTACATATTTTTGTCATGTCCTGTCTCTTCATCTCTCCATCCCTTCTTTCCCTATGAATGAGGACATCTTCAACATTAGTTTGTGATGGTCTCCTTTCACTACTCACCCTGAGCTCTTTTCTCCCACTAACCAAGGCAGCAAGAGTCTAATAGAAGGCAGAGTCTAAAAGCACCTTTATGACAAGGATACACATACCATCTTTCTTATAGATCACAGCTTGGTTTCTTCTGTCCCTTTGCATCTCTCAACAGTCTCCAGCAGGGAATTGATGTCACTTCTCCTGGTGAAAAGCAGTTGATGTACACCTGCCTTGGGGACTTGGGACTTATGCCTGAGTCACTGGTGGCCATGTGACTGAATATCAGTGAATTTGAGAGGACATCTCCGGAAAGAGAACTGCACAGCAGCACACATGAAAGGCTTCCACCCTGCACATAGTCACAGGTTCAAAGTCTCTCAGGTCATCAGAGATGCTCTGGTCTTTTCATCTGTTCTGAATAGTGTGATGGAGACTATATAAGTAGTGGCTTCGAAAGGACATTAGATAAATGAGAGTCATAATACAGAAATATGACAGCTACTTCCTTTTCTCAGTAAGAGAAACAAATGTTGTTAAGTGATAAAAGACCCCATTGAACCAAACCTCAGCCTGTGCTACTACTTGGGATTATTCTGTTCCAAGTGTGCAGGGCTTGTGTTTCTCTGTAATAACTCATGCAACCATATCTAGTGCAATTAATACAGCCTGTTGTAGTCTCTCTGCATGCTGACTCTTCTTTCCACTACATCTGCCTGTCCTACCACTTCAGTGTCATCCACAAACCTGGTGGGTGTGAATTCACTCCCATCATCAAGGTAATTTACAAGGAAGCTCAACAGCATCTGGCCCAGAAGAAACTCATGGGGAACTCAGTATCTGATTTCTGCCAGTGGACTTTGAGTCATTCACCTCTACTCTTTGGGTTTGGTAGTTAAGATCTGTTTCTACCCAAATGTCCATCTGTTCAGCAGAGAGCTTGACAACTCATCCATGGAGATGATGCAGGAAACCATGTCAAAGGCCTTGCCAAAATCAAGGCAGAACACACCCATGGCTCTATCATCATCCATTCAGCAAGTTGTTTCATCGAAAAGGCAACCAGGTGGGTCTAGTATGATCTACTCTTGGTAAATCCATATCAGCTTCTCCCAGTACCTTCTTGTTCTTCATGTTCCTGGGTTGTCCTTCCCTGAGGACCTCTTCCTTATTTTTTCCAGGAACCAGACACCAGAAAGGTGTCTGTCTGCACTTTCTCTGATTTTTTTATTTTTATTTTTTCCCTCAATATTTGTAATTGGGCAAAATATTTGCCCTGTTGTAGTTATGTGGACTTCTGATCCTTGTGGGTGTTCAGAAATGATTGATAGGAATTATTTTGTTGTCATGCTAGGTAACACTCTCAGCATGCTTGGATGCAACTTGATTAGTCTCATGAATTTGTCTATTTCCATTTTGTATAGGTGGTCTGTAACTCAAACCGCTTCTACCATTAGCAGTTCACCATTTCCCTTGTTACTGTTCCTTTGTGCTAGAGACCTCAGACTGAAGACTAAGGTAGATGAAGCAGTTACTGTCTAGGTCCCTGCTGTCACATTTGTGATTAACTTGCCAGCCCCATTTGCTATACTTCCTTGATTTTTGCTTTTGACTAATCTATCTGCAGATGACCTTCATATTATTCTTGAAATCTCTTGCAAGTTTTGTGGCATTAGAGCTTCTGCTTTCCTCACCGCACGCACTGTTGCCTACACAGATGACATTTCTATGTATCATAGAATCATAGAATCATAGAATAGTTAGGGTTGGAAAGGACCTTAAGATCATCTAGTTCCAACCCCCCTGCCGTGGGCAGGGACACCTTACTCTAAATCATATCACCCAAGGCCTCGTCCAACCTGGTCTTGAACACTGCCAGGGATGGAGGATTCACAGCTTCCCTGGGCAACCCATATGAAAATAGAAAGGTAGCTTCCTTTTCCACTGTTTTGAAAAGTGCTGCAAGAGCTTAAAGGTAGAAGATCGAATGGAAAGAAATGATTTCATATTTTTAAAAGCAATGTACATATGGGTTATCAGTTAACTTTCATACCTTCTACATATTAATACAGGTGTTCATCCCGTTCATTTAGAGCATCTGCTTTAATTTCTTAAATGAACCTCTATTTTCCCAACAGCATCAACAAGTTTTTCAGGAAGCAGTTCAGAATTAAGAATAATCTTCTTACCAGTGATCACTGAGGTGGCCTAAACCAAAGCTTCTATATAGTTCATTGTATGAGTAACGGTGATAATAAATAGATGGACATGGAAATAAATGAATTATATGCATTGTAGTGTATTTGAAAAGGAAATGCTGCTTTTATCCTGCACTTTGAACTTGCTAAGAACCCTGAGAGCTCATTTTATTCTCTAAAATGGGACCTAAACATAAGGGAAAGAGGAATAAAAGAGCTATCCCATGGATTCTCTACTTTTGTTTTCTATATTGATTTTTTTCTTGCTAGGATATTACGTTGATGCAGCTTGTAAGTGAACTAAAAAAATAACTTTCCCTTGAAAAAATAAAACAAAGAACAACCAACATGTTTCTTTAGAAAATACTTATTTCATACCAGCAATCCATCAGAAAAGCGTACCACCTAGAAGGACGTTTCTTTCACAGACGTGCAACCAGCAGTTTAATCCAATTGCAAACTTCCCAAATAAATTAATAAAAACTTTGCCTTGAGCTCATAAACTCATAACTGTGAATAATTATTCTAATAGGTAAAACTTAAAAATGCTCTAGGTGCCATTCAAAGCTCCCAAGATTGTTAAATGGTTAGAATAAGTAGAAGGATGCTACAAAGCAGTGGGGTTGCCTTTGAGTATCGAATAAATAAACATTGAAGTGGTGCAAATGAAAGCCTTAGGGTTTCTAATATCTATGGTGAAATAAAGGATAATACTGACATAGAAGTAGAAATTCCTCTGAATAGAGTATCACAACTTTACAGGCTAATTGCAGAGTGTTGTCCTGAGAAATCTGATAAAACCAGAAGTTTGTAAAACTGCACTATAAGTTTTTCACATGTCTGATGCAGTCTACAGTTTGCTTTGTGTTGATTTTGCTGGTTCTGCTTTCAGAGTATAAGGTCTCTGAAACAACACATCACTATTATGTATTTATTAAGTGTACTGGAAGCAAATGATGCAGCTAACCTAGACCTGTCTCTTCAAATTCCCTGTTTCTGAAGCTGAATGTCATGAAATCATGTCTTATGCTCCAGTCTACAAATGCTACATCAAAGTAGTTCTTCTCAATTCTGTGTAGCTATCTTGACTTCCTTCAGGAATGAGGAAATGGAAAAGATAAAAGACCAACATTTGAGCAACTAGAGGCTTGCTATATTTCTGATGGACATAAATATTCTATTTTCTCAGCTCCACCTGTCCAGTTCCTTTTCCTATGTACATGTACCAGACTACACACACCCTGAGAACACCTACAGATGTCACCTGGACACCTTCTAATGTATGGCAACAACAACTGAGAACAGTATGAGTTTTATTTCACTGGCTTTCCAGCAGCACAGCTTTGTTTATTCTAGCCTTGAAGCAAAGAATACCTGTGTAGCAAAAAGTCTCTACCTACCCAGAGCACTTGTCTCCTAGATGGCAACAACAAAGAATTCCTAATCATATCTCAGTCTGTATAGGTAATTTCTTTTGCTGCATGTGTTCATTTATGTATTCAGTTAGGTGTTATTAAAATTTTAGACAGAAAATGCTTATTTTTGCACCTCAAAAGATGTAAAATTTGGAGAATCATATATCTCTTTAACATAAAAATGTTCTTTTATGCAGTAATTTTTTTTTTTAATTGTAATGTTATTTTCAAAACTAACATTTCAATGTTTCTGTATTTTGTGAGGAAGCCTGTGTTTGATGCCATTTTCTTAAGATTCTGAATGGAGCAGTAGTTCTGGAAAGAGCTAGTCATCATGTAGGCAGTCACTTTGAATCCTTGTCTACACAGCTTCTTAATCCCAATTGCAATATTTTTTGCTATGCCTGTCTTTCTTCATGTTGGAACAGATTGCCAATCATAAAATATATCTGTGCAGGTGACAAATTATCCATAGAAATCAAGCTGATACTACTGAATGTGTCCCACTTGTGACCTAAATCTAGACATAACTCACCTCTAGCCTGAAAAATTTCTGCATTAACCATCTAACCACCCTCTACCTATGGCAAGCTTATGAATGATTCAGTAGTTTTCATGGCTTCACTTCAGCGCACCATTTCTGTACCTGGAGACATAGCTTTAAAATATTGCAAGTGGAACACATTCACAAAAAATATTGCTCATTAATATGATTTGTTTGCTGTGTTGTTTCTACATGGCTTTTTTCCATAATCTATTAGTTTTTAATTTCCTATTGTTCTGATACTGCAACAATTATAAATATTCTATAGAGCTAAGAGGAGACCTGACATTATTTCAACATGATCTTAACATCCATGGAAGAAATATATGTGGGCTTTTCAAGCACTAACTACTTATAAATAAATAATTTCCCTTAAAAAAAAAAAAAAAGTGAAAAAAGTGGAGGGAAAAAAATAATTCAGATATTAAATTTAAACTGTTCCATATAATTCTGATTAAATCTTTTCTGTACATGGTAATATGGAAATACTTGGATCACTTTATTAGCTATGCAGCACAGAATATAATTTAGGCATTCTATTCATTCAGCTAGACACAGAATTATAAACTGAAAGTTTCTTGTTACTACAGATCAGATACATGGTATGGAAAAGAACACCTGGTGTTGAAATGAAACTGCATTTCAAATGTACTATCTTGGAAATAGTCAGGTGCTTTCATAAATCAGAATGCATTTTCAGATGATAATGACCACAGACATGGGTCTTCTCCCAGCTGTATCATCTTCTCCTTGCTCAGTGCTGCCCTAAAAAGGAAACAAAGAGCGTGAAATAAAAAAAAGTAATTTGCTGAATGTTATTTAAAAGTAGCAGGAACTGCACATGAAACCACAAAGTTTCCTTCTTTCATTTGTTTCAAACTCAGCTATGCAGATATACGCAAAGTCACTACCTGTTTTGCTATCATTGATTTTCAAAGGAATGAGTGGGTCTAAATTAATTAGAAGCTTTTGAAACTCTTATTTGTTTGTTCTTGTTTGTTTTGTGATTATATACCCCAGAAAATTAGGGCACATTTTATTGCCATAAAACATGGATGCGCAACACATCCATTGAAGATTTGTTCTTATCAAAAACAAATGAACAAAAGCCTTAAAATTCCATATTAATTCCCCAAACAATATGATGTTCCCCTTAGGGTGAAAATTCTACTGTTCAATACTAAGTTATTTAAAACACTTCATAGAATCATGGAATCTACTAGGTTGGAAAAGACCTTTAGGATCAAGTGCAACAATTACCCCAGGACTGTCAAATCCACCACTAAACCATGTCACATCTACACATTTTTTGCACCTTTACAGGGACAGTGATTCCAACGCTTCCCTGGGCAGCCTGTTGGAATACATGATCATGCTCTCAGTGAAGAAATTTTTTCTAATATTCAATATAAATCTTCACTGGCATAGCTTGAGGCTGCTACCTCTTGCCCTATCACTTGTTACATGGGAGAAGAGACCAGCCACCTCCTTGCCCCACCCTCCTTCTGGGTAGTTGTAGAGAGCGATAAGGTCCCCCCTGAGCCTTGCCTTCTCCAGGCTAAACAACCTGAGTTACCTCAGCCATTCCTCATAGGACTTGGGCTCCAGACCCTTCAGCAGCTTTGTTGCCCTTTTCTGGACCCACTCCAGCAACTCAATATCTCTCTTGTGGTAAAGGGCTCAGATCTCAACACAGTATTCGAGGTGTGGCCTCACCAGTGCTAAGTACAGGTGGACGATCACTTCCCTAACCATGCTGGCCACACTATGTCTGGTACAAGCCAGGATCCCATCGGCCTTCTTGGCTGCCTGGACACACTGCTGATCATATTCAGCTGTCTGTCAGCAACTGACACTATTTAACACTGACCACATGTCTAACTCTGGGTTTGTTTCATATTAAAGACTATTACCCCACTTTTTTTTTTTTTTTCAGATCAGTGTACAGAGACCAATTTTCATCTTAGTATCTACCAGTATTATTTTATAAAATCACTACAAAAGTATTTTTTTATTCAGATTCTCAGTGTCAAAACCCCACCATGTCAGCTTGAGCTTTAATGTTTTACCCAGCTTTAGGGAAGTTAACAACACCAATTTCAAAATGGAGCCTTCAACAGGTAGTATCCAGCTTAAATGTCAAGAGTAGATCAACTTTTTTAACAAAGGTGAAGAAACTTTGGAAACTATTTTCAGAAGTATCAAAAACTATTGTGTAGCTCATTCAGTATCAAACAATGCAGAATATCTTGGTCCCAGCTCATCCCACAATACTGATTCTGAGAGATGCCAGTGGTCTAATGCCTGCCACCCATGTTATAACTGCAGTTTACTTTGGTCTTTGCTAGGAGTACTCTTCACTTTAGGCAAGGCAAAAGGAATAATACCCTACAGTATTTGTACAGAGACTAGAAAGAAAAGGAATAGACATTTTAAATTTGTTTCCATTATTTTCCTAGCCAATTAACCTTAGAAATTGAATCCTTTTCAAAGGATTCAAATACAGAATAACTGTATTTGAATACTTTTGTAATACATTGGTTGTTTCCTACAATTCTCCACTGAATAAATTGTTACAAATGCTGTTGTCAGGCCATTCACATTTTCTCAGTATGCAGCAGCTTTTACATAAGCAGAATGTTTAATTAATTTTCTGATTAATGGTCTTTTTTTATTATGCTTCTACCATTTGGCAGCTGTTTTGACAAAACTGCCTTCCTCATTACAGAATTTCTACTTGTGAAAGGAAGTCAGCCACAGCAAATGGGCTTATTGAATTATCCAGCTCACCAATTATATAGTATAAAATTATTCATCCTGATATAATTTGATCAGGAAAAATCATTTATCTTTAGTAACTGTGTTAAATTAGATATTATTTTGCTGGATAGGTGCAATTTTGCAAGTGTCTGTACTTAGAGAACTGTTTTTAATTTACTTGAACACTAAGTTATTGCCTATTTCTGATTTCTCTTTGTTACCAAAAAGGTTAGTTTCTGACTAATCACTCCACTGAGCCCAATTCATTCAAAGCTTGAAAAACAGCACTTAGCCATTTTAGAGCAAAATGGCAACTTGATACATATCATTGGCAATACCGTTTTCAAAGATCTGTTATAAAGGCATTTCAATCTGTTTATAAATCAATTAATTAAAAATCAGTCTTGCAACTTCAGCATTATTTAGTTATGTGCTTTGTGTGTACTTTGGCATTATTGCAGCAATGTTGCAATCAACATTGACATTGCAATTTTAAGTTCTATTTTATTCAACCTAACAAAATTAACCTCACTTCCCATATATATATGCATCTTGGCATTAGCTTACGTTAGCTTTATTTCTAAAAGTCAGTGTTTGATGCATCTGAAAATAAATGCTGTATCAAAAAAAGTAGTTGTTACAGAGTGTTGTGGACCATAGTAAACTGTTGGTTAAAAATAAATCATTATTTCCTAGCTTGAAAAATATAATCTACCTTATGATCCAGGATGACTTTTTCAGTGTAAGGTAACCCTGAAATTCTTGCTGAACAGTACGGCTACTGTATATTTGGGTTACACTCATAGATCTGTAAGTCATCTCAAGATGTTCTCCAAATACTTCTCAAACCATATGTGAGGTCTTTATCTCCTCTGTCCAGCTGTATAAGCAATGGTATACTGACTATGACAGTGGCACGGACATAAGACTGACGCCTCTTCCTTTTATATCATGAGAGTTTTACTGCACTTTCATTTCCTCCATGACTTCACAATCTACACTGTTTTTTCAATGTCATGTCAATTCTTCTCTGCTGTCATCTCAGTGCATTCTGTGCATTGACATTAGCATACTATGTATAAGCACTCTGTTACTTGTCAGACCTTACTGATCACTCTTCAACAGAAATGGCAGAAGAATCAAGCATCCTGTACTATGCCATGAAGTCATGTTTACCTGGAGGCTAGCCCTATACCCATTTCCCTTTGGGTTCACTTGTGTTTCATCAAAAGTATGTCAACAGGAGCTGGAAACACCTGGGATGATAATGCCATGATTCTACCGTGATTGTTGCATGCCTGGACTTTGGTTCAGTCGCCAGTGCCAGCGGCATCTTAGATATCCTTGACAGACATCAGCACAGCTGGGTTGCTGGAACCTAGTGGTAAGAAGATAATTGTACTCTTGATAGCTATAGGTTTGTATAGAGTACCTGCTGTAGGACAGACTATCTTCCATATTGGGATGATCAATAATGGTCTGCTAATTGAAATATGCTCCTGTCTTCATGCTCTTGCATTGTCACTGGCACTAAGATGACAGTAACTTTTTTCTGCTCTCTGGTGCCACTCCAGTTGGTCGCTATACTTTTGAAGCTGCCATACAGATCTGCTGCAAAGTAGGTCAAAACATCCACCATGGCTCTCACTATGAGTAGCTGAGTCCTGCAAGGCTATGCACCATCTGGTCTTCCACCCATTGCAATAGTGGGGTTTTTTTGTTTGTTTTCCTTTCTGAATGCAGATACATAGTATGCTCAGTTTTATCAGAGACACATTTGAGTCACATATTTTAGTTTAGTATTGCCCTGAAGAGCTGACATTTATTAAAATTAATAAGAGTACTTCAATTAACAAGAGTACTTCATTAATCCATGGCCTCAAATACCCTCTAAGCAGTTTATACAGGTTACCATCACCAGCACTGGCCATTTGTGGTCTCAGAACTTGGAAGCCATCTTCCAGGACAAGCAGTCACAACTCTCTTTCTGAGGATATCAGCATTCATGTTGCTGTCAGCAGCTGTTTTTCTGGGATTTGCACAGCCTTGCAGCCCACATTTGTTTGCTGCATGCTCATCCACTGTACTCTCAGAGAGGTTTAAGCCCCTTAGTGTTGTCAGATACTGTCTTAGTAGCAAGTTGGAGAAGGAACAGCTGCTCATCTCAATATCTAAAGAAGTAGGGTGCAGGGTCCATCCACCTGGGTAGTTGTAGGAGGTCAAACTAGGGTCATGTGAAGGATTTTTTAGGTCATAAGAGTGCTGCTCTGCTACAGAAATAACCAGACTTCTATATAATTGTGGTTATGTTTTGCTTTGTGAAATATGCTGTGTATTTTAGTATGATACACATTTATTTGAACTAATTTAGAAAGATATCTTCCTGATAACTTCCCACGGAAGTAGAAAATCACATATGAAAACTCTGCTTCTTGAAGTACAACCCAACTCATAGCCACCAGAGACAAATCATTTAGTGTTATTTGTATCACAGAGATGCCTAACATTTTTAATCAGCTTCTGCTTAAAAGAAAATGTCTAGTTTAATGTTGGAGTTTATTACCATTATATTAAAGAAAGTTTGTAAAACAATTTTAATTATAAGAAATACAGAGTCTAGGCTCTCAGTCTTTATGCTTAAAGTTGGGTGTACACAAGGATTGATTTATTTCTAGAAAGTAGTGTTTTAAGTTATTGCATTCAGAAACTAAAATTTCTTCTTCTAGATCACTGTAGTAAAAGCAGGCAATTTTTTCCTACTGCTCTGTTATTTCCATGGTATTCCTCCTTGAACAGTTTCATATGCTTTGCTGCGTAACCTATCAGTTAGTGGTAAGATCACAGGTAAGTATATGTTAACTTTGAAGAGCAGTTTTACTAGAAGATGCTTCAAATATGGTTAGGTGACCACTTCATTGTTTCCCATGTTTCTTTTGTAAATGCCATCAATCAGTTTTTGCTTTGCCTTGAATGCAACTTCCTTCAACAGATTTCTCATCTTGTAGTTCCAGCTTCAAGGATTTCATGTTAACAACTTTATACAGGTCTGCATCTTTGTTTCTCATAGCCTTGCTTGCTTCTTTGGAACAGAAGATTTCTTTCTGGAGAACAAAGCAGTACTTTTGTTTCTTGTGATTTAGCCACTTTGCTTTTAAGGATATGAGAGAAAAAACTTACAGACAGAGGGAACATTTAATTAGACAACTGATATGCTTCAGAAAAAAAAAAAATCCTTTCTTGTTCAAACACAAAACATTTTCTTTTTCTTTCCAAGTAAAATTATAAATTATTTGGAAGTCTTATCAGGTAGATATGAAGCAAAGAGACCTTTTAATAGTATTTTGGTTTTCTTGACATGCACATTGAACCAGTTGAGTGACTGAAAGTTCCTGGGTAACTTCCACTTCACTATGATCCTATGACCATATTCACACCACAAAGTACAAGACCTTGAATAAAAAAATTCATAACTACAAGAATTCCTGGCAGATTTGTTTGTTTGTTTGTTTTTTGTTAATCCTAAATCAAAATCAGGATCTTCCTTTTGTTGTTTTTTGTATTTTCCACACAATACTGAAGTTTGGCAGAAAGTTCATTTTCATCAAATAAATTCATAAATGTAGCTGACTACCAGCTTCACTCACTAAACAAGTTGTACTGATGATAAACATGTTAGTGAAAATTGCCACCACTCAGTGCAACAGATGCAGTCTTTCTGTGGTGTTTCTGTAAGAAATCACCACGACAGAGTTAATGACAAGATAAAGCTAAATACCTTTTTTTTTTTGCCCTTTAATGATTGAATAAAATTAAAGAGATAAGCTTGCTAAAATTTCAGCAGAAAGACTGATGAAATTTCAAGCAGAAAGGTTGATGAAATTTTATTTTATCTTGGCTGGAATATAAGTCATTGCTAGTAGAATGTCATAAAACATATATCTATGGAAAGGTAAATAAAGAATTTTGAATAGTATTTTATTGTGATATTAATTATAATAGAATTTTCTTAAGTCATCTTTTGTCTGCAGGTGGCCTGTTACCTAGAATGTTTAATTTATTTGAAAAATATAGTCTTCTGTAAGCTTGTCTTACTGTCTGGAATATGAAAAATTAATTACACCTTGGTCAAGTTGGCACTTTCTCATTTTCTTCAGCTATTTTTGTTTTTCTGTTCTGTATGTCTATGTGCATTTAGTCTTGCGTAGGGCCTGGATATGAAAGTAAAAGAACAACAAATACTTCAAGCAAGAGCTCGCATCAAGTGACAACGTATTAACATCATTTTATTAAAATATAACATACATATTTATATATAAATGACACATCTATCATATTTTACTATCTATCTTTAATTAATTTTAATATTTACTTCATTATATACTTATATTTATTATATTTAATCATTGTATTTATTGTTTATTTAATAATAAAATATTAAATATTGAAACAAACAATATTAAGTTTCAAATATTAAAATAGATATTGTATTTATAAAGTTATTATTTTTTATACTTATTTATTTTATTATATGTGATTTAAATTATATATATTTTGTATATAAATATGTAGCATATTTCATATATATTAACATATAACATATGTTTAATATAGCATAATATTAACATATATTAACAAGAAAAATTAATTGTTTTTAAAGGACTTTATGTAGAACTCCTTACAAAAGTCTGATAGCTACAGAATATACAGATTGACTTCAGTCCTTTGAAATACAGTCTTGAGCTTCTTTTGAGTTTTTTCTCTCAAAGCCACACTAAAACAACATAGACATGAAGACATAAATTTACAGTAGCCCATTTTCTTCAGAAGTGAGCTGAGAAATTAAAAAGTATAATTTAAAAATTGACTAAAAAGTTATATCCCCAAAAGTAATGCTGTTGGTCACACACTGTTTAGTTGTCCAAGCCCTCTTTTCACACAGAAATCCACTAGGATTTTTTTTCACACTTTAGTGACCTTTTTACTTACAGAAATTAACTAGCATTAGTAACTTTGCATCATGATGTAGCAAGGTATAGGCTAATTTGCTCTATCAGTCAGTTGTGGGTGAGTAGCATTTACTGTTTTTCTTTCTGCAAACATTTAGGTAGGTCAAGTCAGCAAATTCCTTGCTATTCAACCACCTAAGGAAGCTGTTCACACCTCTGATTTCTACTGTCCTCTCTGTCTCTATAATGTTTGGATTGGGTTTCATTTGTTTTACTATTACAGGCTGTTAGGCATGATTTCAAATTGTGACATAATTGTGTAGAAGAATGCAAAGTAGAAGATCTGGAAGCTTCCTGACTTTCATTAGCTGACAGTAAAATTATGTTGGCAGATCTCTCAGTCACTTTTCCAGGTGCTCTCTTCTTGCTACTGACACCTACTAATGTTGCCCTACCTGCACAGAGCAACACTGAAGACAGAATCTCTAAAGGAATATCTCAGTTTTGTGAACATCTAGGCCTAAAGCGAAGACACTTCAAAGTTAGCAAGCTGATCCAACTATACATTACTGAACACAAATGATAGCTAATAATGAATGTAATCAGGAAATTACTGTTGCAAGATACAGAGTAGAAGAAATATGACTACACAGATTTATGGATTTGTGTCTCATTTCTGGTTTTAAGCAACTTCAATGAAACACTGGCTTTGTTAGTGATTGTTCTGCTTGTTTCTCTCCTTACAGTATATCTATGTGATCCTGTACTAAGCACATATGAACTGATGCATAAAAGCAGCTGTTTTCCTGGGCATCTCTCCTACTGATACAAGATAACTGGTTGTCAGTTGCTTAGGAAATTAAATATTGGGGGGGGGGGAGGGAATGTTTTGCTGTCACTCTGAACTTTGCCAATTGTATTGTTTAATTCTCAGCTCCGATGTACTTAAAGTGAAGAGAAGCTTAACCCGGAGAAAAATAAATTCCCCTTAATAAAGTCATGCCAGTTTTCATCTAGGGATAAGAACAGACTCAATGAATGATAAATCTGTTGCATTGTTTGTTTTTTTTTTTTTCTTGTGATTGTTTTCATCCTATTAGCTTCTCTTTTTCCTGATGTGATTTAGCTTTCTGCACTAAGTCTTAAGATATAGGCTTGTGTGTTGAGGAACTGGTATTTAACTATATGAACTTTAAAATATATATTAAAGTACAAGGAAAATATCTATGAACTCCTACAAGTTAATACAAAGCATAGGAAATAGTATTTACTTATTTACTTATTTTAGAAGAAAAGGCATTTCTGCTTATCTTGTGCAAAGTATAAAGGTATTGAATTACTGCTTTCCTTGCCTACTTTGCAGCATCATGTCTGCATTAAGGAATAATCAAAAAATACTGAAAGAAAAAGAAATAACTTCCTTAATACAACTAGGGTCAAATTGGGCCAAATCATTGAAGTCCTATACAGTATGCAGCTCTTTCCCTCTTGCTGGCATTCTATAAGGACAGACAGCTTAAGTTATGTACTGTAACATCATCTGAAGTTTGAAATTTTAACTGATTTCATAAAATGCATCTCCTCCTATTATCTCCTCTCATAGCTTCTTCTGCTTATATCCAATAGCTTAGAGTGAGAATGGTCAATTGACTACTTTAACTTCTCAGTTTCCATAAAAATGCCTTTTGAAATACCTAGCTGAAGTACTTGTGGAAGGCAAAAGGGGGAGAGAAGTTGTTAAAGCTTCACTATGTTGAGTAGGTCTATACAAAGTAGCTAAGCAGGTTCAGAGATTTTTCAATATTTTTCAGATAAAGTGCTCAGAAAAACTTTTGCAGTAACCAAGTATTATAGAATTATTTTACACTGACCTGTGTTGGCAGCTCTGAGAGTCTTTTTTGATTTATTTTTAGAAGAAATTTATTTCCTGCTGCAAACAGACGAAAGCCCATTCTGGAGAGACACTTCCTTTAACCTGGTAAATAGAAATGAGATGAGATATTGTTTCAATCACCACTTAAAGCCCTTGTGGGGGTGGACACAATGTGTCAGCTTGACCTGAAACTGTTGCTCTTGAAGATCGAAAACGAGTACACTCTTAAAACCTTGCCCTGTATCAGGCAGCCGTAGCAGCAGCCAGGCTCAGAGAAGGCCCCTTCAAGCAGCCCTATATGGTGACAACAGCTCTGCTTCTTCTGTCTTATCCAGCAGACCTCATCTAAACCATGTTGGCTAGAATCATGGAAGTTATAATGGGGTGAATTCAGAGAGGTCAAACCTATGGTGTACAACAAGTGAAACAATTTTTGTATCTGCTGTTTTTCTAGCAGAGCTTTACATTTTGTGACTGTAAAGCTGTTTTCCCTCAAAGACTGCTGCTCTTTATGGCTGCCAGGTGTATCTTGATACAGATATATATATATTTCTTACCCTTCTCACTATTCTGTTCCTAACACGAATGAAGTGCTGAACAAAGACCACCAAGGTTTATACTTCAGATTTGTAATATTTAGTGTTTTCCTAAAGCCATTGTCATTGACACTAGTTATAGCATGAGAATGACCTTTGAAGAAATTTGTTGAGTAATGTGTCTGCTAAGAGAGAGATGGAGAGAAAGGCTCCCAGACCTTCACATGAAAAAATTCTCCTTATGGCACCACATGAGAAAAGGAGAGCCAACACGCCTGAG
Organism: Pezoporus flaviventris; assembly: GCF_033815535.1. Classification (NCBI taxonomy): domain Eukaryota; kingdom Metazoa; phylum Chordata; class Aves; order Psittaciformes; family Psittacidae; genus Pezoporus; species Pezoporus flaviventris. The sequence goes on from NW_026892555.1 coordinate 57,785,917, forward strand.
AAAAGCTGCACATTTATGCACATTAATAAAAGCTGTTGTGGTATTTGTTATAGTTTCATTCTTGAATGAAAATTAATATACTCAAATAAAAAAGAGGTAGAAATCCAAAGTACCCTGGCCAGTGGACTGAATCCCACTCATGCAGCAGTAGAGGGAGGAGCTTGTTCACTGAGGATGAGAAGAAAAGGGAGGCAGGGTGAAGGGTAAAGAAAGCAAGCAAAGAATCAAGGTCCAAGCACTTGAAAAACTGTACTGAACTTCTTTGAAGTGGACAAGTCAGGGAGGGGACACTCCAACAGTGCAAGTTCATGGCTATCTGTACCTTTCATTACTGAGGTTGCCCACAGATTTGGAGGCCATACTCTTAAAGGTGCCTGGGTCTCATGCCCATTGTCAGTGGTCTAAACCAGCAAACCCTGTAACTAAAATCAAAACAAAGTGTCTGTAAGGCAAAAAGAACAAATAGCTTACAAAAAACATGTGAAAATGCTAAAAGGACATGCCAGTTATGGAGATGCAGACAACCATGTGCTTCCTCAGACTCAGTCACTGAGCTCCTAATCATCCGATTCAAGGCAGCCAAGCAGCAACAAAACAGAGCCATGGCACAGGTGGCTTGTTACAAACCAAAGGTGTTAGTCATACATATTCAGCTCTTCTTCATTGTTAATATGTCGTCGCTAGGTACAAGCTCTTGCTTGAAGTTTTTGGATTGTTGTTCTTTTACTTTCATATCCAGACCCTACATAAGACTAAATACGTATACACATGCAGAGCAGAAAAACAGAAATAGCTAAGGAAAATGAGAAAGTATCAACTTGACCAAGGTGTAATTAATTTTTCACATTCCAGACAGTAAGACAAGCTTACAGGAGACTATATCTTTCAAATAAATTAAATATTATAGGTAACAGGCCACCTGCAGATAAAAGATGACTAAAGAAAATTCTATTAGAATTACGATTACAATAAAAAATGATTCAAAATTCTTTATTTACTTTTCCATAGGTATATGCTTTATGACATTCTAGTAGCAATGACTTATATTCCAGCCAAGAAAAAAAAAAAAAAGAATGTAAATAATATGCTGGAATTGGATTTGAAATGAAAAAGCTTTCTTATGTTTAATGGGATTATATAATTATATATCTATTTTAATACAAATCCCATGCCCTCTGATGTTGTGCACAGATTTAAAGCTGGGGGAAGGAGGGAGGAAAGGGGAACGTTTGGATTTATGGCATTTGTCTTCCCAAGTAGCTGCTACACATTATGAAGCCTGCTTTCCTGGAAACGGCTGAACATCTGCCTGCTGATGGGAAGCAGTGAATTGATTACTTCTTTTGTTTTGCTTGTGTATGCAGCTTTGCTTTACCTATTAAACTGTCTTTATCTCAACCCATAAGTTCTGTTGTTTTTTGCGCTCCTGATTATCTTTCTCGTCCCACTGAGTAGTGGGTCTGAGCAGTGAGCAGAACTCAGGAGTGAAAAGAAAGCACACCTTTCCAAGTTTTCCTAGTGAGGGAAAAACATGGCATAATTTCCACAAAACCTTATTGTAAAAGTTATAGTAAAAAGAAATTTGGGAGGGAGCTCTTGTTTGTCTGTTTACTTTTTGCAGACAAGGGCCAGAAATAGCAATTCTGATTTTATTTCTGTAAAGAAAATCAGAACTAATGGGGTTAGTTCAGGCTCAGGTCTAGTACATTCTTTTTATAAGTGTGACAAATAGCAAAGAAAGACAGAGAAAGTTAAGGTAGCAAGCAAATAAAACTCAACAGTTCAGGTTCCCATGGCACAAGCTAGTCTGTCAGTGTTTCTTCATATTTCACTATATTACTACAAAAGACCAGTAGACATTAAGAATTACTGTCATCAGGAAAAAAAAACCCACACATCCCAAAAGTAAGCACCCCTTGTGAAACTTATTGCAAATTAAGGTCATCCTGTCAGGTACTGTAAATAAATTTTAAGACAAACTTGTTATGTATGTAATGATAAAAAAAAAATCTCATGCTTTAAGAATTAAGACTTTGTTCTCTGCCTTGTGGTACATTATATTACTGTGGCACTTGAATGAATTCATTTCTGGGATTCAGCAGAAGATACAGTCCAGTGATGGAGTCTGCTTTAGGCAGGTCATAGGATTTGGTGAACCTGTGGTTTGATCAAGTGAAACAAATGCTATGTTCCAAACCCAGAACTGGGGTTCTGTGAGAGTGGCATCTTTAATTTTTTTTTTTTTCACAAATATTTGCTCCATGAGATTCTAGACATTAAAATTGGAAGTAAAATTATAGATAAAACCAGTTGCTATGTCCTCTGTGCAAATATACTGAAAATGAAAAATGAAACATTTAAAGGCAAGATTAAAACGTAACTTCAAATAATCAGGATATTCAGAATTATATACCTTTATGGATTTTCTAGGAATTTTGAGAAAAGATACTGACTGTATTACAAGAAAATATTAAAGCATTTGCAGGTAGTTATTTTTTACTCTGAAGGTAGTTGTGTTCTGTTTAGAGGGCTGAAGGGGATTATCACTTTGCAAAAGATATTGTCCTTTCACAAAAATCATATTGGAGAAAATTTGACTTCGAAATTAAACTAAGGAACTCTACAAGTGTTTGGGGTTTTAATATATGGCTTTGCTTATTACCAAAGCAACTGTCATGAAATTGTTTAATCTCTCAGAACTGACCACGTAACAACTGAAGTACTAATATCATCATTTGGTCTTGATCAGGCTGTAGGAAGTGGGACCCTTTCTTCATAAATATGTTGACTGATTGGAAGAAATGAAGAAGATCTTACTTTGTTTATCATAGGTCAGTTTCTTTCTAGATAGTGATCAGGTCTGAAATTAAAAACTTAGCTCAGTCTTTTCCATGTTCTCTGCCTTTGAGAAGATGAATCTACATCCTCTTTCCCAGGTTTGTAAAACCTGAGGTAGCTGAGAAGTTGGAAAAATGTACTAAAATTCTATTTAATCTGTTGATGTCCATGTATTTTAGTTACCTTTGTACATTGCCACTGTATTGTCTTGCTAGACTTTTTTTCTGTCTGGAAGTATTTAGCACTGGCTGATTTTCCCTCTACCTTAAGTGAATCAGTAAGTTTGTTGCAAATCCAACTTCAAGAAGAAATTTCATATGAATTTGAGAGTGCGTAGAGGTTGGTTTTTTTTGTTTGCTTTTTTTTTTTAAGGTAGTAGTGGTTTGGTTTGGGGGAAAGGGGGATGGGTTTGTGTGTGTTTGTGTGTGTGTTTTTGTTTTGGTCATTTGTTAAACAAATATTTTTTTGTTGTTTTGTTGTTTTTTTTTCTCTCTCTCATGTCAAGTTTGACAAGTAAAACTTTCCCTTTCTATGTACAGAGTTTGACCTCTAAAGAACACCATGGACATAATTCCACTAAGAGTAAGTATAACCTTAAGATATCAATATTACAGACTAATATTTTAAAATAAAAGTATACAAAGCTTATAGTAACTAAAAGCTGCCTTGAGACTGTTGTGTTTTTCTCTTGTATCTTTGGTGACAATTCATGTTTTCTTAATGACCTACTTTAACAATCATTGAGCCTTTACTGAACAAGCCTTTTGGCACCTAGAGATTTCTAGGAGATCAATATACTATAAGGACTTTCTTTATTCTGCCACCTTCACTGTCTCTTGCTGTGAGACACACTGGCTATGGTTAATGAAATCATAATTAACATTGATATAAATGGCATATCAAAGTACATTTATACCTCAATATATATATAGGTCTTAAGTTTATGATGAGAAATATTCCATTCTGTGTTTTCAGTTATGACTTTCTTAGGCATAGGCATGCAAAAATACAACATTCACCTACTAGAAATGTAGAAAACAATTCTGCTATATTTTAAACAGAGCTGTCTCACTTTACACTGGAGTCAGAGAATTTCTGCCATTGCCACTGCTTATCAGAGAGGGAAGTAACCTTCATACTTAAGACATCATTTATGTGTAAGCTGTTTAACAGTCCTCTAGACCATATTGGTTTTGTGTGAAATCTTTCTAATGTTTTTCTATGAAATTCTAAATTAAAAACACCTACAGAAAAACCCAGTTCCTTTGGTTCTCACTGAATATTGTGTGCTCAAGCTTATTCCCTCAATAGATGCCTAGTACTCTCAAATACTCTCAAAACTCTGTGAGTTCCTTCAAAATGTATCCACTGGAGAAAGAGATTCTTTTGACTTTACAAGAAGCTTTGTGTACAATGAACTATAAAGATCTAATGCTCTTTTAGCCACAAAGTCATTGCACAGGGTAATATATCAATCACTTGTGGTATAATGAAGCACAAGAGTTTTCCCAGAGCACAACTTGTGCCTCAATAGGGCACTTGGCTTAGAGTGTGCTTCCTTCTAGGGATGTGGTTTAGTATTTGGTAGCAGCATTAAACCAGTGAATAAGATCAAACAATTTAATTCAGAATATTTATTTATTTATGATTAAAGAATATCTGTGTTATTGTAGTTGTATGAATCTTTTTTTGAGTTAGAATTTACCTAGAAAAAGGGTCTTATGATAAACTCATTCTTACAACCCTATGTTGTTTGCTGTCATTAAGGAGGAAACAAAAAAAAGTGGTCAACAAGAATTTGCCTTTCTGTTAAGGTTATTTTAAAGCTCCTTTCCTCAGGGATAATTGTACTTCATCTAATATAAGTAGGCCTAGTTTATGAAATGCTTATTGTTCAATTTACTGATTTTTACATTAGTAAAACACTTACTTTAAAGAAGTGTGATATTGAAAATATTGTGGAAGCTTTTTTGGAGTGACTTGTTTAAACAAGTTAGTATCTTTTCAGCAGTTGCCTTTCTTGCAGATTGCTTGGCATTTTGTTTGTTTGGTTTTGCTTTATTTTTTAAGAGGATGTTAAGTAAAAAAAAACCAACAAACAAAATATAGTGAAGATCAAAAATATTAAGTATGGCTTCTGGACTGATCTCAACAGAACACTCAACAGGTTTATTTTTGCTTTTTTGGTAAATAGAATAAGTAAAGGAAGGAATTAGAATAATACTCTGACCACCAACTCCACAAATCAATGTGTGTTGAGCATAAACCCTCAGGAAATAGGAAATCAAATCTATCTCTTTTTCCACATCAGAATGTGACAAACATATTTGCTGCCTCAGGATTTCAGCATGTTCCCTGATGCTACTGCTTTCCACTTCTAAGTACTCTGAAGGCACACGTTGTTCCTGAATACACTAGGCATCTTAGAAATAATCACTAAGGTCTCAGTTTATGTCAGCAGAGTTTCATTCTATTGCCTTAAAGTGATTCTTAACTCAAGGCTGGGTAAAGCAAAATGTTTATGCAAGATAGAGATTAAAAATAAATTAAAGGGATTCAAGTTATTAATCTACTTCCATTAAGTTTAAATCATAAAGGTATATCTTTTGTTATCTACCTGATGTCATGATCCCCACATTCAGAGATTCTGTAATTCTGAAAGCTATTTACCTCAAGACACATCTTTCAGAGGAAAATCATTTGCAGTAGAGCAGCTAGCTTTAGTAGACAATTCTTTTCGGAGTGTTAATTATTTCTTTAATTATTATGTAGAAGATAACATAAATGGCTAGAATAATTAAAATAAGAATTATTACCCTTTGAAATTCTCTCTTCGTTAAACTATATGCTGTCTTTTTCACCAGTTAGCACTTTTCATACAGAAAAACACCTCTCCTGGGACATATTTCAGTGTGAAAAAGACTTTTGCTCTACATCAGCCTGTGCAATGATGGTGTGCTTTATTCAAAAAACAAAATAATCCTGATGAGCTAAATGCTCACAGTTTATTATTGGCTCCTTACTGATGTAGCTGTAACTGACCACATGGCACTGAGAAATGAGGCTTGGATATAAAAAGATAGAGTAGAGCTTCATTTGAAGAAAGAGTTGCCTCTGTTTCACATGCATTTCTTAACTTCCAGAGTGTTCTGGTGAGTAAGAGCTCTGGCGAGTGCCTTTTTCAAACTGTACAGGACATAGGTTTGCTCGATGAGAAATAAAACAAACACATTTTCTGTGTGTGGCCCAGGAACATCTGAAGATGAGGGAATTTAGCAAAGGCTTCAGCAGCACAGAAAAGGAAGGCAAACCTGAAAACAAGGAATGCGATGAGCATAAAGGCTTCCAAAATGGCAGGTTCTAGGCTAAAATTCCAGAGTTTGAGATTGCCTGTTGGAGCACCCTGTTAAGAAAAGGTAACATCACTGTTCTAAAGCAGTATTGTGTGCCACAAAACAGTGTTCAGCTATGCTTAACACTGGTTGAATGAATAGGCTGAATTTGCTAAAACAGAGAAGGTGGTTTACTTTGTGAGATTTTGAGAAAGTGTTAATTTCTTTACACACAAACAACGTGACACATCTTAAATTTTTCCCACATGTCCAGACTATAGTGGCACAGTGTCAGGCAGCATAGCATAATCACCTGCCATTCTGTGTGTTTGTGATTAGGAGTGACTGGTTAAGTTTTCATAAGACTTGCAAGCATTTTTACCACAGTATCTCTGATCTAGCCCTCTAATGGCTCAGCTCTTCACTGGTCCCATTTGAAGCGTGTCAATGCTACTTCAGATAGGCAGGAAAGGTGGTTCAGCTGTGTGACTCCTCAGGACAGTCCCACAGATTGCCTGCATACCCATAGGAGACACCTCTGATGGTTCAGAGGCATGGCTCTGTCACCTATTAGCCCTCCACACACCGAGTTTGGAAACTGTGTTCTTTTTTTTAGTGAAGGTAGGGATAAATGTACCTGAAAACATCTTGATACCAAGTTTAAACAAAGGCTGACACACTCCGTTTTTAGGTCACTAATAGATGAGGACTTGGAAACACTTTGTGCTGGCTCACAAAGACAGGATGTCTGCAGGGATGCTGAGAGAAGATTCATGTAGCCACTTGCAGAGAAGACTCTGCAGGAAAGAGGTAATTCTTATATCTATTTTCTGACACAGAAACTGAGGAAGTAAATGGTCCAAGTTTACTATGTTCTGAGTTAAAGAAAGTTTAAAGCATGATGATAAAAATGCTCTTGTGAAGCTTTCTTAAGAGCAGATTTGAACAGAGAACTTAACCGCAATTTTATTGCATGTTGTTTATACCAGTTCAGTTTTTTGCAAATGAGCAAGCATGGGTGAATAATTCCAACAGTTAGCACTGTAACTGCACAAGATAAGGACAAGCACAAAGATGAGAAGAATTTAATGGTCTGCCATCTGATTCATTGAGTCAATGAGATGTTAGTACTATGATTTTTAATAATATGTATTTTTAATAGAATACATTCTCAGTGAACTTAAAATTCTCATTTGAATAATATTTAGAAAGAGCATGCAACAGAACAAAAAGTCTCACTTTCTTATTCTTTGTGGTTATGTTACTGCATTTGTGTACAGCAGTGACATTTTCATATCACAGTATCACAGTATCACAGTATGCTAGAGATTGGAAGGGACCTCGAAAGATCATCTAGTCCAATCCCCCTGCCGGAGTAGGAACACCTAGATAATGTTACACAGGAATGTGTCCAGGCGGGTTTTGAATGTCTCCAGGGAAGGAGACTCCACAACCTCCCTGGGCAGCCTGTTCCAGTGTTCTGTCACCCTCACTGAGAAGAAGTTTCTTCTCAAGTTTAAGTGGAACCTCTTGTATCAATAATGTACTTTTTCCTTCATATGGCATTTGTGTCATGTGCTCTTCCATTACAAACTAGGTAATAGGGAAGACTTAATAATTAAACAGTGTAGCAGGAGAGGAAAAAGTGAAGACAAGAAAGAGGTAAAATGCTTCTTAGCAGTGGTGTCTTGAATCCCAAATTTTAAATTCTCATAGTGTCTATTCCTTTAAAGCTTCACCTGGGAGAGTTGTAATGATATCTACTGAGTTTCTTTAAACTGAAATTTTATTCACTTTTGGAAAGAACTTTGTTCATTAGGCAAGGATATATTAAGCATCTGCTAATTGTTCTTCTCCCTGACTCAATTAATTGTCATAAAGACATTTCATTCTACTAAACTAGGCATTTAGGCTAATAAAATTAAAGGCCAGATCCTGCTCCTATTTGCACTCCTTGAATCCATTCAGGTGTTTGTACTACATCCACCACCAGAACATGGGTCCAGATGCACAGAAAAAAAACTGTGTTTTTAATTGATGAAGGGAAAGGATTATAAACCCTATTTATACAGCTGCAAAATAAAAACTGCTGTTCTGACTAGTTGGTTGGCTAAGGTAAGCCCTGTTCAGTGATCTCTTTGGCCTTACTGAGATTTGTATTATCTGGCATAAACCCCTTTCTGAAAATTTCTAAGTAATTTTCTTTCATTAAAATAATATGAGCAGTTAAAATCTTTTAACCAATATCTCTGTTATTCTCAACTCTTATCAAACATGCAGCTGGTCCAGATTCAAAGGCTACTGTTCTGGCATGGATTCAGATTCATATCTACTGCCTAGCAAAGCTATAGAGAATCACGTAGTGGAGAAGCTCTCATTTCTTCCTTGCGTAACTGCCACTTTCAATTGATATTTAAATGTTTGTTAGACCAGAGACAGACAGAGAGACTGTGTTCTCACTGAAAAGAAGGATGGTTTTGCTTAGTGATTGGAAGGGGTCTTACCTCCCACTTATTTTGCTAGTGACTGTTTAAAGCTCTTCTTTCCAGTCACTCTTTCAGATCAGGTGGAAAAGGCCTGTCATATGTTTTTATTTCCAGAGATCTTTAGAGGTTGAATGAGGGCTATGACATTGATGATTTCAAAATAGGAAATAGGTGGGTTTTAACTTAATGATGTTTGTGAGTTTGGCACCTGGGTAGAATTTTAGTTGTAAAGATGTAACTGTACCCGTGACCCCAGTGTTTCCAATTGCATCTAGGCAGCTTTTCAATAAAACCCTTACATGAACAGTATGAATTTGCTATTGGCTGGGCTCTGGGCCTTGATTCAGGCTGACAAGTTGTCGTGGTTTCAGCCCAGCCAGTAAATCAGAGCCACACAGCTGCTCACTCCCTCCCTCCCCACTTTCTTCCTCCCTCCTCTCCTGAGGGGTGGAGAGGAGAATGGAAAGAATGTAACTCCCGTGGGTAGAGATAAGAAGAGTCCAGTAACTAAGGTATAACACAAATCACTACCGCTACCACAGATAATAATAGTGATAAGGGAAATAACAAGGGAAGCGAATACAACCACTCACCACCCACAGACAGATACCTAGCCCAACCCGAGCAGTGATCTAGCCCTTCAGGGTAACTGCTCCAGTTTATATGATGGGCATGACGTGCTGTGGTACGAAATACCTCTTTGGCTAGTTTGGGTCAGGTGTTCTGTCTCTGCTTCCTCCCAGCTTCCCCTCTTCCCTGCCAGAGCATGAGACTCAGAAAGTCCTTGGTCAGAGTAAACATTACTGAGCAACAACTAAAGCCATCGGTGTTATCAACGCTGTTTCCACCCTGAAAGTCGAAACCACAGCGCTGCATCAGCTACTAAGAAGGACAAAAATGACTTCTACTGCTGAACCCAGGACATCAGTATTTACTTCAAAAAATACTTAAATGTATTTTATCACGAATTCTTGCATATCTTATTTTGAGTTGTCTGGAACTGCAGAAGCTAGAATTCCCTCTGCATTGGCAATAACTAGTAAAATCCTTGTTAGAGGCTTGATCTAACATAGGATTGGTAAATTTTACCTTTAATTTTTTAGAAGGAACCATCATACTTGTGTCCTACCATTCCTTAGGGAAACTCTGAATAAATTTTTAAACTTAGTCCGATCCTGAACATAATTTTTTGCTCAGGAGACATTAATTTGATTTGTGACATCTTTCTAATGGTAAAAATCATCTTAGATTGTTAGAGTACTGTAACAGTATATGGTTGGGTTGTTTTTTTTCCCTAATCTTAAAATAAAAAGAAGAAAATTAAAACAAAAGAAAGCAACAAGTTCCCTGCCCCTGCCCTGTCTGAACTGTACAAATACTAGTAATGAATGCCTCTGCAATAGGTGTCAGTACCACCAATTATGCCAATCACTGAATAGAAATCTAAGTAAGAAGTACAGGTACCTTCCTAAACTTCTCCTTAAAATATGAATTGTCTTATAAATATCTATTTGAAAAACTACAATTTTGGATATTTCTTTAAATTTGTATGTCAGGAAAACTTCCTTAGTTATTAGGGTACATGTTTAAGGATAAAAGGAAGCAACTCCAAATTAACATAGTCCATGGCATATTAAGCTAGTTTTCGTTACAACTTGTTTTCTTTTGTGATTAGAAAATCTGAAGTTGTCCATAAAAAAAAAAAGTTTTGATTTCTGCTTTTAATATTCTAAATAAGAAATGCCTTGCCAAAAATATTTAGTCACTATGATGTTGAGATGCTTCAGATTCTTTTGTCATTCTTTAGTCTGCAATTTTATATGATCTGCCATACATCTCTCATTTCTTCTCTCCATTATTCATGGGGAGGGGGTGAAGATAGGGGGTGTGATGGCTAACTGGTTGGTCTGATTAGTAGACTTCTCTTTATTCTGAGAAATCTAGATATTCCATAGTTTTAGAGAACAGGATATCGGAAATTTCTTCCATGTGGATAGGTGTCTTGCATAGTATGTTTTAGTTCACAAGTGGATAAGGTATTTCTGATATCTAGGAATCTCTATAATAAACCTTTAATTTTGGAAAAAATCCAGAAACTTCTGTCAGCACTCACTTTATAGTCCAGTACTTCAATCTGCATTCTGCCCGTGCTCATGCATCATTTTCAGTGACTCCAATGAGAATGTCACTGCAGCATGAGAGCTGAAGGAAAAAGCACTGTGTGCTCAGTCTAATATTCACTGAAGTTGGTCAGAAGCTTCATACGTACCTCCCAGTGCAGCACTAGGCAAAACCAACTGTCCTCCATTGCAGTGGTTTTATTTCATAAATAAAGGTCATACTTGGATAAACAAATAAATAAAACACTGGTAATACCCACTCTGGTTTTGTACATTCATAACAGCCTTCATTTAAAAATACGTTTTTAATGAGCAACCCAACAGTGCTTGACCAGTGTATTTATGTAGTCTAATTGCACTTACTGTAATTTGAAAAACACATCTGTTATTGTTCGGTATGTCTCCTGTGGCTGCAGTCCTGGTCCATGTTTTCTATAATTGAAACATACGAAAGCCCACTACAGTTCTGTGTTATTCTCACTGCACCTGCCTGGTTAAAAATCCATTGCCACTACAGGAGTATCAGATAGTTTTCAAACACTTAAGAGTTACTAGAGCTGGTAGGGGTGATAAATTTATTTTCCTTCTTTTTGATCTGTGTTAAATAATGAATATTGATGGTGATATACCTGTGTAAATCTTGAAAGCATTCACTCTGCTGTCTTTGCACACATAAAAATGTACTTGCTGTGTATGCACAGAGTGAGCCTGCAAAGCAAAAGTGTCTTCTTATTATCGCTGGAAAAAGGACCATGATGACGGGAATGCTTGTGTGAGTTTTTCTTCCATTTTGTTTGTTTTCCTGCACAAGACTCATGTCTCAAGTAGAATTAAGGAGATTTATCGCTATACTGGCATTAAAGTTATGGGTGTTTGGTTATCTGATATGACTGCACATGGTATACTGTACAATATAGGCAAACTTCAAATAAATATAGATGCACGGCGGGAGAAGCCAGTGTTTCATTGGCAGCAAACTGGAGTACAGCACCACTGTCCCCTTGTACTGACAAACTCACCAGCGGGACAGGACATTTAGTCCATTGACAGCAGGTGGCACAAACTGGTTTGAAGCAGGACAAGCAATGATACAACATTGTGGCATATAGGAGCAGCAAAACAGGAGTGTATAATTAAGACATTATCTGTTTTTTTTTAATTTTCATGACATGCACTAATTAACAGGTTTGTAAGCTATGGCTTTCAGCTCTGAATGAGGGGTCCCTAAGCTGAAAATTGCTTTGAGCCATTTTTTTCTTCATGAGAAACTTTAGCTGCTTTTTTCCAAAGGCCAGATATACTGTTGGAGTTCCCTGTTGCTTACTTTGTTTACTGTCTCCATGTTTATTATTTATTTTCTCATCTCCTTATGTCTGGTGTTGTAGGGACTGAAAATGGAAGGGAGAACTAAATGGACACAAGATTGCTAAAGAAAAGGACAATGAAAAAGTAGTGGGTTTTGTTTTGGGGGTAACAACTTACCCTACTGTAATATCAAATTAGCTAGATGATGAGATATATTTAACCAAATAATATAATTTAAGAAGTAAGGAACATATTCCCTTCTTATTCTTCAGTATGACTACTGTCTGCTGCTTGGTCAAATTTGATTATTACTGTCCCAAGACTGACTTAGAGAAGAATTACTGTAGATGACCCCGATTTATTTCCTGCAAAGAGGGACACTGTCTTCTAACTCCATCAACTTTTTATGCAAGAGAACTTTCAGGCCCAGTACCACTTCTAAGAACAACACCAGCAGCAAAATTTCAATTGCCAGAAGTTAATCTAACTCTTTTTGAAAGACATGGATGCTCTTGCCATGCTGGTGTATATTGTTATCTTAAAGATGTTAATGAAGAATGAGTGCTTACACAAACAAAACAAACCCCAAGCTCCTTTATTTCATACCCTTCACTTATAAATAATTACAGAACACCTTTATAATTGTACTTTCGTCTAAATATTTACAGATCTCATTACATATTCCCTCCTAGATATCTTTCATATTCTAGGAGCTCTCATTTTGCAACTTCTAGAATAGACATCTCATAATCACATAATAAATTTCAGTTTGTGTGGTCAGACGAAAATATTTGGTTTATATATGAATATATAATCATACAGAGAGCACCATATACCAGGTATGTAGCACAACAAGGTGTGTTTAGATTTTTAGATGGACAATGTCAATTTATATTACTACTTTAACTTATAAAGAAACACTGAGTGATGAAGCATGAATATACACTGAAAACTAACATTCCAAACCTGAAGTAAACTCTACTGAACTGAGCAGCAGTAGCATTAAATGCCCTTCCATAGTGGAACCCAAGAGATTCTGGAATACCATGGACTCAGGTGATTTCGTTATTTGTTTTTTCACAGTGTCGTGGTTTAAACCCAGTCAGGTAACTTGTTCACTCACTCCCAGTGAGTGGTGCCGAGCTGACAACAATCGAGGTCCGTGTCCGCCTCCCCCCCCCCCCCCCCGCACCGGGGCTCTTCCCTTCCCCGCTCCCGGAGGAACGGGGAGGAGGATTGAGAGAGTGCAACTCCTACAGGTTGAGACAAGAACAGTCCAGCAACAAATCACCACCGCTACTATCAGCTAAAACAATGATAAGGGAAAATAACAAGGGAAGAGAATACGATACCACCGGCCAAGAAAGCGAGTTCCACCCGGAAGCCCCTGTCCTTCCGGGTAACTCCCAGTTACCTCCCCACCCCGGGCATGACGTGCTGTGGTATGGAATACCTCCCCGGCTAGCCCGGATCAGGCGCCCCGTCTCTGCTTCCTCACAGCTTCCCCTCCTCCCTGGCAGAGCATGAGCCTCACAGAGTCCTTGGTCAGGGTAAACATCACTTAGCAACAACCGAAAACATCAGCTTCACCAACACTGTTCTCAAGCTAGAAGTCAAAACACAGCACTGCACCAGTTAACACAAAGGAAAAACATGACTGCTACTGCTGAACCCAGGACACACAGACATTCGATAATTTTGTATAAATCATAGAATAGTCTATGATTCTAGGGTTTGAAAGGACCTTAAGATCATCTAGTCCCAACCCCCCTGCCATGGGCAAGGACACCTCACACTAAATCGTATCACCCAAGGCCTCGTCCAACCTAGTCTTGAACACTGCCAGGGATGGAGCACTCACAACCTCCCTAGGCAACCTATTCCTGTGCCTCAGCACCCTAACAGAAAAGGCTTTCCTCTTATATCCAATCTAAACTTCCCCTCTTTAAGTTTCAACCCGTTACCCCTTGAACTATCACTACAGTCCCTAATGAAGAGTCCCTCCCCAGCATCCCTATAGGCCCCCTTCAGATACTGGAAGGCTCCTATGAGGTCTCCACGCAGCCTTCTCTTCTCCAGGCTCAACAGCCCCAGCTTTCTCAGCCTGTCTTCATATGGGAGTTGCTCCAGTCCCCTGATCACCCTCGTGGCCCCCCTCTGGACTTGTTCCAACAGTTCTATGTCCTTTTTATGTTGAGGACACCACAAACAAACAATGTTGAACTGTAGAAGTGGAAAAAAAATTATTATTTCTTAGACAACTGATGATACTGACTTGTTCTAGTTTGTTGTAGCATTTAGTGAATGAAGGAAGAAGCTATGAGTCGTACATAATGAAAGAAATATTTTTTATTCTAACTCATGAAAATCTCTTGGCAACGCTTAGCAATCTTCAGAATGAAAACTATTTCCTGCCTTAAGTAGCTGCTCCAGTCTTTGTAACTTTGAATTCTTGATTTGCTCAAAAATAACATCAACAGTCAATTCAGATTTTAGTAAGTTCTAGGTGTTTAAAAAGCATAGAGGACAATTTCCTACTTGTCAAGAGCCCTTTTGTCCAGTTTTGGGCCATTTTTACTATACTTTCATCTGGCTCATTTAATTTAGGCATCGTCAATTCAAGTAAAATAAAAGGACTAAAACTTTGGAAGTGGGAACAAGATGATCTATAGAGGAGTAAAGCTCTTATTTAGAAGACTATGATGTCATAAATGGAACTGTTGGAACAAATCCAGAGAAGGGCCACGAGGATGATCAGGGGGCTGGAGTAACTCCCATATGAAGACAGGCTGAGAAAGTTGGGGCTGTTCAGCCTGGAGAAGAGAAGGCTGCATGGAGACCTCATAGGAGCCTTCCAGTATCTGAAGGGGGCCTATAGGGATGCTGGGGAGGGACTCTTCATTAGGGACTGTAGTGATAGGACAAGGGGTAATGGGTTCAAACTTAAACAGGAGAAGTTTAGATTGGATATAAGGAGGAAATTCTTTCCTGTTAGGGTGCTGAGGCACTGGAATGGGCTGCCCAGGGAGGTAGTGAATGCTCCATCCCTGGCAGGGTTCAAGGCCAGCGTGGACGAGACCTTGGGTGATATGGTTTAGTGTGAGGTGTCCTTGCCCATGGCAGGGGGTTGGAACTAGATGATCTTAAGGTCCTTTCCAACCCTAACTATTCTATGATTCTATGATTCTACGATACACATTAATTCCTACACATTCTACTAAAGCAATGATTACAATAACTATTGATTAACTTTTCTTTTTTTTTAAGACTTCAAACCATGTTATGGTGACATAATAATTCTCCCCCCTTGACACATCCACCCCCCCCCACCATTTAATAAAAAATATTATTGTCATTTACAAACTTCTATTGCCTACCTAACCAAGGTGGTTATTCCAGACATCTACATCACTCTGGCTTCTCTCTTTTGCAAGACGACAAATTACAACTTCTTCTAGACTACACTACACTTCTGTCAAAACAGGAATCAAAACAATATCCTCACATTAAGAGGTTCCACATCTATTTGTCCTGGGGGAAGGGAAAGGAAAATGTGTGTTTTTCTGTAATTAGAATACTGGGTTATCTACTCACTGTCAGGCTAATACTTTACTGTTCTGTCACTGGCAGTATTACTAGAATAGTAATACTGACCATAATCTGGGACATATGTTTCAGCTAGATGTAATTTATGTTTTTCTATCTTGCAACTGATAATTGTTTCTTCTGTGCGTCATGTAGATGATTGATTACTAAGCTAAAGCTTGTTAAAGTATACTAAACTATGCCTCGGCAAAGTTATTTTTGGTCAAGCAGGCAATAACAAACAAAAATTTCATTTGAGCACTCATGTCTTAAGTAATTTCCTTTGTCAAGTAATAGCAACAAGATCTTTGGGAGAGCACTGTTTAAGATACTAGTTCAAATATTATTGTATACTTCTGAATGTGTAAAATTATTTTTATAAGTCTGTGTATCATTAACAACCTAATTAGAAGTAATGATTTTGCCTATATGTATAAATATAATATATATATATTTCCTTTTCTTGTTTAGATATATGCATAAAATCCATGGGTTGGAGCTGATTTGTATTTTGGATTAAGATTGCATCATCACCTGTCAAGACCTCAATATATGGAACCTGAGTGGCACATGCAAGCAATACAAAAAGACACGTCATTAATCTACCTGTTGTAAGAAAACAATAGAGAAATTAAAGATAGAATGAGAAGTAGAAAACACAACATAGCTAACATACATATATAAAGCAGTTTAACCCAACTCCAGGCAGCCATAGATAAAAACAGTAAGGCTGAACAAAACATGGTATAAGATGGCATGCAGATTTTTATGGAAGTATTTGATTCAGAGATGAACAAGATTTCTTTGTAACTCCTTGCATTATGTGAGATGTCATTTAGGTCAGTAAATGAATCTTCTCTCTCCATTAAAAATAATATTCAATGTCTGAATTCCTCTAATTAGGTCTTACCTAACACCCAGGAAATATTCTTCGAATAACTCAAAGCTTTTGTCAAGTTGTCCATATTCACTATTTTTTATTACTAAAAGTAAATCAGAAGTAATTCCACATAAGATACTGGATTTACATTAATATACACCCAGTATCTGAAAGAAAATGAAGCTGTATCATGTTGCATTATTTTGAGTAACATGTACTAAATATCATGAAGCTTTCATTTAAATTGGATAGTAAATATGGATCTGGAAAGCAATAAGACTTCAGGATTAGATTTTTTATTTTAGTTTTTACAAATGTTTATTTATTCAAAATGTGGCATCTATAAAGTTGCATTACAGAATTTACCTGTGTCCTGGGTAGCATTGTGAGAATTCTTTAGGAGATATTCACTATGCTAAAATGAAATAAATGCACTCCTTAATGTTCAATATGACTGAAATGCAAAAACACCTCTTAGTGAAATAGTGATAAGTGCAAATTAAAATAAATATTAAATGTTGTTCCAACAATAAACATGGAAATACAGAAGAATAGTGAATGTAGTGAGTGGTGTTGCCTTAATATTAAGACAGCATTAATAAAATAATATTAGAAATTACAGTTTTCTACCTTGCTGAAGAATAATTTATGTAACCTCAACAGAAACATTTTGAACTAAACAGTATTGGTTAAACATAGAATTGCAAACAAAGTGCTGGACCATTTTTGCAAAAGCAACTGGATTGATATTTTGTTGTAACTAAAGGCACCAGAGCAATTATTTCTATTAAAAAACTTCCTCTTAGAAATCTTTCCATTTCTGGAGCTTGTGTTTATATGAAATATAAATCTTTTTTTTACCAGCTCTATGTATTCTCTTTCTTCCATTCCATTTTCCTCCATCTTTTTTCATTTTAATCTTTACTTTTTAATCAGGTTTTTTTTTTTTTTTGTCCTCTAAGAAATTCTCAAGTTTAAGCTTTTCTTTTGTCTACAGTTTGGATGAAAGAACTGAATGTTGAAACTGTTTGCTGAAAAAGATGCCCTCAAATACCCTATTCTGACACAGTACTATCAACTGACTTTTTAGACTTGTACTGCTTTTTGTTCTTAGACGTTCTTTACTTCCACAGCAGGTATTGCAGTTTGTTCCTCCTTCCCTGTGAACAAGCCATATCCTTCCTATGATTCACTTCTCTTTTCATTTGGCTAACATGTTGGGACGGTGAAAGAGGAAGGAAATATCCCAAAATGATATAATTCAACACTGATCCCCCCCCCCCGCAATGAAAAAAGACAATATTTATCCTATTAGTTATTTGGTCTATTAATCCTCCTACCCTTTTCTTATAAGACAGAAAAAAATAGATGTAATTTTATTTGATATAAGGTCTGAAAACTTTTGATTGGCGACTGTGATATTTGAAAATATAAAATGCTTGTTCTCCTCACATGAATGAATAATTCTACACTGAAAGAATTCTACAATGCTTACTCTTGTGAATAATGCTGTTGACTCCTTGCCTTCTAAACATTCTTAATGACTAAATGTTATCAGTAGAAAAAAATATTCTGAAAGGCTGATTTGTTTTTCCCCTCAACTAATATGATGGAGAGCCCTGGAAAGATATTTGTAGTCAGCAAATTTGAGCCTGTCTAGTATATCACATATGGTGAAACCATTTTAGTGTTTCCAAGCACTTGTAGAGGGAAGAGAGAGAAAGATATATTTTTCATTAAGACAAAGTGACTCTGTTGCTGTAGTAGCGCAGTGCGGATTTTCTCATAATGGCAAAATGTTCAAACAAAATTTTTTTCATTTGGTGTCTAGTGAGACTTAAGACTGCTGAGAATGTTCTTAGTGACACTTAAATATGGGGTGAAAAACCTCCACAGATACAAATCTGTGGTTTTAAACTGTTAGAACTAGGAAAATATATTATTGTGATAATATTTTATGATCTAAGATTTAAATCAGTCAGAAACACGTGTTCAAAGGTATATGGTGGGATTACAACATATCTCTTAAATATTTCATTTCAGCCATTGTCTGAATGTAAGATATAACCTGATGGATTTAGCTTTGCCACTCTTGTTAAAACTAGTCCGCAGTAGCACTAAAAAAATTAATGAATGTGATTGTTATAAAGGTTTTAGTGCATCTCCCTCTCCTTTGTGCAAGAGTTAAGATTCCTGGTGCTTTACAATATTCAGTTGCTTCTCTTCATCTTATGGCTGTGTCCCAAATGTCCCATGCCTGCAAATTCACATAAAGACAACTAGAATTTTTGGTATTTCTTGCTCTCAGGCAGACCTGAAATATTTGTATTTCTTACATTCTAGTTATTTTTGTTCAGAGATAAAAAAGAAAATCAGGAAACTATTTAGAAATATAATTTATATGCACGCAGTCAATATTTTTGAGAAAGTTATGTTTCTAACTGTGTAAGGTGGATTCAACCATCTCTATGCAACCTTGTTTTCATTCAGCTCATCAAGTGCTACAACTATTTCATGCTATGTCTAATAAAATAAAATAAAATACAGAGACAGAATTATTATGAATAAAATGCTTGGACAAATGAAGAAACACTGGACAAAATGTCATTCTGAAGAGCACTGCAGTGTGGCAATGTCTTCACAAAAAAAGGGTTTACTTTTCCTAACTGTCTTTTATGAAGCAGACGCTGTTGCTAGCATATTGTCAAAGCTTTGAGAGCAAATCCATGTAATGAAACCAATAGTTAACTTTGTAATTCTCCCTCAGTTTTTTTTTGGGTAAAATTTCTGGATGGTTTATTGAAGTTCTACCATTCATAAACTGTTGGTTGGTTTTGTTTTTTTTTTAAATTACTCAGAATCAAGTATTTGTCATTGACTCCCTTCTTGTTGTCCTGACATTCACTGCCATTCATTTAATCTGTGATCTGAATAATGCTCCTGACTTTCCTTTTGACACATGTGAATGGTGAAGGATCTCATATGTCACTGTGTTAGGAGTACCAGACTTCTTTTCAAATTTCCTATCAACTTGTGTGTCAGAAATCTAGGACTATAGTTGTGGCATCTCCACATCTGTAGCTGCTTTGGATAAAACTGCGCGTGTCATACCATATCGACATAGCACCGTATTATCTTCTTGCCTAAGGAGACTGGGACATGTTACTGATAAAAGTTAAAAAAAAAAAAAAAGAAAGAAAAGGAAAAGTGAAATGTGAAGTGGAAAGCAAGTTTAGACCTGTGAATGGTGAATAGTGAATGAAGTCTGTGTCTTTTATGAGCTTCTTAGATATTACTTATTGCCACTTCAACAGTGTTTTAAAAAAAAAAACAACAAAACAGGATGATGTTATTGCCAAAAATAATTTATTAACATTAACTTAAATTAATAAACCTAATTTGTTAATCATTGGTAAGAACAATTTTGTGAATGAGCAGTCTGTAAAATAGCACTGTACAGTGAATCTGGGAAACAGAATTACTGTCAAACTGGTTCAGCATATTTACAGCAACACAGGTTTTGCAGTAGAGGAAGAACTGGCATCACATTTATCCATTTTTGAGAGTCAAGGAAAAATTTTCAGAGGCTCATTTGCTGACTGGTTTGTTTGGAGTAAGATTCAAGTTAACACCCCTGATTCACTAGCAAAATATCGGTTCTGCTCTCCTCTCTATCAGTGAGAAGCTGTTTTTCTATGCGGAAGTATAAATAAGAGTGGACTGAGGCAAGTAGAAAATATTCTCAGCTTCTGTAAACAACATTCAGTGTAATATTGGAACAGCCAAACCCAAAGCATATATGTAACACATCCCTTCAGCTGCTGTGAGTTGATTAAGCAGGTGCTTTGTAGTTCATTTTAATTCTACAGATCTTTAAAAATTCAACAGAGACAATAAAACTGTTTTTGAAGGCTTAATATTTACATCCAAAAATGCAAAGTGTGGGATTTTCTATTAGTATTATAAGTGACTATTACTTTAAGAAACCAGAGAATGTAGCTGTGAATTTGTTATGATTGTCAATATGGAAAAAAAAATCAGAAGAGTCTAGAAGAACACAAAAGTGATGAGAACAGAAGGATTTCAGGCACTGGTGTTAGACGTAATTTTGCCCTGGGTCCAGAATTTTGTTCTGTGGGTATTTCGTAAACTAATTCAGTAAAATAATTTTTTATAAGATGATAATTTTTGTAAGATTTTTGTCATATTCTGATCATACCTGTACTTCTTCACCTTTACTTTAGGTGTTTTTTGCGCCTTTATTTTTAAATGGTGATGTGTTTTGAACAGTCCACTTGTAAAGTACATTAAATTAAAAACTCTCATGAAGTCTTTCAGTGAATGATAGCAATAACAGTAGTGCAGTCTTCTGCAGGATACCTACAATCACTTGTATATCTTTATTATTCATTCAGGTTATCTACTCTGCTGTTATGTTTGCTAACAACAGATATGACTGTCAGGTCTCAGACCTAAAAATATTTTGTAGCTTAGACTGTACGTGCTAGAGTTTTCATTGTGGGTCATCAGACAGCCATTGTACTATTGTATATTTAATAGGGAAAGAAAGCAATGATAGGGAATGTTGGCATTTCTTATACAATTATACTAATAAAGTGTGCAAGCTTGATTTATAACAAATAAGAAGCCTCTTAAAAAAGAAGAGTCCAAATAGTACTTCTTTGCAGCTCTGTGGACACAATTCAGACTGTTGTCATATCTTGTGCTTTCTTTCTCTGTTTAAATTTCTAACTGCCAGGAAGGATTTTCATGCTGGAGCAAGGCTTGAATATAAAGCATTCTCATATAAAAAGCAATTTATGTAGGGTCATAATCTCTCCCCAAGTATAGCCTATATTTCTGGTATGTGTTCTGTAGAGATTTGCTAGAGCTGAGTATGAAGTCTAAATCAAGAGTACTGGAAGATGATAAGAAAAAGCACAGCCTTGGAGATTCACTGCTTCCTGCAGTTTTTCCTCTTTTAGGAGAGACTACCATGTCTACCATTGTGAATCCAATATAGACTACAAACACTGAACATGAAAGTGCAAATAGACACTAAAGAACTTTGTTGTTTCTGCTGTCACCAGACTTTTTCGGGTGTTTGTACCCTCGGTCTTTTAATCATGGAAACAGAAAAGTTTTGTTGTTTGTCAATAACATGCTCTGCTGAGAGTCCTATTCAGGACTTGGGATGTTTGGCTTTCCTAGAAACCTGTTGTACATTAATTAATTAATTATTTTTTCTTTTAATTAATTAAATAATTAATTAATTTCATCCAGAACCTGTCCTTGCTTCCCCTTATTATAAGCCTCTTTTTTCCTTCTAATTTTCCTCAGCAGCTCCTTATCCATCCAAGGAGGTCTCCCTGCCTTCCTGCTGCACTTCCTTCTAGTTGAGTTGCAACATTTCTGAGCTTGTAGCAGGTGATCTTTGAATATCAACCAACAGTCTTGGGCCTCCCTGCCCTCTAGGGCTATATCTCATGGAACCTTCCAAAGCAGGTTCCTGAAGAGGCCAAAGTCTGCTCTTTTGAAGTCCAGGGCAGTGAGCTTGCTGCACGTTCTTCTCACTGTCCTGAGGATCTCAATTTTGGCCATCTCTTGATCGCTGCATCCAAGGCTGTCCTGGAGCATCACATTTCCAACAAGCCCTTCCCTGTTGGTGAGCACAAGGTCAAGCATGGGGATTATTATACTGGGGATTCTGTTTCCCACTTGTTTAGTACAAGGCTAAATACTGAGGTGACAAAGGCCACATAAGATCCTGAGCAGAACAAAAAATTTAAATGCACCACTTGTACATCTAATTTTGGTTTCTATGTCCTTTTCAGTATTTAGAACAAACACTTAGACTCTTAAATACGGATTTGGGTACCCCTGTAGAGCGTGCTTCTCCCCCCAATACTCTTGATGTCCTCAAAGAGAATAGATTTTCAAAAAAAGCCAGGAGAAAATCCAGTACATGAAGGCAGCCTACAAGAAAGCTGGAGAGACACTTTTTACACAAGCAAGTAATGACAGCAGAAGGGGAAATGGCTTTAATCTGACAGAGAGGATATTTAGGTTAGATATTGGGAAGAATTTGTTTATAATGGGGGTGCTGAGGGACTGGAACAGGTTGCCCAGAAAAGCTGTGGCTGACCTATACCTGGCAGTGTTCAAGGCCAGCTGAATGGGGCTTTGAGCAACTTGGTTGATTCTTTGATTTTATGGTTCTATGAAATACAGTTAGAAAAAGAACACATTTTTGTCTTTCTGTCTTAAAAGTAATTAAGTCAGTTGTAAATTTTTGTCTCTCTTTTTCAGCTCTTGTTCACAGAAAAAGAATTCCTGATTTAGTTTTGGTATATGATTTTGCAAGTACAGAGGGCAATTGCATTTGTGTGCAAGATAATGAAGAATGTCTATATAACACCAGTACAGACTTGTTCTCCAGAATATTAATTTTTAATGCTTTAACATTGGAAATATATCATATATTCTCTTGTTTTCCTTCGTAACTTCTAAAGAAATGCTTCCAATGTTTTAGCTAAAAAATGAAAAGTACATATTCTATGGGACGAATTAAGATATGACAGTTCACTTAAGTTCATCATTATGAAGGAATGAATTGAATGATGAACAAAGAAATGTAAACTATACACTTTGTTCCTTCCCTCCTCTCTGGTTTAACAGTCCAAACTGCCTGAATATTTAATCACTTACGTCTTCTACAGAGTAAATAGAAATAGGGATATTGTACAGATTCTTGCACAGAAATGCACATCTTCCTGTTTACATGTGTCTTTGAGTGATATAACTCCCAGGGACGACTCTTTTCATTCACTGTAGAAAGCCTAGCATGTCATTTTGGACATGACATGATAAATTAAATGAATAGTGCCCTCTATGTATAATGGTGAGATTATATTTCACCTTAAAACAAACTGCCTTAGAGAGACAGCCTGTACTCCGTGTCATAATGTACTACTTCAGCACCTTGTAGAAGATTAAATGACTTCATTCAGCCAAAATTTGTGGAGTAGGCTCTTCACTGCCGTAGCTGAAAAATAGCTTTTCTCAGCTGTCCTTTTTATAGAGAACTTCATAACATTGCTACATAAAAAAAAGCATCCCTTGGTTCTGTACGAAATTTATTAACAACTATGCAAAGCTCTAAGTGATGGAAGGTGGTGTCAGGTTTTGAAAGCATCTCTTACAGAAAAAATAACAGTACATGTTAAATAGCAATACATGTTTCTCCGCATTTTAATTTAGCTAATGTGTCAGTTAGGGAAAAAGTAAATTTGGAAGTCTGAGAAAAACACAGCATTTTGAACAGTCATTCTCTTGAAGATTTATAGTGTGTTTTTTTTTTTTTTTTAAGATTGCAGCAAACTTGTACAATTCCATACAACCCCCTGCTCTGTAGAGCACATTGAAAGCACATCTTAAATTGAAAGAACATCATTGAGGTCACCAGGTCACCAGGTAATTAAAAGTTAAAAAAAAATCATAAAATTTAGTTCTTTGTGAGAGTTGCATGCGGTTCTCCAGCTGGAATCAGATTCTCATACCTTCCCTACTATGGCTTTTGTTGTTTTAATCACTACTTGGATTTCAGAACCTGAAAATATAAAAACTAAGGATCTGACAAAGATGTGAGTTTAGGGTGTTTCGGTTTGGTTTGGGTTTTTTTTACAGCATAATGCAGAATCTCCTTGTATCCCCATGAGCTGGTCAAGACTATGAAACCATGGGAAAAATGTACAGACAATCATGAAATCGAAAAGAATTGAAGTCTAGTTCCTTCACCAAGGCAAGGCACCAAAGTTTGCCCTACTTCTGGCAATAATGAACCATTTAGTTTCTTCATATATTGTTTTTAAGATCTCTCAGGCAGACACTGAATCTGAAATAAAGCAAAATACTTTTAATTATGCGGAGTCGAAGTAAATTAAAATTTATTCTTATAGTGGAAAATATCTCTCAATTCCAGTGACAAAGGGTCCACATTTAATTGCAGGACAGGTGCCATCAAAATAACATACAGTAGCAACCCTATAAGGGACCATCTGTTGGAGGCAAATCTAAGCGTTAATGGAGATCCCTAATAACATAGTATGGTTTCGTTGGAGTTTCAGGTATAGAATAAAAAATCCAAAACTATTTGCTAATGTGATTGGGACTTGACTGAAATAAAACCTAATGTAAATCTGGTGGAAGAAAACATCCATGTCATTTTATAAAAAAATTGATTCATGTAGTTTCACAGACCTTTTCTCACAAGACGAGGACAATAGTTTTAATTCAGCTGAACGGTGGAAGGGCCGAAGGGAGACTTGGGAACTATTAGACATTTTGTTTCCCCTGCACTCCTGTCCTAGTCATAAGAAGAGAGAAGCAGGCAGAATTGAAGATGGCTCAAAATTAAGAGATCAATTGAGCACCAGTCTTGTGGTCACAGGTTCAAAAACCTCTCTTTTACTGCCAGGGAAGTTCATCAGCTCTTGGGAAGGAAGAGTGAATAATCTCTTTTTAAGTATGATGGGACAAATACTCTCAGAAAGTTCTATAATTTAAGGAAAGGAAAATGGAAAAGGGAAAAGGGAAAAGGAAAAGGGGAAAAATGAAAATAAGAATGTAAGAAAGAGATGAGAGGGAAGGAGAGGAGAGGAGCAGAGGGGAAGGGAGGGGAGAGGAGAGGAGAGGAGAGGAGGTGATCTCAGGAAAACACTGCATAGCCCAGTGGTGGACTTTTTGCATTTTAATCAGTGTTGACTTAGTATACTCAGCATGAGTAAAAAGGAAGTTATGACCAGAGGTCCAAAAGAAGAGACTACACTGAAGTCCTGATGATGTGAAGGGAGATGACTAGAAATTAACACTGGAGGGGAGGAGATGGAGGGTGGGGAGCAGGGAGGGACTGGGAGGGGAGGAGACAAAGTGTTAGTATAGGGAAATAGGAAAAAAAGAATGATTGACTTTTCCATCTTTGAAGAATTACATCAGTAGCAAGTGGAAATTTTAACCTAGAGAAAATAAGGGCAAAGGATGATCTAAGGTCTTGAATAGTAGAGGTAGCAATCTTAAGAAAACTGTAAGGGCAGAATTATGCATTCAAGCATCCATTGTGGCTCTTAGTGAAATAAATCACTTGAATTTTACACAATGTTCACTTACTTTGGGAAAAATACAACACAAAACTTTCTACAAAATGCTTGCTTTGATTCTGTTAAGGAAGAGTGGTAATAATTTCATCTTTCTCACTTCTTCAGCAAAACTTTTGCTGCTGACCTACGTTTTTCCCTCCAGTTTTTATTATACGGTTTCAGTGTGCTTTTTAAAAATGTTCATTTTTCTTTGCCATTATTCTTTTTCTTCTTGTTCTTCCAACGGATTTCATCTTGTTACCATTGACTGTTCACAATGTTCCTGTTCCTCTGGTACTCTGTTATTTTCTTTGGCCATTACAAGTTTCTAAAGAAGAGTTCAGCTGTACAGAGACAGTATCAGTGTTACAAATGTGTATAGGGCAGGAACTCTACACAGCTTTTGCTTTTTCTTGATCTCTTGTGCACACAGAAATGTTCTTACCCCTCCCTTAGACCCAGAAACTTCCCATATTTTGTGTGTACATCTTACTCTTCTGAAGTCTAAAAACTTAAGTTTGGTGCTTGAAGAGCTATGCATCATTTCTGGCTGAGGAAATAAGTACACAAGTACAACTAGAAATGCAGTCCAGAGAAAAGGGCTTTGACTTATACTCAGACTTGTCCACTGCGATGCTGTGAGCAGGTTCTCCCTGTTTGACAATCACTGAAAATACTAATTAATAGCAGTATTATGTGGGCTCCACCACTGTTGGACGCTTTTTCCTGCTTTTAGCTTTGCCACATACTCCTTGATGTAACACAGAGTTCGAATTTTGTGAGACAACTTAGGCAGTTTGAAATGTTTCTTCACAATTGCTCCAAGCAGACAGTCTTTGTGTCAGTCTACTATAATGTATTTTAGGGCCCTTAGCTCTTTTCTGCTAGCAGTACCTGGATCACCTTTGATAATACTTTATTATGGCAAGTGTCATCGAATGTAATCCTGGGTTTGAAGAAGAGTGAGGAATAACAATTATAACCTATAGAAAAATTGTCATAATTATTCATGAACAACATGACGATGTTGATTTTAATTATATTACTGATAAAGTCAACAGAAGCAAGAAGCTGGGTTGGTTGGGTTTTTTTTTTGGTGTTTTTTTTTGTTGTTGTTTTAAGTTATCTGATATTCATGTTTTCCTGAAAGAACATAATAGCAGGCAACTGAAATAAAAGACTACATTTAGCTGCTGCAGTTGGCAAATCCTCACTTCTATCTGTGTACCTGACTTTTACATCAAAGACAGCAAAGATGGTAGAATGAGCACTACGTCTGTTTTTTTAGTGCTAAAGCTTAACCTAACTTCCAGGGGTTCACCTCTTTGTGAACTGAGGCTTAGTGTCATTCAGCATAGCTTTGTGTGTCTGTGACTTATGAAGAAAACTCCTGATGAAGTGGGAAAAAATACAGGAACTAAAGCCAAGCAAGATAAGACAAATAAAAATATTCAGAAGTTTAACAGGTAACAGAGAGATACTTCAAAGCTCAGAGATTCAAGAAAAAAGAAATCCTGACTGGTTGGGAAAGATTCATTGGGTCTCTCAAGGGAGCGGTTAGAGTGTGTATTAACACTGAGCTTGCTGGTCCTAGCCCTTCATGCGTGTTAAGCCAAGAATAACTACTTTACACTCTTAACATGTGTGTATCCTGGTTCAGGTTCTCTTTTATGGTAAAATATACCTTAAACACAAGTACTCAGGGAGGGAGTGTTGAATAAAATTTGTATTCTGATGTATTAACTTCAGCTATTTCCTTCATATCTAACTAAATTAATATAGCTGATTATGAACTACAGTATGCACAGAGTAGAGACAATCTGATGTACTTGTTTTGAGAGGAACAAAGAAGCTGGACAGATGAATGAGATTAAGTTGGTTTCAGTAAAATAAATAAATAAATAAATATGAGGGACCTAGTAAAATACGCTGAGTTTGTGGTGGTTTTTTTTTTCAATTTTTATTCCTAGAAGGTCAGTATAGTTGATAATACAGTCCAAGTTAATGTATCATGGTCAAGAACTCTATGTACTCAAGTGAATAAATTATTAATAAAATTTGTAAAGCCATCAGCTATGCTCAGTTTCTATAACACAGGACTATGCTTTGATCAAAGACCTGCAAAACCTTCTTCATCTGCCATACACATATCAATACAGTTGTTTGCATGAAAGTATTGTAGAAGGTAAAGAAAATATTAGTGACCACTGCAAATTCTACTTCTGCCTCTTCTGAAGGGAGGAGGACACTTAGTTCTAACAAGAAGAAAACTGTTATTACTACTCAATAGCTTCAGCAGAATAAATGGTACAAATTTCGGTCAAGACACTTCTGTTAGACTCACTTTGTATATCTATACAAAGTATTACATAATGAAGTGGGGTTTCATGAGAGCGGAGTAAAGGGGAGGAATCATCTCACTTGACCTGCTGGCCACACACCTTACTAAGTGTAAAGATAGTTATAGAAGTCAAACAACTCGTCTGTGGTGAGGCAATTGCAGGCACAGTAATTAAAGGTTCTTAAATGACATCTGTTGTTTGTGTGGATTTTTTTTTTTTAATTGTGTGTTTGTACCCGAAGTGATTTGACTTCAGCAAGATTTTAAATGTTTGGTTTCAAGAATTTCGTTTGTATTCACAAGCACAAGTTGATTGGCATATATTCCCCAAGTATGTACTATTTCGCAATGCAAGCTACAGTAAAATGTATATATTTTTAACTTAAACTTTGAAATCTGAAGATAGTATACCATGTCTAATGTGTAATCTGACTTTATATTAATGATTTTAAACTTCCTGTATTGTCTGGACACCAAAGCAGAAAAAAGTGTTTCAAAAGCATACACCTGTGTCTGATATGAACACATCTCTCTCCAATAAGCAAAAGCATTAGAATTGCCACATCTGACGGCTGTCTTAGCAATATGGTTCATGTGATATTTATGACAAGCTAAAGTGAGTTATAAATAGAATAAAAAATGTGCAGTGAGTATTTCTGAGAAATATTATGGAGAATGAATCATCATCATCCCCAAATTTTATTTCAGTAAAATATTGAAAGCTATAATTGATGCACTAATTAAATTTTCTAGTCAGAAAATTTGCTTTGGGGATAGGATAATAGGGGGGAAAGAGAACTTGAAACTGGAAAAATATTCAGAACACAGGAAAGCCAAGTTGCTACAGTCATATTTACTGAAAAAGCTGTTTTTCACATATGAATTCTTTTTGCAAAAATGAAACATACAGAACACTGATAAGGGAAGGACAGGTGAGAGACAAGAAGGAGCATTTTGAAAGGCAGCAGCGTGAGATAACTCATAACTCAGTGTGGGCTAGAGCTGAAGGATACCTGACTTGACAAATGAGGAACTCCATCTTTGTGAACTAGAGTAGTGCTCCTTTCATGTCTTTCTTTTGTAGGAATATTTTAATTACACAGTCAATAATTTGTTTTACCAAAGCAAATTATAAGACTGGGATGGGGACTTGTTTGAAATTTGCTTGGTTTAAACAGCTTTTAAACCAATGTGATATACTTGAAAAAGTTTAGTGGAAATAATACACCTACATAAGTGAAGAAGACAAACTCAGTGTAGTCTGTGACCCAAGGGAAGTTTGGCAGGATTCATTGCTGGGGTTTGTTTCTTAAACTACAGAAAGAAAGGTAAAAACTGCAAAAAGCAAAGACTTGTTAGTTATTCCCTAGAACATTCCTTCAAAAGAAGAAGAAAACTCATTGGTCATAGGCATTTCCCAGTCTCCTCTGTGAAGACGAAAGCCATATACAGACAAATCTGGACATTACCCACCAAGTATATCCAGGTCCCTGAGCAAAAGCAATCCCACGAGTGGGTTTGCCTTTACCTGAAGCAGGAATAACCCAGACTGTCTTCCCCAGCAAATTCTTCATAGGCATCATGGGAACTTTGTCCCCCTCTACAATATGTAAGAGTTCTGACTGGGCTGGGCCAGCCCCGTCTCCAGCAGCGCTTACAATCGAACTGTAATTTGGGATGTGCATTCTCCAGAACCCCACAGTGCCCAAGAAAACGCCTGATCTCATCTGATCTCAGAAGCTGAGCTAGCCGGGCCCGCTTGGAGCTTTATATTGATGCCAGCCTTTAGCATGGACGCCCTCTCGGCATAGCGCACTACAGCCCAGAACTCCTGCGCTCAAGCAATCCGGCGGGTTCAGCCTCCCGAGTAGCTGGGACTACAGGCGCGCGCTACCACGCCCAGCACCATTGCTGCGGCCGCTGCTCTCATGGGGGAAAAAGCTGAAATAAAAACAGGTTTAGGAAGAAAATATTTCACTTTGGATACTGTTGTTATCTCAACCCCTCGTGCCCCATGTTGGGCGCCGAAAGAACTGTTGTGGTTTAAACTCTAGCCAGACAACTTGTTCACTCACTCCCATTGGGTGGTGCCGGGCTGAGAGCAATCGAGGACCCCCACTGATTTTAAATCAGTGTCTGGACATTAACCTTTCATGTACTTAAGAAACACTTGTTCTTTCCCAAGCATTTTGCTCACATGATGCTAATCTATTAGCACTATTCCTCTCCTGATTCTTTTTTTCTACAGAGGTACCATGTTTAGAAGGTGCTGGTTTAAGATAAAATTAGAAGGTATGCCCTGTAGCCATGACATTTAATCCTAACCATTCTTAGTTTCTTTCATGCCCAAATTTACCGCATCTGATGAGCTACATATACAACAATTCATTCTGTGTTGATTTGGAGGCTTCAGTGTACAGTTCAATCATGTGAAATAAACCAGTATCTTTTGTTTGGTTCTGGGTGACATGCTAATTCAGAGCTTCAAGTTTATTTAGATTCTAAATGCAGAATAATTGTTCAATGGCTCATATTACTGAATACTGTCAAAATGGAAAACATTCCTTCATTTTAATGATGGATTCTGGATGAATTCACAAGTTATTTGCAAATGGCATTAGATTTACGCACAGGTGGAATTCTGTCTTGAACATGTTGGATTTTGTGACTGATATTGCCATTAGATTTAACCACTAGGACATGCATTTTGATTGTGGTCATATATACTATGAGTGTTAGTTCTTTGGCTAGTCTACAAAATACTTGGATACCAATTCTAGTGCTTTACACATAATCGCTAAAGTTTTTCTATTTGAAAATCCCCAAATAAAACCTGATAATATTTTAAATGAAGAGAATTAGCTAGCATGCTAGCTAAGCTACATATTTGCAATGTATCACACAAGCTGCATCTTCTGTCAGAGGAAACAAATATTGTTGCTCTGTAATTTAATGTTTTTGCTACCAAAGAGAGCAGGAAGCTTTGAAAACCATGTTTTGTTTCTGCCTCAAAGGCCAAATTTATCCTGTCAAAGCATTTAACTTCATCAAAACCTTCTGCTGAATTCTGTATTAATATGCAAGGGAAGTTCCACAAGAGTTATGGCCTGTCAAATTTTCAACAATACCCTACATAACGGCTTCAATATGCCTGTCATAAGCTTATCTTGTCTTGGCAGTGCCTATAATAGCGCAAAACTTGGCCCTTTTAAATAATTAGATAAATGTGTTTTTTTTAACAGAAGCTGCTAGTTCTAACTTTCAGAAGTAACTACTATAACACATAATCTCTACTGTCTTCTGCATAGATATATCTTACTCTTCTTTCTATATGATTTCATTATTAATAATATGTCATGTATTTTTTGTATGTAGCGTGCTATGCAAAGCTGTATATTTTGTTGTATGATATATATGCGTTGTGTACTTATGGAGAACTCAGAAAGTTTTCTTGCAGGAATTCATGACATCATTCCTCTTGATTTCAACAGGAATTGAAGGACCTTGTTCTTTAATAGGCTTCTGTAGTTGTATGCTAGGAGACACAGCAAGATGTGGTGTTACTCTGAAACAGAGTGTTTAAGTACAGGAAAGGATAGCTACTTCAGCTTGGTATTCTGTTAACATGCTGAAATGGCTTTTCTAGAGTAGGTTTTACCCCATTGTTGTGCCTCAGCTGTCACCATGAAGCACAAACACAGGCCAGATTTATTATGAAGTAACCACCTTTATTAGCACTGTCTGATACAATGTACATTTGAATTTTGAAAGTGAATAGCATGGACTTAATTTTATAAGGTTGAGTCTCACTGCAAGTTTATTTGCCTTATAAACATATAGGTATAATTCCTAATATAATGATATTGACATGAAATTAAAGATTTTTATCTTTGTATTCTGCTCTAGGGCTGGGGGGATGAAATATATAATGGCTACTGTGGAGAAAATGTCCAGCAAATTTTTTCTCCAAATACTTTGGATAATTACTAGCTGTCTAAAGAGTATGCCACTGCTTGAATAAACAGATGTATATTAATCTCAGAATTGTAGGTGAGTTCCAGCCTTTCATTAACAAGTAGGCTCAAATATTTGAATTTTTTGTGATGTTCATGCTGAGTACTGTCTAGATTGAAGAGTGGAATTTATCTCATCAAACTTCAGATGTTAGCATACGAACTAGTAATTTAGTCTCCTTTTAAAATCACAAGAGTTAATTTGAAATACGTGATTCATCTCATCCTGAGGTAGATATCTGAGATAGATGATTAACTTCACTCATTTAGAAAAGAAGTCTAGGCAACTAATTCAGACATAGAAACCACTGTTGGAAACATCAAAAGTTAGGTGTTATGTTACTCTGACATATACACAATTGCAGTGAATAGCTTGAAAGAAAAGTGAAAGCTTTTGCACAAAAAGATATCTATTGTTTTTAAAACCAATACCAGTGCCCCATCTCTAAACAAACATATCCTATGACTTATCTCTGTCTCTTGTCATTTGTCTTGCATTTTGTTATGGATTCCCAAAGACTTTATTTCTTTAAGAAGAAACTACAGTGCTATGAATGTTTGAACCTTTCTTATAGTTCTGCCCAAACTTCTATGCAGCTGAAGACAGTTCAAGACTTTTCTTTTTTTAACTACTACATTGTTTATAACATTTTCAATGCTTTTAGTTTCAAAGCAATCATTGTGAAACACCTTCACTGACTTCTAATAAAATTCTATCTGATTTTTGATGTTTATTCAATGCAATATGAAAGGTTCGATAGTGGAGAACACAGCTATTGACAAGAATTAAGTTATGTATGATTTTTTGCTTTTCTAAGAGTAGAAGGAAGAAGACAGTAGATTAAACATAATTTGAAGGAAGAGGATTTTTACCAAGAATTTCATGGCTCTATAAGGCAGTAGAGAACCTCTGCTTTTCCAAAAATCCAAGAAAGGAAGCAACCTGTCTTTCTAACTCTTGATGAGCTACAGAAACTGCAGTTAAGTTTTTTATTTCAATTAACACTGCATGTCTAGACATACTCTCCCTAGTGTCTCTGTCTCCCTTTAAGCTAATGTATGTGTTATGAAAGTAAAAAGGAACACCAACAAAGAGAGGAGAATTAGGGGTGCATTTACCAACTAGTCATGTGACACTTGTAAAAAAATATTTCATAAAGACCAACATAGCCTGGCTGCTGCTCATAGTAACAGTGCATGGTGAGCCCTTGGGAGCAAAGATAGTAACATTGTTTATCAGTTATTGATTCTGGAAGAAAAACTTAGAACTGATCCAAATCAGTCAAGATGCACTGTCTTCAGAGACAAGCAACAGCACAAAACATCTGTTAGAACACTAGACTATTTTTCCTAATGTACAAAGCTAGTCTTTCCACTGTCAGTAAGTTCACATACATAATTTTAAAGCATCTATTCTTTTAGTATTCATAATACTTGAGCAATTCGCTTAATGTGTAGCTATCTTTCCTTATCATATCAGGAAGTGTTTCTCAGGGTTTTTTTTGCCTTTTTTTTTGTTTTCTCTCTGACATCAAATATGATGGTATTAAAAGAAAATAAGCTTTCTGAGATTATATGCTTCCACTACATCAACAAGTGCATTACATTTGCCTGTGTAATGCATCCAAAAAGATATTTTTTTCCTCCAAAAATGTTTGTCATAGTTTTCTGCAAATCCTCTAACCAGCAAAATTCAGTGTGTTCAGAATCTTCCATGAACATGAGAAAATGCTTGGCTTATAGTGATGATAACTGCAGACAAACTCTGCAGACATTTACGTAGTTTTCATGCTTGTGATGAGAAAATAGGGACATGTAAATCACAAGGGTACTAATTTCTTCAGCTTCCAACTTACAAATTAATGGCAATGTGAAACATGAAAAATTCAATTAAACAAGAATAAAGATAAATCATAGCTACCCTGGAGCCTTTTCTGAAAAGACTCTTGTGGTGAAAGGCAAATGATCTGATTTTCTGTACTTTTAAAATTCTTTTTGAATTTTTGTTTACACTCCTGTTGTGATAATATTTTCAAGCACAGGAAGAAGATACTTTTTATGAAGTCTTTGAAAATGCACAAATACAATACTTCAATGGGTAATGAAGAAAAAGAGAAGTCTACATGAATATCTGTGCATGTTCAGCTGGCTAAATTTTTGAGTAGTTTGATTTTGCAGATTTCAGACTTTGAAAGGAAAATGTGTGAATTTGTATGTGCAAAAAATGAAAACATATATATAGGCCTTTTTTTTGGAATGTATAAATTATCTGAATGACTGAAAATGAGCTTAATTTGAAAACAGAAGAAACAAAAGATCTTTGTTTAAAAAAAACAGCAACTAAACCTGGCTTGGGAATATAAGACTTTGTCTATAAAACAGAGAATATATTGCAATTTTAGTAACAAACACTCAATATCTTACTGACTAGTCTGTTTTCTGTAGACTCAGAGTAAACACAGTCTTATGTGTGTGCATTCCTGTGCTTATGCAGGTTTGAGATAGAGACACGTACAATGGGAGGTAGACAACGTTTATGGAATATTTCTGGAATTACTAAAACTAGCTGGAAAAAGAGTCCCAAAGCATAATGATGTGACAAAAAACCCAAGGAGAATATAAAGGAACTAAGGTAAGACAAGCTACGGTAGCTGCCAGAAGTTTGAGATTAATAAGGAAAGCAGCAAAAGAGATTTCAGTAGTACAACATTTTTCTGCAAGTGTTTGCAATGATGAAACTTAAGGAAAAGGGACATACCTGTCAGAGAACCAGTGATATCCTTGTTGTTCAACAGATCCTTGAACTTTGGGGAATTTTTTCCCCCCAGTATCTACAGAGCATATCATGCAAATGTAAAATGAGCTTCAGGGCACCTAAAAAGCCAAACTATGTGAAGGTACATCTTAGACATCATCCATTAGGTTCTACCTAGGCTTTGAGTCCCTGCAAAGGATCCTAGAAATTGCAATAGGGATCAGCCATTTCACTGAATTGTGTCTAGGGATAGTTGGTAGGTTAAAGTTACAGGCTAGGTAGAAAGCCTGGAAACGGAGATGTAAAATAATGTAGCCTTTTTCTGTGCTCTCATGACCCTTCTGTGTCTATGGTTGGATAGAAAAAGGCCTTGTTTCCCTCTGAAGAGAGAGTATATGTATGGTTTAACGTTTAAACGCAGAAAAGATTCCTCTTACCTCAATATGGCATAAAGAATGTAGCTTTCACATTCTGGAGGTTACATGGTCTTCAATGGCACCTGTGTGTCTTCTATGGAAACTACTTAATAACTAGAAGTCTTACTCTTTATTGGGAAAGATTTGTTGACATGTTGTCCTTAATAGCTCCCAGAACCAGCTGTGGAAGCTCCCAGTGACTGTCTTGAGTAGTAAAGCCAGCTTTTACATTGATGTTAGATGCTAAGTCTTACTAGTTAATTACATTGTGTGCGTAATTAAGCGTAACTTTAATAACACTAAAGAATTTCTGTAAACATTAAAGAAGCCTCTAAGTGTTAGGAATTTGGGCATAAAACACGTCACAACCTTTGCCTTCCTGTACAGAAGCCTACATGTAAAGTATTTATTAAAAGTTTTCTTTATTTCTATATAAACAAGGAACCATGGATCAAAACTGTTGGTTGGTTGATGATGGAGTCAAGACTCATATTCTGTAATATTTTTCCAGATAGTCAATGTAACTTTTTTTCAAGATATATATTTCTCTTAGTGTAACTGCATGTAGGTTTTAGAAAAGTAATCAGATTTTTTATTATCTATGCAAAGCTGACTTTTTTTGTAACTAAACTACTTAATCTCCCAGAATGATTTGTCCCTGCACTTTAATTACTTATCCTTAATATTTTTGTGACTAACATTGAAATAGAAAATCAATATACCTCTTGTGTATTAAAACTAAAACCCAGTAGTAACTGATTCCTGGAATACCCCAAAAAGTTGCATCTAACATTTTCCAGTAGTATTGTCTTGATCTTTTCCATATTTCCTAGTGAAATATTCTTTTAAACTCAGACCAAGGAAAGATCTTAGAATGCCTGAGGCTGGAACTGTATATTCTTGGAAATTGTTTCTTGGAGAAAATTCTGATATTCAGGATCAAATCAAGCAATCTATCCCACTGTCAAAAAATCTGTAATATTTTATATAAATATTGTTACAGTTACAGCTCTTTTTTTTTTTCTCTGATTTTCTGATGTGACCAGGCTGGCATAATAATAAAGTCCTACAAGAGTTGTATGTATACATTTATAAACACACAGAAAATCATAAACACTTGCAATATGCATGTCTGACAACAGCTACCAAGTCTCCCACAGGTGTTTTTTCTCCCAGTGGAACAGCAAACTTATTTAGTACTTTTTCAATTCTTAGCAGAATTGGGGTACAGTGCAGTCTGCTTCTTTGCAAGAAACTTGCCCTGTCATATATTCATTATTTGTACAAAGAATGTTTCTCATGAAGGTAAACCATGTAGACTGTCAGACACCCAGGTCTAGCAAGACTCTGGTCTGTATATTTGCTTGCTTTTGTTTGTTATGTGCCTGATCCTTGCAGAGGAATATGAGATGTAACATACATCTATCTGTGCAGTAATCCTGTGTGTCACAGGATTTAGAATCAACTGCACACATATGGTGATTCAATCAGAAAATAGAAACAAATCTCAGATATGTTCATTTAATGCCTTTAAATGAAAGGGATTTCTCTTATTCAGTTATGTCGTGACATGTAACCTAGTTTGTTTGTTTGGCTTTTTTTTTTTTATCACAGAGTTTAAATCTTCTAGAAGACTATCTCCCCAAATCAACAAAATAATTTAAATTCTTATTCCAACCTCTAATGCACTTATAGAATTATAGAATTACAGAATGGTTTGGGTTAGAAAGGACCTTAAGGTCATCTAGTTCCAACCCCCTGCCATAGGCAGGGACTCCTCACACTAGATCATGCTCTGTCCAGTCTGACCTTAAACACTGCCAGGGATGGAGCATTTACACTTCTTTGGTCAACTTGTTCCAGTGCCTCACCACCCTCATGGTAAAGAACTTCTTCCTTATATCTAACCTGAACTTTCCCTGTTTTAGTTTAAACCCATTACTCCTTGTTTAAACCCATTACCCCTTGTCCTGTTGCTACAGTCCCTAATGGTTATAAACTATCAATTTTTTCAACTGCAAATTTGTTTTTATTGGCTACTGCTCAGTCAGTAGGCTCAGACATCAAACTCTGTGAAGCCACCAAAGCTACAAACTCCTTTTATTTTTACATAAAGTGTTCAAGTGCTTTCGACATTGTTCACCCATGTCATAGTATTTAGTCTGTTTAGTGTAACCTGGACTCCCCTTTGGGAAATACTACATGAATTCAAATGTACCATCTGAGAGTTTATAGAGCTCTACTCCTACTTTTCTATCTCTTAAACTGTGAAAAGATTACAAGTTGTGTGTTTCATTAATCACTATAAGTTTTTGAATAAAAAAAGAAAAGAGGCATAGTATTTTGCATGCTAGTCAGTAATCTTGTACACCTGAAGTTATTACTCTTCTTCATGTGCAAACGGAAAGTTGGAAGCAAACTGCATTGACATAACTTTGTTGTAATAGTTATTCAAGAGGAACTAATCTTAAATCTTAAAACAATTAATCATGATGCATCTTCTACATAATTACAAGAGGGTGATACACACAGAATTAAGAGCTCATGTGTTTCCAATTAGAACATCACATTCTTTTGCACAATTGTCATATTCCATTAGATCAATAAATCTTTAATACTTCACAGTAAGGAAAACACAAATCCCAACTATGACAATTTTTACATGTATGTGTACGTACACATAAACATGTAAAATATATGTATATGTGACAGTGTATGTGTATATGCATGTGTACGTATGTATGTATGTAAGTATATAAAGAATAACTTCTGCTTCAAACTGAACTTGTAATGCAAAGTTGTTTTTCATATTTGTTTACAAATCTGGCATAAATTAATAAATAAATCAAATCTGTTTTTCAACATTGAATTCTTCAGGATTGTCAGATTGTCTTGTTTTTTAAGTCCAAGCATTCAGAGTAATTGTAAATTTCCATTACACATATTTCTGATGGGTTTGGGTGGCAAGATTTTGCTGGCTGAGGTGCTGCAAGAGACAAGAAGGGGCCAGGGTCTGCCCTGTGCCAGAAACAGCTAACCCTAACTAATACCAGTGGACCCAATGGAGGACACATCTGAGCTTCTTAGCCATGATGGTAGTATCTCTGGGAAAATGTGTTTAAAGAAAGGTTAAAAAAACCTGCTGCAGAGCAGTTGAGAGAGAGGACAGAAAAAAATGTGAGGGAAACATCCCTGCAGAAATGAAAGTGAAAGAAGAAGGGGAGGAATTGATCCAGGTGCCACATCAGAGACTTCCAGATATCCATGCCGCATCCCATGCAGAAGGCCCCATTCTGGAGCAGGTGAATGCTTCCTGAAGGATCTAATGGAATCATCAACAATTTAGATGAGGGAATTGAGTGTACTATCAGCAAGTTTGCTGATGACACTAAGCTGGGAGGAGTGGCTGACACGCCAGAAGGCTGTGCTGCCATCCAGCGAGACCTGGACAGGCTGGAGAGTTGGGCAGGGAATAACTTGATGAATTATAACAAGGGAAAGTGTAGAGTCCTGTATCTGGGCAGGAACAACCCCAGTTTCCAGTATAGGTTGGGAAACGACCTGTTAGAGAGCAGTGTAGGGGAGAGGGACCTGGGCGTCCTAGTGGACGACAGGATGCCCATGAGCCAACACTGTGCCCTTGTGGCCAAGAAGGCCAATGGCATCCTGGGGTGTATTAGAAGGGGGGTGGTTAGTAGGTAGAGAGAGGTCCTCCTTCCCCTCTACTCTGCCCTGGTGAGACTGCATCTGGAATATTGTGTCCAGTTCTGGGCCCCTCAGTTCAAGAAGGACAGGGACCTGCTGGAGAGAGTCCAGTGCAGGGCAACGAAGATGATTAAGGGAGTGGAGCATCTTCCTTATGAGGAAAGACTGAGGGAGCTGGGTCTCTATAGTTTAGAGAAGAGGAGACTGAGGGGTGACCTTATTAGTGTATATAAATATATAAAGGGGGAGTGTCACAAGGATGGAGCCAGGCTCTACTCAGTGGCAAACAATGATAGGACAAGGGGTAATGGGTACAAACTGGAACACAAGAGGTTCCACTTAAACTTGAGAAGAAACTTCTTCTCAGTGAGGGTGACAGAACACTGGAACAGGCTGCCCAGGGAGATTGTGGAGTCTCCTTCCCTGGAGACATTCAAAACCCGCCTGGACACATTCCTGTGTAACATTATCTAGGTGTTCCTGCTCTGGCAGGGGGATTGGACTAGATGATCTTTTGAGGTCCCTTCCAATCTCTATCATACTGTGATACTGTGATACTGTGACTTCAGCTCATGAAGGACACATGCTAAAGTAGGAGAAAAGTGTAAGGAGGAACACATGGCAGAAAACTACTTACCACAACAAATGAGATTAACACCTGATAGCTATTTAAATTACAAGCAGTTGACTGAAAAGTTCTAGGTCTGAAAAGGAAAATGTGAAGAGTTAATCATATTTCCTTATCCTTAATTCAGTGAAGCATGGTAATCTAAGTCCTGTTGACATCTAGGATTACAATACCAAAATTGATCTTCCTTAAAAACAAATGCTGAAAGATAGCAAAATCTATTATTTCATGAATGATAGTAGTGAATAGTTTGCAATGATTTTTACAAGCATACAATAAATTGCATTCTTTATTTTACATGAATATTCAATATTTTGCTAAAATTGTGCTTTCGGGGACTCCACTGATAAACTTGCTCATCAGGTTTCTGCAGAGAAAATATAACAACAGAAAAGGATCATTCTTTGTATTTCTGGAACATTTCCTTGAGAAATGCTACAACATAAAGTCTCTCTTGATTCAGGAGGGCCTGACTTAGAATAAAGGCCAAAATAATTAGTAAATTAAATTAAATGAGGTATGGAAATAAGTAAATTAAATCAAGTATTTAATAATATTTTTGTAAGATGTAAGAGCTGGAGAACAAAAGCTTTCTATTTTCTTCCTATTTATCATTATCTACACAAGTCTAGCTAGCAATAACCTTATTTTAAATATTCTTAAAATTCTTCTGCCATTTCTTCCGTCTCAGGTAGAGGACTCCTCACACTCTTCGCCTGCTCTAGTATAGGGTCAGTTCTGCATGAACTTCTCCAGTGTGAGTCCCTTCCATGGGTGCAATCATTCAGGAACAGACTGCTCCAGAATGCGTCTCTTATATGGGGTACATCCTTCAGGAACATGCTGCTCCAGCATGGATCCCCATGGGGTCATAAGTCCTGCAGCCAACCTGCTCCAGTGTAGGGTACTATCTCTAGGGGGTCACAGGTCATACCAGGAGCCTGCCCCAGTGCAGGCTTCCTATGGGGTCACAGCCTCTTTCAGGTATCTCCCTGCTCAGTTGTGGCATACTCCATGAGCTGCAGGTGGAGATCTGCTCCACCATGGACCTCCAGGAGCTGCACAGCCAGCCCCACAGGTTGCAGGAGAATCTCTGCTCTGGCACCTGGATCACCTACTCCCCTCCTGCAC
Source organism: Pezoporus flaviventris (assembly GCF_033815535.1). Taxonomy (NCBI): domain Eukaryota; kingdom Metazoa; phylum Chordata; class Aves; order Psittaciformes; family Psittacidae; genus Pezoporus; species Pezoporus flaviventris. The sequence continues at coordinate 57,826,586 of NW_026892555.1, forward strand.
TGACCTTGGTGTCTGCAGGGCAGTTTCACCTATTCTCACTCCTCTGTTCTCTGTCTGCAGTTTCCCAGGTTGTTTTTTCCCCTTCTTAAACCCGTCATCCCAGAGGTGCTACCACCATCAAAGATGGGCTTGTCCTTGGCCAGCAGCAGGTCCATCTTGGAGCCTCCTGGCATTGGCTTTATTGGACACCTAGAGGAGTGAGCTCTCTAAGTGCTCACTTTTGTAGTGGGCACTTCTAGAGGAAGCTTTTAGCATCTTCTCACGGAAGCCACCCCTGTAGCCACACCGATACCAAACCCTTGCCATACTAATACACTCTCTGACAAATGATTATATATAAACAGACTACAGATGATTCAGTACCTGGGTCTCCCTGTTCTAAAGCCATCACAAATTAGTCCTTTTGGTCTCCAAATTCTATTCAAGCTTTGCCATGTACTTGCACATTGAACGCTTTTCCTAGTAATAGCTAGCTGGTTAGGGGAGTTTATTCACCTCTTGTAATTTTCTTTATTAGGGCTACATCATTTACTAAACTCAGGTTTTACCTGAACTCTGACTGTGAAAAAAAGACATTTTTTCCTGCAGTCAGAAATAGCAATGCTATACAGTATTTGAGTTCTGTTGGATTGGAATTAAATAAGGTATAATCCTGTGGCAGGCCAGGTGGTTTAGCAGCTGTTCAGAGTATTGTGAAATGGGAAGACTGGTTTGAAAACAACCTCATCTATCTTTTTCTCAGCCATTGACTTGGCTGGGAAGCTCAGCTATGCTGATACTGTGAAAGTGATGCAGTTATATGGCCTGACCTTGGCTGCTCTGCATGATAAGGGATATAAGTAGAAGAGCCGAAGTGACAGCTGCTGAAGGTACGAATGCCTCCTGCTGGTCAGCTGATAAAGTAACATAGAAGGTACTTGCCTGCTGATTTTCTAGCTGTGCTTATTTTTCATAATAGCTACAGCCTATACACAATGGTTTGCTCCTACTGAAATCCAATGACATCTATATATTAGCAGATGCAGACAAACCTGAGCTTGCACTGCCCATGCTATGCCAGCAGCAAAAATGAGGGATGGAAGGACCCAAGCTTTTTTGTTGTTAGATGCAATATAGCTTTGTCATACATAATCAGTAATATAAAGCACTACCCTCTACCTTTTCTTTAAGAAAAAAAAAAAAGTCTTTTTTTTATACCTCACTCATTTATGCCTCTAATTTACAGTCACTTACTGCATAGCTTCAATTTAAAGATATAATCATAACTGTGTTTGCTAAGAGTATGCACTGAATTTGATTGGTTGCTTCTCTGTTCCTGTTCATGCACATATGAAGAAACACAGCATAATCAATATGCGTCAGATTCACAGACTCCAACATAGTGTCTAATTTACAAATAAGAGCAATTTTTTAAAGGCAGCCTTGTAAATTCAGGTAAAGCTCGAAAGTTAATCTGTAGCTTTTTTCTGCCATTAGGTCAGAATCTAGTTGATAATATTGTCAATGAATAATATACAATTCTGTGTTATTTCACTGCTAACCAGAATTATCCTTTGGAACGTTGAATTACAAAAAGCATACTATATTTAAAATAATATTTTACTAGTTACATACAAACTATATTATAGAGAAAGATTTCAGTCCACACATATCCACAACATTGGGGCACTTGTCTAGAACTTTTAAATTTCTGAAATATTGAAACTGTGGTGGAAATTTCAGTACATTATGATTTTCCACATAATTCATATTCATGCTCAGTTTTGCTTCAGAAAAACTACACCTATTGATCTCCTGTGCAAATAGGTGCTTCCCATTAGGTACATCACCTGATATTGCTGCACATCTTTGAGACTAACTTGTGCTCAGACACCTTGAAATGAAAGTTTTATGGTGGGCATCTCCTCATTGTAATCTGATACTCGATAATTTTGGCTGTGTAGGATCAAATAGGTCAGAAAAGACCTTTAAGATCATCAAGTCCAACCATTACCCCAGAACTGCCAAGACCACCACTAAACCATATTATTGAGGGCCTCATCTACATAGTTTTTGAACACTTAGAGGGACAAGCACCTGAGAACTTCCACCTGTGCTTGTATTTCATTATCCAGCTACTGTGGAATGACCTCCCTGTAGAATGCTGAGGTCTAAGAGCAAGTGAGAAGAGCAAGAATGCTTGCCAGCTAATTTAAGTAATTTTTTAAATAAAAAAACATTAAACCCAAATTAAAATAGAATTTCACAAACGATATTCTTATAAAATCATAAATAGTTTCAGTTGGAAGCGACCTTCAAAGTGTATCTAGTCCAACCCCTCTGCCATAGGCAGGGACATCTTCCACTAGATCAGGTTGCTCAAAGCCCTGTCTAGCCTAGCCTTGAACTCTTCCAAACATGGAATCACAGAATCATAGAATAGTAAGGGTTGGGAAGGACCTTAAGATCATCTAGTTCCAACCCCCCTGCCATGGGCAGGGACACCTCACACTAAACCATCTCACCCAAGGCTTTGTCCAACCTGGTCTTGAGCACTGCCAGGGATGGAGCATTCACAACCTCCCTGGGCAGCCCATTCCAGTGCCTCACCACCCTAACAGGAAAGAATTTCTTCCTTATATCCAATCTAAACTTCCCCTGTTTAAGTTTGAACCCGTTACTCCTTGTCCTGTCACTACAGTCCCTAATGAAGAGTCCCTCCCCAGCATCCCTATAGGCCCCCTTCAGATATTGGAAGGCTCCTATGTGGGAACACCCACAACTTCTCTGGGCAACCTGTTCCAGTTCCTCGCCACCCTCATTATAAACAATTTCTTCAGCATGTCCAATACCAATCTAAATCTACTCCTAATTTAAAGCCATTGGCGTTTCCCTGTCACTACGGACCCTGGTAAAAAGTCTCTTGCTGTCTTTCTTGTAAGCCTCGTTTATATAGAAAAAGGCTGCAACCTTCTCTTCTCCAGGCTGAAAAAACACAACTCTCTCAGTCTTTCTTCATAGCACAGGTGCTCCAGCCCTCTGGTCATTTTCATGGCTTACCTCTGGACCTGCTCTAACAGGTCCATGTTTTTGTTATGCTGGGGGCTCTATGCAGAACTCCAAGTAGGTGTTGGCTGTCTCTAATCACCTCCTTGTCTTTCATATGTTTTAACATATCTTCCAGGAAAATCTATTCCAAGATCTTGCTGGGTAAAAAGGTGTGGCTGACTGGTTGGTTGTTCCTAGGGTCAGTGATTCTGAATTTGTCAGTGAGAATTTCTAACTATAGTTCCCTGCCATGTTGTAGTCTCCTTAATTCAAGGCATCATGTCTGACACAAATTGTGGTGGGCACACACAGACACAGGCACATACTGCAGTTACAACATTATGATACTTAGGGCATGTAGTCATATGCAGGGTAGATTCCCTTCAAGAGTAGGAGCATGGGGTGGGGCGAAGAATGTCATTAACAAATGACTTATCAGCAAGTTCCATTACTAAGCCAGGTGGTGTTTTATGTTTCAACAACTGTTCATTATTTCAAAGCTGAGTGGAAACCTTTAGAAAAGTTAGTGTGAATAGATAATACAGCCACATCTGCCAGGCAGACATAAAGATCAGCAGAAAAAATTCAGAAAGAATATTTAAAAGAAATCAGCCTCTTACAATCTGCTATTTTAAGTGGAAAAGAGAAAACACTAATGTAGCAACTGATAGAACTATAGTGTTAGTGTCTATTTTTTAGCTTCTCCATGTACCTCTTTTTGTGTCTCAGTACTGCAGAATCTCTGAGGAAATTTTGTTTTGTTTAAATTTTTCAGTGTGTTTACCATTCCAGTATATTTACTTGTTATAGGTGTCAACAAGTTTAGTTTCTTCTAACCCTTGTAGAACTGTGGGAAGGCTTCATTAGTTTTGAAAAAAATAATTAAATCAGAGAAGGACAGAAAGCAGAAAGACAGAGAAGAATGAAAAAGAAAAAGCCTGCTGGAGATCTCTCGCTTTACCACTCATTCAGAAACAATTTGATTTCTCTGAAAATTTTATTTCCAGCCTTTCTAGAGATATCTTTGTCTATTTCATGTGGCTGTTGAAGAAACAGAGCCCTTTTTATAGATTTTTAATTTCTAAATATTCATAAGTTTATGCCATATAAGTGCAAAAATTGTAGAGATGGCTTCACTTTTGACACCAGATCATCTTCACTAGACCAAATAAAAATGCCCTGATGCAGTACCTAAAACAAAATGAGTTACTGAGAAAATGTCTGATCTATCTTGCCCTAACTGAATGCAGAGGCCAAAACTTCTCTACTGTTTAAGAGTGTGGACTGCCTACAGACTGCTTACTGTGTGCAGTCATGTAGCTAAGCAAGTTGAGTGTAGGTTGTGTAAGAGCCATGGCTAAGGAATCTGTTCCATGCAATTGGCTGTAGAATAGATCGTAATAATGTGCAATCTGCTGTGTCAGAGCATAAAAGAAACAAAGCAAAACGACTTCAGAAAATGTTTTTAGTGATTTTTAAAACAAATTATTTATGATTTTAATCATAATTTGTCTGCCATTTTATAGGTTGGTGGATTTTTTGTCTTCTCTTTATTTGCAACAGATCCTAAGAAAAATAAAAAGAAATCATTACTAAACACTTTAGCATTCTGTGTTTGCTTTTAGTTTTTATTTTTAAATTTCTCAACTTGAAGTTGGTTTCTGGCTTCAAGCAAAATACTGTAACAGAGCAGAAGTGTTTATCATATCACTGTCAGTGTCCACCAGGCCCCAGGGTTTCATTTTGTAAATTGAGTCTGGCTTACTGTAGTAATTGTCAGAAAGCAAATTAGAATTTATTCTTAACACAAGGAAAGAAAATGAAATAAACCTTTACTGTTATGAAAATATTAGGTAAATATTTTAATGTAATTCAGCACTGTAGCAAATTTGTTGATACCAATCTGTCAAAAACCTGAAAGAATTAATATGTTTATTATTTTTACTTCTAAAAGTTTGCTGTAGACAAATGTTTCATTTCCCTATCAAATCATGAGTTGCACTCATGCCTAAGGTGTTATAGATTTAAAAAATAGAAAAAAATAATAACTATGTTAGAAAGAATTGTATAAGAGAAACTCAGGAACTGAATTTTACTTTTTACATGGAAAGCTCTTATAATCTGAAAAGTGAGGTGATACAATTGAACAGATAAATTAATGACATCATAGATGGCCTCCCAAAAAGGAAAAAATACATGTTAATTATAGTGCAATGAGGGAAGTTGTGGTTTAAAGATAGAATCATAGAAACATAGAATGGTACAGGTTTGAAAGGACCTTAAAGATCATCTAGGTCCAACCCCCTTGCCAAGGGCAGGGAAACCTTCCACTAGATCTGGTTGCTTAAAGCCCCATCCATCCTGGCCTTGAACACCGCCAGAGATGAGGCACCTGCAACTTCTCTGGGCAGCCTGTGCCAGCGACTCACAACCCCCAGTGAAAAGTTTTTTTCTGGATACTAATTTAAATCTTGCTTCTTCTGCAAGGGCATGCTGCTGCTGCTGCTGCATGTTGAGCTTCTCGTCAGTCAACAACCCCAAGTCTCAGCTCACCTCAGGGCTGCTCTCTGCCCAGTCTGTATAAGTGCATGGGTTTGCTCTGACCCAGGTGTAGGACACTGCACTTGGCCTTGTTGAACTTCATGAGGTTTGCATGGGCCCACTTCTTGAGCCTTTCAAGGTCCCTCTGTATGGCATCCCTTCCCTACAGCCCATCAACTGTACCACACAGCTTGGTGCTGTCTGCAAACTTGCTATGGGTGCACTTAATGCCCCTGCCCATGTCACCAACTAAAATGTTCATAATCAGAATAAACTCAGAAAGGAAAATGAGATTCAAAAAGAGAATTGGGCATACTTGCCAATGACAGCAATATCATTTCTGGATTGGTGAAAATGACAGAATATGCATTAGAACTAATATCTACCTTTGTGCACCAAGAAATAAAAACCTAGACTGAAACAATATACTTATTATATAGGCTTTGATAATACAGTTATATTTCAGTAATGTTTTTAGCTGTCGTATACTAAAATATTGTAGTTTAGATCGTGTTTTAAAGCTATAATCCGCTGATTATACTAATGCAGTTGTAAATCTCTCTTTAGGCTTAACAGTTGTCTTGTTTTCACAGTCCCCATTTAAAATGCATCTTGATTATTAAAGTAACAACAGTATTATTTTCTATTTTGACCAAATATTAAATAAAGACAAGGGGAATAAAACTTCTAAGACATCAGGTTTGCAGTTCAGGCAAGGAATGGAAAGGTAATGCCAGAAAGCTGTGTTAAATACCCGAACTGGATACCTACTACAATTTTTCTCAGACAGGCTCATTGAGCCTTCTGTCTGGAGCAGCCCATATTAAGTTAGCCTAGCTGCCTTAGGGCATGAGAATCTGAGGTACTTTACACAGCTCCCTCCAACAGTCAGCTAGCCTCTTTTTCCTACAACTGCTCTTTCTATGTTTGAAATTGTCTCTCATATTAAAAATATTGATAAAATCTTTTTTACTCCTGCTGAAGAAGATTGCATTCCCCTGCCCCTACCCCCCCCAGTATAAATGCCCCCAATGTAAATGTCTAGATAGCATAGAAACTTCCCTTTGTTTGTTTGTTTGTTTTCCCCAACACTTTCTCTTATACTATTAATAAAATGGAGGTAAACTTTGCTTTGCCTTTCACTGGAATGACTGTGGAGTGCCTGAGCTATTCAGACAGGTCCGTAGTTTTTCTGGTCCTGTTGATGAAGGTGGCCCGACCTCTTCACTCACCCCTTCAAGCTGTAACAGGAATATCAGAAGCCTTTTGCTTCACAACCTCCAAGAGTCATCATATCTATACCCCCTTCCACAATAGGCTTCAGGTCTGTCCCTGTGAAATTTCATCAAAGACCGAGAGTTTGTTTATCTCTGGTAAGCATCCGTTAGGGAAGAACTGTCTCATTTCAGCTCTGCCAGCTTCTACTCCTTTGCTGCAGTTGCAGAGATCAGTGTTTCCAGGTGACAGTGACATGAGTAGTCATTAAGAAAACACTAAATGGTCAGTTATGACTGATTGATTGGTTGTTATGCAGGTAAAATGAGATGCATCCTTCATTGGTAGAAAAATACTTTGCATGAGAAATTTTAGGTGTTAAAAAAGCAGTAGCTTTTCAATACATCTCATAATGTCAGATGTTTCTAAACATGTATTAATTAAAACAGCTGACAGTGGAATGTAATGTATTCCAATCAGTTTAATGGCTTTTTATTCTGTTATTTCAAGCAACCTGTTTCTCACTCAACTTTCTTGATTCTTCCATCACCTTTTCAGTGTAATCTAGCCTGTACTCCTTACAAGATGTTACTTGAGAAGCACTGAAATATTTTCTTGTGGTTCTCTGGCTACAGTTAGTGTGCACAGGTCTTAGTCAGGCCATGTGCTGTAAATTGCGTAGGGAACTTTCAATTTGTGACATTGTACACATAATAAAACAGTCTTAATATCAGAGTAGTCATTTTATTATCACAGACACAAACTTCTTTTAAGGAAGACATAACAAAGGAGTTAGACTTTTAAAGTATTTAGGAATCTAAAATATAGCTAAGGCCCTAAGTCTCACGGATACCAAAGAAAATTTTGTAACTAAGTATTTTCAAAACTCTCAGCGGCATTTATACAACTTGGAATTTAATCATGCTTGGCACATATCATTCCTGTATATGAATAAGTAATGTTTGTTGCTGATTCCCTCTAGAGATGAAAAGTGTAAAAAATGTATGCAGTGTATTTTGGAGATAATACTTTTTCCATTTTAAGATGAGCCTGAAATTCACTGATCACCTAGAGATAAAATTCACCAATTACTTAATCACTTAGTCTCACTGTGTGAAAATCCTAACTTGGGTTGATGTAAATCTTTCAGTTTTATCCTGGGAAACAGTTGTTTCATCATCTTTAAGAGGATAGAGTAAATAATCAGCCTTATATGATATAAAGATGAGAGGCACCTGGCTGAGAAAAAGCTTGTCAAAAGATTCAGGATTGTGTAAACTGGTTCATTCGGCTTGTTTGACAGAAGTAACATGAAACTGTAGCAGCATGAGCAGAAACCCTGGGAACTTAAAAAACAGGAGAAGTTAACAGCAAAACATCCTTTCATCAAATCAGATGGGGTACGTGAGAACTGGAGTAACAAAACTGGAGGTGATAAGTATAATGATAACTATATTCAGGAGTGCAGCTCAGAGCATTGAGAAGAAGACTAATGCATTAACTTAAGGTATAAAGGGTAGAAAAGATCATAAAATAAAAAAAAAGAAAAGAAGGAAATCACCACCACCACAACAGAAAAAGATAAATGTGCACTGATTTAAAGTGAAAATTAGTTCTTTCTGAATTTTGTTTCTAAAGTCTATAGGAAAAAACTTATGAAAACAGACAATGCAGTTCAATAAAATATGACATTACACTAAATACAAGGCTGCTCATGACTTATGATTGCTGTGAAGAAAAGGAATTGTTATTAATTCATGGAAATTATTGTAAATAAAGGAAAATACCCTCTGCAATAATCTTTCTCATCCAAAGTGTTGCCATTTGCAGCACCTCTCTGCTCCCTAAGTAATTTTTAATAAGGATATATTCTTCTGGTCCAGCTACTAGATCTGTGTTCTGTCTTTCTTCACTGTATTTCTGACAGACTTAGTATGAACTCAGCTTGAAAAAATAGACCTGCTGATTACCCTTATACCGGATTTTTACTTCCTTGTTGAAATAAAATGGTGCTTTAACAAGTGAGAAACATTAAAATAAATCTGTGCAATAACTTGGAAAGCAAAAGGAAAGTTGAAAATGAGTAAAGTAGGAAAACTCTTTTAACCCTTTGGCTTTTATTTATTTACACAATTTATTATCAGTTTGCCCACCTTCAAGCACATTGGCTTGATGTACTTTGAAATATTAAATTCAAAACCAATACTTTCAAGTGTGGATATATGGAAAGTTATGTTTTAACAATAGCTAAGACTAGTTGAATAATCCTATAGTTATTTTTAGACACAAGCAGTTTAGACTTTATTAGTATAAAGCTGGAGGTGTTGTGTTTCCCTATGTCTTCAGGCATAGCACAGCTACTTTGATGATCCTTTTATATTTGGCACTGTTTTCAATTTACATATCTTGCAGGGCATCCCAGAAAATTAGTCATATGACTGACATATCCACATCTAAAACAATAGCATGGCTTTTCTATTTTAGCCCAAAGTGGGCTTTATTTACCTTCACAGTATTTTGGTTTACTGCGCTGATGTTAACACTCTCTGAACTCTAAACAGAGGAGGTGATTTTACAATTTCTTTCATTTTTCTGATGAACTTAGAACTCATACAAAGGGTTAGATTTTCCTCATCTGGCATTAATTTTAAACTTATTTTTTCTTTTTGATTGGTAGATCACAGACGGTTTTGTCAGCTAGACAATAACAATTGTTTCAGTTGTAAAAACAGTCATGTAAAAAAGCTACAAATCACTCAGTCCTTGAGTTTTTTGCTCTCCTGCAAAAATAAGATCTCCCATAACATTTATTAAGAGCCAAAGTGCTTACTGCCTATGAGAATTACTTTATTCTAGTCTGTAGAAGGAAAGGAGCATCTGTTATGGCAGGTAAGCTGTAAAATTTGCCATGTAATCAAGTTCTAAGTAACAAAGCAAAAAGCTTTTTTTTATATATATATAAAAGTTGGTGATGATTTACAAGGAATATAGAGTTACAAGTGCAAGTGTTTCTGTTTCTAGTGGCTGTCACATCCGCAGCCAAGTAGGTAGACATGAGAATGCATCATGTCAGTGTAAGGACTTGCTGTAATAATACCCTGACAGAAAGGTTGCAGAGTTATTGCAAATTCACTTATTTAGTGAATTACCTATAAGAATAAATTATTATTACTCCTGTTCTTACTTTATACCTCCCTTTAGTATGTACACAGATTATCTATTTACTTCTGCTTTGTTCACTTAGAATGAGAAATATGCAGTCATTTCCAACAAAACTTTTGTTTTATACAGACAAAAAAACACAACTAAACCACCCCCCCCAAAAAAAAAAAAACGCAAAAAATCCAAGAAAACACCAGCTAAAACCCTAAACGATGCTACATGTACACAATACCCAAATGCACCCCATACTGCAAAGCTAACTACAGTGATGAATATATTTTAGGGGTAAAATCACTCCTGATCCGAAACTGGCTCAGCAGAGGTAAAATATAAAATAAAATTTGCCCTAGGAGAGAATTCACATAAATGAAAATCGCCTGCTTACACGAGGCTGTTTCTTCTCTAACAGTCTTTACCTATTTTTCCCTTACAAGTACATATATGTTTCTACAAAAGTGTAACTATCTTGGCATTAAATCCCCAGGAGATGTTACTTGCTGAGAATCTTTAAGAATGTCTGTGGTGAACCGGTGGCAGTTTTCAGTTAATAGTTAGCTATCTATCTAACTATTTAAGCTACTGTGGGAGTTTCTTCAGGCAATTGGTACTTTCCACTCTGAACTTTTATCAAGAAAATGGAATGTGACAGTTTTTCTCTGATAGTCTATGTAACTGGAAGAGACTAAAGCGACGTTTTGTTTATTAATAATATTCTTTATTGAAGATATGCAGCCAAATAACTGTTATCAGCATTCTGTGATTTCAAGCAAGAAAATTAATTTTTCTTTCAAATAAATTTTATTTTATTTTATTTCATTTTAAATTTATTTATTTTGTTTTATTTTATTTATTTTTATTTTATTTACTTTTCTCAAAACAGTTGCTTTCTTGGGTTGCAGGGAACCTGACCTGTGAAGAAGATGGAGCATCCATGTCAGGCATGGTCCTCTCAGCGAGAAAAAGGAAAGGGGCACAGCATCAGGGTCTGTGAATAGTAGCAGGTCCTCTGAGGATAGGAACAGATTCAGTTCTGTTACACACATGGACCATAGACTGGTATCATTAGGAAGCTTAACTATACTGAATTGTAATACCACATAGCAAGAGAAAAGGCTGAGAAAGAAAGGTCATAGGCAGTCTTTTATGATCTGGTAAACCCTTGGAATAGATGCATAAGGCTAGAAAACAGTGAACAACTAGTCCAGGGTTCCTTCACAGTTCTAAATTGGTGCATTTTATAAAAGAGATTAGCTTTGTGGTTCTTGAAGAATCCTGTCTGTCAAAATGATACAATGATACCTAAAAGCCCAAGCAGAACAGAGAAGTGGGGTGGTGAGACCCCGAGACCCTTAGAGGTACAGAAATTTGAAGACTCCTGGAGTCTGAGAAAGCAGAGCCTGAGAAGGAAGACTAAAACTATAACAGGTAACTTGGGTAAATCTGTATGGTTAAGGTATTTCAGACATTGAGCTGTTCTGAATGTGAAGAGCAACAGAAATGATATGAAGGTGAGGTGGTGGTTTGACCTGAAGCTAGACTGGGTATGACATGAACAAGAAATTGTCAGTGAATTTTGCCTCAATGTAGGAGGCTGATGCAGAAACCTATTCGACATAAATTGTCATGAGATTACAAAAAGAGTGCCTTCTGAATCTCAGCATGAACGTAGGTAGTTGAACAGCAGCAGAAATAGCTGTTAAGGCTTGGCACTCCAACAAAATTGTCTATAGTTAAAGTCTAAGCAAGCAAATGACCCTGAATCAATGCAAATAAAGTAACCAGTTTCCTGAATGAATATGGCTAAATCAGCATTAGTTCAAGCCTGTTATATTTCTATGGTACCTGGTAAGACAGAAACCTAGATTCTGAGAACATTCACTGCAATTAATAAAAATGAACATGCTAAATGTGTTGTGGATATTAATCATTTTTTTCCATATGTGAAAACCATCTGCTATTTCTGTTAGTCAATTCAAGTGCTTGAATTCAATTGTATAAGTAAAATAATCTGTGCAAAGATTAAAGGAAGCCAATACAATAATTATGATTTGAATACACATCTCTGAAGTGCATTTGTTTTAGGTAAAATACAAATAAAATGAACGTGATTCTTGAAAATAAAACAACTAAAACCAACAAAAACTAAAACTGTGATAATAAATGCAAAAAAAAAAACCTAGAGCTCGTGGTCCTCGCTGTTCAGTTTTGGAGCAGGAATTAATAGAGAATGTAAGAAATTTCTCCCTCAGATTATTGCTCACCTGATCTAAGATTGGGTATGACACTATTCCAAGGATCTGTTTTGCTGTTGCTGTCAGTGAAAGTGTCTGGGATTGCTCTCATATTGCCTTCCTTTCTTTCTTTCTTTTTTTTTTTTTATTTTTTTTAATTTTTTTTTTACATCAGCTAGTGTTGGAAACTTGTGCTAGTGAGCTAATAGCACCAGCTCAAGAGTCTTTCTTATGATAATATTTGACAACTGTGGAAAAGCTGAAAGGGTGGCTGAAGCTGTCAAAAAATTCTAAGAAAGAAGGATAATGAAACTACCTATGTCACAGTGAGTATGTTCAGAATTAACTGAGGCTGTTGAACCCTGCAGTTGAAACTGCTGAAATATGGAACTGACTTAAACTCACAAGTCCAGAAAGTGCTTCAAAGAAGGAATATTTCTGTCCCATGTTTCAAATAATTAGGAATAAATGTTATAAAGATTATCTGAAATTAATTGAGGAATGAATATTTCATAATATTCATCCATGCAAAGTGTTCTGACTTCTAGGTAGAAACCATGGTTATTAGAATTTTGCCCTTGAACCCAAATTCTCAGTTGTCCCCCCAGCAAGCCTCCTGCATGCTCACCGTGTGGATATACTTCCAGTAGAGGAAATATCCACTACTTTATTCTATGAATGTGTTCCCAGTGCATCTCATTGTTTGCTAATAGAGACAAAGCACTAACTTCCATGAAGACAAAGCCAGCAATTCTTATTAGCCACTTCAAGGAACAGCTAGAGGGAAAAAGCTGTGGCCCTAGAGCTCATCTGTCCTGTGGGTACTGAACAGGAAGCTGACATTATTGTTTAGGTGTTCAGACAACCAGAATGTACCTGAGATTATACAATCGCTTACTTAGGTACATAAAGAGTCCTAAGAGGAGGAATGTTTAAAAAGCCCAAGGGGGGGATTTTATACACCTTAAAGCAAGTTTCTCATTAAATGTATCAATGAACTGAGGCCTACAATATGTTTCATGACTATTTTTAAAAGAATTTGTTTTCATGCTCTTCCCTCTGCAAACATCTAATGTATTTAGGGTACCTTCTAATTCTGTCCTTAAAGGCAATGTGTTTCCACACCATCCTTGCTGTTGGGAGTAGTTAAATGTCACCTCTTTGCACACAGTGTATGAGATAGTCCAGGTTTGTGATACATAAGAGAAATGGGCAGAATAGAAGTCCATGTACTGACATAGAATCATAGAATAGTTAGGGTTGGAAAGGACCTTAAGATCATCAAGTTCCAACATACCTGCCATGGGCAGGGACACCTCACACTAAACCATGTCACCCAAGGCTCTGTCCAACCTGGCCTTGAACACTGCCAGGGATGGAGCATTCACAACCTCCCTGGGCAACCTATTCCAGTGCCTCACCAACCTAACAGGAAAGAATTTCCTCCTTATATCCAACCTAAACTTCCCCTGTTTAAGTTTTAACCCGTTACCCCTTGTCCTTTCACTACAGTCTCTAATGAAGAGTCCATCCCCAGCATCCCTATAGGTCCCCTTCAGATGCTGGAAGGCTGCTATGAGGTCTCCACGCAGCCTTCTCTTCTCCAGGCTGAACAGCCCCAACTTTCTCAGCCTGTCTTCATATGGGAGGTGCTCCAGTCCCCTGATCATCCTCGTGGCCCTCCTCTGGACTTGTTCCAACAGTTCCATGCCCTTTTTATGTTGAGGACACCAGAACTGCACACAATACTCCAAGTGAGGTCTCACAAGAGCAGAGTAGAGGGGCAGGATCACCCCCTTCAACCTGCTGGTCATGCTCCTTTTGATGCAGGCCAGCACACAGTTCGCTTTCTGGGCTGCTAGTGCACACTGCTGCCTCATGTTCATTTTCTCATCAACCAACACCCCCAAGTCCTTCTCCTCAGGGCTGCTTTGAATCCCTTGTCTGCCCAACCTGTAGCTGTGCCTGGGATTGCTCTGACCCAGGTGTAGGACCTTGCAATTGGTATGGTTAAACTTCATCAGGTTGGCATCAGCCCACCTCACAAGCGTGTCAAGGTCCGTCTGGATGACATTCCTTCCCTTCAGGGTATCAACTGAACCACACAGCTTGGTGTCATTGGCAAGCTTGCTGAGGGTACACTCAATCCCACTGTCCATGTCACTGACAAAGATTTTGAACAAGACCTGTCCCAACACAGATCCCCGAGGGACACCACTCGTTACTGGTCTCCAGCTGGACATTGAGCCATTGATGACAACTCTTTGTGTGCGGCCAGCCAGCCAGTTCTTTACCCACCAAGTGGTCCACCTATGAAATTGATGTCTCTCCAATTTAGACGCAAAGATGTTATACAGGACAGTGTCAAACGCTTTACACAAGTCCAGGTAGATGACATCACCTGCTCTACCCTTGTCCATCAGTTCTGTAGCCTCATCATAGAAGGCCACCAAATTGGTCAGGCAGGATTTCCCCTTCGTGAAGCCATGCTGGCTGTCATCAAGCACCTTGTTGATTTTCATGTGCCTTAGCATGCCTTCCAGGAGAATCTGCTCCAAGATTTTGCCAGGCACAGAGATGAGACTGACTGGTCTGTAGTTCCTTGGGTCATCCATTTTCCCCTTCTTGAAAATGGGGGTTATATTTCCCTTTTTCCAGTCGTCGGGAACTTCACCTGACTGCCATGATTTCTTAAACATGATAGAGAGTGTCTTAGCAACTTCATTTGCCAGCTCCTTCAGGGCCTGCGTATGGATTTTATTGTCTATGTTCAGGTTCTTAAGATGGTCTTGAACCAGATCCTCTCCTACATTGAGGCCAAGGTCTTCATTCTCACAGTCCCTGCATCTGCCTTCCAAGACTTGAGTGGTGTGGTCAGAGCATTTGCCAGTGAAGACTGAGGTAAAGAAGTCATTCAAAACCTCAGCCTTCTCCAAATCCAAATGTAGACATGTAGATATTTGGTAATGTCAAGATATTGCATATATCAATTTTGGAAAAATTGAAGCTATGAGTGTCGTGGTTTAAACCCAGTCAGGTAATTCGTTCGCTCACTTTCCCCCCCTTTCTTGCCCTCCCCCTGCTCCCGGAGGGACGGAGAGGAGAATCGAAAAGAATGCAACTCCCACGGGTTGAGATAAGAACAGTTTAGTAACTAAGGTATAACACAAATCACTACTGCTGCCACCGATAATAATAATGATAAAGGAAATAACAAGGGAAGAGAATACAACACCTCACCACCAGCCGACCGATAACTCGCCCCCCAAGCCCGACCAAGCTCTGACCGATACCTCCTCCAACCCTGCAGTCTCCCAGCCCTTCCGGCTAACTCCCAGTTACCTCCTGGGCATGACATGCTGTGGTATGGAATACCTCTTTGGTCAGTTTGGGTCAGGTGTCCTGTCTCTGCTTCCTCCTGCCTTCCCCTCCTCCCTGGCAGAGCATGAGCCTCACAAAGTCCTTGGCCAAACCAAAACATCATTGTTATCAGCTCTGCTCCCGAGCTGAAAGTCAAAACACTGCACTGCACCAGCTACCAAGGAGGAGAAACATGACTGCTACTGCTGAACCCAGGACATTAAAAAAAATTGAAGCTATGAGTTATTCTTTTATATTTTTAATATGTTTACAATCAAGAAAAATGTTGCATTGTGATAACACATGATACTGTAAAAGGAAGCATCAACTTGTCAGGAGAACAAGAAGATCTTGTTAATGTAAAATGAGAAAAAATATTCTGTATTTAAATCAACTACCTGCATAATATATTAATTTCTGCTGTAAAAACTCGATAAAAAGTAAAGGTAGATATGTTTCCAATTAAAACCTTTATCTAAAGCTCTAGGGATTGTTGTGAAAACAGAATCTCAAAGAAATTGCATTAAACTTTTGTAATAAAATAAAATACAGTACAAATGCATAAGTCACCTGTTAGTCCAAGCTGAAGTTTTAAACACTGGTAGAAACCCCTTCCCGTCTGAATAGATGATGCATTTCCTGAAAGATAGGTTTTGGTTTTGACATTTCAAACCTACAGTAAAACAGCTATTTCTAAAGAAAATCTCTGAAGATATGAAGAAAGATGCTCCTAATGTACAAAAGTGTTTATTAAGATAACTTTTAAGTTTTATGTTCCTGCATGTGAACATGAATAAAGATATTCAAACTACTTCATTTTATGGACATACCATTAATATGCTAATAAATCATAATAAAGTATGCGCGTGAAATAATTTCAGCCTTAGTTTGCTTTGAAGTGGATAAGCCTCCTTTCTCACTCTTACACATGATGCAAATAAATAGTTTTAAAATGAGAGAAGATCTCAAATCGAGTATCATTGTAAATTATAATACAAATATTTTCAAATTATGGCTTAGAAGATGGTTTACAGGGTCAAACTTCAGTTCTAGAGTCTGGTTCTCCCCCAGAAATATTAACACCTGTACTATTATTTCTGTGGGGAGAGCATATTTGTTTATTAGTAGTTTGTAGATGCTATTAATCATAAACTGCAAGTCCAAACATAACCTGTAACTGAATTTTGTGCTTCAAACCCATGCCAACTGCAAAAGTTTAACCACATGCTTTAGTATGGATTTGTGCTTATACTAAGCATATGCACTCTTTCATCTTCAGTTCACTTGTTTCACAGGCATTAATGCACTTGGTGAAATCCTCGTACTTGGGTTCTGCACTGATAGAAGTAATAGACTAGTAACCCCTCATAACATTAGTCATTTCTATGAGCTAATGATCTGTTTCCTTGGAGGAAATCATCTTTTACAAAGTTCTGTCATGGTCTTGAATGATTGCAGCTTCAGATCAGGCTGTTAAACACTAATGGATTTGCCAATTGCTACACTATTTTTTTTTTTTTAAATTGCCTCTACATCCCCTTTGCCTTCCCTTCATCCTAGATCTTACTAACAAACTGTTATAGGAAGGTGAGTAATTTTTAAAAAATACCAGTAAACAGTGGAACAGCAACATTTTCTGTTTGCCATATACCTCTTCAGTTTGCTTCTCTCTCCAGTCAGGATAAGTTGGATTAGCTACAGTTTAATGGAAAGTGTTCAGTTCCTTTGGCAGTGGGATGTTGGTTTGATTCCTTTATTTCTGTATTGCTTTGGTTTTTCCTTTTGAATTTGGCAAAGATTTTGTAGAAAGGAAAACTAATAATCCCATTTATTATTTGTGCCAAGGATTTGATTCTAAAAGTTTAAAATTTAGACTCTTCATGTATAAAAATAGCTATCAGAAGTCAAAATGCATGGAATTTAAGATAGCTCTATGCCACTTCAATGCTCTCTTATTCAGTGGTGTAAATCTAGGATGAGATTCCAGCTCTACTATTGAATTTACAGTTTTTTTTTCAGAAAATTTTTTTTTTTTCTTTCTGCATGAACATATTTGTCAGTTTATGTATTTAAGTAGTTTTCATTCTATAACTGGTCTGCTGCCAGACTTGTAAATACAATAAGAAAAGAAAAAGAAAACAAATGTCTAAGCAAGCTTAATGTTAAGGTATTTTCTTGTTTGCTTTAAGCTGTAATGGTTATACAAATACAGGTAGCTGAAACTTAAGCACAGTCCATGGGGTGTTTCTTATTACTTCTGGTAAAATACAGTCAGAACATCTGTGTGACCTGCCCTCTGTTAACTCATGACCCATTCTAGAAATTAAATATTATAAGGTAGGGTTTGTCTGGTGATTTTCTACAGGATACAATCTCCTTTTTGGGGGATCGAAGCTCAACTTGGTTCTTTGTCTTCACTAGTCTTATTATATTATATGCTTTTTCCTGATCTTTAATTTTCACTCTCTTGGGACTCAATAAGTGGGAGGTGTTCTGAAATATTACATATACTCACTTTATTTGAACTGCTTAACTTTATTGACATGCTTTAAACCAGGCAATACAGAGACTGAGCAGTGTGTGTAAAAGGATCAATTTATGGAAAATTGCACTTCCTGTAATGAAGTGCTGGATTTCTTTAGCAATGGTTATCACAAGTTTTCAGGCAAGTCTAAATGGATCTCAAGAGTCTCAGGTTGTCTGAGGTTTTATGCCACAGACCTAATATTAAACTTGTGTTTCCT
Organism: Pezoporus flaviventris; assembly: GCF_033815535.1. NCBI lineage: Eukaryota > Metazoa > Chordata > Aves > Psittaciformes > Psittacidae > Pezoporus > Pezoporus flaviventris. Next base: position 57,844,866 of record NW_026892555.1, read on the forward strand.
ATGGATTTTGCTGGAGCTCTGATTAAAAAAAAAAAAAATAAAATAAAAAATGCCAGAAATCATACAGTTCTTCAATATTGCCAAGAAAATAGAAATCTGTGGAAAAACATCCGTAGTGGATAATGCATATTGATCAGAGTGAACAAAAAATAACACTTTTTTCTTCACCATTAGACAAATGGAATTCTGAACAACCATAAAAACTAAGAGCTGAGCATAAACACTCCAGCATAACAGCTCACACCATTTCATGTGAGATATAAAACTGTTTTTTTCATCATTTGCATGCAAAGACAGTGAATCAGTTCTATTACACCAAAACATCACCTTTTTATTCTTTTGCTGCATACACTACTGCATACAGAACAACAAATGTATCTTCCTCCAACCTCACAGAATTTTTGAGCACAAGAACAAGCCAAAACATTAATTATAAACTTATAAAATTGGTATTAATCTTTTTTTTTCTGATATAGCTTCTTTGTTTTATTGCCATAAGTTGCCATAAATTGCTCATTAAACTTCAAGCAAAGCAATGTAATGCTTGCTACCATTTATAGGCAATGCTCTCCAAAGTATAATTAGAGGGAGTACTATGACACAGAACAATGGAGACAATTATTTCTGAAGTTTATTAATGCTAATTAACATATGGCATCTAAGACAGCTGCTGATACTTTATTGCTAAATACTGAGGGACTAATTAGTATTTGATGTTAATTAGCTGCTTCTGCATGTGCATTGTCCTTAGATGCATATGCACTGTCACCACCAGGCTATTAAAAATATGGCCTAAGTCTTTTTACAGTGGCAGGGTATGGCATTTAGGTGATTATGCAGACTGTACAACACAGGTTTCTAACATGCCCTTAATAGCCACTATACGAGCTTTAACAAGGCAAACTCACAAATTCTCATTGTAATAGAGCAAAAATTTATTTTTGAAGTAGCTGAATAATGTACAAATTGTTTAAAATGACATTTTCTTGAATTTTTATTGATAGAAATAACAACCTGAGAGATTATAAAATCACATATAATGAACTGAGGAAGAGGGCAAACAACAGAATTTCACAGGCTTGCACAATGCTATTTGTTGTTTAATCTCTTTCATTCTGAGTATAGACAGTCTTTGGTTTTGGTGTTGTTTTGTTTGTTTGTTTGTTTGTTTTTCGTTTGTTTTGCTTTTTTTCCTGCAGAGATCCCTGTCATCCCTGTATTATCATGTCTGTCTTAAAAAACAATTTTGGAAGTTGGAATTCCTTTTTAAAAAAAGCAAACAATGAAGTTGTCTTTATCTAGCAATCAGAAAACAATCATATCTTTCTTTGTTAACAGATTACTGTTGCTTTACACATGAGGACATTATTTGAGATCAGATTTTTTTCTAGGGCATACTAGCATTGCAGTGAGAATTCCCTGTGCCAATCATTAAACATGTTTTTCAGTAATTAATAAGAATTGGATTTAATGTGGCCGTACTCTTATATAATTAGAGAATGCTCGTTTCCTTAAACAGTAGGAAAGTGGCATAAAAGATTAGATCACAGAGGATAAAAACAAGCCAAGAAAATTGAAGTTTGCTAGTTAACTCGTGTGTGTGTGTGTGGCAAGGTTTCCCTTTATTTAACAGTGACAGCAAGCCTCTTTACTGAAACCTGAAACATAGAGGTAACAGGAGCTAGGAAACTGAGTGATTACTATATAAGATGATAAAAAAACCCCTGAAAGTAATAAGGAAAAAACCTAAAACAAAAGGTGATAGCACAAGACATCAGCTCAAACGTAAGAAAGATGTGAGGGGGATTCTCGGTGCTGAGTAGTGGAGAGTTTGAAAATGTTAAAGATTGAAACTTACTGTAATTCTCAACTTGATCTTGAATTACGTCTATTTCCCCACCCAGTTTCTAGCTTCAGATAAAGACTTTTGGTTTATGAAATGATTTTAACACTGCAGCTTCCTTGACAGATGTAAAGTGAGTCTTTAAATGGTTTAACTTTGTAGGCAGAAGTGCTGCAACAGCAGCAAACTCCTTGGCTATGCAGGGATAGTTAAATATTAGCTCATTACACATAAAGAATCTTTGTTAAGCAGATTGGATCTAAAGAAGCCTGGTTAAAAAAGTGTATATTAAATACTGATGAGCTCTGTACATTGTGTAAAATCCACAGAATCTGAGATTTGTTGAATACATGGGATAAAAAAAAAAAGGTAAAATTTTAGGAGATTTCTGATCCATGGCTGAAAATTCAGTTTTGCTGCTTAAAGTGGATAGCCATGTCTTTCATAAAAGATGAGGTTTTGACTAAAATTCAAAAGAAATAAAAATACATCCAAGGAGAAGCTTAGTAAGCATGGATGACTCTATGGACATGATTGGAAAAAGCAAAACACCAAGAGTAATAAAAAGGGACATCTTCCAAAATGATTAGTGAAATTAAAATTGAAAATCTAGCAAACATAACATAGAGCATAAATATAATGGAAAAAACATAACAAACTAGGAAATGCAGTATATCAGCTCTACACCTAAACAGTACAGATAAAAAGGACTTAGTAGCATTTGGCTCTTCATGTATTCTCATACAAATTCCTCCCAGGAAAAATAGACAATGTTGTAATATAAGAGAAGTGGTCTGTTATTCAAAAGCAAAAGTAGCATATTTGTTTTCAGTTGGACTCTGGTGTATACAATAATATGTTGCCATAAACAGTAATAACTACTCTGAAAGCATTAAAGGGATAACATTTAGAGGCTTTTATGGGGTAAGTATGTCTCCACAGAAAAACTGTAACTAGGCAGATAAATAGCCAATGGTAAAGAATGAAATTCATAACACTATCAGGTAAAAGAGCCCCGTTTATTAGATAATCATATCATATTTTAATGAAAAATTGGACTTGCCATACAAGCAAAAGACAAGACTAATGCATAAATACCCTCCATGGATCAGAGCAAGCTCTCAATGGCCAAAGCTGCACTATTCATACTGTCCCAGTTCGAATTGCTTAACTTTACTGACATGCTTTTCTAAGGTCATTCTTACCTGGGAAGGCAAGTTGCTCTTTCATTCACTGATTAGATAGATAAAACCATTAGGAATACATTAATTGATTACAAAAGGGAAAAGATGGTAATCATTCCTTATGTATGGTTTGAAGAGAGTTAAAGGGAATATTTTCTTATGGGCAATGTGGTGATACAAGAGTTCTCAAGTAGGAAAGTGACACCTGTGTTTCTTTTCTCAGTTCTTCATGGAAAAAGAAGAAAATTAGGCTTATGTCAAAAAAAAACCCCAGGATACTTGTCTTTCTTTCTAAATTTTTAAGTCAGCCTTTAGGATCTCACAGATGTCTTCTGATATGTTTGGATTTTTCAGCCTAGAAAAAAGACAACTAAAGAAGGATATGACATAAATTACATGACAAAATTATGAAAACAATGGAGAAGGTGAATAGTGATCAATTATTCAATGCCCTAGTGACATAAAATGTTGCTAGTGAATGAAACAGGAGAGAGATAAGATTGAATTCTTTATGCAAAGTGTAAACAATGAAACAAAGAAATACAAAATACAGTATAATCTTTTGTAAATAAGTAAAATCAGTTCTGCTTTGTGGTTAAGTAACGTTGAGCTTGGTAGTTTTGCAACAATAACAATGGTTAAGAGCTTTGTGGTAGATGACAGTGAAGAAGTATCTTAGGTAAATGTTTTGTAATGACCAGCTAGAACCGAACTAGTGTTTGCTGGCAGGACAATGGGACTTTCCAAACCTAAAGTTCAGCCAAAGAACAGAGTGAGGGAGAATAAGATGAGGAAGAATAAGATGAGGAAGAAATGACCACCAGGGGTCCCAAAGACCACTACCACATTATTGTGCATATGTGGGAGGAATTTTCTACAAAAATTTCGTCATGTATAAGTAGCTTTATGAATATTCATGTAATGTTATGAATGTGTATGTTTGATGACTGTATAATCACGGCTTGTTTGGTGCTCGAGCAAGACATGCTCGGAGGAGCTATTCCCTGTGTCTCCTGGCCCCGCAACAGAGAATGCCTGCTTGTCAACTTAAACTTTGTTGGTGAGTTCTCAGAGTTTTTCTTCGAATCAGCAAGTAAATTAGATAGCATAGGTCATTCAAAGTAATACAAAGGAACAGTTGTCTACTGCTTTCCCCAAAGTATTAACCCTGTTGTAATCTTAATCTGTCAACCCAAAGTGTTTATGACCATGGGATAACAAGTTAAAAAATGCAAGCAATTTTTGCTTTTTGAGAATGTTTATTTTGTTTTATTCTTGAAACTTGATTGATATGTAAACAAACATGTTAATTTTTATTATAACATTGTTATTGCTAGTGTTCAGTCAAGACTCACGAATGTGTCAAGTATTTGACAAACTGTCTTTGTTGATCTAACGTAACTGATCTCATTTTTGAGTAACATATATTAGAAAATTGAACTTCCCCTCAAAAGTATTAGATTATTTATTTTGTTTATTTAATAACTGTTTATCCATTTCCTTGTTCTCATATTTCAAATATTTGTCAAAAACTAATCCTAACATCCTAAAACTGCCCATAAACTTTATTGTTTATTTCTGTACACTGTAGACATCTTCATATGACAATCAGTGATGGTTTTTCATAATCTGGAGACTACGGTAAATGACTGGTGAACAGTTGTGAGATTGTAGCACAACAATTGATCTACATAGCTTTTTTCACCATTTAACTTTTAAAAATTATGGCCATCTCTTCTAGAATTATGCTACATTTATACCTATGTTGTGTGAAAGTTAATACTCTGTATATATATCTGCTACAGAATTTAAAAGGGAAATAAATAGTTATGCGCTACTGGATCTGCCAAGGAATTTAAAATATATTTTTTAGACTCTGAATATCTCTTATTATAGTCTAACACATTTTTTCAGGCTATTTCTTCATAGAAAAGAGATATGAAAGTCAGGTTACCACTCAGATTTTAAATCTGTGCTGACAGAAATTGTCCCACTGAGTTATAAAACACTATTAAAACATGGCCTAAAGAAGGCTGTCCTGCTGATGATTTGATTTAATTTAATTTAGTGGTACCAGCTGTTAAAACCACAGCCTGCTCCAAAACTACCTGACTTCAGCTAAAATCAGTATTTCAGAGACTGGGGAACATGAGGGAGGATAAATGATCTGCTTAGATAAGATCTGCAAGTCATTCCTGTATGAGCCTCATTTTTGCTCCTGGATATATTTTGCTAATAATCTCATAGCCATCCTGCTTTTAGAAAGCTCTATATGACTCTGAAAACTCAACTTTGATATCCCATTTTGTTTCATTTATATGAACACTGTCACCTAGGCTCATCTAAATGTATAGTTATGTATGGTAATTGACATATACCTGGAGCAATAAATGCACAAAATTAGATTTTACTAATAGATTTCAGGCAGGAAGTGCTGAAGCCTAACTTTAACACTTTTATGGTATATATTCTGGTGTTAGCATCAACAAACTGGCAGAACTGTGCTTTTGATACTCGTATATTGTGGCTTTGTTTTTAGCGAGTGTACCAATGTGGACTGAATCAGTCCATGGCAGATGGTAGGGATGTGTTTCCACCCCTGGTGCAGTCAATTCCAAGTGTACTGGATCCCCCTTCAAGTAAAAGTGAGCTGTCTTGCACTCTGCTTCAAAGAGACTAAGAAGTTACCTCTTGTTCTGCCTCTTCCTCTGTTTCTTGTACTGGTTCCTCTAGTTCTGATTTTGGCCCCTCTAGTTCTGGTGTTGACTCTTCTTCATCTTCCTTCACTATGTCAGTTGGTTTTAGTTTCCATTTCCTCTTGTGTATAAGGGCAGGTTGGTTTTAAGGGTATTCAAAGCATATTCAAAACCCTTAAAATTCTCAGATGCTACTGTAAATGGGCTGGTGGGGGAGGTGAAGGCACGAGACGATGACATCTCCATAAGCTGGTCCTCCAAGGGGTAAAAAAAAGAGGTAATTGTTAAGAATTCCCATTACATGCCTCCCAAAGTATAGAGGTGAGGGCAATGCTGAGAACACATACCAGATCAATTTCATGATCAATAGTTCTATCATATTACAAGCCACTATCATAAAGTACAACAAAACGATAACCTTAGCCCAGGACCCAAAGCTCATAAATGCTAAAACAGTGAATACAGACTGCAAGTAAGATGTGACATAGCAAAACTCTGGGTCCAAGCACAACTCGAAGAGCAAATAGATCAACACTGTGATGAGTGACTATTAATCCAAAACAGCTTTGCTTATAATAAATTTGTTTTGTCACACTCTGGTCAGATCTGTTGTTACCTCAACCCTTTGTGCCTCATGTTGTGTGCCAAAAAGGACTCCTGTGGTTTAAACCCAGAGGTAAATCAACACCGGCTCCCTCATCCCCGTCGCCTTCCCTGTTATAAGCCTTATAGATGAAACCAGGACAATGGGGAAGTCATTTTTCTTGTGTTACAGATCTGGACAAATAATACTTTTATTGAAACTGAAATACACCTTTAAAAGCCTACTAAAACCCCTGTCCTGGGTTCAGCAGTAGCAGTCATTTTTCTCCTTAGCAGCTGCTGCAGTGCTGTAGTTTTGACTTTCAGCCTGGGAGCAGCGCTGATAACATCAATGGTTTTAGTTGTTGCCCAGTAATGTGTAGTCTGACCAAGGACTTTCTGAGTCTCATGCTCTGCCAGGGAGGAGGGGAAGCTGGGAGGAAGCAGAGACAGGACACCGGACCCAAACTAGCCAAAGGGATATTCCATACCACAGCATGTCATACCCAGTGTATAAACTGGGGGAGGTTACCTGGAAAGGCTAGATCTCTGCTTGGGTTGGTCTGGGTATTGGTCGGCAGGTGGTGAGCAGTTGTATTCTATTCCCTTGTTTTTTCCCTTATTGTTATTATTATTGGTGATAGCAGTAGCTGTTTTGTGTTATACCTTAGTTACGGGACTGCTCTTATCTCAACCCGTGGGAGTTACATTCTTTCGATTCTCCTATCCATTCCTCCAGAAGCTGGTGGAGGAAGGGCGAGTGGGAGTGAGTGAGCGGTTGTGTGGTTCTGAGTTGTGAGCTGGGCTTAAACCATGAAGTAAATAAATCTTATTTTCCTATTTTATTTTTGATAATATTCATTGAGTCATGTATGTGGAGAGCATGAGGTGAAATTCATATTGTGACTGAAAGTGGAAAATAGACAAAAAAAAAAAAAGAAAGAAAAGAGCTGATACATTTTATACGAAGGAAAGGTTTATAGAAAAACCTACGTTGAAGACTTATTTTTCATGAACAGCAAAAACGCTGTTGTTTCTAAACATTCTTCTTGCATAGTCCTAGGTTTTATCCTATGCTTAATATGGTCATGGCTGAGGTGTAAACTAAGAGCAAAGAGCTTGAAATAGTTCTTAGATTCTGCCTTCATGCCATAACTGCAATCTTGTCCATATGTCTGAAACTTGTACTCTGTAAAATAGTCAAAAGTACTGGCAAATATTTCCAAAATAAGATATCCTCTTTCTCTGTCATTCTGCTCAATCACAAATTGCTACTTCTTTTGTGTCTTCATCTTACTCTTTTTTTTCACTGTCTTTTTCTCTGCTACTTTTATCCCCATCAGTTTCCATCCTTGTCACTTCTCTGTTCTCTTTTATCTTCCAATGCTGACTTGGTCTTCCACCTAAAATGAGAAAACAGCACAGGCAGGATTGCTTACAGTAGCTGCAGGTTCTTCAAATTATAGCATAGCACTCAAAAGGGCAGTCAAAGACAAATCTGTGGGAAAGAATATTGAATCAAAAAGTTTAGGGGATTAAAGTAAGCACTAAAAGCATGCCAGTTTATAGGGGAAGAATGATTTTTATATTAAGTGTCTAACAAGCAATAGACAGGTGCTTTGTTGCTCGTGGGACATCAACAGGGAAGAAAAAGGTTTTAGCTAGTGTCTTGTCTTTTTCCTGTATATTTAGCTATAGTTGTAGTTATATTCATTAATCTTCTTGAGGAAGCATTAAAATGGGACTATAAGTAGAGGCTGCATTATTACAAATTTTAGCAACAACTTCACTGAAGTTCTCTGCAGCACAGGTGGAGTCTGTTGGGCTGATATTCAGTGGGATCCCAACACACTCATACATTAATAAGAAAACAACTCTGATTTCAGGATTTTTTCCCTTATCCAGTTTCCAGTTACATAGAAGATCGCTTCAAATAAAGAACTGTCCTGGGTTCAGCTGTTATTTTTCTCTTTCTTAGAAGCTGGTGCAGTGCTGTGTTTTCGACTTCAGTCTAAGAACACTGATAACACACTGATGTTTTTAGTTGTTGCTAAGTAATGCTTACCCTGATCAAGGACTTTTCAGTCCCATGCTCTGCCAGCGAGGAGGGGCACGGGAAGCCGGGAAAAAGCAGAGACAGGATGCCTGACCCAAACTAACCAAAGGGGTATTACATACCACAGCATGTCATGCCCAGTATATAAACTGGGGGGAGTCACACGGAAGGCCCTGATCATTTCTTGGGTCGGGCTAGGTATCGGTCGGTAGGTGGTTAGCAACTGTATTGTGCATCGCTTATGTTTATTGTTTTCTTTTGCTTTTCCCCTTTTAGTTGTATGTGCTCTCCTCTTATTATTTCCCTTATCATTATTATTATTGGTGGTGGTAGTAGTAGTGGTTTTGTATTATACCTTAGTCACTGGACTATGTTCAGTAACTATGTTCAAGTTTGCACCCTGGAGAGTTTTTGACTGTTACTAATACCACTTACCCATGACCTTTAAGAGCTCAATTGCATTCACATATTAAGGACACACACATCCAATTTCTTAGCTGGTAATTGAGAGGACAAAACCATACCTGCAGGATGCAAGAAAGAAGGATAACTTAAAAAACTGCCCCAGGGATCTTGCTATGGAAATAGTCCATAGGTGGTGTCTGTAGAAACTTTATTGTGGTCTGACTTTGATCATTAAAAGCATACCTAAAGCATTGTCTAATCTATATTAGTAAGAAAGGTTATCGAGAAGTTTAGGGAAAAATCTGAGCTGTTAAAATTAACTTGGGAGAATCTTCTGGCACAGCACATGTGTGATTAAATCTGTGCTGAAAACTAAAAGCAGCGACATTGCTACCCTCCCCTTTAACCCCTGGGAAGGAGCACTTGGTGTGGAAGGAGAAAGATCAAAACACCCAGGAGAGACTATATAAGACTGGGGCAGGAGCCTGAAAAGGAAAGATAAAACATGAAACTGAACAGTGATGAAAGCATTGAGCATTAAACTGCATCCAAAGACTTTTATGAAAACATGTGACTCAGTAAGTGTCAAAGCAGAATTTCCTCCTCTTCCTTCTCACCCAGGATGATGTAAAGAAAGATAACATAGGACAGATGAGAGAAGTGTCTTCAGCAGTCTTTTCTTGTGAATCCTATTATCCCAGATTGGAGAATAGCCAAACATAAGCTATTTTATAACCTTCCTTGTCCTTTCATACTGTCAGCGTTTCTTTTTGAGTACAGTAGATGTAACTTGTAAATAAATGTGTATATATAACTGAAAAATAAATATGACATTACAGCTGTATGGCAATACATTTATGTAAAAGGCAGCCTTCTCATTTATTAACTGACCACTCAAAAATATCAAGTTTCCAAATCCCTGCTTCCAAGAAAGTTCATTCAAATATGACAGTATGATTCTGTTCCTCATAACAATAATTTCCAAGAGGATGGGAGCTTACTTTGCAAATGTCAACTGAACTGTCAGTACTGACAATTTGTTTCAGACCACTCCTTCTCATCAGACTCTTTGGCAGGGCAGACACATACAGATTGAGAAAGCATCACATGAAACTCATGAAAGAGAGGTTCCAGACCAGTCAGCACCCCTTCACAGCCAGTATTCCCAGGAATGACAGGGTAAGTTCCCATTTTTGGGACTCCTTTTCCTACAAAGGCAAATGCAGATCATCAGCGAATGACAATTATTTGTTCAGTTCTGCTATGGCAGAACAATGCAATATCAAGATCAACAATACAATCTTCCACTTTTATGAAAAAAATTCTAAAAACTTTTCTAAGTTGTGTTTCAGTGGCTGCATGGTACCAAAACTATCATTGTTGATGTGGAGATAAGAATAAGCTCTCTCTGAGTCCATCTATTTCTTCTCCTATTTTGTGCATGTATATGCTTTGTCTTCACTTACTGCACCAGAGGTTATTTTCTATAAAGAAAGCAGCAGTAAGAGGCAAGGGGGGAAAGAGAAGTAATGGTTCCATCTAAAATTCAAAACACAACTATTCTAATGTTGAGATTAGATTCCACACTATTGAAAGACAATGCTTCTTCAAATTGTCCTAATTAATGACAATTATTGGGACAACCATAAGCAAATGGAGAAATTATTTCCTTAGTAAGCCGTTTCTTTATCTATGCCTTCTTTTAGTAGCTGGTACTGTAGCTATAGTTCACGGCATAAAGCCAATAATCGCACCATTTTCCTTTGCATTTTTTTCTTGTTTTGGGTCTTTTTTTTTCAGTAAAATTTACATAGAATTTATCATATGTTTTTCCATCTCATGGTGTTAGATCTGTTTATTTTAAGTCTATGAATATAAGCCCTGTACAATTTAATATCTTCATTTTTATATTTACAGCTTGGATGAGACAAGTGTTTACCTAATCAGAGAGGCTAACTACTAGTCAGCCATGCAGAACAGTGAGCACTGGCGTTCAGTATTTCATTAATTGTCAATTAAAAGAGAATGACAAAAGTGAGAGAAGATGTTAAGTATGAAGTGTTAACTTTGATATTAGGGCAGGAAATAAAACAAATGAAGCCACAAGCTTACTGTCTGTTTTGGAAGATATGATCAGCTGATTGTGTTTTAGAGTCTGCCAACACTAATGGAAGTCATGGGCATTGGACTCGTCATTGGGCTCATGGTTGTTATGTGGGTTTTGGGGAGATTTTGGGGAAAGCTGATGTTTGTTGGGTTTTTGTTTGTTTTTTTTTTTTATGTCATAGTGTTCAGTTTTTTTTTTAAAGGGAGATAACAGCATTCAATGATGTTTTTGTTTATGACAGAATTTGCTATGGAACTGTTTTGAAAACAATTAAGACTATGTCTTGGGCAAGAATTCTCTTGTATTATAAAATATTTGTACCATCCATGTTCATTTGGGAAATTTACCAACTTCACATTCCTGTACTTTGGCCATGGAAAGAGTTTATTGTGAAATATTCTGAATTGTTAAATTAGCATCTGTTCTTAAGATCAAATACTTTGCCTGGGGCTAAAGTAGCTCTCATGGTCTATAAAAGGTATTCAAACACCTATTAAAAAAAGACTATTCTGGCCATGATAAAAACCTGCAAGCAGTTTTATCTTTGCTTTAAGAAGTTCATATGAATTTTCTAGAACATACTGACTGTATGGGATTTGCATCCTCAATTACTTAAAGAAAGAAAAAAAAAAAAGTGTGTCTTGAAAGCCAACCAAAAAAGTAGGCATGCAATCTACTACTTCCAAAGCTTTCCATAATTTCTAAGCTCTCTTACAGAGATGGCAAGGTAACCATATTAAGGAGAATGTTACGTTACTCCCTTAATATTCAGGCAGTTTTTCTCTGGGGATTCTGGTTGGTTTTCTTTTGCTCCTCATAAAGCAAATTTCTTTTCAAAAGTGTCTTTGCTGATGTGACCCATTCTAATTGTTCCTTAAAGAACCACTTTAAACTACATCCTCTAAAACACAATTTCTGAGAGGAAACAGAAAAACTTGGTAGCAGATCTTCCTTTAGTTTATATGGTGCATTTTTTTCCCTTTTAATTCTGTAATTTTAAAAGATAACCTGCAAGCTGCATTTTGACTTTTCAGTAGGTTCACTTCTGATCTTTCAATAACGATTGCAAATGTCTAATTGTTTTATTGATCAAGTATCTTAGTTTTTCTGGTTCTATAAAAATATTGCGTTATAAAGATATTCTTTGTTAGGCCAATCTACAAGACAATAGACAGATGATAAAATAGATACCTCATTCACTCAATATCCACACAACATTAGGCCTACTTTTATTGTTTCCTTTTCTTCACCGAAAATGGAAGAACTTAAAGAAAGTGAATATAATTTACAATAAAAGTATTATATCAGAATTAATTTTGCTAGTATTTTCAGAAAACAGAAGAATAATGAAGGAAACACTTGATTTAAATATTTTCTATGTGGACTTCTAATTTGACTTCATGACAGTCTGTACCAGCTACTCTTCACATTTACTGTGTAAAAATTGTCACCAAACAGGTATTATAATCTCTCTAATGAAATGTACCTGGAATCATAATATGTTTAAACTTAAATGTGTAGAATAATTTAGTGTTCGACAGAAGATACTAATCATAAAGAAAGAATAACTTACTTGCTTTAAACTGTATTTAATACCTGGATAAAAACTGGAAATCTGTGAAGAAGCCAACTTTTAAAGAACATTTCTAAAACTCAGATTTACATTTAAGGAAAGTATAGTACATATAGAATAATAGTCTTATGGAACTTTACTGGGAACAGAACAACAGCCCCCCTAATTTAAAAGTAAGGAATTTATTTTCAAGAATTCAGAACAACACAGGACATTACCTAATCAGCTGGAGATGTGTCCCACATGGAGGAGTGAAAGTATTATTTTTTTATTTTACTGAACAGTCTCTCCTTCAGCTCCATTTGTTTCATGTTGAAAAGCATCTTTTTCACACAGTTGTTTACCTTCTATGATCTGATCCTTCAAGACAGATTTTTTCTAAAATTGTTATTGTTTTATGAAGAGGGAAATGGTAGTGCTTAAAGAGCAGTTTGAGACTGTCTTCATTCTGTGTGAAACTATTTGATTCTCTGTGAGGTTATTTAATGAAAAAAAAGCATTTAAATGTTCTCTGACACATACTATGAAGACCAATATTATAGTTTGAGAATGAAATACTAGTTCATTCTAGTGTTTATTTGCTTCCTATATTTGCAACACTCACTGCTACTCATACAACTAGGTAACAACAACAATGTTCCTTGCCTTTTTAATCAGTAAAATAATATATTCATTGTCTTGATTTTTTTTTTTCCATGCACTCACTTGCAGTACTCCAAAGCCTGCATTCTATAATTTGAACTGGAATTAAGTTCTCAAAAGAACTTAAGCAAAGAAGCATAAATCTCAAAATCACAAAAAACAAGTAATTCCACTTTGCATTTTTATTATCATAGAATGGTTTGGATTGGGAAGGACCTTAAGATCATCTAGTTCCAACCCCCTGCCATGGGCAGAGAAAACAGGCTGTTTGGCTATTTAAATATAATGATGTTTCTTCTTCGTCAGTGGACAGCCATGACATTTTACTGGGGAAAAATATAGCATTACAATTGTAAAAAAAGCCCCAATAGATTTTGTTAAAAGCATCTGATTGAATAATTGTTTGTGAAAATTTTTGATGTAACTTTCAAGAAAATTTACATAAAACCCCCAAGTACTCACCAAAATGTTTGTAAACCACAATCTATTAATTTATTTGAATCTTGTAATAGCATAAATATTTTCATAACTCATTCTATAATATTAGAAGAAACATTTTTTTCTTTCTTACCAAATATATCAACTTTGTAGTGCTCATTTTACTTGTATGATCAAAATTATTGTTGGAATGCATTAGAAGTAATACTTCTCTCTAACATGAGAGATTTAATGCATTTTACTTTTGCTAATGTTGCTAAGGAAAAACAACTGTTCAAAACTATCCTATATAATTTTCTGTCTAATGCATCACCAGCAGATAATTGTCCAGTAATCCCTGATTGCAAGATTATTAGATAAGAGTGTTGTTTGTTTTTCAGATCGTAAGTGAAATCTGCAGGGCTAGCAATCATTGAAATCAACCTTTCTTTCACAGAACACAGATGTGTTATGGTAGGCTTTGAGAGGATAAATATGGAACCCATGTCATTGTCACTGACTCACTTTTCAAACTGACATTTTGTTGCTATCTCTAAACAAGGGTTATTGTTAAAGAGTTTGATGCCCATGAGTAAGTTATAACCACTCATTTCATATTTTTAGAACCAACAACAAAAAATTGTTATCAGAAGAAACAAGACATCAGTCTTGAAAAAGATTACATATATAAAAAGGACTGCAGATAATCGTTTTGTTAATCAACTTACTGCTTCTGTCAGAAGAAGGATTTGTGTATTTCCTAAATGTGTAGCAGGCATTTGCAGAGAAAATGCTTTCAGTTGCCAGTATGTGCTGTATAAAGGCACCTCAGACACTGCTGCTTTGAGCTGTGCTTTCTTGGGCATTGGCAGACAGACAGATGGCAGATGGGCAAGCATCTGCTTATTAAGCTCTTCAGTTAAACAGGCAAATCAGTGCCATTTTTGAAATATAATGGTTTAAACACAAAGTTTTGGTCACTGAAAAGTCCTCAAAAATAAGTGAATGAAGATACTACTTACTACCATTATTTTCTTCTCAAAGATCTCTCCACACACCGAAATTGCCCTAGTTTCTGTGTGAGTCTACTTTAAGGCTATTATGACCCATTGCACTGAGACACAGTATTTTATCAAGAGCTTCTTGCAAACAGCTCTTAATTCTCAGAGAATATCTTTCAGAAATATATTCTAAATCAATTTTACTTTTTTACTCTGTTTTAAGCCTTTACCTTGGAACCAAGCAGAACTGTAATACCTTCCTGGAGTTGTTAAATCTCAATTGGTTTTGAGGTAAAAATAGTCAAAAATAAGCATCTCCTTATTGCCACTACTCATACAAACTTTTGAATAAATTATGTCAAACACTTGTGAGTGAACAAAACCCAGCTCTTATTTGTGCCTGGGCTTTATTACACACGTCTGTCACTGGTACTGCTTGAAAAATGTCATCATTGACAGAAGAAAAATAAAAAATTAGGGAACCTCATCCTGAACACTCTGCAGCTTGGTGCTTTGTACTTTTCTAGAGAAACTGAAAAGCTACTTTAAATATCTTCAGGTAGAGAAAGAAATTGGACCTAGTTTTCTGTCTTTGCAGATGGCTATTCTATTACAAGATATTCTTCCCTAGAAACTTGAAAGTTCATCTGATCCACTTTAAAAGACTGCTTCAGTGTCTTCCAGCTCTCTTAACCCATTTATGATATGAATAGTTTTTCCTACTTTTACTTTTTGTTGTGATTTTTACTTAGTAGAGCAGTATCAAGAACGTGAAAATGAACGTTCTTTCTGGCAAAGTCTCAGTATTTTTAAGGGCTTTACAAACACAATAAGTCATCTCTGTAAAGACCTGTTCATATTTATTGCATAGAGTTTCTTTTTGAGCCTTTTAGTAAAATTAACTGTAACTGAATATTGGTGAACTTTCTTTTTAAATATAATACCTGTGTTCGTGGAAAATGTGTGATTTGGGGATCTTAAGACCTGTATGCATTTCTTTTGGTTTCCAGTTTCCCAGATGCTATTAAAATTTCTCTTTTATTGTGCAAGGAAAGCCTTATGGCTATAAGCCTTAGAGAAACAAAAGTTGTCAATCTAATATTTGAACACCCGAGTGTAAAGACGAAATGGCCCCTCAAGTTTAATACGTCTTAAAGTTCTTTTTGTTCTTATATAAGCTCAGGAATTTTTTCTTATTTATATGGGGATAGCGTCACAAAAACCTATGTTAAACATCTGAATATCTTACATGGCAAACATAACTTTTTTGAAAATAATTCCATAGTCTGTCTTCACTTTAATTACTCTCAGGAAATGATTTGGTGTCAAGTTTAGAAGCATTAAATATAATTACATTATGAAGTATGAAATGTCACTCTTAATATGTACTGATGAGCTGAAGGCTTACCAATGATTTTGATATACACATGCATAGTATTTAAAAAGGTGCACAAAGCAATGCATTTTTCTCACTTCTGGAAAATTGCCTTCATTAGCATACAATGGTATGTCAGCTCTTCACCTGCTAGAGACAGGATAAAATAGATTTTTGCTATATGCAAGCTAGCTTTGTTTTTTTCTTGACTGATTCTGTTTGCATACCACAATATTTGCGTACCACAATATATTGGATAAAACAGTTCAAGTATCTCTTGAAATGTAAATCCACACACTTAGGCATGCTTACGCACTATGTAGATGCACAATCTATAGAGATTGTTTTTCTATTTTTTCTTGGTGGTGGTGGTGTGTTTTTTGTTTTTTTTTTTTTGGGGGGGGGGGTGTTGTTTGTTATGTTTTGTTTTAATCGTCTTTAGTCCAGTAGCCAAGAAACAACACATGGCCATCTACATGGCTGCATGTCAAAAGGCAAAAACAATTTAAGGTCCTTCTTTGACCAATTGGATTCTTAATTGTTTCTCTAGGTTTCTTATGAATTTGGCTGTGGTTCTAGGAATGGGTTCTTTGCTTCTTTTTCCTTGAAGCAGGATACACCTATTTCAACCAGATATTTTCTGTATGCCATCACTTCTTCCTTACATCCAATCTAATCTTCCCCAGTTTAAGTTTTAACCCCTAACCCCTTGTCCTATCACTACAGTCCCTAATGAAGAGTCCATCCCCAGAATCCCTATAGCCCCCCTTCAGATACTGGAAGGCTCCTATGAGGTCTCCACGCAGCCTTCTCTTCTCCAGACTGAAAAGCCTCAACTTTCTCAGCCTGTCTTCATACAGGAGGTGCTCCAGTCCCCCGATCATCCTCATGACCTTCCTCTGGACTTGTTCCAACAGTTCCATGTCCATTTTATGTTGAGGACATCACAACTGAGCACAATACTCCAGGTGAGGTCTCACAAGAGCAGAGTAGAGGGGCAGGATCACCTCCTTCGACCTGCTGCTCACACTCCTTTTGATGCAGCTTTTATTGAGTATAATTCAAGTGTTTGTATGAAGTAACTCAAATGGCTAGTTATGACACTAGTTGGTAAGTCTTCAACAGGCTGAGGAAGGTGGGGCTGTTCAGCCTGGAGAAGAGAAGGCTGCACAGTTGTGTAGTCTGTGTCAAACAAGGTACAATTAGATAAGAAAGAATTACTGATAGTGTGTGCTAGGTTTTGTTGTGGGCTTGTTTGTTTGTTTGGTTTTTTTTTTCTGCTTTGCTGGTGTTAATGTTTTGCATGAAATTCACCAGAGAGAGAAGACAATCCCAGTAGCTTTAATTTCAGCAGGCAGAAACTTGTCTCTTTAGGTGAGGTAAAATAATGCAAAGATATTACATCTGGAAGCACGGGCTTTTACCACACACACCCCCACAAATGGCAAGAAAAATAAAACACAAACAAAACACCCCTTCCCCACACAGCCACCATTAAGATTATAGTAATTGAGAAGAAACCGAGTTTTCAACGCTGATTTTTTTGATTCTGAACCACTTTTTTTTTCCCCATATCATACCATTTTGCTCTGAAGACATATATTATTTAAAATACAGTTTTATATCTTGTCATATATATTAATATATATAGATACCGTATCCCTAAACTTCCTTCCAATTTGATCACCTGATCTGTTAGCTTTGTCTTTAAAAAGGGTTACTTTCAAACACTTCCTAGAAACCTAAAATGTCAACTTAGACATTTTCCAATTTAGATGTTTGTCAGTTAAAACATGGCAAATGTCTTCCAGTCATGGCAAATCATCTTCCATTTATTCATTGACAGTTTTACTTCAATTTTTTTCAAAATACCATTTAAAATGTAGTTTAACTACCCTTTATGAATCAATTATTAGTATTTAAATAAAAGATCCTGTACATAGAATCAGGGAATCAATATACTGGTTAAGGTTGGAAAGGACCTTAAGGTCGTCTAGTTCCAACTCCCCTTACCATGGGCAGGGACACCACACACAAGACCATGTTGCCCAAGGCTCTGCCCAACCTGGCCTTGAACAGCTAGAGATGTAGTATTTACCACTTCTTTGGGCAACCTGTTCCAGTGCCTCACCACTCTCACAGTAAAGAGGTCTGCATATGAGTATACAGAGTAAAGGTCTGTATATGAGGTGGTACTTGAAGATATCAGTAATTACTCAGCAATTTACATTATAAGAATTCACACTTGAAGTGCCAGGCAGGTGAGAAAATTGACAGGAGGTCTTTTTTTTTGAAGTTCATAAGCCACAAAGTTCAGGATCTAATATACATCCTGAAAGATAGAAGAGAGGGGTAGAGATGATTAAGATTAGAAGAAAAGGTTGAAGTATTAGTGAAAGTGGAGTGGCAGACATTTTTATAATGCTCACGCTGCTTTTCATTGTGACTAATATTTGCACACCAGGAAGATACTTTTTGCTTTTTCTGAAAGATGTCTTTTGTCTTTTGTAAAAAAAGGTGAAGAGACAGGGAAACTGACAGCATTCCTTCATGAACAAATTAATATTCTCACATTGCATCAAACAGAGGGGAGGATATGAAGTTAATTACTGACCAGCAGGTGACAGGTAAAACATTTCAGTATTTCTTTGCCCAATTATACATTTTAATGTCCTGCAGAGCAGAAGAAAATAATCCAGATTTTCAGTAAAAGGCTTAGAAATCTTCAGCTGAAGTAAGCTGCATGGATTTGCTAACGGTTCCTGTTTCAAAATGAAAGGTCACACAAGTAATAAAACTGATAAACAAGAAAAGCTTACCTACTGAATTTTAAAAAGGTCCTCTCCACTCATTCAAATTCCCTTCTGAAACAATCTTCAAATATAAAGACTTTTCATTTTTTACAGATTCTGCCCTGTCAGAGGTTTTTTAGCCCATATCCATATATCCCAGTTATTGGGAGATCTGTCTATCTGTGTGGGAAACTGGAGTCTGGGTATACAGTATCATCTGTAGGTTTAGGGTCATGGACTGGAAAGAAAACAAACAAGCAAACAAAAAAATAACCTGAGTCTGTGCATTCTGAAAGATTTATAGTAAAAAAACAGTTTACAAAAATTGAATGTGTTCTCTAAGTCTGTACAGGACATTGTACCACAATTGCTGCTTCTGGAAAAATATTGTAAAATATTTGGGGTCTTTTCCATACTGTAGAAGCATATGCCAATGTGTGGACAATACCACAGATAGTGGTAAAAAAGAAGAAAAAAAAAAACCCAACAGAAATATCAGGAAGAACAGCAGTGTCAAAACCAATAAACTTTATTGAGCCATAGCACATATGCAATAAAATGATTTTTGTTTTTCTCTCACTCCCTTTTAAAAAAAAAAAAAAAAGTTTTTAGCTGTTCAAGAAATGAGTGGAAATTTTCTTGATATTGAAGATTCTGGAACTTCACTTCAATAAAGACTTTATTGAGCAGCTTTACTCCTAATCACAAACTGTGATATTAAAGATACCTGGTAGGGCAACTGAACATTTCTATGCTACAACTCTACAATTTCTTTTTCTCTTTGTCTGGTACATTGCTGCAGAAGAGTGGCATTAAGACTGGGAAATTCCTGGGGACACTATGTGGCAATCTGAATCTGGGGACACACACGTGTGTAGAATACAGATTGACTCATTACTCCGTTGCCTCCATCAAAATACATCAGTTTTTAAGGTTATCTAAGCCTGTAAAGCTGTGGGCAGCTCAGGAATTCAACGTTGTAATGGTCTCTGTTTTTCATGACTGCATGAAATTGAAGTAAGTCATGCTTGTTTATCTCTGAAAGGAATATTATCAAAGGACTAGAAAATATGTACATAATTGCATGAGTGACAGCTGCAGAGGAAACGATATCTGACCTGCTGATATATTTACTAGCTATGTTACACTGACTGTAAGCTGCGATATACTGACTGTCTCACTCTAGGTAAGTCTAAGTAAAACCTTCTACTTGCTCAGCCACTATTTCATATTTCCCTTCACACAAACACGAGCTCTTTCCTCATGTTTGGAGATGCTGAACTTAGAAATGGAATCCTGAATTATTGAAAATAAAATACACAAAAATAAGACATATTTATCTCTTACTGTGATATGGAACCTCACTAGAAGAAAACATAATGACCTTCACATGTGTTGTCACTCTCCAGCTGGACCAGAAAGGTTTCACTTAAGTTGGAACACGAACGTAGTGAGCAAGTGCACATCCCATGATTGAAGACAGCCAGCATGGCTTCTCTGAGGGTTAGTCCCACCTGACCAACCTAGTGGTCTATGATGGAGTGACTACGTCAGTGGATAAGGGAAGATCTGCAGTTATCATCTATATGGACTTTCACGTGGTCCCCACAGCATCCTTCTCTCTAAATTGCAGAGAGACAGATATGATGGACAGATTATTTAGTGTATAAGGATCTGGCTGGATGGTCAGACCCAGAGTAGTTGTCAGCAGTGCAATGTCCAGATGGAGAACAGTGACAGTTGGTGTCCTCATGGTTCATATGGGGCCAATACTGGTTAATATTCATAAGTGACATGGACAGTGGGACCAAGTGCAACCTCAGCAAGTTGAGTGGTGTGTTTGACGTGTCTGAGGAATAGAATGCTATCCAGAGAGACCTGGACGAGCTCAAGAAGTGTCCCCATGTGAACCTCAAGGTCCTGCACCTGGGTCAGGGCAACACCCAGTATCATGTATGCAGGCTGGGGGATGAAGGGATTGAGAGCATCCCTGTGAAGAAGGATTTGTGAATGCTGGCAGATGAGCCAGGAATGTGAGATTGCAGCCCAAAAAGACAATCAGATCCTGGGTTGCATGAAAAGAAGCATGACCAGCAGGTTGAAGGAGGTGATTAACTGGGATTTCAGAAGTCAAGCTGTAGTGCAAATCTTGCTTTTCCAGGACTTATCTGTGACTGAGCTTCAAGTTTTCCCTTGTTTTTACTATGATAGGTAGAGTACAAATAGTGGCAGAGGGACTGATTTAATCTGAGCTGAATTTGCACAAATTAAGGTTTTGACAGAGAGTGATGGGGAAAGTACATAACTGTTGAGAAAGCAGTGCTTCTGTCTGTTCAAAGGGAATAAGTTTATGGGCACCTTGAACATTATGCCTCACTTTAACACTGCCTATGTCAAGAACGATAACCTTGATTGTTAATCACTGGCAAGGAGTTTCATTTTTGTGGTCAGTGGTATATATGTGAATGTCTGGTGTTTCTGTGGATCATTGATGAGGGTGAGCAAATTCGGAGATTTTGTTAAGCTACATTTTTCAGTTTTTAATCTCAACAGCCTTGGAGGATAAAACTGAGTGATGGTGTAGGCTTACCTGCATTGTTTTCACATGTCATTAAAGAGTTTAACATTGATATTCAGTGCAGGAGTTGCTTCATAACATATGTTCATGTGGCACCTAACACAACAGAGTACTTGATTTTAGTTAAAGCCATTATGGCTGCCACGAAGCAAATAGCTGCAAGTTTGCACTACCACATAAAACTTAATACAGAAATGGAACTGGCAATGAAAATTTGAAAAACACTAATGCAGTAATCTATGTATAAGGTTTAAATAAGTACATCTGTATTGGAATTAAAATGAAATCAATAGTACTCATTCATTACCTACATAAAGCCTTCCTTTTGATGTCAAAAGGTCAGGAACTGACTGCATATTGATTTTAATGTAATTTAGATGCACCCTTTTCAGGATATGATTTCCCATAACTTTGGTGCTCTGGTGCGAGTGCATAAAACTTCTACCTGTAAATACTGTCATACTGTTAGAAAGTTCTAGAATACTGTATATCCCCACAAACAGCTTAATTTTAATTTCTAGAAACATTTTATAAAATTTTCTCGGCACATGAAGTCTTATGAAAGAGTCCAAGAATATTTAATATAAATAATATTGAATGAGCATTGAACAAGAAAGTATTTTCATAAAGATATGAAATATTCTATCTCTACTGAGAACTCCACTCTTAATCTCTAAATCTCTTTTTTGAAACCTAATGTTGCAGTGGACTATTTTATTATTCAGAAGCTGCTTCTTGTGTTTTTCATTTTTGTTAAACTAACGTTGTTTATTCTCAGATTGTGTTTGCACTTTGAGAATCGGTGAACTGTCCATAGCAGCAAAGTGAATGTGCATAGGACCAGACTTCAGCATTCAGGCATTTTTACAATGAAGGTGGTAGGACACTGGATCAGATTGCCCAGAGAAGTTATGGATCATCACTGGAACTGTTCAGAGTCAGGTTGGATGGGGCTTGTACAATCTAATCTAGTGAAAGATGGCAAAAGTGTTGGAACAGATGATCTTTGAAGGTCCTTTTCAATTCAAACCATTCCATGGTACTATATGGGTCTATGATACAGTGTACATGCCCAGGAAGATACGCCCTCAAGTTCCTTGAGTTCCATCAAAACTCTGCAAATCTGACCAGGGCCATGGTGTCCATTCTTATATTGAGTAGTATCCATGAATTCCCTGTGTTACTGCTTTGCAACCATATCAGGTTTCATACATTGATTGCAAGAACATTGCATTACAGTTAAATGTTATCACAAAATCATCTGCCTTATGCTGTACCCCATAGATTAACTTCCACAGAAGTCACCTGCTAATTCCCACTTCTACAGAGTTAAGCTGCTTTTCAGAAGTCACTTGAAAAGGAGATATTTTATTACTTTAACAGGTAACCATTTTACACTAAGACTGGAAGAGGTGGAATCACCTGTCTCTCCCTTTATTCCCATCTTTTGCAATTAAATTTAAACTTGGTTTCTTTCTTGCAAATAAGAGTAAATTTGAAATTCATAAGATTTAGGAAAGAAAGAAAAAAAGCTTTGAGTGGTTGTGTGTGCAAGGAAATATATTGAAAAGCAGCTGAGATCTGCTTTGGACTTTTTTTTGAGCAACCTTTAAAAGTCAGATAATGTAGCAAATGCCATTTGCTAGTTTTACACATGATGATGTCTGATTTTATTCTGTCTTCTTACCATTAATCCAATTTTCAAAATATCTTGAAGGTAAACTTATAAGCAAATGCAGGAACTCTTTCTTTTGAAGTTATTTTGCAGCAAGTTCACCTGAAGATCAAATAATAAAAAAAGAGAATGTAAAGCTGATAATGACAGAAATAGTATTAAACAAAGCCATTGTAGTAAAGACCTGTCTCGATGACTTTGAAGCCAACAAAAGTATTTAGAGTGGGAATCGAGAAAAGATAGATGGTTAATGGATAATTGCTGTAAATTAAATACACCAACAGTACTAGCACTGTTTGTATTCTA
Source organism: Pezoporus flaviventris (assembly GCF_033815535.1). Classification (NCBI taxonomy): domain Eukaryota; kingdom Metazoa; phylum Chordata; class Aves; order Psittaciformes; family Psittacidae; genus Pezoporus; species Pezoporus flaviventris. The sequence continues at coordinate 57,868,098 of NW_026892555.1, forward strand.
GAGCATTAAACGATAGAACTATTTCTGATATATTTTCAGGTGAAAAAGAAAAGAACAACTCAAAAAGCAAACCAAACCACCAAAACCAACCAACCTATGTAAGGCATACATTTCATCATTCTTTGCGCTAAGAATTATTCCCTTTTTCTCATAAAAATGAAGACAGTTATAGAAAATATTTCAACTGAGGTTTTGGAAAGGGTCAGCTTTCTCCTCTGTTTGAAATGTGCAAGATTCAGTTTCATACTTCTGCAATAAAACTATCAGAGAGGTCAAAGGCCTTAACAAAGTGGAAAAAGATTTGCTTGACAGCTTATAAATCACAGTGCATTCACACTTAGAAAAATATATAGCCTCTTTAAAAACCTGTGAATAATCAGGACAAATGGGCTACAACATGTAGATTATGCAATTAAAAAAATGATGTGTAAGTTATATTTGTTGATTATAGTTAAGGCATCATTTACCAACTGAAAACTGAACAATAAATATCTAGAATACAACAATCAGAGGAACACGTGTACTTTTCAATCAAAATATTTTTGGGAAGGCTTTGTAAAGTCCATGCTTTAAAAAAAAACACCCCCGCCCACCCTCCCCCCCCAAACCAAAGAAAAGCACAAAAGCAGTAAATTATCAGTTTCAGCTGGCCACCACCAATTATCATTATTTCTGAGGAAGTGCGCACATCGTTTTTATGCTTAAAAGCGCGCTGGAAACAAGCTGCTGCTGCAGTCTACAAGGAAGTCTAAATATAAAATTGTGATGCTACCACTTTTGTAATGGATACCACTGAATAATTCAACTCCAATAATAACAATTTACCTTATCATTACTAGAGTTTCATCTTGAATCTCTACATTAGAAATGGGAGCAATGATTTACTTCAAGCACCTAAGATAAGCTCTCTTCCTTCCTCCTCCTTAAGAAGATGAAGAGAAGAAAAACCTGTAAGTTGACAACATTAATTATGCCTGAAGAAAAGAAAGATCTGGTGGAACATCAGAAAAAAAAAAAAAATTAAGCCAGTTAGTGAAAGATTTGTTGATGGTTCAATATCTTCTGTCATAAACTATCATCTGGAGAGATTTCCCAGCTTGGAATGATCAAAATGTACATTGGGCTGGGACTTCCAACATAGGTGGCTGTTGTGGTTTAAGCCCAGCTGACAACTCAGAACCATGCAGCCACTCGCTCACTCCCCCTGCTTCCTTCCCCTGCTCCTGGAGGGATGGGTAGGAGAATCGGAAGAATGTAACTCCCACGGGTTGAGATAAGAGCAGTCCAGTAACTAAGGTATAACACAAACCATTACTGCTACCACCAATAATAATAATAATAAGGGAAATAACAAGGGAAGAGAATACAACCTCTCACCACCCCCTGACCAATACCCAATTCGACCTGAGCAGTGATATAACGCTTCCAGGTAGCTGCCCCCAGTTTATATGATGGGCATGACGTCCTGTGGTATGGAATACCTCTTTGGTCAGTTTGGGTCAGGTGTCCTGTCTCTGATTCCTCCCAGCTTCCTCTCCTCCCTGGCAGACCATGAGACTCAGAAAGTCCTTGGCCAGACTAAACATTACTGAGCAACAACTAAAACCATTGGTGTTATCAGTGCTGCTCCCAAGCTGAAAGTCAAAACCACAGCACTGCAGCAGCTGCTAAGAAGGAGAAAAATGACTGCTACTGCTGAACCCAGGACAGTGGCTAAATGTCAAAAAGATAAACAAAGGGTCTTAACTAGAAAAGTAGCATTTTTTCCCAACCATCTGATAGCTACTTATTTATACATGTGTAAATTTAAAATGTCTGTGTTTTGGAGGATTTCTTTCAAATTTTTTCCTTTTTTTTTTTCTTTTTCCCAAGCTAGCAGTGAACAACTTGTCACTTAAGCTTCATTACAAGGAAAAGTTTTCGGAAACTATGCAGTCAGACCATGGTATATATTTCTAATACTGATCTGTTAGATAGCAGACTGCAGCCTGATTTCGTCTTTCTTAGCTGAGTATAAAGGCAATATTAAAGAAGTTATGCTTTTAAAAACATAGTTTTTTTTTCCCCCTATTAATGACTCCTAAGTATTTAAAAATAATACATCTGGATCCAGAGTTATATAATTATTTTCTGAATGGATTATTAAGTGTAAGGTTCTTATATAATCTGAGGGTCTTTTTTAAGGATGTTTACTAACAAAAAATTCTTATTTTAAAGTAGCATTTTAAAACTACTTTAAAGTGACTTTAAGAGGAGAATTATTGGTCTCATGTATACAAAGTATGCAGCATATATTTAAGTATTCATTCCTTTAAATGAAACTAGAACAATTATATTTTTTCACCAATAAATGATGTAAGAAAGAAATTCTAAATAAATGCTTCTTTTTAGGTTTTTTTTTGGTATATATTTGAATAATTTAGTGCTCTAGTATAAGAACCTAAATAGAACGCCATAAGCCTGAGTCATCTTAAAAATTTTGTATTTGAACATATATCCTGTCAAATTAAATTAAGAAAAACAAGGTCCATGTTATACAAGAAAATATATTATTTTATGCAAAAATAATGGCAAAAAGTTAAAGACACAATTGGAAACACTGCTGATTAGACCATAGATAATTCTGCAGAAAAGTAAATATTTCTTATTCTTTGACTAAAGATTTCACAATGCAAACCAGGGCAATAAAAGCAGGAAAACCAGACAGAAAAAGTATACTGAATAAGGATGATCCATCAAACTTATTATTTTTAAATCAATTAACTCAAAATTGTGGTATGCAAGGTTCCTTCTCTGGACTTGTTCCAACAGTTCCATGTCCTTTTTATGTTGAGGACGCCAGAACTGTACACAATACTCCAGGTGAGGTCTCACAAGAGCAGAGCAGAGGGGCAGGATCACCTCCTTCGACCTGCTGGTCACACTCCTTTTAATGCAGCCCAGGATACGGTTGGCTTTCTGGGCTGCAAGCGCACACTGCCGGCTCATGTTCATTTTCTCATCGACCAACACCCCCAAGTCCTTCTCCACAGGGCTGCTCTGAATCTCTTCTCTGCCCAACCTGTAGCTGTGCCTGGGATTGCTCCGACCCAGGTGTAGGACCTTGCATTTGTCACAGTTATACCTCATGAGGTTGGTATCAGCCCACCTCACAAGTGTGTCAAGGTCCCTCTGGATGGCATTCCTTCCCTCCAGCGTATCAACTGAACCACACAACTTGGTGTCATCGGCAAACTTGCTGAGGGCACACTCAATCCCACTGTCCATGTCACTGACAAAGATGTTAAACAAGACAGGTCCCAACACCGATCCCTGAGGGACACCACTCGTTACTGGTCTCCAGCTGGACATTGAGCCATTGACCACAACACTTTGCGTGCGGCCATCCAGCCAGTTCTTTCTCCACCGAGTGGTCCATCCATCAAATTGATGTCTCTCCAATTAAGAGACAAGGATGTCGTGTGGGACAGTGTCGAATGCTTTGCACAAGTCCAGGTAGATGACATCAACTCTTCTACCCCTGTCCATCAGTTCTGTAGCCCCATCAGAGAAGGCCACCAAACTGGTCAGGCAGGATTTCCCCTTCGTGAAGCCATGCTGGCTGTCACCAAGTACCTTGTTGATTTTCACGTGCCTTAGCATGCCTTCCAGGAGAATCTGCTCCAAGATTTTGCCAGGCACAGAGGTGAGACTGACTGGTCTGTAATTCCCTGGGTCATCCATTTTCCCTTTCTTGAAAATGGGGGTTATATTTCCCTTGTTCCAGTCATCGGGAACTTCACCTGACTGCCATGATTTCTCAAATATGATGGCCAGCGGCTTCGCAACTTCATTTGCCAGCTCCTTCAGGACTTGCGGATGGTTCTCATCAGGACCCATGGACTTGTGCATGTTCAGATTTTTAAGATGGTCTTGAACCAGATCCTCTCCTACAGTGGGCGCAAGGTCTTCATTCTCACAGTCCCTGCATCTGCCTTCCAAGACTTGGGTGGTGCAGTCAGAGCCTTTGGCAGTGGAGACCGAAGCAAAGAAGTCATTCAGAATCTCAGCCTTCTCCAAATCCTGTGTAGCCAGTTCTCCCGAGAGCTTCCAGAGGGGGCCTACATTCTCCCTAGTCTGTTTTTTATTTGCTATGTACTTGTAGAATCCCTTCCTGTTATCTTTAATACCTCTAGCTAAGTTTAATTCTAACTGAGCCTTAGCTTTCCTAATCTGGTCCCTAGCTTCTCGGACAACATCCCTGTACTCTTCCCAGGCCGCCTGTCCTTGCTTCCACTTATTATAAGCCTCTTTTTTCAATTGAATTTTCCTCAGCAGCTCCTTATCCACCCAAGGAGGTCATTCAAGGACAGGTTGGACGAGGCCTTGGGTGATATGATTTAGCGTAGGGTGTCCCTGACGTCGTGGTTGGAACTAGATGATCTTAAGATCCTTTTCAACCCTAACGATTCTATGATTCTATGACAGGACAAGGGGTAACGGGTTAAAACTTAAACAGGGGAAGTTTAGGTTGGATATAAGAAGGAAATTCTTTCCTGTTAGGGTGGTGAGGCACTGGAATAGGTTGCCCAGGGAGGCTGTGAATGCTCCATCCCTGGCAGTGTTCAAGGCCAGGTTGGACGAGGCCTTGGGTAATATGATTTAGCGTAAGGTGTCTCTGCCCATGACAGTCGGGTTGGAACTAGATGATCTTAAGGTCCTTTCCAGCCCTAACGATTCTATGATTCTATGATTCCAAATCCTGAAAAAAACTTCCAGAAGAAAAAAAAAAAAACAACTTGCATTTTCCCAAATCCAGGCAGCTATAAATTTCTTATTGACTATAATTTAGTTCAAGGATTCACAGAAACTGAATAAAAATGCATGGATGAATGCAAAGCAAGACAGCCTTCTGTCTTCTTTACCTAAAAATGAATGGTAACTTTACCTAAAAATTAATGTAACATGAAGATAGCTAATTAGGGGAGAGTTTAATAACAGGCAACTCTTATCAACATCTCAGCTGCTGCAGAGGAGACTGTGTGCTGATGAGAACTCCAGCTGGACTGGCATTGCCTTTTCACAGCTGATGTGAGATAGAGACCTGAAGCTAAAGCATTATGAATGGGACTACAGTACTTTTTGGACAGTAACAGAGAAGGCTGACTTGCTCTTCAGTTTCAACACTTGTAAAGGAAATGTGTTAAAAGCTATATAGAGAGTATGTACATATGAACAATGATATCTGTTGGAAGGACAGTATGGACTGGCACAAGCAATGCAGGAGGTTCCTTGATTGCGTGGAAGACAACTTCCTTCTGCAAGTAATAGAGGAACCGACAAGGAGACGTGCCATGCTTGAACTTGTGCTTACCAACAAGGAAGGGCTGGTGGTGAATGTGATGCTCCAAGGCATCCTTGACTGCAACGATCATGAGATGATGGAGTTTGAGATTCTCAGGGTAGTGAGAGGGGCACGCAGCAAGCTCACTGCCCTGGACTTCAGGAGTGCAGAATTTGGTGTCTTCAGGAGCCTGCTTAGTAAGGTTCCATAGGATACAGCCCTAGAGGGCAGAAGAGCCCAAGACTGTTGCTTGATTTTCAAGGACCACCTGATCCAAGCTCAAGAGTGTTGAGTCCCAACAAGAAGCAAATATGGTAGGAGTGCCAGGAGACCTCCATGGATGGATAAGGAGCTCCTGAGGAAACTTAGAAGGAAAAAAGAATCTTATAGAAGTTGAAAGCAAGGACAGATGACCTGGGCAGAATACAGGGATGCTGTCTGGGAAGTTAGGGAACACGTCAGTAAAGCTGATGCCCAGTTAAAATTGAGTCTGGCCAGGGATGTCAGAGATAACAGGAAGGGTTTCTATGTTGTATGTTGTAAATAAAAGACAGACTAGGAACAATGTGGGCCCACTCTGGAACAAAATGGGAGAACTGGCTACACAGGATTTGGAGAAGGCTGAGGTTCTGAATGACTTCTTTGCCTCAGTCTTCACTGGCAAAGGCTCTGACCACACCACTCAAGTCTTGGAAGGCAGACACAGGGACTGTGAGAATGAAGACCTTGGGCCCACTGTAGGAGAGTATCTGGTTTGAGACCATCTCAAGAACGTGAACGCGCCCAAGTCCATGGGACCTGATGAAATCTACCCATGAGTCATGAAGAAGCTGGCAAATGTCCATCATATTTGAAAAATCATGGCAGTCAGGTGAAGTTCCTGATGACTGGAGAAAGGGAAATATAACCCCATTTTCAAGAAAGGGAAAATGGAAGACCTGAGATACTACAGAGCAGTCAGTCTCACTTCTATGCCTGTCAAAATCTTGGAGCAGATTCTCCTGGAAGGCATGCTAAGGCACATGAAAAACCAGGTGCTTGCCAACAGCCAGCATGGCTTCACCAAGGGGAAATCCTGCCTGACCAATTCTTTACTGTGAGGGCGGTGAGGCACTTGCACAGATTGCCCAGAGAAGTGGTAAATGCTTCATCCCTGGCAGTGTCCAAGGTCAGGCTGGACAGAGCCTTGGGCAACATGGTCTAATGCAGGGTATCTCTGCCAATGACAGGAGAGTTGGAACTAGATGATTTTAAAGTCCTTTCCAACCCAAACCATTCAATGATTCTATGATTCTGTATTCGTGCTTCTAAGACTTGGACGGTGAGGTTATGGATTAAGATTTTTTTTTTTTTTTTGTTAAATTAATAAAAGGAGAGTTAGAATTTAGTAAGTCCTAATGAGTTTTGGTGGGTTAGCACCTTTGGTAATTGATAGAAAGATGGGTAGATGATTTAATACTGATTTAGGAGGTGACTGAATTGTTAATGAGATATTAAATTTTGTAATGTGAGAAATTAAAAATTTAGGCCAAGACTATAAAGTTGCTTTGATACCTCCTTTGATGAGATGCTTTATAAGAAGTCATTTTGACTTCAAAATATCTTATGTATTCTTGTAAGGCAGCTAGCTTTAAATCTATTCTGACACTATGATGTAATACAAATAGGGTTATGCTGAATCAGTAAAACACTGTTCTTCAGATTTGTTTTTCAACAAATATTTTAACTGACATGTTAACTCCCAATATCTGTCATGTCTGTCATTCAATAAACACAAACATGACAGAACTTGTTTCTATTGTTCATCATGATTTTGACTTTTAGCAGTAAAGATAGTTGACTTACATTTTTCTCTAGATTTATATAATTTGTGTTTAACCCTTTGTACAGATGAGCTAAATAATGGCTTAAAAATTAGCCCTGTTCACTGAAAGTTGAAAGGGAACCTATTTACTGAAAGTTGAAAGGGAGCCTAATTTCTCAGATCTGACTTTTATAATAACTTTTTTACTGTCAATAAAGGACTTTATCAAAATTGACGTTTTCACATTATTTTTAGTTCCAGAAGTTTCCACCACTTACTAGATACAACACCCCCAGATTTCCTAAAAAAAAAAAAAAGTGCATTAGTAAGGCAGCAAAAGACAGAATGGGTTGCTTAACTGAAAAAAGCTAGAAACCACACTACTGACAAGGCAATTTTAGCTACAAAATTTAGCAGAATTCAAATTATTAGTGTGTACTAGGTCTCCTTTTTTTTCCACCTTTGATATCAGTTTTAGTGTTTCTTCTTTATAATTACCCACTATATATGTTTCTCCTCTCCCAACCCATTTGTTGTGAATTAAACAATCCCATAACTTGATCTGTGACCCAGAGGAAAACTAGCTTTAATTTTGGAGAATAGTGGGCTCTATAAACCTAAAGTGAGAGTATATGAAGGAAAACATAAACAAAATAATGAGACATCAAACTTGCTTGTTCCTTAAAAAAGACTAAAGAGTACAACAGCATGGCTAAGGCTATTAAAATAACAACAAAAGAAATGTACTATCAAACAACTTTGCTTTCGTCCTAGATCCATAGTTTTTCTCCAGCTAATTTCTTCTTCCACTAATTTCCTTGAGAAAGCTAAAATAACTCACAAATTCTACAAAAAGGCCCTCCATGTCATAGTTTTTCAACTCAAGTGTAAGCATACATTGCTCTTAACCTATAAGTGCCACTTATGTTCTCCTCACCTTCTGTTACATGCATTTTCAAAACCTGATTAATAGTTTTTTTTCAATATTTTCTAGTCCAGATGTCTTCCTTTTTGTGTTGAAAGTGAATATATAACAACCTATCATGGAAGAAGACTGAAAGGATAGACTGGTAGTACTCCTTGGGACGGGGTATTCCTTTTGCTTTCCATTTTTGCAAAATCACCTGATAAATAAAGAGGTCTGAGTTGACTGTGAATGCTACACCACTCCTGTGAGCAGTAGTAGATTCTTCCCCTAATTCATCTTCCAGCTGCAGGAAAGGTAAAGGACAATGGAAAACATAGTCTTTACTTGGGAAAAAAAAAGGGGGGGGGGAGGAAGGGGGAGAACTGTTACCTCATGGGCAAATTGTGGCAAAGAAGAAAAAGATTTTAATTAAATTAGATGAGCAATTTAATGTCTTTGTGACGCAGATGGTATAACAAGAAATACAAAAGTGTGAAATGTATAGCTAGGATGTTAAAAAAGAAAATGGCAGCTCTTAGTTACATATGGTACAATAAAAACAAACCTTGAAAATCATAAGCAGTTCCAGCTTACTTTAGCTTGTCTCTGTACTGTGATACTTGTGCTTTAATGGTATTAAATAGGTGGGAGAAAAAGAAAAAAAAAAATCTATGTTTGTTTTGTATCTCTTCATCTAGCTAATTTCCTCTTTCCTGCCTGAGAGTGTGATAGACAGAGTCTTAGACTTGCCATATGCCTTATCTCTGACCCAACATAGTACATTAGCCCTTTTCAGTCAGTTTCCACTTGAAGTTTGCCAGGGAGGCTGGAGTTTTGCCTCAGATTATTCTAGTCTCTTGTTAGGTGGAAGACCATCTAGTTGTTTATTTACTTAGTGTTAAGGTTATTTACCTTCCGTAGCCACAAAAATATCTTTGTTATGCTAAGAACCATCTACATATATTTGTGTAAAGCTCCAGTATTGGTCCCCTTACAAAACCCTTGAGGGCATCACTCATTTCTGATTTCCGATTGGATATTGAGCTGTTGACTCTAGTTCTTTGGAAATGGCAGTCCAGTCAGTTCCTTATCCGCATAGCAGTCATTAACCCTATAGCTTTCCAATTCAGTGACAAGAATGTTGTGTGGGACCATATTAAAGGCCTTAGAGAGGTCCATGTAGATATCTGTAACTCTTCCCTTGTCTCCTGTTTCAGTCAATCCATCATAGAAGGCCACAAATACCACTATTTCTTGGTGGTGACGGTTCACTAAGGCACTATCTGACCTTGGTGAAGCCTTATGTAATTACACTACAAATATAGAAGACATCCTCAAGTTTCTATTACAACGATGCATTTAAAATAGTAACTTATCAAAAAGGCTTGCATGACCTTATCATTACTTTCAGAAGTTTTATAAATTGAACGTTTACACACTTTCAGTCAGAAAGCTAACAATGTTTTTATCTCTAGCTTAGTTAAGGTGACAAAGTTTAATTCTCTTCTCTGGACTAGTAAAATATAAAAAATGCATAATAATTTTTCTGTGGAATAGTTGAGCTCTCTGCATTGTCCTGATAATGTTAGTCTTCTCTTAAGCAAACACTTTGGAATTCCTTTTTGTAATCACTGATAAAAATTTTCCATATTAAAATCTATTTTCTAGAAATCCTAATATATAAAGGTAAGGTACTTATAAATCCAGATGAAATTTTGTTATAGCTGTCAGTGCTTTCCAATGTGGTGTAAAATGTTCTTCATATTCTGCTCTGTCTATAGAAGGGCAGCCATAAATTTTGCTTAACAAATAGAGGCAATTGGTTAGAAAATGTTCTGGAAAATTAAGCTCAATTATAAAATGTGGTAAATGAAGTGGCCAAGGAAGCAAGATAAATAGCGTGGTGACTTCATTTCTTTTCATTTCTGGATAAACATGAGGGAAAGGGGGTTTGAACTTCCTGTTGACATACAAAGATTTTTTTTTTTTAATTTCATACTGTAAATTGGAGATGTGCTAATATTTCCTCATAGAAATTCTTATAATGTAACACAAGCATACTATGATACTTTTCTAAATGTCTGTGCAAGCTTCAGTAATTTCAGCCAAAAGAATCTTTCAAAATATCCAGTCTTGATTTTATAAATATCAGAATGGCATAATTCTTCATAAGTTCCAAAGTAAATTCTAATAAGTGAGTCTTATGTATTCTAATCTTTATGGTAATTCCCATGTATTTTTCTTTACTTTGACATTGTATTTTTTAAGCCTGTATTTGCCTGCATAAAAAAGGAAAGTAAGCAGAGTTAGTAAAATACGTGGAACTGAAAAGGACTATGCAACAATGTGACCTCCAAAAGAGCTAACTTCACTGAGTCAATGCACAAAAGCTATTTTTAGAACCAGATTGAGGACTGAGCTCATCAGCGGAAAAAACAGAGCCTTCATCAACCTTGATTTAATATGAAAACTTGATTTTGATTTAATATTAAAGTGGTAAATAAGCTGTTCCTGAAATGCTTCACTGTGCATCAAATACACCAAAAATACATCAATTTTTTCAGTCATGACTTATATTTTACTACTGTTAAGAGCTGCCATACTAATTAGTAAAATATTTATAATACATATAAGTGTTGCAATTCATTATCTTGTGGCACAATTGCCCTATTTGTGCAGACTTTCTCAGTTGATCAATTGGAGTCTGTTAAAATAACATTAATTTTTATACACAATATGTAAGGCTAGGCAGATGTGCTAGAATTTTGTCAACGAGTCTCTCATACCCTCAGGTCCTTAGTAAAAGCACTGGCAATATGGTGTATAACAAGGCAATTTGCAATGAACTAAGATATTGGTTCCATCACTGGCTCTCAGAAAGTTTCTTCTGCTTGGCTGAAAATGAATGCCATTAGATTCAAGCCTCAACATCTTCTTCAAGGTGGCACGGACAGCTGGTACTTGCAGTGCTTAAGAATCTTCAGACCTGTGCTTAGGACCAGCTGGAAAAATGTCTTTCGTTTGGCTACTCAACTTCATTATCAATAAATGCCTGGAACTGATATTTTACTTATTAACAAAGAAGATTCCTTTTACTTCAAAAATACTATCCATCATTCTAACTTTTTTAACAACTCTACTTCTACACTGATGTTAAAAGTAGGTGAATTATTCCTGTTGGAAAGCAAAACTATACATAGTCATCTACTTAGTATGTATTGTTTATGTGGGTGAATAACCCCACGTTTAAGAAACAGATTGTAATGTAATCAAAGCAGAAAGAAGCAAAAGCTAAAAAACATGTGGTCTAACTCTAACTGTAAAGGGCTTTTCTTATTAAATAGAATACATAGTATGAATGTAGTGACTAACACTACTATAAGTTCCAAAAGATCTAGCCAGGTGTTCTGTAGCAGTGTTAAACATTTAATCCTATTCAATTTGGTTCATAAGGGAAGAAACCTCTATGTCCAACAGTAGTAACAGTGACTAAAACCAATAAAAATCATATTTTGCAGAACTTCTGGTAGAGCACAAAATCTGTCTTGACATTTTCTCAGTGTACTTTGACTTTCCTTTTTTAAACAATATGAAATTATTAAAAACTGTGATGTAGTACTTGAGTTTCTTGCACATTTTAACAGAAGTAAAAACTCAGCTGGATCTGGTCACATGATGACTAGTTTAAGTGTGTCTAATAACAGTGTCTAAGATATACAACACTATGAAAAAATGTGTTTAGTTACTTAGACCTTTGCCAAATATTGTCTATATTTAAATGACATGTTAGATGTTTGTGTTAGAGAAATGTTTTCAGCATGTATAGTCTTTGCTCTTTATTGGTTTACTTCAGCTGTACATGACAGAAAGCTGAGAAAAAATGCCTATTATCACTATTATAAACTGCTAGAAACTTTCACTAGGTAGTGCTAAAATTTATGGTCATTGGGGCATGAAACTATCCTTTCTGACAGATTTGGTTTGTTGACATCTATGGAAACACCTGATCATATGGTGCCAGGTTCTTACTTTTGAACAGTTCCACTCTGCATACTTCAGCAGTGTCTTACTCTCTTATATTCCCTTAAGACCCTGTCCACACCTCATTTGCACCAGTTCCTGGACTGAGCTGGATCCAGCTACCAAGAGAATTATTGTTTCTCTATTTCATACCAAGCTTTATAGAATGAGAAAGTTATCAGAGCCAAATTTAAGGTGTACAGGAGCTGGGGATATTTGTTCATCACTAATATAAGACAGTGAAATAAAGAAGCTTCAGTCAGACACTTTGACAAAATTGGATCTTACCCCTTTATTGAGTCTTGGCTTGTGCTTGCTTAGTACAAGGAACTTGACAGAACTTTTGGAATTTTCTGGGCAAAAAAAGAGTAATGAGGAGGCATTTGGGCCTGCAAAACATGGAAAGAACTATTTACTGACTGGGCCAGAAGTACAGGAAAGGTGGAGCTGGAGATTATGAAGTTGGAAAATTGGAAATCATTTGCTAAGGAAGCAGGAAATTTGTCCAACCTTTTTTTTTTTTTTTCTCTTATGCCCTTGTTCTGGGTTCCTCTTGATCATACTGCAGGAATGCCTACTAGTTTCTCACTTCTCAAGTAGATTCACTAGTTCCTTCCCGGACACAAGGGGTCTATCTTTGTCCTAGGATCTACAGTGAACAGTCCATGTCAGAATGATCCTGTGATAAGTATGGTCTTCCAACACAATTCCAGCTTGTTCTATACCCTAAATTACATCCACGCACACTCAGGTTGTGCCTAAGAACATGAAATGAATACCTGGAGTCATGCTAAAAAGGAAAACTGGCAGGCAGCATCATAGCTGCATTGTTATTTCAGACAGTCCAAACTCAAAAACCCAACTATTTTTACAAACTAAAACCATAACAGCAGCACATAAGACAAAAGGTATCTGACTGTACCTAAACAGCTGATTGCTTTGTACTGTGAATGCTCTAGTCAGCCCAAGCTGTTCTAAATCTGAGCTAGACTGCAATGACTGATATGAACTGTCATTCTGCTTTGCAGCCCTTAGAAACACTCTATAAGATTCAGCAGATTGAGTGGGTTATGGAGAAAGCAAGGACAAGATCTGAATTTTGGCAAGGTAGAAGAGCAGATGATCCTGAACCTAAAGGAGTTTTTTTCCCCAAATACTAGATTTTATTCTTCTGTTATCAGCAGGTGTTTATACTGAAGTTCTTTACTTTCCTCACTTAAAAGTCATTGGAGCCTGGCTGGTTGCACCTACAAATCCTGTGAGAGTTAGCTGACCTCACTGCAGGGCCATTCACAATTATCTTTGAAATGTTATGGTGACTGAAAGAAGTTCCTGAAGGCTAGAAGAGAGCAAATGCCAGTGTTATCTTCAAAAAGGGCAAGCAGGAAGATCTAAGGAACTGTAGGCTGGTCAACTTCACCCATATTCCTGGGAAAGTGACGAAGAAAATTCTCCTGGAAACCATTTCCAAAGATGTGCAGGAGAAAAAGGTGACTGGGAGTAGTCAGCATGGATTTATTGAAGGGAAATGACTTCTGGCCAATCTGATAGCCTTCGCCATGCAGTGACTGCTTTGATGGAAGAGAGGAAAGCAGTGGACATAGTTTACCTCTACTTTAGTGAGTTTTTTTATACTCTCTTTCATAACATCCTTGTAGACAAGCTGACAATGTAGAGTTTAGGTAATTGAGCAGTGAGGTGAGTTACCAATACTGTTTAACCTCTTCATTAATGACACACACTGGGACAAATTGCATCCTCAGCGAGTTCACAGATGATACAACACTGGGGAGAATAGCTGATACACCAGAGTGTTGTGCTGCCATCCAGAGGGACCTCAAAAGTCTGGAGAATTGGTCTGAGAATCTCATAAAGTTCAAGAAAGGGAAGTACAAGGTCCCACAGCTGGGAAGGAATAGCTGCAGGCACCGGTACATGCCTGAGGCCAGCCGACTGCAAAGTAGCTTTACAGAAAAGGACCTCTGGGGCCTGGTGGGCAGCAAACTGACCATGAGATAACAATGCACCCTCAGGACAAAGAAGGCTAACAGCATCCTGCATTGGGATTGTTAACGACACAACTGGAATGCTATGCCTAGTTTTGGGCTACCCAGTACAGGGGAGATATGGACTTACTGGAATGAGTTCAGCAGAGGGCCACAAAGACTATTGAAGGGACTGAAGCATTTTTCATATGAAGAAAGGCTGAGACAGATTCTCAGCAGTACCCACCGGCAGGACAAATAACAATGGGCAGAAATAAATCACATGAAATTACATTTGAGCACAAAAGAACACTGGTTTTGGTTTTGTGGTTTTTTTTTTGAGGGTAGTAAAATACTGAAGTAGGTTGCCTAGACAGTTTGTGAAGGATCCACCTGTGGAGATATTGAAAACCCCACTGGACATGAAACCTGCTATAACTGATCTTGCTCGAGCAAGGAAGTTGGACTAGATTATCTCTGTCAGAGAGAGCGACCAGAATCAAGAGAACGACTCAATATGAGTTATGCTTCTTGTTTGTTTTATACAAATCCTTAACCCCTTATATACTATTTCTTACATGCACTTACAGTGATTTGGCATATTATGATTGGATACATGTCCTGAAGACCCTTAGTGACTAACATATAATTGGTTAAACACAGGTGTGAGAACTCGACCTCGAAAGCTTGCCAACAGTCCACAGTTCTCATTAACTCGGTGAATTCCAGCCTCTTATCTTGCTTGCTTAAGCTTCTTCGGGCCTCTCATGTCCTTGCTGTATTTTTCAGGATAATTCAGAGTTTATGTATCAATTATGCATTCTCCCGTGAGAACACTGTCTCCACATATCTCAAGTCCCCTTCTGGATTTAATAATTCTGTGATTCTGTAATTTCTGAATCCACCTTTGCAACTTGCTTTGTATCAACTACCACAGCAAAGCTTCCCAAGCTCATAAAGTGTTGTATTTAAGATATTTCTGCAACAATTCAGCTTTGTGTATATAATACTTTGGTTTGTAATCCACTGTCAAAATACATATACATTGCAAAGAATAGGCACGCTCTACACATGGACACAGACTTTGTAATGAAACTGCTGTTTGTAAGAATTCTGCTTTGGTTCTTCAGAAAGTTGAAAACAAAATGAGGAAATTTAGAGATGGAAGAGAGAAAGAAGAGTCTTACACATAGCCATTTAAATAGTGCTATATGGAAATAGACTGCCCTTCTTTATTACACTGACACCTGTGTTTCTGGGAAGATAATGTTGCTCAAACTTCTTATGGGTCATCAGACTATACATCCTTCACTTCCTGAGAGTTTTAGGATTTGATTTGTAAAAAGTCTGGCAGTAAGGAGCAAATGTGATCAGACCTTTTCATTGAATAGATAAAATGCTATATAATGCCCCATGGTATAAATATTCATGCCAGAATAGGCACCCTAAATTAATAGGTGCATCTTCCCTTCCCTGCTTTCCTGCATAAAAGAAAATAACATTTTATTTTCCAACAGTACTGTAAAAATCAAGTGATTTGTTTGTGCCACAGTGTAATATCAGTGATAAATACCATAGAAATCTAAAAAAAAAATTAGTTTTGCCTTCAAGGCAGAGTTTGAATAATAGTCAGTAAAGAAGGCACATGGCCATGCACTGAATAATGAAGATAAAGGTGCTGTGTAGGAACAGTACAGAGTATGAAAGGTACCCTGAAAGAAGCAAGGATACTCAGAAAATGGTATGAAAGTACAACCTAATTCCACAACATATACATACAATGGAGACAATTAGGACAAGAGCAGCACTGTGTCTGGTAACTTCTGACTTAAGAGTGCATGCTTTTGCACTATAGCATTTTTAGCATAAATTTGTGAATGTTACATATGTAGAGTTTAAATGGTGCAGAATTTTGAGCCCTACTTGCTTTTGTCCCCAACATTAAAATTACAATGTATCTGACAATATACATTTGCTCCTTGGACTGCTCACACATGCTGCTGCTTGACTTCAGGCTAAGGCTTGTAATAAGGCAACCCCCCCGCAGAGAGGTATTATCTCGCTTACTCATGTCCTGCCTTTGAGGACATAGATGGGCATAATCGTGCACACATGTATGCTGACCCACTGATTCCTTTTTGAGAACTGTTGAGCACCAAAAGAAGTTAAAATTGAAAGACAGCAGGTACAGGATTGGATCCACAGCAGTCTTTACTTACTAGCAAAATGGCAGTAGTTAGCTAGTCACCATTTCTTCATGCGTAGCCACACTGAGCTGAAATCACTATAAAAGCTAAGATTGGTTTAAACTCTGGCAGCAGAGTGACTTTTTTCTATTGCTAACAGCCCTCACATTATATTGAAAAGAACCAGATCTAAGCAGTGTGCCAGAATGAATAAAGGCAGTTCAAATGGCAAAAAGTGAATCTGCAGTTACAGCCAATTATTTCAGCATGCTGTCTCAGTGGCAATTAAAACACAACTCCCAGGAGCCTGGTGTCAAAACTGGCAGTGGCATCCTAGTTCGCATACACATTCTTTAATCTTTATAATATACCTCTTTCCCGTTAGTGGTTCATTACAGATTTTTATGTTTTCATTGGGAAATACATTGTTCATTTATTTAACAATTTCTCTATTGAATCATACTTTTCACTAGTACATCCACGAGAATATGAAAGAAGCTATACTGGATCAGAAGAAGATCTGTATAGCAGATCTTTTGTCTCCATCAAAACTACATGGCAAGCACAAAATAATCTGTCTCTAGAAGACTCTTGTACACACCACCACTTTTGAGCTCCCCAGAGTCATGGAAGTTTTGGGGATGGAGGAGCATAAGGGGTGTTATAGGTAGGTGTAATAGCCCATGACATAATTTTGCTATATAAATTTGACCTCATCTGGTAAGCCTGACCTCAGAGCTGACCCTACTTCGGATAGCAGTTTGCAACTACAGACCTCCTGAGCTCCCTTGCAGCCTGAACAGCTGTATCAGTCTGTGAACCTGAAGCAAGACATTTCACAGATTCATAACACCTAGAGAAGACACAGACTTCTTTTATTTTGAACCTACCAACTCCTAGCTTTACTTACTGTATTAGAGGAAAGAGTGAATAATCATTTGCCATTCAATTTCTGCATGTCTTATTTATTTTATAGGTATCTGTCATTATCTGTTCAGTAATTTCTTTTTCAGGCTGAAGAATCTACTCTGCAAGATCATTCTTCATTGAAACCTTTCTAAAGATGCATTTGTCCTTTTCCAATTTTACAACATACTTTTCTGAGGTGGGATGCGAAACATACCTTCTGGGAGTATTCAAAACATCACTGCACCTTAGATTTATTAGGAGTCAGGATGATGCTTCCTGTATTGCTATCTTGGCAAATAAACATTTACTCATGCTGATTTTAATTCACCTTTTAGTCACTCAGTATTGTGATGGTCTTCTGCAATACTTCAGTTAGTCCTTGTCTTTGCTACCCTGAGAAATTTGATTTCAAATGGGAACATCATTATTTCACACCCTTTCTTTTACCCTGGTCATGTTTTTTTAATATATGACACCTGTTTCCACTACAATCCCTGTGAGTCTTCTCTGATCAGATCCATGCTATCTGCAACTTGGCCATTCTTTTCTACTGTCTGTATCCTCCCTTCACAACCTATTAACCCATGTGAATATTCCTTTTCTTATCTCATAGCAGTTTATTTTCTTTAAAAGTACTTGATGAGTAAGCACTATATCAGCAGAATCTCATCTGTCTATATGCTTTAATTTTATAATTGGAGGGGAAAAACAAACAACCAAAGGTATAGTGCTTTTTAAGGTTGGAGACACTTAAGGCTGGATTTGTTACGGGTTTGGCTGGGTAGAAATAGTTGAAGAACACAACTGAATTATTAGGATTTTTATTTATTCTGATTCAGAAAGCTTATACTAAATATGTCTCCTGCATCGCTAATATGGGATTACCTTTCTGCCATTTAGGACTACAACTGCACATGATTTATATGGGGAAATAACAATTGTCATAGTCAAAACTTCAACGATTGTCTCTCTGTCTGTCTACTGGGAATAACTGAAACTTGAAATTCTTCTAACTTAATGATGCACTGGTGTAGTATTTGGTTACCTCAGGCTTATGTGCAATTGATCCATTGTTTTCCATTAAAATGAGAAATAGATATCTGTAATATGAACTTAAGGAACAGTATACTTATTATTTGATGAATCATATGAACCTTTAGGAGTTTCTTCCTTTTATTTCAGCTCTCAAGATGCCTTGTGCTTCATGAGGGCATTAAAACCACTTGAGCTGCATAATTTAGTTAGTTTTATTTCAGCCTTCATAGACTGCATGTTTCTTTCAAAGATATCACATTATTTGCACTGTGCTGTGATTGTCTTAGTATTTGATCAAACACTTCTTAAAATTTGGAACTAAACAAGCTGTTTAAATCTTTTCTACTTAATTTGTTAATTTTTCAGGAATAACATAGAATAACATTTTTATACAGACACATTAGGTATTTACAGTTGCTTGATTGTGATTTTTTTAGTATATATCATAAAATTGCAATTTAAATTTAGTGTTTATGAAGTTGTGAATGGTGTGCTTAATACATGGAGATCAAAGCATGTACAAGAAGGAAGATTACAAATCATATCCCCAAAGATACATATTTGGTTTCCATAGCAAGGTACTGGCAGAGAGGGCTGCAGGGAAGCCTCTGTGAGGTCAGGTCTGACCTGTGCTGGACATACTCAGATGCAGCCAGCTCCAATGATCCACCACAGGGCACAGCTGAGCCTTTCAGCAAAGATGGTGGCACCTTGTAGAATCATAGAATATTTAGGGTTGGAAAGGACCTTAAGATCACCTAGTTCCAGCCCCCCTGCCATGGGCAGGGACACCTCACACTAAACCATGTCACCCAAGGCTTCATCCAACCTGGCCTTGAACACTGCCAGGGATGGAGCATTCACAACCTCCCTGGGCAACCCATTCCAGTGCCTCACCACCCTAACAGGAAAGAATTTCCTCCTTATATCCAATCTAAACTTCCCCTGTTGAAGTTTTAACCCATTACCACTTGTCCTGTCACTACAGTCCCTAATGAAAGTTCCTCCCCAGCATCCCTATAGCCCCCCTTCAGATACTGGAAGACTGGTATGAGGTCTCCATGCAGCCTTCTCTTCCCCAGGCTCAACAGCCCCAGCTTTCTCAGCCTGTCTTCATGCAGGAGGTGCTCCAGGCCCCTCATCATCCTCGTGGGCCTCCTCTGGACTTGTTCCAACAGTTCCATGTTCTTTTTATGTTGAGGACACCAGAACTGCACACAATACTCCAGGTGAGGTCTCACGAGAGCAGAGCAGAGGGTCCAGGATCACCTCCTTCAACCTGCTGGTCAGGCTCCTTTTGATGCAGCCCAGGATACAGTTGGCTTTCTGGGCTGCATTGTAGAAAGAGTACTGAAAAAAGGGTAAAAATCACTGTGCAAAAGGTGTGAGAGAGAAGAGTGAGAAAAATGTGAGGAAAACATCCCTGCAGATACCTAAGTAAGAGAAGGAGAGGGATGAAGTTCCCCAGGCATTGGAAGGGATTCCCCTTCAACCCATGGCAAAGACAGTGATGTAGCAGGCTATCCCCCTGCAGCCCATGGAGGACAACAGTGGAGCAGATATCTGCACTGCAGCCTGTGAAAGAACCCATGACACATAGTGGGCATGCCCTGAAGGAAGCTGCAGCTTATGGAAAACCCACACAGGAACACCTGTAGCTGTAGAGAGGAGCCCACACAGCAGCTGTGGTCTGTGGAGCATCCGCACTCGATCAGTTTGCTCTTATGGACTCTTCCCCATGGAGAGGATCCATTCTGGAGCAGTTCTGAAAGAATTACATCTCATGGAAAGGACTCAACCTGAAGCAGTTCATGAATGACTGTATCCTGCGGGAATGACTCCAAGCTGGAGTAAGGAAATGACATTAGGAGGAAGCTCTTGTGGACTGAGCAAGATCCTAATTCCCCATCACGCTCCTCCACTTAGGGCAGGGAAAAGATAGAAGATCAGGAACGAAGGAGTGAAGTTGAGCCTGGGCAGAAGTTGAATTAGGGGAAATATATTTCAGGTTTTGTCTTTTTTTCTTACTGTCAGAATTATTTTAATTAGGAAGAAATTAAATTATTTTTTCCCAAGTTGAGAAAAAAATCCTAATTGAGAAAAAAAAAAAAATCACGTTCTTGTTGAAGTGGAGGAGTTCCTCTGCCGCCCATTGATGTGCTCACTGCTGCTGCATGGTACTGGCATAAAAGCAAGTTACACACCCTGCAGCTGACACCTAGTTCCCACTGGAGCTCTGTGTGAGGATCCTCTGCTTCAGGAAAGCTCCTTGTGCACCGCACTATAGTGCTCCCCTGAGGTTTGTGCCAGCACCAGAGGTGCTCACATAGGTGACTGGTTTTGGCTACACCGTATTGAAAAACCTGACTGAAATGTACTGCAAGGCAATAGACAATCTGCTCTTGCAGCTTAGCTAACCAACTGTAACTCATTGACCATGACAGCTTTGTTCTGCTCACATGCTGAATCACCAGCTCCCTGTTTAGCAAAGGCAGAGAATTCTAGTCTAAATATCTACTCCAATGTAAATGTGATGCCTTGTAAATAAAAATTATATTTATTTTTTCTAACTTATTCAATTATGCTCTTTTGGGGCTGTGTCAGAAAATGCTGCTGTATCTGTGGGCTACAAAAATTGACACTGATGACTAAAGTCTGAGTTCATTATTATAGAATGAAGTTACTCACCTGGTGGCAGTAAAAAATATTGGTGACTCCATAACAAAAATGGCAGCTGGAACCATAATTACAATGGGAATCAAGCACTTCTTAAGTACTTAAGAAGCATAACAAATATGATTGCATTTCAAAGTGGTCACTATCTTCTTTCTTTTCAGCCACTTTTTTCTGTTTCTCATTTATTTCCCATTTATTTCCAAATTTAGAAGCCCACCTCACACGAGCTAATTACAACAAACATAATTAACACCACTTCACAATTGCTTCTGATTATGCTTAGTCAGACCTGTTTTTGCAAACAGAACTGAGCCAGAGGATTAATGGTAGCACATAGGGAACCTGTTGTCATCTTGCTGAATGTTGATTATACTTGACCTTAACAAAAGATACCAGTCACAAGGGATAAGCTATTACAGATAGATACTATAAGATGTTCTGGAAGTAGTCTTGAAAGAAGTCAGTATTGTCTGGCTTAGTTGCCTATGATTCGCCACCCTTACACTGCCATACATAGACTTGAGTGATGTGTGATTTCTGTATCAAGAAGAAACTGCCACAAACCTATGTCTTAAGAACTCATGAGTATCCATGTCTCTCACTGCTGACAGGATACTGTCAGGAAAGGAAGCTGAAAATTGGTATGATTATTCCTCTGTTAGCATAGATCAGCAGAAGCATTATGTTTAAAATGCAATA
This sequence comes from Pezoporus flaviventris, assembly GCF_033815535.1. Lineage (NCBI taxonomy): Eukaryota > Metazoa > Chordata > Aves > Psittaciformes > Psittacidae > Pezoporus > Pezoporus flaviventris. Next base: position 57,889,642 of record NW_026892555.1, read on the forward strand.
CAGCTTTACACAGAACAGCATGGCAATGCTAGAGTCAGAAATGAGTAAGTAACTCTAGTATCTACCTGTAGGACATTTTTGTGATAGCAGATTAGACAAAATACAAACACAGTTTATGGACTGAACCTATTCTAGTTCTATTAAGCACATGTACTAGCCAGAATAAACAGTGGTAGACACAGTTCTGCCTGGCATTGTTGGTAGAGGGCTGGAACACAGGCAAATCCAAAATTGATTGCCTGCTTCTTTCCAAAAGGGTGGAAACAGATCATCCTCTGATATCTAATAATCTAGCCATCATTCAGCCTTGTGCCATCTCTTTGGGGAACTAAACCAAGAAAACAGTATATTTCTGCCACCCAGCTAAATATAAATCTAGTCGTATGTCTTTAAGTAATACTTGGACTCAGCACTTGGCCCTTTAGCTTCTTTGAAACATATGGTTTCTGTTCATGGAATCAGTTGTCTGCTCTTTTCACCAGTGTTGTGCATTGTGTATATACTTCTAGAAATAGTGATTACATGCACATTTTCAGGGAATCATACTCACAGTAATTGACCTAAAAATGAGGATACCTAGCTTCATCAAGAACAGGATAAGCTTCTATTTTACGGACTTGGTCTAACATTTACTCTGTATGAACTACACGCTCACTAAAATCATTCATTTATTCATGAATAATCAGTAGATAAGACCCTCAGCCTGTGCTTCGATTAAAATAAGTAAGTGACCACATAAATGGTGTCCTAGAAAACTGAAAACAAATTACTGTTCTTCAGAAAGAAACTTTGAAGGGCAATGGAGATTGCAGAGTTGTACTATTGTGTTTAGAGGATGTACTTGTACTAGGCCTCTGAAACTCTGCATGCTTTCAGAAATGGATTTAATAGAATCTTTCATTGTTCCAATTTATTAGTGAGCTGACACTGCAAAATGGTATCTATCTCCTCTATTATTTGTTGTTCAACTTGGACAGAATCCCATTGTGCAATTAGGGAGAGAAAGCATTCCTTTCTCATTCCCCACTGATGTTCTGCCTCCTCCAAGTATTAGCTTTGAATGTGTGTAGTTAAAACAGTCTAGACAGGTATGCAAGTTGATTGACTGGATGAATCTAAATTAAAAAGAGAAAATATAAAAATAATAGGATAAGGACAGAGAAAAGGACCGAATGCTATAGTATGTGGAGATAAATATATATAAAAATACTGTATGTCTATTAAGTTCTCTCTGATGATGGCTACAATGAGCTGTAGCAGCCAATCTCACAAAAATCCTTTCTACCTGTAGCACTCTTTCAGAAATGTGCTCTTTTATTTAGACTTTGAAAGACGATATATAAAGATAATAATTGCAGCAACAGAAATTAAGGTCAGATTGCAAACCATGAAGTTACGTTTTGCTTGGTTTCTCTCTGCAGCATATGTTCATAAGGCAAGAAATAAAAAATACGTAAAATTCCACTTACCATGGAATTTTCATAATGATCTATAAAAGGTGTGATTATCCAAGCTTCTTTATTCAGTGGGAAATACCACCTTAATAAGTATTATGTATCAAAGCCTGCCTTCTAATGAGATAAAAAGGGTTCAGTGAAATATTTCAGGCTGTTTTGAATGCATGGATTGTAAAGACTGCTCCTAGAGAAAGTTCTCTGCTACATGACACACAACACACTTTTTTTTGTTGTTGTTTATTTTTCCATAAGCCCTATAGATTTAAACCTATTGTCCTCCTGGTAAGATAAGTGGCAGCAAAGCAAAAGAGGAGTGGAAATTCCTGTCTGTGGCAGAGGACACACCGAAGTACCTCACTTGGCCACAGCAAAAGCGGTTGTATGCTACCTCTGAACAGACAAGTTACAGTATTTGCAGCAGCGCTGACACAGCTGGTGACAGAAAAGGAATGTCGCATGGTGAGAAAGAGTATCATGAAAGCTCAGGATGAGGTTCCCAGCCAGCCATGTCTTTGGATGATCTGGGATCTTCTGTCTCAGCACAGAGCTGCAATTAGTGTGAGAAAAAAGAGCCTGTCTGAGAGCTGTCCAGAGCTCCCAAGCTCCCAGGTGGCATCAGGACAATTGGGACTTCATAAAGGAAAGTAAGTGTATTTTTAAAGTGAGAAAAATTCAAGTAGGAAGAAAGAATCCGTTTATGAATCTTGTTATCCACTGAATCGTGCATCCACCTGAGCTGAGCCATTTCCTTTCTCTGATGTCTTTGTATATTCTTTTTTTTAACTATAAAATATTTTCTTTGTGGCCATGCACAGATAAAAAAATGTTTCTGTGAACAAAGTCTCTTCTATTATTTAAAAGCCTTGCTACACTCTTTCAGCATTAGATGTTGTAATCCTTTTTTCTGCTTCACAGTGGGTTGATATGGAAATGGAATTAGGAACAGTATTAGAATGTAGACTGAAAAAGTTAGCCTTTATTTCCCATGTCAACTGTTGTCTTACCATAAAATCTTAGGCAACTCATTTAACTTCATCATGGCTCAGTCCTCCAGAGATATATGGGTGATGCTACACAGCTCAAATTGATTTGAAATTGAGCAAATCACAACTTGTCTCTCCTAATTTTCTAAAAACATCCGACATGTTTCTGAACCAAATCATTACTATTCCCCCCATCAACACATGACATTTTTCAGTATGACATTTAAACTCTTCCTGAAAATCATAGACCTGAATTCTGAATTCACAGATTCTGAATCTGTTATTTGAAGCTTTAGTTGCATGCTTTTTTGTTCACTACCTCCTTTCTGTTTAGTTTGTGTTGCTATTAAACTGTAAATTATCTGGAAGATAAGTATGCACAGTAAAAATACTAATCCAGATTTTCACATTCAATTATATGTATTCATAAACCTGGTTAGTTCTAAAATAGGTGGAGATAGAATGTATAATGTTCATTACAATGTCTTGAGACCAATTTTGAAATGTCCATTTGAGGATATGGTTTATCTGTGTATTTATTTCCACGAAACAGTAATATTAAAGATGTGCAAGATTTGTAGCAGGTAGATTACATTTGTGGAGATACTTTAGTGAGATCTGGAATTGAAAAGTAACCTAACAGCTTAGTAAAACTATACAAGTTACAAGTAATATTCTGCCTGTAAATATTTCTTGAGAGAAGACAAGTTCTACAGAATTTATTTTTCCTGTAATTAAGTTAAAAAAAAAAAAATCCATAAAAGTAGGATACTTTTCTCCAAATGGAATAATTTAGAATCTTCCATAAGATTATTCTGCCTCTTACGGACTGGGAAATATGTAGCATTTAAGCAGTATAAAATGACATGCACATATGTTTAAATGAATTTATCTAGCCATAACAGTGTAGTCTTATATTGTAAAAGTAAATGTGCACATTTAAACCAGCAAGTTATCTCTTTTTAGTGCAAGGGGAGTATTTCAAAAGGGATTCTCTTCCCCATTTAAGTCTGCTGTACAGAAGGCAGCCACCACTCTGCAAATCCAATCATGGTATTGCAATCACTCATACAACCCTGCTGGCGAGTGATCCAGACGGTTTTAGTACTTATGTTGATTGTATTCATGCCTTTTATCTCCTTCTGTTGGTAAGCCACCATTTAAGGCAGAATTATCTCAAGATTATGCCTTTCACATCTGCATTATCTAATATATAAGTTTGAGTATGAAACCTGAAAATTCTCCTTTGACAACTGGAACAAAATAACCTAAGGACTTCAGACAGCAGAAAAAAAAAAAAAAATTCTGTATTTTCCCAGATAATAGAGCAGCATAATTCAATTTACAAGAGGTACAAGTAACAATTAGTTCTTCTGTTTAATATAACTAACAAATTTCGTCATCACTGGATCTCCACTAATCTACATTTTGTGAAAATGCAACCTCATATTTTTGATATTATATTTGTAAAGCTTCTTTTCAGGTTTCATCTGAAAATTTTATAATCAGCAATCAAGTCTGGTTTTCAATGATGGTCTTGACTTTCCGTAAGTTTCCACTTAGAAGCAGAATTTTCTCACTTTTTTATATTTGGTTGTTGTCATTTTATTTCTCTTTGGAGAGAAAGGAGTCAAGTGTGCATATGAATAATATTATCATGTATACTTGAAAAGACATTTAATACTTAAACCAAATCTTTCCCAAACAATCTATTCAATCTATTTCTCAAAAAAAAACAAAACAAAACAAAAAACAATTTGCATTTGAATATGGTGGAGAAATATTAATTCAAAGAAAAGAACTCTGAATCTGAACATGAACAGTTTGGCATCCTGCAAAACTTCAGGATGTATTGGTTTAGAAAGTAGTAAGATGTTTGGGTATGAAGGGGCAAGATGAAAGCAATGTTCAAAGGCATAGGGTAGAAATAAAACATAGTGTACAAGGGTCCTGAAAGGAATCAAAGGGGAATACTGTCCAAAATAAAAGGAGGTGGGAGTCTTATCTGTTTTTAATTAATCACATTTACAAGCTGATGCTGAGTTGTTTCCCATTCCCTCACCACTCTGTTAATATCGTACAGAATATTTCTCTCTCAGTCAGTAACTGCCAGAACTGTTGCATATTTTTCCATGAGGTTTTACTGCTTTATTTATTCAGAATTATTTTTAAGCATAGCAATTAAAAAATATACAAAGGAAGTATAAATTAAAACCCATTTCTTTAACATTTCAGTTTATATAGTCATATTAGTATGATTGGAACTAGATGATCTTAAGGCGCTTTCCAACCCTAACAATTCTATGATTCTATGGTTCTATGATTATTGAGCCATAGTTGTGTTTCACTCTACAGTGAGTTTACAAGGAAAAACTTATAATTTATAAAAACCTTAATAGAGATAAAAATCGAGATATTTATTTTACATGCTCATTTTCTCTGGGAAAAAAAAATTGTTATGTAAAGAACAAGGGAAAGGCAGGGTTTTCTGCAGGTCATGTTAATAAATTTTAATTGCCTTCTTTATGCTATTCTAAGATTTTTAAATGAAGATTGAATATATGAACTACGATCATGTCACTTCCATGATTCTTATCTCCCTCAGCTTTCATTAACTTTCTGAGGGGAGGTGAGTTGATTCACAGTTCTCCTTGGTAAACCCTTTGTGGAATGACATTATATTACATGCTTTTTAGTGTGAAACATATAACCTTGATGTGATTGAAAATACAACCCCAAACACTTATAGAAAAACACAGAATTTATATAGTTACATAAAATAAATTAGTATTCACAAAAGTGGATATCTTTGTGAAAGAGTTTACAACTATGCTATTTACACTGCATTTTATTCTCATTTATTTTCATTGCTGTCAGTGAGGGTTTTTTTCCATTGATACTATTCACCTAATTCAGGGAGCTACTGCAGAGGTTGTGCTTAAGAGTTGAAAACACAAAATACTGCATAATGATGTTTATATTTTGATGTCTGTTGTCAAACTCTAAACTCAAAAATGGATCCAATAAGCTCTACTGGACAGCTTTGGTGTATGTCTAATATGTTTTAATGCTATATTAAAAATATAATGTCAAAGTTCTTCAGTTATTTTTCTCCTACATTTCTCATCTGCGTTGAATTACAATAATATATTTTCATCATATTTTCACATGATCCTACCTATTTCAAAGCTAAGACCCAGATCTGTTATTCTTAAACATTTTGATAACATTTTTTGGAGGTCTTTTAGCAAATATTTACAGCTACTGCTTTTGAAACACATTCCACAGCTGCCAGCTCCTACACATGATAAATGGATATTGCGATGTTAAGCATTTCCTTAAAAGCTTTAGGCTGAGGGACCAATATATTTGGCTTTCATTAAAAGCAGCATTACAAGACTGCCTAGTTTAAAATATCCAGCTATAGTTACTGTGATTTCAGGGGGACTGAAACTGAACTTTCAAATGTGACCAACAAAAACATGAAATTATCATCATTGTAAAAATGTCAGTGATTACAGCTATGTTGTTATTAGTGGTAAGAAGAAATGAGAAGAATTAAAATGGAGGAGTGGAACGGAAGAACGACTTGGAGTGAAAATCACAGTAGCTCACACAAATCTAGACCATAAAACAGTTTACTACTTAGCCGGGTGTGAAAAATCAGAATTTCTTTTGATGATGCATCAATATTTGTTGAGCAGGAAGTCAAAACCAACAATCTCCATGCGTTCTATTTCTTTCTTCGCATTTGTTGCTTGGTTTTGTGTTGTTTTTTTTGGTTTGTTTTGTTGTGGGTTTTCTTTTTCCTCCTGTTTGTTTTTTTTTTAAAATCCAAACCACTTTAACTAAATTAGAATCAAAAGCTAATCATCATTATATTGACAATATGTATAAAAAAATATGATGTAGAAAATATGATTAATTTCCTTCCCATTCTCCCAAAACCTCTTTATCTGAAAGGTTTAGAAACAGATATTTTTTGGCCTAGCTCCATGGCTCTGAATATAAGACTTTAATACAATAAAATAGGGAAGCTGAATAGCTGTGTATGGATAGGAACCGAATTTATTTTTCTTCTCACTTCTTCCCCAGTGTGCAGAGGAAGTCTAATAAGCAAAGACCATGAAGGATAATTGTGTTTCTAAAAAAAGCATTTTTCATGAATAGGCACACTATGGGATTCATAGATATGTCACAGGTCTTTCGGAGCCAAATATCATTTTTATTGTCATTGGCTTTTTGGATACAGTGATTACATGAATTGTAAGATTCTTGTCTCAGGTTTTTCCATGTATTTGCAGTACTTTTCACCTAAGAATCTGGTTGTTACTGGGATTTGTACACAATATTCCAGGTCATATATCTGTCACAGTAAGTTGTCTGGACATAGCAGAATGAGCAACTGAAAACAGTTAAGACTTTTTCTCTCAGGTTGGCTGCAGCCAATGACTCGATAAAAGACAAATTCAGTTTATGTCTAAGGAATTATTAGTGAATGTATGCTGCAATTTCAAAAGCAGAGGCAACATCTAAATGTGTATAACTTTCCTAAATGAGTCTAAATATTTAATCTTGTTTTTTAAAATCCTAATTAATAGTATATATTTATATATTTGTAAATACTTATTTTTGAATAGGAAATTTTATAGAGAACTTACTTTAAAATTAAAGTTGCGTGGTATTATACAAATATACACTATTGTAAAAATCTTTTCCTAGACTATGGCCAGACAAATAAAAGAGTTGCTGTCCTTTCCTAAATAAACTCAAGAATTTTCTGAATTTAACTAAATAGAAAGGTATTTTTCTAAATCCATGACATTTCAAGATTAAATGGAAAAGAAAGACATTACTCATTTGACTGAAATAAAAACAATCAATCTGTATATAAAAACATAAACACATACAGAATTGAGTGATAGGACCACACAGTGGATTTAAGTCCCTGGCCATTCTTTTTCTTCCAAACACAACAACTTAATTAACAAGAGGGATACGGTGCTCAGCTGGTTGTTTTGGAGAGGTCCATTCTTATATATGAGGAATTCTACACAGAACCATTACATACCAATGAAAGCTTTGCTGATATCAGAATACAAAACTTACAATGAATAAATCTGTTTTGACATGGAATGCTGATTGAAAAATTCCTGATTTATGCCAATTGATGCTACTCCAAGGTGACCAAAGCTGTGAAGCACTGCTTTCAAAAGCAAAAAAACTTATACAATAGGCCCCATGGATCTGGAAGTAAAATAGATTTGAGCAGCTTTTCACTGTATGAGCTCATCAGACTGCTTCCAGACCAAAACCGCTTTGAGATGAATCTGTTCTAGTGCTCACACTTGATACTTCTAGCTGCTGTGGTAGCTTAAGGTGTCTCATATTAAATGAGCTTATGTAAATATGGACTGTCAGTGTCTTGCAGCCAGAGACCATTTTGTATGGCATATTCTCTTAGATTCCTGGTTAAGTGGAATGATCCAATTTTTGGTGGGAGGAAGAGCTGCCAATATAAAAGAAGTATATGATCTGTAATCTAATAATGCTGTTATAACTGATGCAGTTCCTATGTGCTGACTTGGACCCAACCTGAATATTTAAAACCCAACTGCCACTACAGTGTGAATTACCATTTACCCGACACCGTTAACTTCAGGACTACATGCCATACGGAAAGCAGAGATTTTAGAAGTTGTGAAGAATTATAAAATTGCGGCTCAGCCTGGAGATTTGATAAATTCATATAAGCTGCATAATGGCAAATTTAAGACAGAAAGAGTCAGCACATTTCCCAAACAAAGAAATATTGGTACAGCTCTACAAAGCCATATTAGGGAAAATAAAAAGAAAAAAAAAAAGAAAAAAGAATGCAAAATAAGAGGGGGAAAATTCAATATTGTTATTGTTATTATATTTATGATTATAATAATTATTAAAATAATTATTGTTATGATTATAATTTATTCTAAATTATAAATAGAACTAGTCTTTAAATTAAGGGTTTATTAAAGATTCAGTTCAATGCAGACTTTTACACAACCCTATATCTGTTGGCAATATATTCAGTTTGTATAATTTAGATACTCACGCATGCTGAAGTATTGTCTCAGTCCTATGTGACCAAGGCATCATCAGCGTATGCACAGGTACTTTGATTTGTCTGCTGACTAAGCATAGGATCAAAAGCTTTCCAGGGTAAAGTTATTTCATAATCATGTGATTGTCTTTATATTAATTAAAGATTTACACCTAACAAAACTTAATACCTGTGTCCATTTGGTAGGTAAAATAAAACCTGACATTTTAAAAACCTATTTAAAAACTCTTTAGAACAAATTACTTTGAATACACCCTTTTTCTTTTTAAGCTTCATGCAATGCATGTTTTATTTTGACTTTTCAATTTCAGCCAGTTTTTAAGAAAATGTAAACATAGGTAACTCTCTTGGAGGGATTTCCCAAACCAAAGTATGTGATAGGTATATTTCCTGGTTTTCACTTTTGCTTTCTAATCAAAACACCAGCAGATCCTTCAACCATTTTGGGAAGTAACTGTTGATTTTGTCAACAGCTTTTGCTGTTGGACTTTGGGGAAAATGACTTGCAAGATTAGCAGGACTGGAAAAATGAACATCTGCTGGCAAAACAAACAGCTGCCTGGATGAGTTTCGTGATGAGTAATCTGCTACTAAGCATTTTCCTCACAAGTAAGTTTTGTTGCAATTAATATATTCTATTATTGATTGCTCCTTGGAGACTTAAGAATTTTACCTAGAATTAAAAAGAACCCAAACAAATAAAACAGCACAAACTACAAAAACAAAAAATCACAGGGATGTCTTTTTCACAATCCAAGTCCCGTATTGTAGTTTTTCATTGTAAAAATAAAATAAATCTTTTTGTTCTGCTTATTTAGCATTATTGATATTCCATTTATTTTCAGGAATTTCATTCATTCTTCATTCTATAAATGCTTACAGCAAATGTGTTTACTTATTTTATGTATGCTTCTCAAATTTCCAGTGCAAGAAAGGATGTTCTTCAGGCTAACAAAATAATGAATGACATTTGAGTAAGACAAACATTTGTCTTTAGGTGAACTCTGGAGCTATATGTCAACATCTGAATTCCCTCAGCAAAAAAAGTCACTCTTTCATCATCTTTCTGTAGCCTCTGGTGAAGAGGGCATCTTGCTGTGAACAGAGAGAGCTGATATGTGATGAATTATTTTTTAATTCTTTTTTTCTAAGTTAGAAACTCTTGAAGCTAAAACCAGCACTAAAGAATAAATCCACATGCCACTCTCAGTGACTTATTAGAAACCAGCTACTTACTCCAAACTTTCAAGAAAACTTGGCCTATTTCTTTTTGCATCAATATATTACGTGTGCTCATATTAGGGGAAGAAAGAATGGCCAATGACATTTATGTATACTGAAAAGAATTCTGTGCACCCATATATCATACCAGACAGTGATAGCTTTCACTGAAGATTAAACTTGAACTGTTAATTTGAATGCTCCATCCCCGGCGGTGTTCAAGGCCAGGTTGGACTAAGCCTTTGGTGGCATGGTTTAGTGTGAGGTGTCCCTGCCCATGGCTGGTGGGTTGGAACTAGATGATCTTAAGGTCCTTTTCAACCCTAACCATTCTATTATTCTATTCTATTCTATTCCATTCCAGACTGTGATTCTATTGTTTGAGGAAAGAGAACAAAGCTTCTACAAGAAGATGTTTTGATGCCAGCACCAAGCTTGACTGCCAGCCAACATAAAGACATCTGGTGTTATTTCTCACACTGTAGGAAATCACATCTAGTCTCCAGTCACGCACCTAGACTGGGCCTCACTTAGAGTCTCTGTCACACTTGCTAGCTATGGAAATACAGGTTGCGCATTGTTGGCCAATGCAAATGTCAGCAAAGGCCTCTGATCAGACAACAGACCCGTGTCTGTGATAATGAATTTAGCATTTAGGAATGTGTACTTATTAGTCTGATTTTAGTTTTCATTAACATGGTACAAAACCAATGGTTACACAAAATGAACTGGTTATATGCTCTTGACAGCAAATTTGTCAGGATTTTCCCCCTTGGCTACAGATTGCATACAGCAATTGATTTACTTTTCAGGGATACTAATGCTGTGTACAAATTCATCTACGCAGGTAGTCCCCTGCTTTGCTATATTTGGGTATTTATAACACTTATTTCATTTTTTATTGACAGCGCTTCTATGATCTGTTGTCCAAAGTATCTAGTATTGGAATCACAATAATTTTGCATTTTAATTGTAATAGAATGTAGAATTCAATGATTTTATAGTGGCTGTTTTAAAACAAACAAACAAACAAACCAAAACCCCCACAAAAATGCCATAAGCAGCATCAGCAACAAAAGCCCCAAGGTGCTCTTTGCAGAGCATTCAGGCATAGCAACTATTGGGTTTGATTGAGTGAATGAACATTACTGAGATAAAAGCAGACATAAGTTGACAATAACATTTCATGAAATGGAAGTCAGGATGTAAGAATATATAAGCAGATTCAATACCATTATAGTGCCATTGCTTGCATTACTTTTCCTTTTCTTCATCTTTTATACTTTAAAGTACCTTTTCCTCATACATTGTATTACCAGTTTTACTTTAATTCCTCTTTTCAGTTTCAATATTTCTCTAAACTCACTAATTTCTTTCTCAAACGAGTATGTAGAGAAAACATTGTGATTTACTAAACAAACTTGAAAACCTTGTCATTTTCTCAGACATACTGACAAAATATTGATTCTGTGTTGCATATAAAAGATACAGGAGAGTAGATGGAGCATTGAATAGTCCTATTGAGAAGATTCTCTTCAATTAAGAGATTAGTACTATTAACTGAATATATTAAAGTATACCATAAGCAAAATGCTACAGCACAAAATGGATAACTGTTTTCATAACTGCTTGTAAGCGATGCTATTTCAGTGAAGAGATGGACACTTGCATTTTACAAGAGAAGGAACCGTCTGTATCATTTCTAAGTGTCTAGACATATGGATTTTTGAAATGTCGTTAGAAATTCTCAGAATATTCTGGCTTCTCTTATAAATACAAATTAAAATGGTTTTATTGCTGAAAATTCACATGGGAAGACAGCAAGGAAAGGAAATAATTATATTTTGGAAAAAATTGAAAAAATGTGCCAGAGGATTAGACTTCACTATGTAATTCAGCCACCCTGTTTCCCTAAAAGCTGATCATTAATCTTTATTTAGACTCATGCATTTTCAAAATGATTGGCTGCTTTAGGAATCCTGAGGCAATAGTTCCAAGTTTCCCCCTCTTTAAAGTGAAGTAGAGGATATGATGCTGAAAAGGATTTTGAGGACATTTTCAGGTACTCTCATAAAAAATGTTGATATTTGTAATACTTAACTACCTATCTGTCTTCAGGGTAAAAGAGTTCACTTTCTGATTAACAATGTAAAATTTCTCAACCATTTTGTTTTCTGCTTAGTTTCTATGGATGTTCTTTGCTTGTTTATGTACTATTTTGGTAAAAATGAGTTGGACATAAACATAGGCACAACTATATTGAGATTAAGATCGTTTTTCCAGAATCTCAACAAACCAGAATTGGATACCTTTAGTGAATTTAAGGAACAGATAATACATTTGTGTTAAAATCGTGCATAAAATGTTATTTTTTTCATTTCCCAGATGCTGACATCAGCTCATTATTTTTTTTAATGTCTTGAGTAACCTTACTATGTATTTAAAGAAAAATTATTGCACTACTTATTTTGATGAACAAATTATTAAACCCATAGTTGTTATTCTATCTTTCTGTTGTATTCAGTGTGTAGTAGAAGATAACTTCTCTTGTGTTTTTCATGGCATTGCCTAAGATATTTATTTGATTTCTGACCTGAAGCAGAATTTGTCTTTTGCAGCTGTTTTTCATAGAAACATACACTGCATAATTAACAGTTTCACCCCCCTTTAATGATCAAAGTACTAAATTATTTGGAACTATGTGCTTCAGCTTTGTCCTCTGCTTACTGCCATTTGTTAATTTCAGTATGAACACATAATGCTTTATTCTCAATAAGTTATGAACATAACCTAGTGTAATAATAGTGACCAAAAAGAGTCAGCTTCTTGAAATTGTTATAATGATTTAGTTTGTAAAGCTGAAAATATTCAAGCAATGTTTCCTAAGGCAAAGTATATCATTTATTTTTATGCTGAAGATAGTGGGTGCTCTGTAAGTGGGATACAAAAATATATTCAGACAAAAATATGCATGTCAGATGGCAGAGCCCCGAGGCAGTCTAGCAACCTGTGTAACTCTCTGGAAGAATTAACATCTGTTTTGAATACCATTGCTAAAACTGAAGAAAGTCAATCAAATCCCAAGGATTTTTGAGAGCATCAAGATAGGCAACTGTTGCATTGTTTATGCTTATTGCAAGTTTTTTGACAGCACTAACAGATGAACAAAATACATCATAATACAGAAGAATCTCAGTTATGCAGGTGTTTCCACAGTTCATGGGGATTAGTAATGCCTCCTCAAATGTTAAGGCTTAAAATATTACTGCAGGTTTTTGGCCATACTTGAACATTAAAGTTAAGGTACGTTTTTCAAAGGAAGTGATGCTCTGCTTTCGTGAAACCTCACTTGCAGTATTGTGTACAGTTCTGGTGTCTTCAACATAAAAAGGACATGGAACTGTTGGAGCAAGTCCAGAGGAGGGCCACGAGGATGATCAGGGGACTGGAGCACCTCCCGTATGAAGATAGGCTGGGAAAGTTGGGGCTGGAGAAGAGAAGGCTGCATGGAGACCTCGTAGCAGCCTTCCAGTATCTGAAGGGGCCCTACAAGGGTGCTGGAGAGAGACTGTTCGTCAGGGACTGTAGCACAAGACAAGGGGTAATGGGTTTAAACTTAAACAGAGTAAGTTCAGGTTAGATACAAGGAAGAAGGTTTTTGCTGTGTGGGTGGTGGGGCACTGGAATAGGCTGCCTAAAGATGTGGTAAATGCTCCATCTCTGGCAGTGCTCAAGCCAGGTTGGATGGAGTCTTGGGTGACATGGTTTAGTGTGAGGCACTCCTGTCCATGGCAGGGGGGTTGAAATTAAATGATCTTGAGGTCCTTTCCAATCCTAACTGTTCTATGATTCTATGACTCCATGATTATTCCATTTTTATTCTCAAAAAGATTAATTCAGTCTTTATTTGTCTCTACTGTTTATTCTCTACTGTTCTTGACTAATTGAAAACTTCTGCCAAGATGAGTATTTTTCTAAAGTACTAATATAGTCACTATTCTCATGACTATATAATGTGTTTTCAGGTTGGGTTTAAAAAAAAATTACTTTCTTATTCTCAGTTATACAGAAATTTATAACTTGTGTTGATCAGTTATATAACTAAATCTGCTTTTTTTTTTTTTTTCCTCATCCATTGTAATGAGAGAAGAAAGTGCAAGAGAATGGAGAATTAGACTATTGTTTTCCTTTGCATCATGGATAGTGAGAAATCCCTGTAGAAATTATTTATATAGATGGTAAACACTGGATCGCCTTTTTCTGAAAGGTAGCAAAGCATATTCAGCTAATAGTAACATTACTTTGAAGTAGATCCTAAACAGCAAGTGACAGCTGCAAATATCAGCTTCTTAGTAGAACTTGCATGTTTTTAAATCGGTGCCAGGAAGATAATAAATGAAGTTGATCAAAAAACCAAACAAATACAAACCAAACAAACAACTGTTTTACTTGAAAATAGTCTTCAGATTTTTACAGAAAGTGAAAAATATATTTGAATTACAATAGCATAAGGGCCTAATCACAAGGTAATTGTCAGATGATGTTGAATCCTATTGAGTGCAGGCAATAGATACACTTCTATGAATCCTATGCAATTTCTCTTCAGTTCTCCAAAAACAGACCTGAGTGTTACAGGAAGTGATGGCCTTCAAAATCTGAGCCAGAGGATCATGGTAAAGAAGGTCAGGTTCCAGAGGATTTCAGTTTTCTAAACACACGACAGCAAGCTGAATATGCCACCTTAGTTTGCAAGTCTAGAACTGCAGTTCAGCACAGTCATTCCTTGAACATGTTGACAGTATACAAGGGCTGTTTCTGTACATGGAAAAACCTTATGACAACCTCTTCATATAGCGCAGCCTGGGGGCAAAACAACCTGTTTGTGTTCTGGTTTTGTTGTACTTTGCCTGTGGACACTCTGTAGACAAGTTTGATGTCTTTACATCCTAGCTCATACTATCATTTGCCCTCATTGAGTACTTTGAAGTTCTCGGAGGAGGAAGAGGCAGCTTAAATGTTTCTGCTTACAAAGTCTAAACATGCTTATTTCTTACGGAGCATAATTATACTTCTTGTACTAATTACAGTAGATTTAACAGACATTTTATGTTATATTCCTATTTTGGTTGAAGCATTGACTCTATGTAATCTTATTATGAGTCTATGAAATTATAATTTCCCTTCTGAAGGAGTTAAAGTTATTACATTTCTTGTGTGTCTGACCTCAGAGATAATGGAGAATTCTTCCTCAGGACAGCTGATTTACTTTATGTTATTTTAATGCACGTGAACCAGCAATGAATGGAATCTCATCATTTCACTTACCTCAGAATGTAATCAGTGCATCTCCGCTATTACTAGAAATCCTTTTACCCTTCTATCTGTCTTTTTCATTTGTTCTGTTTTCTGTTCTTCTTCTGATGCCTACTTCATAGTGACACATCATAAAACACTAGCAGAAATCAAAATGAAGTTGAATAAGACATGAACAAAAAGGAATCCAAACTGAATACATAGGATCCATACCACAGCATGAGACTTGTGATGATTCACCTCAAGTTTTATTCCTCACACTTGACAAGGATTTACGCACCCATAAATCTATTACTATAATTTGGTTAAAGGATTATTTCTGATATCTCACAGAATATTTTGCAATACATCCACAACAGTTCCAGAATTAGTGATAAAATTATAGAATATTTACAATCAAATAAATTAATCTTCAGTAGGAAGGAAAAAGGGGGAACTTTGAAAGGCGTTCTTTAAAGAAGAATGCCATTGTAGTAATGTATACCTGCATTCAAAAAGAAATGTCTTATTTCACTGCAAAATGAAATAGGAGAAATTTTTTCAGTAGTTTCATAAAAAAATATATAAAGATATACATCATAAAATTCAATTATTTTAAAATTATTCCATAATATGCAAGAAAAATATCCCAAACAAATTCAAATAAACTTTTTAGAATCAAAACTTTTTTCTCCAGAATCATTTCTCACCACAATATTTCTTTGCATTGAAAAACCTTTTGTTCATAATCAGATAAAATCTAGATTTCGTAGATGAAATTTCTGAGTTACTGAAAACTTTGAGAGGTTTTAAAATAAGCTATGAAAGTTTCTATAACAATACCGAGAAATCTTGCATTTTTAAGAAAGAAAAAAATTAATTCAATAATTCATAACAAAATAAAATTTTTGACATGTTAAGCATAATAAATTACATTTTCCAAAATATGAAGTGGTAACTAGGATTTTTTTTTATTTCTAGCAGGTCAGTTGCCAAAACAAGTCAAGTGAGCTTAATGACATATCTTTTGATAAAGAAGCTGGGTGTCATGGCTGCAATTGTTTTCTTCCATTTTATTAAAAGTACAGACAATTATTAGTTTGAGATCATATAAATATTGATCTCCAGAAAAGACATATAAATATTTTGCTGACTTCTTTTGCTCCGGTTACATACGTCACTTCTGATTTAACACAGCTTTGGAGAAAAATACCTTTCATTTTTGAGATGACCATAGCCTGGTCATACTTGCAAATCTGTCAGCATCTTTAAAGTCCAGGCAAACAGGAATGGATTGAATATAAAAACCTTCTGTAAAAATTCTGAAAGTCTATTCAATTTTCAAAACCATTCTTAATCTGAGTTATGATGTTTCTATATCACTTCATTCTTTGTATATCTTAATTATTTGTATATATTAATTAAATGATTATGAAAACTCATTTGGATGCAAGAATTCTTTACATATTGTAGAACACTGATGAATTTGTTTTTGCTCTAATACAAGTTTTGTGCTAAGAAGTCTGTCAAAACCATTATATACTTCTGCTTCTTTATTCTCATTACTTCTGATTTCTACTTGAATGCCATGACTGGGCTTACTTCTTGCCTTTATTTTGGAAGTAAGTTGATGCCATTATCTTTTTTTTTTTTAATAAAAAAATTCCCTTTAGTGTCATTTTGACGAACTGAGAAAAAAAAATCTGGAATAGAAATTTCAGATACTTTAGAATCTATTTTCCATTCCTTCTTCTTGAATGCTGTCAGTGTTTGATAATGAAGCACAGGTCTCATCTTTCCTTACTTATCCTTTAATGAAACCATTTGGCATTTTCCTTATGTTATAACACACTAACTGACATGTGGTCTGTTTAGAGCCATTTAAAGGACAAGGGTTTAAGGATAGACTGCTATCAGTTGCTACCCTCTAACAACTGTTCCTTGTCACCCTTCAAGGATGCAAGGCAGAAGTCCCCAATTTTCTTCAGTACTACATCAACTGTAAGTACAAGAACAATAAACTTCTTATTCCATTTGACAATTTCTCTGTGAAAATGCTTTCTCCCATGAGATTATTTTTCTTTCCTGTAGATATTTAGATAACTTTTGCTATAATGCAGTCCTAATTAAATTTTTCTCCTGAAAAAAAAAAATAGCCAAAAGCCTGATTTCTAAATTTAAAATCTCTCTCTTGAAGCACTTTTCAATGACCCTGTGAGAAAGTATATGTCTAATATCCAACACAAGGAGTACAGTAGAAAAAAAATAAAATAGTGTATTGAAGTGAAGTGCATACCTAAGAAAAAATTCAACATTTTATTTTCATTCCTACTTTTTTATATTGGCAAGTCCTTTTCCATTAATGTCAAAGTTCTGATCTTTTCTGGAATGGTTGAGCTGTGCTAAATTTTACAATTGATATTTGATTAATCATAAATGAATAATCTTTGACAAATATCATATTTTACTAGAAAGAAAATGAATATTTGCATAATTTCCTAAGTTTCTTTTTCCATCTCATCAAATGAATTGTGTATCTACTGAAACAATGAGGAGAAGAATAAATAAGAGAGCTAAAATGTTCTTCACCTCCCATTTCATGTCAATCCTAATCTTTCATACTCATACAGGCACTGCTGTTGCATAGGCTTTGCTATAGTGAGATGTATATTTCATAACGCTTTACTAATCTTCAGATAACATTATTTTATTAAAAGTAGAGAAGTAGAACACTGCATGAGTTACCCCTATAAAATTCTTCTGCTGTTTAGTTTTGATATATGTATAAATATTTAGTCTTGTTTAGTTTTGATATATGTATAAAATATACATATAAAAATGATTATTATTTTTACCTTTTTTTTCCCTCTTTTTTGAAAGGATTATTGTGGTAGCACAAGTTGTCTCACAGTAATCCTGAAGCAAATATAATGCTGCCTGTGAGTTTATTTCAAGTCTACGTTGCAATAGTCTGAGTGTTTCTGGATCATATTTTCCTATAGTCACCTCTGAATAAATATCTGTAAAATAGATTTTTATGTAGTATCCAAAGTCAAGTTTCCAAGGTAATTTATTCCTGTTATAAATGACATTGATAAGTTTCTCCTATGTAACAACTGGTCTCATCCTCCGAAAGAGGAAAGCAAAAAGAAAGCTCAAAGTTATCCCATTAATTTCATCACTAAGTAAAATATCTATATATGAAGTGTCCTGTATAATTCACTAAACAATTTCTACTGAAAATTGAAATACTTCTCTGTCCATTTAAGACAAAGCAGGGAAAAATGTGCAATTTGAATATTATGAGGAAAAAAAAAAAAATATTTGAAAGATAGGGACTGTAGTGATGGGACAGGGGGTAATGGGTTAAAACTTAAACAGGGGAAGTTTAGATTGGATATAAGGAGCAAATCCTTTACTGTGATAGTGGTGAGGCACTGGAATGGGCTGTCCAGGGAAGTTGTGAATGCTCCATCCCAGGCAGTGTTCAAGGCCAGGTTGGACAGAGCCTTGAGTAACATGATTTAGTGTGAGGTGTCCCTGCCCATGGAAGGGGTTGGAACTAGATGATCTTAAGGTCCTTTCCAACCCTAACTATTCTATGATTCTATTATCTTTCCTTTGCTTTTCCTGATTCCTTCAGTTTATGTAAGACTGAGGTAATGGCATTAGGGGAATTACTGATTTTTACTAGACACATCCTCTGCCAGCTTTAGAAATCTATAGAAACTCCTCTGATGGGATCCATCACGATTCTAAAATCTAAAAAGCAAAAAAATGCGAAAAAAAAATAAAACACCTCAGTGAAAGAAGAGTATTTTGAATATTAGGATATGTTCCTGGTTTGTTTGTTTTTTTTGCACAGGCATGCCTGTTGCCATGGAGAAAAGGGATGTGAACAGCAAAAAAAAATATAAAGAATTTCAAGAATGGGTATACTTGACAGCAAAGAGCCAAACCTTTTTGAGTTGCAGAAGGCAGAAAGCTGGGGCTAACAAATTAAAACACCAAGAGTATATCCAGAACATTCCTAAAGCAAAAGGAAATTCACTTAGCACTTTAGAAATATATTTTATTAAAGGCTTGTGTACATGTTTGCATTTAAGAATGCACCATCATTTTTTTCTCATAGATATGTCACATACTTCAACGAATAGAAGCTTTTGAGCTAAAGAACTCTAATTTTCCCAGAATTTGACAATTGTAACTTAGTTGGTCCTTTAACATGTTAATGCATTTTTAGGAAAATAAGATCAGGGATTCCATATCACTCCCAGATTAAACTTCAGTATAAATGAATTAATAAAACAACTGCTGTTTTAAAAAATAACTGTCAGACTTGGTTATTATTTCTTTTAATAGTATCTCAACATCTGCAGCTGGGTGCTTTTGCCTTCTATTAAATATATATATATGCATATATATATATATATATGTAGTGTAGATTTGTGAACAGAAATCAGAGCTCCAAAGCTGTTAGGACATAGGTGGCTCCATAACAGAAACTTGCGCTAAGGCTGGTGTGTGACTCGAAGACAGGAAGTTATGTTTTGGTAAAGAGTGTAGAAAATACTCTAAGGTTTATAGCTTTCCTGTCTGACTGTAGTTACATTGAAATATACTTCAAACAATGAAAATTTGCTCTTATTTTTAGCATTACAAAGCTCTGGGCAGCTTTGAACAACCATCAATCTGTTTTGTTTTACTTTGTATTTCAGCAGCCCTCAGCTCCCAACCAAGGAATTGTTAATAACTGGAAAAAAAAAAAAAAGTTATCTATGTTTCATACACTTCTAAATAAATGCAAGAATATGTGATATCAAAACCAGTAGACAGAAAAAGCATATTTTCAAGAGAATGGGCATTATTCACCTCTGTCAGTGAAATGTTGAAATTCAGAATATTTATGTTTCAGCATCCTCCACAGGCTACAAAATTTTATTCACATGCTTTTTGTTCTCATGTATTTTTCCTGTTTATCCTCATGCAGTGAACAGTTTTAGAGGTAGAAAATTACAGATTACCAGTCCCTCCAAAAAGTCTCTGTACTTGTTTTAAAAAATAGCTATTCTCCCTAGAGCAAGATAGCAAGATCAATTACAGAGATTTGATTTGACATGGAGCATTATCTGAGATTTCCAAATGACTTTAAAAAATTTAGGAGCCCATTTCTTTTGAAATTTCTTTGTCAGTTCTAGATCTTTATCACTTGAATTCATTTTCACCCTCAAACCAGTATTTTTTTTTTTATTTTATTTGTAAAGTTTGGCCTCAGAACAGCCATTATTATCATCTAGCCTGACTTCCCACACAATATATACCATAAAATATAATTCAGTAATGTTATGTGTTTCCTTGTATTATTTTGATGACTGTTGAAAACTGTACACACCAGAGATAGACTTAACAGCCTTATCAGCTGTCCTCGCATCTTTAAGACTGAAACCGATGTGATACATAAGCATAAGATATATATACATATTCATATGTATAAGCATATACATAAGATACAATGTGATAAATAAGCTCCAATTACTGAATGTATGCAGACTTGAATCCATCATGCTGTATGTAAGTAAGTTGCTTCTTAACTTGAACTTCTGTTGATTTTTTTAGTCGCTCTTTCTTCATGGTGCTAGTGTTGCCATAAAAAGGTGCTGTCTTGTGCTAATGTTATTTAGAGTTTAGTATGAAATTTCTGTGAATAATTTGCCATATAATGATATATAATTATTTCATAAAAAGGAATAATTGTGAAAAAGAATTCTTTTCCCCTTTTCTTTTCCTTTTCTTATATAGGAATGGATTAAGTATAAAAATAGCTATGAGCCATCTGAACATTGCTTCTCAATGAAATTCTCTGAATGCCTGTATATGATAAGAATTTTTCTCCAGAACTAAGTAACTGCTATTTTTTTCATAAATCTTGATATAAAATACAAAACTGTGTAGAATACATAACAAATAAAAAATAAAGATCAGAATCAGAAGAACAAAGCTGTAGCAAGCGTGGGAACCTTCTGTATAAGCATGGGTAAGAACTGTGCTAGAAAAAAGGAAAGCTTGACAGCCTGGACAGCTGAACAGGAATCATATATTATGATATGTACAATAGGGACAGAATAGATTAGTGAGAGAAAACCAGTTAATGACCTCAGTAGGTGAAAATCATGTTTCTGGTTGGAAGTAATAGCATCCTAAGAACACAGTTTAAAAAGAATAAGAAGCCTTTGAAATACTGTTTAGAGAGTTTTATGCAAAATGCAATGAAAAGTCTAGAATTATGAGCCTTTTTTCCTTTTCAGGTCTTTTCTGGTTTGTTTTGGTTTGTTGGTTTTGTTGGTTTTTTTTTCCTCCAGAATTAGAAGTAAGAAACTCTGTAAAGTTACTGAAGTTACTGAACTCTGTAAAGTTACTGAAGACTCTTATATTGTCTTTGATATTTTATATAAAACATCTCCCACTAGTAGGTAGAAAATTCTACTGGACCTTTCTACCTGCTCTCCTTTCTTGATAGCAAGGAAGAGAAAACAGTTTACATTTTTCAAAGATTCTTTCTCCTTTGGGTTACATCCACATACAATGAACTGTTTTAACTAAAAAAAACCTGGAATTAACATGTTCTTGGTATGTTCGCAATTGTCCTGACAGTACTTATGGATCTGTATTGTACTGCATCTTTCCTATTGGGGAATTATTTTTTAACCAAGTCTTAGCAATTCATATTCTTCATTTATTTTCCTCTTTTGCTTGTGTCAAACATTGTACTAAATTACAATAAATGTGCCTGTTTTAGGAAAACAATTTGGTTTTCGTTGAATAGAAAAGTGATATTCGCAGAAATCAGGGATTAAATTAAGAGTAAGCCAAGAGGCTTGGGAAAGGATGAGAGTAAAACTTCTGTAGCACAGCTGGGTTGTGCTATTTGAGGAAATAATGCATTTTCAATAACAAAGTGGGGCATAAAATGAAGTCCAAGTGATTACCTTCAAGTGGTCAACAAAAGGCTTAAAAGCATCACATGAGCAGGCTGACAGCATGGTGGAAGTTTGTTAAAGAAAGCTTATTAAAGAACACTGAAAATTATAATGTTATTATAAAGATGCTATTACAGCAATTAGAGAATACACAGTGAAAGGTAAGTACATTCACACAGCTGAGAAAAAGCATGTCTTTACCCTCCAGCATCCTTCTGGTCGCTTCCTCATCTCTGCACCATGAGATTTTTCTCTCCAAGGTAGACTTTGCCTTCCTGTGTACAGGGGGCTTGGAGCTGTACTATGAATCTGAGGGAAGAATATAACATAGGGAGGTTGTGAAGCGAAACAGAAAAGAATTAGTTGAGATTTTGGTGATTTTCCATTCAATCTTTTACATTCTTATTTATAGACCTTGGACTACTGCAAAGCTTGGACTCATTCAAGCTCACCTGAGTGGATACCTGTAAGTAGGCAATTTATGAATCTTGAGAAGTTTAAAAAGATACAATTTTCAGATAGACAAGGCTATCTGATTGAAGGCTTTTAAAATTGTCCTGGGTTTAGCAGTAGCAGTCATTTTTCTCCTTCTTGGTAGCTGGTGCAGCGCTGTGTTTTGACTTTCAGCCTGGGAACACTGCTGATAACACTGATGTTTTCAATTGTTGCTAAGTAATGTTTACCCTGACCAAGGACTTTGTGAGGTTCATGCTCTGCCAGGGAGGAGGGGAAGCTGGGAGGAAGCAGAGACAGGACACCTGACCCAAGCTAGCCAAAGAGGTATTCCATACCACAGCACGTCATGCCCGGGGGTGTAATTGGGAGTTATCCGGAAGGACACGGGGTCTTCTGGGTTGGACTTGTTTCTTGGCAGGTGGTATTGTATTCTCTTCCCTTGTTATTTTCTCTTATCACTGTTGTTGTTGGTGGTAGCGGTGGTGATTTGTGTTGTACATTGGTTGCTGGACTGTTTTTGTCTCAACCCATGGGAGTTGCACTCTTTTGATTCTCCTCCCCATCCCTCTGGGAGTGGGGAAGGGGAGAGCCCCAGGGGGCGGGGCCTCGATTGCTTCCAGCCCGGCACCACTCACTGGGAGTGAGTGAACAAGCTGTCTGGCTAGGGTTTAAACCATGACAGTTCTTTTTGTCACTCCATGTTGGTTAACATGTCTGTAGTGGTTTAAGCCCAGCCAGACAGATTGTTCACTCACTTCCCCCTCTTCTTGCCCTCCCCCTACTCCTGGAGGGATGGAGAGGAGAATCAAAAAGAATGCAGCTCCCACGGGTTGAGATAAGAACAGTTTAGTAACTAAGGCATAACACAAATCACTAATGCTACCACCAATAATAATAATGATAAAGGAAATAACAAGGGAAGAGAATGCATCGCCTCACCACCAGCCGACTGATAACTTGCCCCCCTAGCCTGACCAAGCACTGACCAATACCTCTTCCAACCCTGCAGTCCCAGCCCTTCCGGATAACTCCTCAGTTACATTCCGGGCATGACGTGCTGTGGTATGGAATACTTCTTTCATCAGTTTGGGTCAGGTGTCCTGACTCTGCTTCCTCCTGGCTTCCCCTCTTCCCTGGCAGAGCATGAGGCTCACAAAGTCCTTGGCTAAACCAACACATCATTGTTATCAGCTCTGTTCCCAGGCTGAAAGTCAAAACACTGCACTGCACCAGCTACCAAGAAGGAGAAAAATGACTGCTACTGCTGAACCCAGAGCAAACATTTATTAGCATCAGTGATGTGGATCCCCTTACTGCAGACTATAGAGTTCTAATATGATTTCTACTTTTGATGTTTGGCTAGCAACAGGTGATTTATTCATGCAACTTTTCTGGGGCTTTTCCTCTTTTAAAAATTTTATTCTTATTATCAGTTAAACTGTCATGGCTTAAATCCAGCCAGCAACTAAGTATCATGCTGCTGCTCACTCACTCTCCCCTTTTTCCCATCCTGGGGTGGGATGGGGAGCAGAATTGAAAGAATGTAAAACCTGTGTGCTGAGATAAGAATAGTTTAATAACTAATGCACAAGATATTATTACTAATAATAATGATGATAATGGGAAGGGAAATAACAAGGGGAGAGAATGTAAAACTAAAAGGGGCAAGGGAAAAAAAAAATAAGCAGCAGTGGTGTTTAGACCTACAATTTTTCACCAACCACTGGCTAATACCTAGTATGACCTAAGTAGTGATCCGCCCCTTCCAGGTTAACTCCCCCCAGTTTATATACTGGGCATGACATGCTGTTGTATGGAATACCCCTTTGGCTAGTTTGAGTCAGGTGTTTTGTCTTTGCTCCCTCCTGGCTTCTTGTGCCCCTCCTCACTAGCAGAGCATGAGAGACTGAAGAGTTCTTGATCAGTGTAAGCGCCAGTTAACAACAACTAAAATACTGGTGTGTTATCAGCACTGTTCTCAGACTAAAGCAAAAACACAGACTGTACCAGCTACTGGGAAGAAAATTAACTGCATCCAAAAGTGTTAATGGTTCTTCATATCAATGAAACATGTTATATTACCAATGCCAGGAAGCAGTGTATATGTGAACATCCATCCTCTCATTTAAAAAATGATTAATTATTTGATAGCTAGCTATATGGGAAAATATTTTTTTCTCTGCGCTGGTAGTGTGGATAAATTATCAGAGATAAATATGCTAGGCCATAATGGTGAGGATTCCCAAACTAGGGAATTTGAAGAAGTCCTATTCACAGGGGATTTGAAGAAGTCCTATTATTTGACCCATTTAAAACATGGTGAACAGTGGCTTTCAACTACCCTAGAGGGAAATTGATCTTCATATAAAAAAGACTCTTAATCTTAAATCTTCTAATCCTGTAATAAAGGACAAAGACAACTGGAGTTAATGACAGTATACTTAAATGTTTTCATCTCTTTAGAGAACTTACAAAGTAATGCATAGCAAACATTTTTACTTTCAACAGAGCTTATTGGTATTTTTATGTCTCAAATGCCTCTGATTTATTCTTTAATGAAAAATGTTACTTTACAAGGATGTGAGGAAAAATAGATTTTAAGCTAGCAGTCATATTGGCAGGTGGTTGTTTAGAAAAGAAAGCTAAAATTTCACGCCTCAGGTAAAGGGCAACAGTCTGTACAAATTATATATATTTATTTGTGAAAGAGGACTATTTGTAAAAGTCTAACTCAAAATTTGTGAACTTTATTACACATGACAATGGTGATTCTTGGAAGCATAGAACATAGACTATAAATACACTGTTGATGATTCATTTTTTTTGTTTTCAGCTACTGAAGGAAACGATAAAGAGTAGTTTACCTTACGAACTGTCATGGTTTAAACCCAGCTGGACAGCTTGTTCACTCACTTCCCCCCCCCCTTCTTGCCCTCTCCCTACTTCCGGAGGGATGAAGAGGAGAATCAAAAAGAATACAACTCCCACAGGTTGAGATAAAGATAAGAAAAGTTTAGTAACTAAGGTGTAACACAAATCACTACTGCTACCATCAATAATAATAATGATAAAAGAAATAACAAGGGAAGAGAATACGTCACCTCACCACCAGCCAACTGATAACTCGCTCCCCCCCAGCCTGACCAAGCACCTCCTCCGACGCTGCTGTCCTCCTTTCCGGGTAACTCTCAGTTACCTCCTGGGCATGATGTGCTGTGGTATGGAATACTTCTTTGGTTGGTTTGGGTCAGGTATCCTGTCTCTGCTTCCCCCCAGCTTCCCCTCCTCCCTGGCAGAGCATGAGGTTCACAAAGTCCTTGGCCAAGCCAAATCATTATTGTTATCAGCTCTGTTCCCAGGCTGAAAGTCAAAACACAGCACTGCACCAGCTACCAACAAGGAGAAAAATGACTGCTACTGCTGAATCCAGGACAAGCCCCACCATAGACATGACAAAGTTGAGCTGCTACAATCATGCTGCCATTCAGAAAAGGTGAGATAATTTTGTTAGGCAAAGATATAAGGTGATACTTGCTTCTGCTTGAATGTCTGTTCAGAGTTATATTGTTTGAACACTTAAGAAAGGATGGATAATCTCAGCATAAATTTGGCACCATTTAATAAACAGCCTTTATTGTTTCTTCCCCCTGCTTTAACATGTTTGCACTGTTCAGTTTAACCAGCTGTACTCTGTAATCAACTGTCTCTTAATTTAGAGAAGCATCTGAGGAACATTTGTTTGAAATTATTAGATGGCTATGCAGTGCTTTGAGTCACTGGCTACTCCTGATGCAACCCATGAGAACTCAAAATATTGCCAATGGTTTCTTACAATGTTGAATAAAATCTCAGTTAATCACTGGCTAACTAACCAAGTGACATCCCTACCAAGGCAAGACCCTTACCACATAATTTAACAAACTGCCCTGATCATTGAAATGGACTAGGAGAGAAGTATTATTCCAGCACTTTTCTGTGCAAAATAACAACCAAAAAATTAAAACCAGAAATTTAAAATTCCTTTGTCAAGCTACTTATCCCACTTAAGTCCTGTAATCACACAACATATTGTGGCTATCCCATCTTTCCAAAAGAGCATTTCAGACTCTATTACATACCGTGAGATTTGCTAGGTAGGAAAGACTGGAAGATTCCTGAATTTCTTGTATAGAGAAAGTGAAAGTTATATACTATTTCAGTATTATACAGGCAACCTTTGTTTGGGACCCCCTAGTCTGGTGGTGCTGATGTACATAGCATCTTTTATTTAACAGAAGTTTGATTTGGATTTCCATGTAGCATACTTGAGCCATCTCATTCAATAAAATCTCAAGAAAATAAAACTCCCAGTTTGATTAAGACTGTCTGTTTATTCACTGGGAGTATTTTAACAAGGATTTAGGTTTGATCAGGAAGACATACATAACGATATGTAGTAATACATGTGCTACATAGGTTTAAGGTTTTGTCAAGTTATTACCCCATTCTTAAAACACAGAGTGCTACATAGATTTTTATATGATTAGTACTGTGCATTTCTAATCAATGCAACAGATAAGCGTGATAAAATAAGAACAAACATATTCTTGCATAAGAAAATAAACATTAGTCAGGAAAACAAAATAAAATGAGCTTACTTTATTTTTTTTTTCTCTTAACAAGGACTTACTGCAATACACGATAACCAAAATTTCTTTAAACTCGTTTAATGTCAAAGCCGTCCTGAAAATTGTTAATGTGACTTTCAAGTATTCAGAAGCATTAGGCATTACAGAATTGGTCTGTATGTCCTTGGGGAAGGAAATTAATGGACAGAAAAGATTTTCTATCTTAATCTATATATTTATGATATGTACATAGTTTTGTCATTGCTTTAAGCATTAATGAATATTAAACAACAATGAAATCACAATTTGCAGAACCAGCTTTCTGGGACTTTATTAAGTAGTCATGAATAAATCGAAGACCTTCTTTCCATGACCAGAAACTGTAAGCTCTACCTTTGACTGCTGATGTACTGCTATTGGTCATATGTTATTGCAGCTGGGTGTAAGCGGTGAGGAGAAGCAAGACACGCCAACCCAATATGTGCGATAAGCAAACTTCCACTTTATTTGTGGCGCACTTCGCTTATATCCGCGTGGTGTTTAGCCACGCCTACTGGTCAGAACAGTATTGGTTAGTTCTACACAGCTTCCTTCACATTCTCCTCCCACATCCGGTATCCGGTTACCTGTGAGGCCTACACCTTGCTTTGCTCGCACAAGACCTCTAAGAATCCATGGCCTTGCTCTTGGAGCCATTCTGCAATAGCTGGGCACTGGCTCAGGGTCTGCCCCTCCATAGTAAGAGCTTTAAGTAGGTTCTAAAACCATGTTATGGGATATGATGATCATTTTAAAGTATCGGACTCACTCACTGTAGAAGGATACACAGACATACTAGTACCTAGTTCATAGTAATAAGAAAAGAGGAGCTGTGTTTTTTCTGTACCCATGTCCTGGGTTCAGCAGTAGCAGTCATGTTTCTCCTCCTTGGTAGCTGGTGCAGTGCAGTGTTTTGACTTTCGGCTCGGGAACAGAGCTGATAGAGATGTTTTGGTTTGGCCAAGGACTTTGTGAGCCTCATGCTCTGCCAGGGAGGAGGGGAAGCTGGGAGGAAGCAGAGACAGGACACCTGACCCAAACTGACCAAAGAGCTATTCCATACCACAGCACGTCATGCCCAGGATGTAACTGGGAGTTAGCAGGAAGGGCTGGGAGATGGCAGGGTTGGAGGAGGTATCGGTCGGAGCTTGGTCGGGCTTGGGGGCGAGTTATCGGTCAGCGGGTGGTGAGGTGTTGTATTCTCTTCCCTTGTTATTTCCTTTATCATTATTATCATTGGTGGTAGCAGTAGTGATTTGTGTTATACCTTAGTTACTAAACTGTTCTTATCTCAACCCGTGGGAGTTGCATTCTTTTGATTCTCCTCTCCGTCCCTCCGAGAGCAGGGGGAGGGCAAGAAAGGGGGGGGAAGTGAGCGAACGAATTACCTGACTGGGTTTAAACCACGACAGTTCCTTTTGGCGCCCAACGTGGGGCACGAAGGGTTGAGATAACGACAGATCTGACTGGATTAATAGTCACTCATCACAATGCTGATTTATTGGGTATCAGAGTTGTTCTTGTTGATCTCACAGCTTCAGACCGTTGTAACTTACGTAGAGCCGGTATTTGCTGTGATAGTGTTTATCAAGTGTGGGGCCTGGGCTAAGGTTCTTGTCTCACTGTGCTTTATGGCAATGGCTTGTAATACGGGCGGGCTCCAGCAGCAGGGCGGGACGGACGTGGCCGTGGACTTGTACCTGGCCGTCCGGCTGCTCTTCACCGTCCTGGCCCTCGCCCTACTCTCCATCTTCGTGAGGCTGCGGGGAGCGGAGGGGGAGCGGCCCCGGGAGCCGGCGGCTGCTGAAGCGGCCCGGGAGAGCGGCCCCGGGGACCAAGCGGCGGCGGGAGCGGGGCCGGAGGCCGCCAGGGGACGGCTGCCGGTGGAGGAGGCCGGGGCGGTCGAGGAGCAGAAGGAAGCGGCTGCCGAGCAGCAGGATAAGGCGGCGGAGGAGCCGAGCCCCGCGGCAGAGCCGAGCCCCGCGGAGGAGCCGAGCCCCGCGGCCGAGCCGAGCCCCGCGACGGCCGAGAGCATTCCCCGGCAGCCACCCGCCGAGCCCCAGGAGGATGCAGGAGACCACGCAGCATTTCCCAGCAAGGCAGAGGAGGAAGAGCTGGACTCAGGAAAAGAGAAGCCGGTGGTGGGAGAGCCGGCAAGCACAGCAGCTACACCAGCCCCAGTGACAAGCACAGCAGCATCGTTTGAGAGTTCTGAAGGCTCTGAATGGCCTTTGGGTATCCTTGGGACCTGCCTGCTGATTGTGATGGGGATCAGCATGTTGGCACACGCACAGGCTGTGTTCTACCCACAACCATTTTGTCTGATCTCAAAAGTTAAGCAGAGTCAGGTTTGGGTCTTGTCTGGGGTTAGACAACAGTATAGGGGGACCAAGAGATTTTCCCCAAGGCTGGAGAGTCATGAGTGGCAGGGTGTGTGGGACAGTATGGGCAAGTATCTAGTCCACTGGGCCCCTCCAGTGCTTTGGAAGCATTGGAGATGGAAGGCAGCTGTATGGAGTCCCCAGCAACAAGCTGCAGAAACTGCTTAAGGGGACAGTGAATTATTTTAAGCCTGGTGGGCCCATGGCACTTCACGCCACCAGAGCAGAGATGCAACACAGAGATGGACTCATGATCGAGGGGTGGACTTAACAATGGACACTATTGCCCAGGTTATTCACGAGTGTGAACACTGCACACAGTCTCTCCTGCTCTGGAAGACTGTTACAAGAGATGGAGCCTGACATGGACCAGATGGACGCAGCAGCTTTATAGGGACTGGTCCATGCACTAAGATAAGAGTGCACCAAGATAAGAGTGATGGTATATTGAAAATGTGGGATCTGAGCATGACGTGAATGGTATGGAATAAGGGGTGGATAATGTCCTGGGTTCAGCAGTAGCAGTCATGTTTCTCCTCCTTGGTAGCTGGTGCAGTGCAGTGTTTTGACTTTCGGCTCGGGAACAGAGCTGATAGAGATGTTTTGGTTTGGCCAAGGACTTTGTGAGCCTCATGCTCTGCCAGGGAGGAGGGGAAGCTGGGAGGAAGCAGAGACAGGACACCTGACCCAAACTGACCAAAGAGCTATTCCATACCACAGCACGTCATGCCCAGGATGTAACTGGGAGTTAGCAGGAAGGGCTGGGAGATGGCAGGGTTGGAGGAGGTATCGGTCGGAGCTTGGTCGGGCTTGGGGGCGAGTTATCGGTCAGCGGGTGGTGAGGTGTTGTATTCTCTTCCCTTGTTATTTCCTTTATCATTATTATCATTGGTGGTAGCAGTAGTGATTTGTGTTATACCTTAGTTACTAAACTGTTCTTATCTCAACCCGTGGGAGTTGCATTCTTTTGATTCTCCTCTCCGTCCCTCCGAGAGCAGGGGGAGGGCAAGAAAGGGGGGGGAAGTGAGCGAACGAATTACCTGACTGGGTTTAAACCACGACAACCCACTAGAGTAAAACTGGCAGTGGTTCTCATATGCTGCTGTAATTTTCACACCACTGCACCAGAATGGTCACGTCTACTAGGTAACTAATTTCTCAGGTCGGCTCCTTACCAGTCATATCAAAAAACAACCAATACGAATTAAGCAGGTATGTCTGAGTGCCGTGGTTTAAACCCTAGCCAGACAGCTTGTTCACTCACTCCCAGGGTGAGTGGCAATCGAGGACCCCCCCCCCCCCCCCACCCCGGGGCTCTCGCCTTCCCCACTCCCAGAGGGATGGGGAGGAGAATCAAAAGAGTGCAAATCCCACGGGTTGACAAGAACAGTCCAGCAACCAATGTACAACACAAATCACCACCGATACCACCAAAACAGTGATAAGAGAAAATAACAAGGGAAGAGAATACAATACCACCGGCCAAGAAACCAATCCGACCCAGAAGCCCGTGTCCTTCCGGGTAACTCCCAGTTACCCCCCACCCCGGGCATGACGTGCTGTGGTATGGAATACCTCCTTTGCTAGCCTGAGTCAGGCGTCCCGTCTCTGCTTCCTCACAGGTTCCCCTCCTCCCTGGCAGAGCATGAGCCTCACAAAGTCCTTGGTCAGGGTAAACATCACTTAGCAACAACCAAAAACATCCATATCACAAGCACTGTTCCCAGGCTGAAAGTCAAAACAAAGCGTTGCACCAGCTACCATGAAGGAGAAAAATGACAGTTACTGCTGAACCCAGGACATTATACACCCCTTATTCCATACAATTCACGTCATGCTCAGATCCCACATTTTCAATACACCATCGCTCTCCCACATATATACATTCATATACATACAGACCAAGAGAAAGATCATTTTCTTAGTGCATGGACCAATCCCTACAATGCTGCCAAGTCCATTCCGTCCATGATGTCAGGTTCCATCTCTTGTAACAGTCTTTCAGGGCAGGAAAGGCTGTGTGCAGTATTGGATCGTTGCCTGCTGCTGCTGGTCGTTCCTTTACTGCAGAACTCATCCAGTTCTATCAAAGTTCACTCTCTGTTGGGATGATGGCTGGAGGGAAGTCAGGGCTAGTCACTGGTGACCTGGAGACATCTAGTTGATGGGCTATAAAAGTATTACACAGCAGGCAACAGCTTAAAATTAAGTTCAGTGGCTGTTTTCCCCTAAAATCAAATCCCCTTGAGGTATACATCGGACTTCCCCATCTTCCCGCATTACCCACCAAGTATACCTGGGTCCCTGAGCAAAAGCAATCCCACAAGTGGGTTTGCCTTTACCTGAAGCCGGAATAACCCAGACTGTCTTCCCCAGCAAATTCTTCATATGCACCACGGGAACTTTGTCCCCCTCTACAATATGTAAAAGTTCTGACTGGGCTGGGCCAGCCCTGTTGGCAGGGCTCTGTGGGTGACCAACCAGGTGGCCTTTGGTAAGTGTGTATCCCAATGCTTGAAAGTTCCCCCACCCATTGCTCTCAGTGTAGTTTTTCACAGCCCATTGTACCGTTTGATTTTCCCAGAAGCTGGTGCATGGTAGGGGATGTGATAGACCCACTCAATGCCGTGCTCTTTGGCCCAAATATCTATAAGGTTATTCCGGAAATGATTCCCATTGTCTGACTCAATTCTCTCTGGGGTGCAATGTCTAGGGCCAGCTGGATGGCTTTCACCTCGGCAAACTGACTCGATTCACCCTCTCCTTCAGCAGTTTCTGCAACTCGTCATCCAGGACTCCATACAGCTGCCTTCCATCTCTGATGCTTTCCCACAATACGGTAAGATCCATCAGTAAACAAGGCATACTGCTTTTCACTTTCTGACAGTTCATTATATGGTGGGGCCTCTTCAGCACGCATCACCACCTCCTCCTCTGGTGACATTCCGAAATCTTTGCCCTCTGGCCAGTCCATGATGACTTCTAGAATGCCTGGACGACTGAGATTTCCTGTTCGAGTTCGTTGTGTAATTAGTGCAGCCCATTTACTCCATGTAGCATCAGTTGCATGATGTGTAGAGGAGACCCTGCCTTTGAACATCCAGCCCAGCACGGGCAACCAGGGTGCCAGGAGGAGCTGTGCTTCAGTGCCAATCACTTCCGAAGCAGCTCAAAACCCTTCATAGGCTGCCAATATCTCTTTCTCAGTTGGGGTACAGCTGGCCTCAGATCCTTTGTATTCCCGACTCCAAAAGCTGAGGGGTCGACCTCGAGTATCCCCTGGAGCTTTCTGTCAGAGGCTCCAGGTAGGACTGTTCTCCCCAGCTGCAGTGTACAATATATTGTTTACATCTGGCCCGGTCCGAACAGGTCCAAGGGCTACTGCATGAACTATCTCGCGTTTAATTTGCTCAAAGGCTTGTTGTTGCTCAGGGCCCCATTTAAAATCATTCTTCTTCCGGGTCACATGATAGAGAGGGCTTACAATCAAACTGTAATTTGGGATGTGCATTCTCCAGAACCCCACTGCACTCAAGAAAGCTTGCGTTTCTTTCTTATTAGTTGGTGGAGACACTGCTGTTATCTTGTTGATCACATCTGTGGGGATCTGTCTACATCCACCTTGCCATTTTATACCCCAGAATTGAATTTCCTGTGCAGGTCCCTTGACCTTACTCCGTTTTATGGCAAAACCAGCTTTCAGCAGGATTTGGATTATTTTCCTCCCTTTCTCAAAGACTTCTTCTGTTGTATCGCCCCACACAATAATGTCATCAATGTATTGCAGGTGTTCTGGAGCTTGCCCCTGTTCCAGTGCAGTCTGGATCAGTCCATGGCAAATGGTAGGGCTGTGTTTCCACCCCTGGGGCAGTCGGTTCCAAGTGAACTGGACACCCCTCCAAGTAAAAGCAAACTGTGGCCTGCACTCTGCTGCCAAAGGAATTGAGAAAAATGCATTGGCAATATCAATCGTGGCATACCACTTGGCTGTCTTTGACTCTAGTTTATACTGAAGTTCTAGCATGTCCGGTACGGCAGCACTCAATGGTGGTGTGACTTCGTTCAGGCCACAATAGTCTACTGTTAGTTTCCATTCTCCATTCGACTTTGGCACTGGCCATGTGGGGCTATTAAAGAGTGAGCGGGTCCTGCTGATCACTCCCTGACTCTCCAGTCTGCAGATCAGCTGATGGATGGGAATCAGGGAGTCTCAGTTGGTGTGATATTGCCGCCGGTGCACTGTTGTGGTCGCAATTGGCACTTGTTGTTCTTCAACTTTCAGCAGCCCCACAACAGAAGGATCCTCTGAGAGACCAGGCAAGGTGGACAGCTGCTCAATTTCCTCAGTCTCCAAAGCAGCAATACCAAAAGCCCATCGGTACCCTTTTGGGTCTTTGAAGTACCCCCTCTTGAGGTAGTCTATGCTGAGGATGCATGGAGCCTCTGGACCAGTCACAATAGGGTGCTTTTGCCATTCCCTCCCAGTCGGGCTGATTTCAGCCTCCAGCACAGTCAACTCTTGGGATCCTCCTGTCACTCCAGAAATATAGATGGATTCCACCCCTTGACAGCTTGATGGCATCAGGGTACACTGTGCACTGGTATCTACTAGAGCCTTATACTTCTGTGGGACTGATGTGCCAGGCCATCTGATCCACACAGTCTAGCAAATTCAATTGTTCCCTACCTCCACCTGGCTGGAGGCAGGGTCCCTCTAACGGTCATCACAGCGTTGGACACTTAAGTCGTGGTGAAAGGGATTATTCTTCATTATCACAGGAGCTGAAGTAAAATCAGCTCTTCCACTCCATCTGGGAAACTGCTCAGCAGAGACTGAAGCCGTAGTTCTCATGGGACGATCAGTCTTGGCCCTTGTTCCCCTCTTCAATTCACTCACCCGCTCCTCCAAAGCTGAAGTAGGTTTTCCATCCCACTTTGTCATGTCTTCTCCGTGATCCAGCAGGTAAAACCATAGGGTACCCCGTGGCGTATACCTCCTGTATCTCCTCTCTTGAAAAATAGGACGCCTTTTGTTAATAGCTGAGATGTATGTTGGTACACATGAGGAGCTGGATAAATCAGATAGATCGTCCCTCAATTGTTTGAGGTCCTGGGACAGTTTTTCCACAGCTGAGATGATGGAAGGGGTGAGGTTGTCTTCGAACTCTCGGAGTTTATGAACCATTTCATCCACTGTTAGTGGTACTATGTCATTCCAGGTTACTGTTGCCAATGAATGGGCATATGATGACGGTGCATTCCGTGTAAGTTTTTGCCACATGGGTCGTGTAGTTCAACTTCATCTGGATTTATGGGTGTATCCCCGTTATTCAGCTTGATGTGATAGATCATCTCTACGATGTCTGATTCCCTCAGAGACTGGATGCCTTTGTCTATAGTAGTCCACTTGGCCGAATGACTCATAACATCGTCCTTGTATGGAAACCTTTCTTTCACAGCTGCCAAGAACCTCCTCCAAAGGCTGAGGGACTTTTTCTCTCTTGCAATTGCTTTGTCAATTCCTCCCTCTCCAGCAAGTGATCCCAGCTGCTTGGCTTCTGTACCTTCTAGTTCGTGACCATCGGCCCCATTGTCCCAGCATAGGAGTAACCAGGTGATGATGTGCTCCCCTGGTTGACGGGTAAAATCTTTTCGCATATTCCGTAGCTCGGTTGAGGTCCGAGGTCGATAAGTTACCTCTTCTTCTTCTTCTTCGTCATGTGATGATGACTCCTGATCAGATGCTAGACCAGGTGGTGAATACATTGTTTCTTCATCTCGCTTCACCCTTCTTGCCTCTTTTTTGCTTGTTCTATTGTGTACAGGGGCAACCGATGTTGGTACGAATTGGTCCTCTGGTTTGGCTGCAGTGATTATCACTGTGGTTTGAGTAGCGACTGTACTTGTTGCTGGGGGGGGTGTAGCTGCTGTGCTTGGAGCTGGGGTAGCTGTGCTGACTGTTGCTTTGCCCTCAGATCCGCCGACATTCTTTTCCTTTTGAAGGTGCTGATAGTGTTGAACAAGGCCCTGTAAGCATAGGCCAAGCCCCAGCACGTTGCCATGATTTGTCCATCTCTGGTATGGCCAGAATGACCACACACCTCATTTAAGTGTTTTACTAAATTCTTCTGGATTTTGCAGCTGTTTGGTAGTGAAACTCCAAAGTACTGGAGGGGCCCACTGACCTAGATACTTGCCCATACTATCCCACCTACCCTGCCACTCATGACTGTCCAGCCTCAGGGAAAATCGTCGTTTGACCCCAGACAAGACCCAAACCTGACTCTGCTTAACTCTTGAAATCAGTACTGGGCAAAACACACTCCGTATGCGTGCCAGCATGGTGATCCCCATCACGATCAGCAAGCAAGT
This sequence comes from Pezoporus flaviventris, assembly GCF_033815535.1. NCBI lineage: Eukaryota > Metazoa > Chordata > Aves > Psittaciformes > Psittacidae > Pezoporus > Pezoporus flaviventris. Next base: position 57,925,530 of record NW_026892555.1, read on the forward strand.
CTCAAAAGCATTAAAAGGCCATTCAAAAAATTCAAAACTCTCAAATGTAAATGGTCTGGGGGGGAGGACTGGGAGGGTAAAAGGATGTCTCCTTCACAGGTTGAGCACCCGAGAAGGAGAAAAAAGATGTGTAATTGCTAAGCACTTCTATTATATACCTCCCAAAGTATAAAGGTGGTGACCACACTGGGAACATAAGCCAGATCAGTTTCATGATCAATGATTCTATTGTATTACAAGTCATTACCATAAAGTACAATGGGACAAAAACCTTAGCCCAAGCCCCACACTTGAAAAACGCTAACACAGCAAACACCGAATGGAAGTAAGATACGATATACTGAAACTGTGAGATCAAGAGGAACAACCTTGAGAGCCAATAAATCAGCATTGTGATGAGTGACTATTAATCCGGACAGATCTGTCGCTATCTCAACCCCTTGCGCCCCACGTTGGGTGCCAAAAAGAACTGTCATGGTTTAAACCCTAGCCAGACAGCTTGTTCACTCACTCCCAGTGAGTGGTGCCGGGCTGGAAGCAATCGAGGCCCCGCCCCCTGGGGCTCTCCCCTTCCCCACTCCCAGAGGGATGGGGAGGAGAATCAAAAGAGTGCAACTCCCATGGGTTGAGACAAAAACAGTCCAGCAACCAATGTACAACACAAATCACCACCGCTACCACCAACAACAACAGTGATAAGAGAAAATAACAAGGGAAGAGAATACAATACCACCTGCCAAGAAACAAGTCCAACCCAGAAGACCCCGTGTCCTTCCGGATAACTCCCAATTACACCCCCGGGCATGACGTGCTGTGGTATGGAATACCTCTTTGGCTAGCTTGGGTCAGGTGTCCTGTCTCTGCTTCCTCCCAGCTTCCCCTCCTCCCTGGCAGAGCATGAACCTCACAAAGTCCTTGGTCAGGGTAAACATTACTTAGCAACAATTGAAAACATCAGTGTTATCAGCAGTGTTCCCAGGCTGAAAGTCAAAACACAGCGCTGCACCAGCTACCAAGAAGGAGAAAAATGACTGCTACTGCTAAACCCAGGACAATTTTAAAAGCCTTCAAGAAAGAACTGTCATTGTTTAAACCCTCACCAGACAGCTTGTTCCCTCACTCCCAGTGAGTGGTGCCGGGCTGAGAGCAATCGAGGCCCCCCCCCCCCCCTCCCCACTCCCGGAGGAATGGGGAGGAGGATCGAAAGAGTGCAACTCCCACAGGTTGAGACAAGAACAGTCCAGCAACCAATGTTGTGGAGACAGTGTTCACACGGGAGAATGGATAATTGGTACATAAACTCTGAATAATCCTGAAAGATACAGCAAGGCCGTGAGAGGCCCAAGGAAGCTTAAGCAAGCAAGATTAGAAGAAGCTGGAATTCACTGAGGTAATGAGAACTGTGGACTGTTGGCAAGCTTTTGAGGTCAAGTTAGCACACCAATTATATGCTAGTTGCAAAGGGTCTTCAAGACATGTATCCAATCATAATATGCCAAATCACTGTGCTTGTAAGAAATAGCATTTAAGGGGCTAAGGCTTTGTAATAAATGGCTTTTTGTCTGATCATATTGATCTCTGACTGAGTCCATATATTTTCTGCGGCACAATGTACAACACAAATCACCATTGCTACCACCAACGACAACAATGATAAGAGAAAATAACAAGGGAGGAGAATACAATACCACCCGCCGAGAAACAAGTCCGAACCAGAAGCCCGTGTCCTTCCGGGTAACTCCCAGTTACCCCCCACCACGGGCATGACGTGCTGTGGTATGGAATACCTCTTTGGCTAGCCTGAGTCAGGTCCCCCTTCTCTGCTTCCTCACAGGTTCCCCTCCTCCCTGGCAGAGCATGAGCCTCACAAAGTCCTTGGTTAGGGTAAACATCACTTAGCAACAACCGAGAACATCGGCTTCACCAGCACTGTTCCCAGGCTGGAAGTCAAAACACAGCGCTGCATCAGCTACCACGAAGGAGAAAAATGACTGCTACTGCTGAACCCAGGACACTGAGAAGCAGCACCTTTGCCTGTATGACCTACATCATATCACATGGGACCAGGTAGTTCTAAGGGTAGAAATCAGGCTGTGGCGATGGTGGCACTGCGTGAAGGGAGGTGGCTCGTGGCTCCTCCCCTGATTCACCCACCATTTGTCCCTGATTCCCAGACCCCTGACATCAGCAGGACCAGCAACTTCAGCACTAGTCGGTCCCTCCTTCCCACATCCCTACCACATTTTTACCCTTCCTCAAAGTCTGTTAAGTTCCTGGGAAAAATAAAAAAAAACCAAAACAACAACCCAACAACAAAGCAAACAAACAAACAATCAACAAGAAAATCTATTTTAATAAGTTTTTTTTTAAATTTTTTTTCTTTTCTCTCTCATTTGTATTCTGCTGTTTCACTCACCCTACTACAAAAAATATGAAAGCCTTCCAAGTACTAAAAATTGTGGCAATGTCATAGCAAACAGGCAGACTTTAGCAGGCTGCTTTCCCCTGTCTCAGACCACTGACTGATGGAAATCAGAGTAAATTCAGTGTACGAGAGGATACAGAGAATGCTGACCTGTGTAACATCACTCAAGCATCATCAAACTTATGTGACCTTTTCCCCTTCTGGTAATTTAAATCAAGAAATTAGTATGCAATTTATTACATGATTTTGTACTCCAGCTGAAATATAATACTGTTTTCAATGGCTGTGAACCTGCCAAAATATATAGGACTTTGTTAATTCAAGTGCTTTAATAGCTCCAGAATTTGAAGAAATTTTGAAACTACCTCCTCCACTACATTTCCTATTTTCTTTCAGAACTAATCTCCTTGCTCAGTTATACAGAGTTTAAAATCATTTTTTAAACCTCTATTTCACTCAAAATTGGGATAAATGGTTTATATTCATGAGTCCACCATGAATCACATTATCGGTTTTCATGGTGTAATATCATTACTACTTCTGAAGAAGTAAAATCGAAAGAAAATATACATCTTTGCATATTAATAGTGTGGTTTCTCTAATCCATACTTGCAGGAGAAAAAAATACACAAAACACCAAACCCTTGAAAATTTGCACTCTAGGTTTCCACTGAAGGAAAACAACAAACCCTGAACTGTTACTCATAAAAGTATTCATTCTTTCTTTGGTAAGTAATCATTTCAAGGTAAAGATACTTCTTGCAGCAAGTAATGACTGATACAACTTTTTCAATAAAGTGTTATTTGCTTATGTGAAATTTTTCATCACAAATCTTGATGTCTATAAGTTAAAGAAAGATGTGGCTTATCTGATTAACTTTTTACATCAGAAAAACAAATAAGCTAACTAAAATCTAACTCAATTACCTTAGAAAAATCAGGGTTACAAAAGACTGATAATACCAGTGTGCTATGGTCAGTATTCTCTGTCTCCTCTTAGAGGTTAGATTACATCCAGACAAGGAAAGAACTGACCACAGACTTCTGTCTTTTAAAATAGTTAACTATATAGATTTATAAATAAATTACCAGTTATTTATACATCTTCTTATTTATATCTAGATCAATTTATGATCTATACCTGTTTAAATTTTTCAAGTCTTATTTTTATGTGTAAATAGCCTATAAATCTTATTTATAGATACATATAAACATATATTTATATATGAATAAAAAGACGGATACCTAATTATCATATTCCAGACAGAGGACCCAGGTGTGCTCCACAGCCAGGCTTTTCCACTGATATTTATTGGCACACAATTTCAGAAATATTGTTTTAAAAGAAAATTAGATCATTTAGGGGGTGTGTGAGTCAACACGTTTTGGGAAACTGATACATGTTACTATATGGCATGCTCTAGATTTGTGGTGAGGTGAGATTTCAGATTTCCTGGCAACTCTCCAAAGTAAATATACTATTGAAATATAGTTATTAAATGCATCTGAACTCAATATATGCTACTATCTGTGCTTATACATTCATCTTCCAGGTTCTGTAAATGAATCATAGGTTTGTTTTTATTTTTATTGTTGATAATATCTCTCATGTACTGACTGACAAGACAAAACCACCACTGAAGGTAGAAAAAATGCAGTAAGTGATGTTGTCAGTGCCCCAAAGGTAAATGAATACTGCCTTTTCCATGTTTTGACCTTTAGGCTGATTATGGATATGGTTATCTTTGCCAGGAGCGCACAAGATAGATTAAACCAAGCAGCCTTTTTAATACTGATTAATCCTGATGGAAGTAGGTTTGTTTAGTCCTGGGGAATGTAGCAAAAAGATTGGCCTTATCATCTGAAAAATTTTTAAAGATATCTTTGACATGAGCTGGGAGGTACTTGTGGTTTGTCAGGTCACAATGCAAGAAATGACACTTTGTGGGGATATTTAAAATTAGCTCTTGCTTTCATGTACATAATGCGTGTGATGCAGGTTTTGAATGTGTCGTGGTTTAAACCCAGTCAGGTAACTTGTTCACTCACTCCCAGTGAGTGGTGCCAAGCTGACAACAATCAAGGTCCGTGTTCGTCTCCCCCCCCCTCCCTGCACCGGGGCTCTCCCCTTCCCCGCTCCCGGAGGAACGGGGAGGAGGATCGAGAGAGTGCAACTCCTACGGGTTGAGACAAGAACAGTCCAGCAACAAATCACCACCGCTACTATCAGCTAAAACAATGATAAGGGAAAATAACAAGGGAAGAGAATACGATACCACCGGCCAAGAAAACGAGTTCCACCCGGAAGCCCCTGTCCTTCCGGGTAACTCCCAGGTACCCCCCACCCCGGGCATGACGTGCTGTGGTATGGAATACCTCCCCGGCTAGCCCGGGTCAGGCGCCCCGCCTCTGCTTCCTCACAGCCTCCCCTCTTCCCTGGCAGAGCATGAGCCTCACAGAGTCCTTGGTCAGGGTAAACATCACTTAGCAACAACCGACAACATCGGCTTCACCAACGCTGTTCTCAAAACTAGAAGTCAAAACACAGCACTGCACCAGTTAACACAAAGGAAAAAACATGATTGCTACTGCTGAACCCAGGACAGAATGATACATCCAAAGCATTAAAAAAATAAATAAATAAAAAATCTTGGAAGACTAAGAAATATCTTAAAAAAAAATAAAAATTAAAAAGGACTCTGACTAGGCTTGTTTATCTTTAATCAAAGATTTTCCTTTAATTAAAGACAGGTTGGAAGATGACTGGCAGTTTCACAAAATGTAGAAAAACTGATTCTGTGCCAAGCATTATTGATGTATATCAATGCAGAAAAAGCACCCAGTTCTTATGTCTCCTGTGTCTGTTCCTGAACAATGGAATTGCTGAGGTTAGGAAATTATTGAACTGGGGCATGCATTTATACACAAACAATTTTGGAGCCAGGCTACATGAGACTAAATCAGTAGCACATGAATCCTGTGTTCACCAATATTACAGTCTGTAGAGAGACAAAAAGCATGAATTGAATACAGCTAAAGGGAGTAAATCAAGGGAGGACACAAAGAAGCAGCTGGAGCTGCTGGTGAAACAGCACGAAGTCTAAGGAAAGCCAGAAGAGACCAGTCATCACCAGGAAGAGCAAAGCAGTAGCATAAGCAACAGGCACATCAGCAGCAGCTGGGAGGTTCAGCCAGGGACAAGACAGATTTGAATGACAGGGGATCAGTGCTGTCAGGTGGATGGACAAGTGGATACAATCACAGGCTGTCTGCCACCTAAGTTGATAGAAGGCTGCACTGTGATGAAATGCAAGCCATATGGCCAAATTACATTCTTATTTTTTCAGTAGTTGCACACATTCGGTTCTACTGACAGGTGCCATATGAATGTAATGAAGCAGGGCATTTCTGGCCCCACATACATCCCATCAATATGATTAGTAGTGCTCCTTGGGATTACAAACCCATACAGAATTAGCTATTCTGTACAAAATTCATTCTTGTTTCCTAGGTTCTTTTTTTATTTCCTCCTTTGTTGTTAAATTCTGTGGATATTTTTTTTTTCTTTTTATTTCTGTGCAGCTGAATCTTGGTTCCCTCTGTTAATTTCTTTACCTCTCTGCCCATTCTCTTGCTGCTCTATACTGTATTGATATTTTTAGTTCTTCCTCAGCCAATTAACTCTTTCTCCTGCTCTGCTTCCACCTCTGATGTCTTCATAACACAAATATTTTACCTTTCTTTCTCATACACATTTGCTATCTTCCTGTAGGTGCATGAAAAGGCTCAAACACAGCAGTAAGTTTTCCTGTGCAAACTGTCTTTCTCAACCAGTGAAACTAATTTTTAATTTGAATTCAACAGTATTTGTACTGAAACCCTGATTGCATGAGTCAGACTCATTCATCCAAAATGCATAAACTTGTCATGTATGTTCACTCAAAACATCTGGAATTTAAATGATGAAATATTTGCACAAATTTAATCCACAGAAAAAGCATGGCCAAGACGCATTGACAAAGTAGATTGCTGAATAGCAAACAAATACAGAGAAACTACAGTTTGTTTTACAAATCATTCATGAGAGTAAAAAAAAGGTGGCAATATTTTTCTATTCTGAATTGAGTCCAATTTGAGTAGCTTAAGATGTTTGACGATTATTTAAAAGACCAATTAAGAGTGCTCTAGAGGTTGGGCTTTTCATAAACACAATAGCTTATGTACCCCTTTGTGTATATCTTTTAGAACTTTCTGTTGAAAGCATGATCTTGTATAAAGCCAAATGCGGTTAGAGATTGCAGCAAAGTGAATTATATTGATGGAGTACTTTATTCCTGATGCTGTGTCAGCTGCTATGTGTAAGTTTGCACACAACATAAAATTCAGCACAGGTGGTTAGATAAGTGTTCATACTAGTAAAAACTGGTCTTATGGGTTTTAGGAAAGTCAACTTTTCTCAGCAAGGTACAGACAAAAGTGAATTAGGTTCATGTAAGATGGCACCAGGAAAGTAAGAGAAAAGTGAAGAAGTTGAAACAACATATAGATCTGGGTAGTGGGTGCCTCTTGAAAGCATAGCCTCTGTCATTTGTTTCATTTAGATGGTGGCAATAACATGAATTAAGCATTTGGAGTAAAAAACATCTTTTCCTCATCCCTATATCAGTTGTAAGATTTATTGATAAATGACTGCTTCCTTCTGATCCATGATGTTCTTTGGCTCTAACAGGCATTCAAGAGTAACTACAATCTTGTGGGACAATCTGAAATGCTCCATGTTATAAGAACTGTATCTTTAAAAAGAGAGTTTGTTTTCTGTTTTTTTTCTTGTTGAGGGTTTTTTTTCTGTACTGCTCACAACTGACCCATCCTTGGGCATTCATCCGAGCTTCTTGGCTACAGTTATGACTTTTTTTCCCCTTTGTTGAAATCCTGTCATTCTCAGCCCTGAAGAAAATAAAAAGATCAGGAAAAACACTAACAGAACTTCAACTTCAGCAAATAAGTGAAAGAATGACAAATGCCTTATGACAACTAAGATGTTCCTCTTTTAAAGAACACAGTAGCTATACTTCGGGCATGAAGACTTGGCATGAAATTCAACATTTGGAAACTCACTGAAGCAGGCTTGTTTTTTTTTCTTTAAAAAAATAAAAAAAAATTTGTTATTTATGCAAAGGTTTTAAAGGCTCTCTTCATTCTTTTTGTCATGTAGAATCATAGAATCATATAATAGTTAAGGTTGGAAAGGACCTTAAGATCATCTAGTTCCATCCCCTCTGCCATGGGCAGGAATACCTCCCACTAAACCATGTCACCCAAGGCTCTGTCCAACCTGGTCTTGAACACTGCCAGGGATGGAGCATTCACAGCTTCCTTGGGCAACCTATTCCAGTGCCTCACCACCCTTATAGTAAAGAACTTCTTCCTTTTGTGTGTATAGCACACACAAAAACAAAAAAAAAAAGTATTGTTTTCTTAACAAATTCTAGATTAAAACTTAGTAAATGTACTTCTGTTTTAAACACATGGCAGAAAAAGTTTCTCACTGATACCTACCAAACTTTATTTGAATCACATTATTAACAGAATGTGAAATACGATTAATATGCAGAGTGTTCAGATGTGACAGTCAGAGGTGCTGTTAGATGAAAAGTAAATAAAATGTCCTTAAGAATAAATATTTAAAAAAAATTACATCACTATAGTAGCTGAATTCTGGAAATAAAGAAAAAAATAACCACTTATGTGTATGGTGGGAAACACGCATTCATGTACTCACAGGCAGGCTGATTTGAAGGCTCATTATATGAAGAATAATAAACCTGACATTTATCTTAATGTGTCTTTGACTTTACAGATGACTTTAAGCTTCATTTTATAAAGGTGATAATACCTGTGGGTGTTACTGATTCCTCCAAGAGCATTACTAATTAATTAAAAAAAGCTACATAACAGTATATTACCTGAACAAGAGTGGAACATAGGAAAAAGTAACATAACTTTCTTCTACCAATCTGCATTTTCCAACTTTTTCAGCATTTCAGTTATTGGAACATACGAAAAAGTAACATAACTTCATTCTACCAAGCTGCATTTTCCAACTTTTTTCAGCATTTCAGTTATTGGAACATACGAAAAAGTAACATAACTTCATTCTACCAAGCTGCATTTTCCAACATTTTTCCAGCATTTCAGTTACTGGAACATACGAAAAAGTAACATAACTTCATTCTACCAAGCTGCATTTTCCAACTTTTTCAGCATTTCAGTTATTGGAACATAGGAAAAAGTAACATAACTTCATTCTACCAAGCTGCATTTTCCAACTTTTTTCAGCATTTCTGTTATTGGAACATACGAAAAAGTAACATAACTTCATTCTACCAAGCTGCATTTTCCAACTTTTTTCAGCATTTCAGTTATTGGAACATACGAAAAAGTAACATAACTTCATTCTACCAAGCTGCATTTTCCAACTTTTTCAGCATTTCAGTTATTGGAACATAGGAAAAAGTAACATAACTTCATTCTACCAAGCTGCATTTTCCAACTTTTTCAGCATTTCAGTTATTTCTGTTATGCATCTAAAACCTCATTATTTGCATTAATGCAACATTCACTTTTAAGAATGTCATTGTAAGATATATGTTGTGTATGCTGTTAGAAAATGTAAAGAAAATCAAGACCAAACACACTCCCTGGTGGTCTATGAACAGATTTTAGGAACATAATGGTGATTGTATGTAAATAATTCAGCCATAGAATCATTGAATGCCAGGCTGGAGGGAACCTCAAGGATCATCTGGTCCAAATTTTCTTGGCAAAAGCACGGTCCAGACAAGATGGCCCAATACCCTGTCCAGCTGAATCTTAAAAGTGTCCATCAATGGGGAATCCACCACTTCTCCTGGGAGATTATCCCAATGGCAGATTGTTTATATTGTGAAAAATCTCCCTCTTGTATACAGCAGCAGTCCATTCAGCACAGAAAATAGAAAACGGATAAGTGACCAAATTGCCTTCTTTAGCGATGCTTGTTTGCTTCAAATTAGAGTAAATGTGGAAAGACTGCTAAAGCCAATACCTTAGCTGTTCTATAGCTCTCCTCATGAGAACGACTGGACGTGTATACACAAAAAAAACAGAAAAACGGTAAAATGGGCAACAATTACATCATTTTTTTTAATATCAGACTCTTAAGCCAATTGGGCACTCTGAAAATGCTATCTGAATGAATATCTCACATGCTAAGTATAAAAAGACATTTTTTTACATTATCTTTGTGTATTTTCTGCTGTGCTTTATTTCCCCGCAGGAAGTAGTCAAAGGATGACTGAAAGTACAGTCTGTTTGCAGCAGAAGTTACTACTTTTGTTCAAGATACAGAAATGCCTCTAATTTTTCTCCTGCACTGTTTAAATGGCAAAACAGCTAGAACAAATTGCTGTTGAAAGGTAGCAGAATATTTGCAGATGGCATCATTGCTGACCCAACTATGAACCATAAATCTAAGGTAAAAGTTATGATGCTAGCAGCTACTTAGAGAATTTCAGTTTAGTTCTGTAGGAATTACTGAATCTAAAGGCAGATACAGAAAGAACTGCCACGCTATTTACTTATGAAGATAAATATACAGAATCATAGAATCATAAAATCACAGAATCATAGAATCATAGAATAGTTTGTGCTGTAAAGGACCTTAAGATCATCTAGTTCCAGCCCCCCCTGTCATGGCCAGGGACACCTCCCACTAAACCATGTAACCGAAGGCTCTGTCCAACCCGGCCTTGAACACCGCTAGGGATGGAGCATTCACAACCTCCCTGGGCAACCTATTCCAGTGCCTCACCACCCTAACAGGAAAGAATTTCCTCCTTATATCCAATCTAAACTTCCCTTGTTTAAGTTTTAACCCATTACCCCTTGTCCTATCGAAGAGTCCCTCCACAGCATCCCTATAGGCCCCCTTCAGATACTGGAAGGCTGCTATGAGGTTTCCATGCAGCCTTCTCTTCTCCAGGCTGAACAGCCCCAACTTTCTCAGCCTATCTTTTTTGGCTGAAAAAAAAACAAACCCTAAACATGAGATTTTTAACCATTGGACAAACTAACAGGTGAAATGGACAAGCATATGAATGCATACCTGTTTTCAATATAATGTGAAAAGTTAGCAAGTTTATCACGAATGTTTGATAGCTGTTATAAAATCTGAATAAAGTTAAAACTCATATCCATGTATGCTATGCGACTGAATTTTTTTTACATAGAATGAGTTAATGCAATGTGTGAGCATGTCTGTGTATGTGTGTAGAAGAATTTGTTTGAACATTTAGTAAATTGCAGTTCAACATGAGGAGTTATTAGGGAAGACATTTAAAGTGGAAGAATAGTATTTCACACCGAATAAAGCTCATTTGACCACTTCTTAACACACATGTGTACATTTATGAAACAAAAAAACCCCAGCATATTGCATTATTTATTATAATTTATTTACATAATATAATTCTTTGTTGATTGAACTTTGTTAAAACCTAGAGTGATCAGAGATGAAAAAGAAAACCAATGATGTGATCTAGCTACAGACAGGTTACATTCTGGCAAGTGTAGCTTGTACAAAAATGAAACAGAAACTGCAGTTCAAATACTGTATCAAATTTGATATACAGGTATATTACTGTATATATTTATAGCTTCTAAACAATCTGTATGTTTTAATGACGTCTCTCCAAATGCATTTTATCAGTACAGAACACAGAACACTGCAAAGTCTTTCAAAAAGACTGTTCTATCAGAACAGACTTAAAAAACAAAAAAAAAAAACAAGCCACAGATACTTCATAAGAAAAGGCTGGTAGTCAATTATATGAAAGTTGTTTTGCTTTTAGTCAATTTGGCTAATTTGTGTGAAATATAACTAATTGGTTTCTAAGAACAATAGGTGTGCCCAAGGAAGCTTGGTGACAGATATTTTAGTATTAAAGAAGGAGATCTAGAAAGCAGACAAGGAAAAAAAGAAACAATCAAAAGGAAGCTTTCAAAAAAAGTCAGGAAATAAAGACATATAGAGAAAGAGAATTATCAAGATATATAGAGAAAGAGAATTATCAACCATACACCTTAATTCTAGTGTAATAACCATAGTGATTGACTGGTTAGTTGAGCCTTAATACAAAGTAAGTGAAAAACCTAAATAAAACACATGTTTATGACTGCCTGAGTTCTTATGGATATTACAACAAGGGCAGGTATCAATGATATTTTACAGGAAATTAGTAATTGCAGGCAGTAAATAAATGTTATTTTAAATTTCTTGGACTCAATAAAAAAATCACACCTAAACATAGTGGACTTCAACTTGGTATTTGTGAGACAGTGCCTGAACAAAGTACTAAACAGGTTAAAAATGTGAATAGCATGGGGAATATTATGGTTTGAGGACTTCAGTCACTAAACTGAACTGAATCTGGAATGGAATTTCAGAACCTGATGACAGTAATAGTCTTTGTCTTTTATATCTGAATTCTGTCAAAGTGTATTTTCTCTTTACTGATCTTTCATAGTACAAGCTGATAGGTCTTTTTCAGTGCTATTATTCCATCTTTTTCTTGAACCAGTGAGAGGAACAGTGGAAATGATCTGTCAAGAAAATTAAAAAAAAAAAATTACATTTGCATTATTTCATAAGAATTTCAAAATTATTTATGAACCTATACCTACCTATCTGGATTATTCTCTGCCAGAGTGCTTTGCTAATTTTGACATCTTAAAAACCTAGATGTTTCTGATCAATTTACCTCTTGCATTGTGGACATGTTTCCCTCACTTATTTTATTCATACAGTCAGCAAAATTGCCCTGATAAGAAAACCTTGGTGGAAGTAAGATGGATTTATGTGACATAGGTGTCTCAATACCTTGAAAAGAGAAAATAGAGATTGAGAATCATATTCGTACGAATAAATTGGCATCTGCTGCTGCAGAGCTGGTAGATATCTCCTCTTTATTTCTGACACTTGACTAGACCTTGAAATAAAAAATAATGAGCACCTTTTCAGTTAAATGTTTGAAAGAGAATTTAAAGAGAAAGTGAGAACTGTGACTGTGAGGCTGACTAGAACAACCAAAATATAAAGGAAAGAAAACTCTCAAACCCAAAACAGAGAGAAAAACAGAATATAGGGGGTATAATAATATTTCTATATAAACACCAAGCATATATTTTCCCTGCACTCCCTTGCAGAGAAAAAAAAACAGAAAAAAAAAATATTTTCCAGTGACAGAACAAAGAGGAGGTATTGACAGCTGAAAACAGTAAAAAAGAAAACCATATTAGGAGACATAAGCATTTCCATCCAGACTGGCACACAGCAGCGGTAATCCATTTGGGCTCAGCAGGTGTTAGTGAAGCCTGAAAGCTACTCCTGATGGAAGTTTAGACAAAACAGTTCTCTGTCACCTGAGTTCAGTATGCAACTCTTAACTAGAAATCTCCTGCAAAACATGTAAATGCATGGATTTTTCTGGTATTGGTGAAGGTCTGCATTTTGCCACCATAAGACCAGGGACACTGTAAAGGACTTGTTTGGGGTTCAAAATATTCTTATGCGTGGCTCAGTGTTTTGTTTCTGAGTAAATGCTTTTGCTTTAAATATGCAGTTTGAACTGTCATGATTTAAACTCAGCCATGCAGCCTCTCCTCTCTCTCACTCCCCACCCTTCTTCCCCACCCCCGCTCCCAGACGAATGGGGAGGAGAATCAAAAAGATGTAACTCCCATGGGTTGAGATAAGAACAGTCCAGTAACTAAAGTTACCCACCGATACCTAGCCCGACCAAGCAGTGATCTAACCTTTCCAGGTAACTGCCCCCAGTTCTACTTCCTGGGCATGACGTGCAGAGTATAGAATACCTCTTTGGCTAGTTTGGGTCAGGTGTCCTGTCTCTGCTCCCTCTTGGCTTCCCCTCCTCCCTGGCAGAGCATGAGACTTACAAAGTTCTTGGTCAGAGTAAACGTTACTGAGCAACAACTAAAATCATCGCTGTTATCAGCCCTGTTCCCAGCCTGAAAGTCAAAAACACAGCACTGCACCAGATACTAAGAAAGAGAAAAATGACTGCTACTGCTGAACCCAGCACATAAGCATAAGCAGAAAGAGCATTTAGGAGTTAGTAACTGTGAATATCATTCAATTAAGTATGCTTGCATGAAATTTGCTGAAGTAGTTCACTGGTAATGGGCCAGTAAACTGCGCTCTGTTCCTGCGCATGCATACTGCATCTGTTTCCGTTTCCTGTATGTGAACAGCTTCAGGTGAACATTCCCCCTCATTTCCAAGCTCCTGAATAGTACCTTCAGCTGCATGAGAATAAATATTGGGTTTAATGTTATCAGACCAAGTGCAAGGTGAGGTAATGTTATGGCATTCTGCTCATAACACTTTCTAGAAAAGATTTTTAAAGGAGCTAGTTTGTGAACAGAACTTTATTAATGACTACAAAATTACTGAATTCATCTCATCTCCTGCATTTTCTTCCTTTCTCAACATCAGAAAAAATAAATATTTCTATTCAGAAATACTATTTTTACTCACAAATGTTGATTATTTCAGCCTCACTATTGCTAGACATTAGGCTACCTTGCTGCTGCACACTAGTCATCTGAAGTTTCTTTCTATAGGATTATTTTATAAAGAATCATACAGGTTTTTTTTTCTACATGTGGACTTATTTTTAATATGCTTAAGGACTGTAGAAGATGCTATTTGGTTTATAAATATTTGCCTCTTAATTTTTGTTCAGTTTGCTCAGTGTTTCTTGCTGTCTCTGGCAAAAGCTGTTAACTGCTCCCAGAGCTACTCTGACGTTGTTAGTGATGCTAACACAAAACATCACAAGGAAATAAAAATAACATGATTCTCCCTCTGTTTTAATTCAGTTGGAAATTGGGGAGATAGTAGTAGGGTGGTAAATCAATGAATACCAAATGGAAGAATGCAATGTGGCTCAGGGGGGAAATATTTTACAGTTTAATAGTAGGCATTAGGATTGAAGAGATTAAAATTGTTAGGTACTGAAGAACTGAACCTGGTGAGAGTTAAGGGCAATCAGCACCTTTCTCAGATGCACATTACCTCTCAAAATCAGACCACAAAACAGGGCTAGTGCTTCAGGCTGATCTGTCATGCTTCAGAATGCAGCCTTACCAGTACTGCATCATGAAGTACTGCACTTGCACCCTCAATATTTCCTAAAGCAATCATTTATTTAACAGGGGCGTACACAACGAAGTTACACTGCTCAGTAGCATATGCTGATTTTTTTTCATTTGTTACTCTCTATAATTATTTTGTTTTCAAAAGTACATCATGTTTCTTCTTTAATCCCTCTTATGGTGTCCCTTTTACAGAAAACATTAAAGATGGTTGAGAGCCAAAATACAAACTTAAAACTCAATTTCATACAAATATTTAGAGAAACCATTTGCTTCATCCTTTTTCTAATCAAACAGTGCACAATGCTATAAAAGCACAAACTTTTATAAACTCCCTTTTCAAGTTCTTCAAAACTGAATTATAGTTTTAAGTTACAACAAAGTTGAGACCAATTCAGACAGTCCTGAGTTTTCTGTTGGTCTTTAGCTAAATCTGTTTCTACAGTCTCTGTAAAGATTCTTTTCACCCTGTCTTATTATTAAATACTGTTGAAACGTGGAAAATTGATATTTTTTTAGGTTTTGCTTTGTTTTTTTTCTTTTCTTTTCTTTTTTTTTTTTTTTATCAAGCACTTAAAAAATGATCCCAACTTTACAGAAAGCTTCCTTGAGCTCACAGTTAGATTTCCCAAGCTCCTCTCCACCAAGTACCACAGGCATTTTAATAAATAAATAAATAAGAAATAAATTAAAAAATATATGTTCTGCTTAAAATTTTACTAAAAAAAGAAATTAAGTATAAATTATGGATATGTGCTATCTTAAATGTGCTCACCAGAGAGGAGTTACCCCTCCCAGTTTTCTCCCAGAAATGCCTGAGGCACAATTCCTGCTTATTTTCCTAGGTCCCTACAGAAAGCTCAGATATATTTTTGCTCTGTTTGCTGTAAAGTTATTCAGCAATAATGGAACCATAGAAAGTAAGTTGACAAAGTTGAGCATTGCAGGCCTTTTTAAATACTTTTCTTGGTGGACAAAGAATGATGTTGTACTGGTAACATCTAAAGGAAAGAAAAAAAGACCATTAAAATTTTTTTTTTCTTTTTTTTTCTTGTTTTAGTTAGTTATAGTTGTGTCGTGGTTTAAACCAAACCAGACAACTCGTTCACTCACTTCCCCCCCTCTTTGGTCAGTTTGGGTCAGGTGTCCTGTCTCTGCTTCCTCCCGGCTTCCCCTCCTCCCTGGCAGAGCATGAGGCTCACAAAGTCCTTGGCCAAACCAAAACATCATTGTTACCAGTTCTGTTCCCAGGCTGAAAGTCAAAACACTGCACTGCACCAGCTACCAAGAAGGAGAAAAATGACTGCTACTGCTGAATCCAGGACAAGTTGAAAGACAAGGACTTCTTTGCAGCAGAAAGAACAACTATTTTTATTTATATTTATTTCTTCAGTAAAATACATTATGGATTATTTTAAGATGGAAACCCAAAATTTCATACAAAGATCCTGATTGTCACTGGAATATAATGGGTACTAACAGACCTCTGGTACATGTATTACTGAATATTTAGTAATAATGCCTTTAATTTTTACAGAATTGAAATTGTTGCATCTGATTGGATTGAAGCTATTTCACTTGCTGTACTACAATCTCTCTGAGGGAATTTTTGACTAAATTTTAGAATGCAGAAATCTGACCCAGGATCTACATACTTGCAGTTTTTGAAAAGATGGGCACATTTTTTAAATTCAAAATTTGATATGGTTCTTTCTGTGTATTTGATTCCCATCTTGCTTATACTCTTGTCTATTTAGAATATGTGCTCTTTGGGGCTCAAAATACCTCATAACATGTAATAATTGATGAACATAAAAAATAAAGGTTCTTGTTATTTTTATTTTTTTTTACTGAATTCTGGGTATTTTAAAATGAACTAATTAATAATTTTAAAATTTAACATAACACGCTTGTTGGTTATTAAAGTTTCTTGAGGAATTTCCCTTTTCCTAATAATAGAACATAGCATTCCAAATATTTTCTAAAGCATAGATATTGCACTAGTCAACATAATTTTTAGAGTATAAGAAAACACTTAGAGGGACATATTTGCTTTAATGTGGAAATCAAAGTATCCATGATACAGAAGGATTTCTTTCACATTACATTGTTTTTCTCACAAAGAAGTGTTTTCTGACATGTGTTTTTAGTGTTTGTCCTTTAGTCACAGTACGTGTTGCCGGCAGGCAATGCATCTAATTAGCAATGCAGCTAATGGAGGTATCAACCTGAAGAATTAATATGGACTGACCGTATCAGCTTTATAAGAACACTAAGAGACAGAATAATAAATAAAAAAGGAATGCCAGAAGAAGCAACTGAGTTATTTTTCCTGAATTTTCCACTAAAGTTATGGAGCCTTGTCCATATTACTTCCTTGAATAAAAATAGAAGAAATAGTAATTGATCAATATATTATTTACTGATATATATTATATACTAATGATTATATAATTAAATTATATTCTATGCTAATAATATATTATTACAATACTGTATGTACTACAGTAGTGTTGTGCACAGTATTGGATAATGAATGCTAAAACATTTGAAGTAAGTTGGAAATGCAGAGCCATTCCGTTATACTAGGGGTCATTTTGGTCATCAAATTCTGTCTGTGATGACATACAGCCATATAGTACACAATCTGGAAGTCAGCATTTTATGTATTGTATAAACCAGTAAATATTCCCCTAGATCCTGTGACAAGCAACTATTATATGCATATAAGACAGAAATAAAAGCTATAACACGCTTCAGAAAGAGAATAAGTATTCTTATATCTGCACAAACTGAGATCAGCCTAGGAATCAGATATGTGCATAATCCCATTGAGAAATGCAGAATCTGACAGTTCTACTGAGGGACACTCTGGTTTTGTTTGTTTTGTAATTTTAAACTTTAGTCTGTAAGAAGTTACCACATTTAAGCAGATAACAGATTACTTATGCTGTCTGCAGTCAGTCTCCAGGGCTAAAGAACAGGGTATAACAGCAATTAGCTCATAAACAAATCTATGTAGACACTGAAAACTGGATCAATTATATCTATGTCACTCCTGAAATTCTGATATTTAGAAGGCTCTACAGTTTTTTAAATGTTTCAAATGATAGCAGTTCCAAAAATCTATTTAACCTTTCTTACTGTTTAAACTTTTTTTTCCTGGAGTTAATCCAGCCCTCCATTGTTCTCATTTAATGTAATTATTCCTTCTTCTTCACAACACCTTTTATACATTCGAAGATCATCATCATGTTTCTAAACATAATGAACCTATTTTCTTCAATCTTACTCATAATTGTGTTTCCAGGACCTGTTTTCACACTTGCTACTGTTTCATGGACTATCACCAACTGAATCAAACTAAGATGCTCAAAACTGAAGATTTTATTCCATCTGAGACATTACTAGCACTTAGAAAACTGTGAATTCAGGGTTTTTTGCAGGTAATAGCCCAGTACTTATTAAGTTAAATGAGTTTTCATCATTAGTGTGATGCTGTTGATTAATGTATGCTGTGACTGTAACTCTGCTCACAAGCTTTTTAGCAATTTCTGCAATGCTGCTGCCCAGACAGGTTCTCCACACCCTATGCCTGTGCAGCCATTTGCATCTAATTGTGTGTAAAATTTTGTATTTTTCCTTACTATATTGCATCTTATTTCTTTCCACACAATTTCTCTCATTTGCCAAGATTATTTACATATACACTTCTGCCCTATGATATTTTTGTACTTCATCAAAATTTAGTTTCATTTATGATTTTGGTTACCAGGATCCTTATTCTTTCACTCCAGTTGTCCAGTGGTACCAAACTTATAGAACCCTATTTGATATATTCTAGTTGAAAAGAGAGCTACTCTCTGGGAAATACTTGCCATTTAGGTGTTCACCTCATAACAGCTGCATTTTCTTAGCTTACTTATGAGAATCTCATGTAAGATTGGGAAAAGCTTGCTGCAATGAAGATATGTGCTATCTAACACGTTCTTTCTATTCACAGAGTCTATTACCCTGTCATAAAAGAAAATTAGTTTGGTTTGATATGATCTATTCTTGACAAATTCATGCCGGCTGTTACTCTTCTTTTTAACTACCAGGTAGATAAATTTGCAAATTTATTTTAGACTGTGTGTTCTACTATTTCTTCAGGAATGAGGTTAATGTGATAGGTCTATACTTTTCTGATTCTTTGTCTTTCTTGTTTTCAAAGGCAGTTTTTCTTTGTGTGTTACCAGTCCTCCAGAATTTCTTCACTACCTAAGCTGACAGTTTTGAGACTTCATTAACAATGTATGTTAGCATAGATACTTCATAAGCTCCTTCTAATTTAAAGGGGAAATAACATAGGTAAATATGTCTCATGTTTCCATTCCCTGTTGTAACAATGAGTTCATATTCTTCTACTAAAGATGTCAGTCACTTTTTTAATGAAGGATGAATTAGAAAAGTTGTCAAATTGCTTCCCTTCCCAAAGGAATTTGTAGATACTTCATACTTCCCTTTCCCCTCTGCCCAGCAGTGAGGCATTTTATTTCTCTTCCTTCTATTGCTTTGTTTATATATTTGCAAATGCCAAAGGTGTTACTGATTAGTAATACCCAATAGTGTTGGATTTGCAAAGCTGCACTGCAATTTATTGTATGCTTCTCATATATAAGTAATGTTAGAAGAAAAACAAATGTGAAATGCCATTTGAAAATCAAGATGACTTGTAAAGTGATTCCTTTATCTGTAGGTGCCAAAGGTTTCAGAATACCTATCTGACTCTTAAGAATGATTATGACAGTAACAAAGATGAATGTCATATTCCCCATCACCCCATACATATAGAGGGCTCTTAGAAAATCTTCAGATCCCCCATACCTAGATGTCTGCTGATGCACCAGTATGTCTGATGCTATAGCAATGATGCACTTCCACTGCATGGCACCTATGGGCAAACAAGCTCTTGAAAGTCACCTGCAACTGCACCTTGCACCTTGTACACATATTAACTGCCTATACTGACAGGAAATCCAGTTTTGAAAGCAGCTTTAAAATGCGCCCATGCAGAATGTAGTGGTACTACTGTGAGTGTGCATGTGAAACCAAATACAGTGTGCAGCGAATTAACAATATAGATTTATTTTACTTTAAAAGGAATTACAGACAGGAGAGCAGCAGAGATTATGTGCAGCCTGGCATGAAACTGAAATTAAATGTTCTTGCTGCAGGAATTATTTGTCTAGTGTGAGGTGACCACCAACAACTTGTATTGCTGTTGCTAGGAGCTATCAAAAGAAATGTCACTCCTCACAGCAAGTGATGAAATTTGACATATGGCATCAAAGCACCATTAAAACTACACCTGCTGCAAAGGAGGTTGTGTCTTTCAGGTGACTTTCAAGTGGAAAAGGTTATTCTGAGAATGCCTTATTTTCTTTATTTCTTGGTAGGTAATTATGAAACAGTGAAAATAGGAAAAAAATAGACAGAAAAAGAACATGAAGGAATATCCACACTTCTTGTTTCTGAATATTTTATGGAGAAAAATAAGAAATTACCCACAGCATACTTTATAAAGTTTACAATAATAAATACAGTTGATGATAAATCATTAATTCACATAGCTGGAATGGTTCATTATGTTTTCTCAAATGTTCACTACTGTATTCTCCAGCTATTGCTTAAAGAAAGCTTCTCCATTAGTTTTGACAGCATTTTAAAGTGTGAGTGTTGTAGATTTTGGTCACAAGCCTGAAACAGTTTGATGTTCAGCTTGTCACACACACATTGACCTATTTATAAGAAAATTACTGTTGATTTCGGTAGAAGTCAGCACTTTTCTTTCTGAATGGCAGAAGAACCCTATTTTAAGGTAATGAAGATTTCTCTTGCAATTACATTTGAGATTTTAATCCTGAATAAAAATGTAATTTTCACATCTTCTGCTATATTTGAACTCAGACAGCTCTTACTCTTGTTTCAGACAAATAGATAAACAATCACATAAAGTCTTGTTTACTGCCTGTGCAGCTTTCTTAGGAGTTACTGTGAGAAATTAATAAAGAAAGGATTCAAATAACATTTGAATCTAAAACTTTGAATTTGATGTAGAAAGGATTTTTATAAATCTGTAATGTGTGTGAAGACTGATGAACAAAACAGGTTAAAAATATAAAAATATAAAAAATATAAAAAGAAATAGAATTAATAATTCTGTGTATTTAGTTCACATTAAGAAACCTGTGAACTATTACTAATTACCTTCTTCGTTGAAGTGAACTCCTCTGCAGTTCTCCATGGATTAACTGCCTAGCAACTTCCAAACTGTGTTTTATTACTGGTTCTGCCATAAACTCCTAGGTAACTGTGGCCACATCATTGTCCCTGTACTTCATACTGCCAGTCTGCAGAATAGTGGTAGTGTTACTAAAAAAGTGCAAGGTATTACTATTGGTGTTTCAATTTGACTCCTTTAAGCTAATGTATTTTGAACCCTTCCATAGACCATGCTGTATATGTTGACATCTGCTAGTGTATACATGCCATAATCACTGAGGGACAATACATTAGATAACATTCCTGTCCACACCCCCACAGGTTAATAGTGTTGAAGACAATAAGAAGACACTTGACTTGCACAATTCTGCTTTCTCACAAAAAACCTCCCCCCCCCCCTTAATCTGTCACAAATGTTGGATTTTAGAGTGACATTAAAAAATAGGAAAGGGTGACCTAGAGTCTTAGAACTGATTCAGAGTTTGCAAAGCCAACCTTTGGCTAGAATAAACAAGGATTTCTACATCAGTCTTTCTACTGTGAGTCAGGATTTAGTTTTGTGCTACAGAGATGCAGGAAAATGACCTTTTGTGCTGTATGCAACCTCTCACCAAAACTCTCTGTATGATTAAAAAAAAAAAATGTCCTCTGAGTGTTAGGTTACATGTCAGATAGTTCTTTTATAACTCAAGTTTAATGAACAGTAACCTAAAAAAAACCACAAACCAACAAAAAATGCTAAAAAAGATAAAATACTCCATTAACATGTTAACAAGTGGATATTTGCTTTCATAATGTATGTACTGCAGACACAGCAGCAGCTTTATCAAAGTTCCTATCAAAGGCTTCCTAACATTTAAGATGCTGTCTTAAACAATTCACCTAGTTCTTGAAAAGAAAAATGATTTGTTCCATTCTTCAAGAGACTAGAGAACAAGAAACAAGATTTCTTAAATCTGAACAAGCTTATCAAAAATCCAATGGGGACACAGATGATTTTGTTACAGTGGAAGTTTCAACATGATCTTTCTTTTCTCTAACAGGCAAATATATAGCTACAGGAATTGATTTGCTAATCATACTCTTGAGGTAATTTACAACAAAGATGTGAACTTAAAACACCACATATTTCAATGACATGACTGGAATAGAAATGATATGGCTGGCAAAAGACTACAAAAATATTTTCCAAATGGTTTGAGAGAATGTGCTGTCTGGGTTTAAATCCAGACATTAGGAGAACAGTATGCTAAAAGGATATGTAAAACTTAAAGTGCTGCATGTATTTTACAGCATTTCCTTCAGAAAGTATTATTTCAAGGTCAGAATCAGCTACAGCCCAATAAATAAATGATCTTGAGCAATTTTGCTATGATTAATAAAGTCTTTGGGAGCGCATTATTTTCCAGTTTAACTAAATCAAGGACAGACCAGAAAATAAGTGACTAAATTTGGAGATACACTGTTACAGATACTTCAGCAATGCAAAAGGTTCCACAGCACAAGGTCTGTTTGCTTATTCATTGTCATTTTAAAGTGAGCCATGCTGAGAAAATGGCTTGCAGATATGTTTGGGTTTGCTAGTTGTTTTGGTTTTTTTTTTCTGAATTCAGCATGATGAATTAGGTAAAAGTATGCAGAACCAGTCTAGACTTTGTCACCACTCTTGCCTTGGTTTTCCAGTACATCACTGGAGGTTGTAAGGACTTACTAATGAATGCTCATTCACTGTTTTGAATATCAACTGTGCCTTTGAGATTTGGCACCCTTATATATGAAAACCTCATGCACATATTTTTAGGGATGTTCTTCTGCATGTAGTCAAATGAACCCTAGTCTGATAAAATTTTAAAAGTTACCTTCTCAGCCCATAGCAAATATTATATTTGAGCCATACTTATTGGTAGACATTTATCGGTCACATTCTCTGACCTTTTTTTCTGTCCTCCTAGCATGGCATTACTATTGGGAGTGGCTGTTAGTGCTACGTGGTTATTCCATAATTCTGAGTTTGAACTCTGAAACATTTCTGTTTAATTTTATAAACTCAGCTCTGTTCTTTCATTATTAAATATTTCTGAGGTTCTTTCCTGAGATAGATAGTGCTGTGATTAAGAAGTACTTGCTAAATCCCAATTCTAGATGCCATGAATATCTTGGTGTAGTCCTAGTTTATATCAGCATACAATAACTTTTTCTCCTTCACCCATCATCTCTTCTGGGGAAAGAAAATAAAAGGACCCAGACTGAAATAGAACATAGAAGTCAGCGACAAAGACATCCAGATGTACATCTTAATGTAGTTTACAAGACAGTTCTTTTGGTGTGGTAAGTGTCATACAAAATGTGAAGCAGGGTTACAAAATGTCATTAACATTTTCTTCTCTGTAAGCTGCAAACTATACACTGGTTTGATTTTCCTCTTTTTCTGTTTCTATTTGTTGAAATAAGATGACTCAGTTTTATCCAGACCTTAAGTTTTAGTGAAGTTTTGAGTTTTACACTTATTTTTGCTTATGGTATTTGTTTGGAGGAATCTACTGTTAATTAATTGTTTCAAACTCATAATCCAAGAAAACTGTGTTCTATAAATATTTACTCTTTTTTTTTTTTTCCACTTTACTTCACCAATATTCCTGACTGTGATTCAAGAAAAACTAATTGAAGGATTAACAGTTTAACTTAGATCTATGCATTCATAAGTCTATCTATTAAGTCATCCAGGAAGAATGTTAATTCTGAAGACTATTTGTTTGTCCCAAGTCTAGTAAGTTTATTTCAAGTTAGTCCATTTAGTGTCTTTGAAGAATTAATGAAATTGTTAATTTTTTTAATAGTAATCAGATTCAAGTTTAAAATTGCATTAGTTAAGAGCTGGAAAGTACAAAATCTTTAGTTGTCTCATGACAACTTCTTTCCTTTCTTTTATTTGCTTTGAACAGTAAGTTCATCTTACCCATATTATTTTTGTTGGCAACCTACATTTCAGTCATGTGAATATGTTTTTGTGAATATGTGCTTTATGGAAATATTATGATTCAGCTAAGTCCCATCACTTGCAAGGCATTCTGTCATTATTCCACATTCTGAAAGACGCAACATTTAAGTAGCAAGACTAAGTATGGGCTTTCCCACATAAGCAAAATGTCATGCTAGTTTCTTTTCCAGTGTAGTTGTGTTGTGTAGAAATAAAATACTTGGGAGCAGTAACTTTTAGTTTATGTGGCTTATGAGTGAAAATTAAACAACAAATGCCACATATAAATTTTCACTAAAGAAGGATAAAATTACTCTGTACTATTAAATTCAACCCTTTATTGTAAGTAACTATAAAGAGGGGAATTAATTTTGAACCTAAAACGCCAGTCTAATTTTCTTACCATAATGGGCTTAGAAATTCACTTTTGGGATGTTATCTTAAGCTTAGTTTAGATTGACGCTGTCATTTTCAAGCTGCTACTTATTTTGGAAAATTTCATTTTCCATTGGATAGTGAACTTACATTATTCTTTGTGTTCCTTTTCTAATATCTACACAGGAGCTGTTTTGCTGCCTTTTTCTGTGTCTCACTTGTTGTTTGTAAGCTCGTTTCAGCTGTGTTTCCTGAATGACCTCTTGAAAAGTGCTTAGAAAATACATAGATAAGAATTATAAGAGAAAATTTGTCATCTCATAAGAATTCCATATACAGAAGGAGAAAAATTTAGTTTCTTTTGCTTATGGTTTGCAAAAAATAGTGAATTATTGATCTAGAAAAAACTACAATATATTTCAATACATTTCAATGTATTTTCAATAGAAAATCTTCAGACTTCAATATTGAATCTTCAATACTCTCTTCCATTTCGCCCTCATAACACTAGCAAATTCTTGCTAATAATCTTCAGTCTTTGATACTGAACCGTCAATACTCTATTCCATTTTGTTCTCATCACACTAACAAATTCTTGCCAATACTGTCTTTACAAAATATGCAACAGAAATTCAGGTGTCTAGCTGTACATGTGTTTGTGATAGATGTGAAAAATGTAGCAAAGCTCCAAAATTATAATATATGATGTGAATTGCCAGTAATAGTGTATTCCTGGATTATTTATACATAGTGGTTTACTTATTTTATCTTTATAAATTTTTAATTTCAGGAAATCTTTCAACCACTGCATCATTTCGCTTTGTAGAAAATGGTTTATATATTTTTCATCTTGCACTTTCCAGTAACCTCCTCAGATAGTTTAAATAAAAATGATTATTTGCATGCATTCCTACATTTACTCAACAAAAGCAGTAGTGACCATTACTACTATATGCTGAAGTCATGCCTTAACATTTCCCTACCTTTTCTAATGAAACATATTGCATCTGAAAATTTCCTAAGAAAGCAAAGAACCGGATATTTGAAAATGAGACAAGCTGTTTTCAAATTAGATGATTAGTGAGTTTCGAGCTGTTGAAATCCCTCTGCACGATCAATAAACTTTACTTGCATCCTCCCTTTCCACCCTTCAAGTTAAGAGTATAGCTTTTATTTCCATCTGCACCCATTTTGCCAGACTTGGAATTGTAATATGCATCACTACTGTCCCACTGAACACTGGTTTGTTTTAAAAATGTGTATTACTTTACACTTTTATTAGTGATTCCTTATAGCTTGGAATGGCTATTGTTTAATGTCACCAAGTGTTAAAAGAAATGTGAAAATGACAAGTTGATAACCTATTAACACTATTTTAACCAGGGTAAGGCAAACAATGGAAACCATATAGTAATTCTGCAGGCCCCCCCAGTGTTTTTATGTTTCAGGTTTAATGATTCAGATGATGTTTATTTCTGCTTCTTTCAATCACTCCCCACCCTCCAGTACTGGAAAATAGGAGAGAGTTTGCTATATTCAGAAGGCAAGGAACAGTTGCATTATTTTTGCCTCCTCTACACTTGTGTTGAAAAAGAACCTCTCTGTCTGCCAGCTGAGGCCTGGAACAAAAGACTAAGACATGAGAGTTGAAGCCTCTAGGAGGCAATATCACAGGGGCTGAGCTCTGCCTTCTAGCCAGTTCTATTAGCTGTCCTGCTACCACAGCAAGGGCAGTATTATACATATTTATGTGAGCATTTGATGACTTTGGTCTCTAATTCATGAAATATATTGTGAAAAAAAAAGAAAATACAAGCTCATTTACTGTAATTATTTCAATAATATAATGAAATTATAAACTCATCCAATCTGTTCAACAGTTCATATAATTTTTTTTTTTTTAAACTGCTGGAATCTGCAACTGTACTTCCATTCTCAAATGGAAAGCAAAGAAATGCTTTCCACGCACTATCATCTTCTGTGATATATATTACCCTCAGGCAGAATTATTCTAGGTTTCCATTACTGCTACATCACTATTAACCGCACATAGCATTGTGTTCATTAATTTTTCCCAACAGTATTCTTGAAACTGGGAGCAACTACATTGTCCCCAGAACTATCCTATTTAGTGCTTCCCTCATATGTTTTCTTATGATATAGAAATGATCTTTTCCTTTGTTTGAGAAACAAACCTTACATGCATTGACAAATAATAGTGAATACTAAATGGTACTGAGTACTCCTAAAACTGTAGAAGTACTACTGTAAACCCTTGCTGGCTGTTTGTGTTTTACCATTCTCCCTGGAAACCTTAATAGGACTGAATAATACCAGTTCTCCTGGAACAAATAAGAATTGAATTTTGGAATGTATCTAATGTGATAATTTTTTGTGGAAAGATCCATTATTGTCATGTATTATAGAAAGCACTACAAGGCAAATGCTCACTTTAGCATCCTTCTGAGCTATTAAAGAATTGAAGCCTTAGTCAAATAACCATTTGTTTCTGAATGTGAGTCAGCTTCAAACTTTTTTCCCATCACTGATAAATCACTAGTTATTTCAGTCTTTCAAGAACCTGAACAATGTGATTTTTTAACTATTTGAAGCATCACTATGTATAACTTTCCTCTGTGCATACTTTAATTCCTTAGTATAGTAGCTGAATCCAGGACACAGAGGAAAGCTTGACAAGTTGTTGGTGTCAAACAAAAGCTGAGAAAAGAAAAGCTGGTCCTCAAGCTACATTTTTTTGGTTTCTAATAACAAGAAAGAGGAGGTGACTTTTTGCCATGGACAGAAGAAACAAAACTTCCACTGTGTTAGAAAAAAGTTCAAGAATATTTCTCATGTTATTTTATTTTTTAAAGATCCTTTAAATTTGAGCCAGCACTCATCGCAGCTAAAAATGTTTTGTCATAAGTTGTTGCCAAAGTACATTTTAATTTATATGTAAAAACAAGACTTAGTGTCAAGTTTGATTCTACATAATGTGGATAAAGAAAAAATTATTATAAACTAGAGACATTTCTCTATGTACTGCAAAGATAAAATGAGAACAGAGAAGCACCTCAGAAAGTGGAATAGTTATTCATACTTCAGAAGAGTTTATAATCCTGAATTAAACCAGTGGCTTAGCTGTGTCACTCTTTGTAGCATCATAAAGAAATTCCTACCTATTAAAAAAGACATCATTGTACAACACTTCTAAAAACAATTTTTTACACTTTGTAGTGTATTCTAATATTTCTGAATGTTAATTCCCATAAAAGAACTTCTGAAGTACTGTTGAAATTAAGATGAAAATCAAGATATATATATATACACGCACACATACATATATATACACATACATATATATGTGTGTGTTTGTACACACACACACACACATATATATAAAAAACACCAAAAATGTGCCAGAGGCCTCAATACGAAAACAACTGCATCCAGCTGTTCATACTGCATTCACAGAAAACTGCAAGATTATTCTAGAGGGCTATAAAGCAGTATGGCCAGACATACCACATTCATGGTGTTTATGCTTTCCTCTGAGGCACCACTAAGTGGGTTTTTGCTCAAAACTTTCATCTGTCAAGTACTGCCATGCATGAATGAATTTTCACTTTACCCAAGTAGTATTATGGTTACTTTGTCATTCTTGTTTCATCTGAGACATGAGTGTCCATTTTTGCCTTTAGGAGACTTTTTCTTTCCAAAACCTGAATTTCATTAAGGCAAAAATGCTATGGAGTAAACCACACTGGTTTGACATAAGGTAAGTATACCACAGTAAACAAAATGCATGGTTTTAAATCTATAAAAACTTTGTATTTCTTCTCTTACTGAAGATTTTTGAATGGGGAAAACAAATCCAAAATACAATAAGAAAGAGTTTTGGGGTCTGGGGGTTTTCTGGTTTGGTTGGTTGTTGTTGTTTTTCATCTGTAAGATCTTCCTCATAGAATTGTACTGAAAGCATCAATAATGAGGTAAACATAACAGCTGATGATGTCCCAGTTGCCTTGGAGAAGCTTAAAAAGATATTTCTAGATTAAAGTGCATGGGCATCCTATTCAGGCATCCTTGAATAGTGTCTTGTTTTCCCTCATTCCCCTCTTGATAAAATTAGTGGAAATATTGTATTTCTAAAGAGTCAGAGGATATAGTTAACAACACTATAACTGAAGGCTGAGTTGTTTAATCAAGAAATGGCAGTAACTGAGAACACTTTAAAACTGAGTACTATTAGTTGTGAAAAGAATTCTAATTCAAAATCAATAAAAGAAATTTCCAAGATTAAAAGAAAGTATATAGGGCTGGAAGAAAGTGTCATAATTAGGTGTTACAAAATAAATCTTTTATTCCTCCTTCATGTAGAGATGTAGAATCACAACAAGCAAGCAGCAGGTGAAGAAGCAGTTCTAGTAGGTACTGCTCATGACTTTGGTTTCAAGGTAGGTTGACGTCTCTAATTTTACCTGTTTTTTATAAAACCAGAGTTAAAGCTTTCTAAACAATGGAAATTTCTTCCCACCAAAAACTGTCTGCAATATTGTGAAATCTTCCATGAGGGAAAAAAATTACATAAACCCGCTGAAAATTTGAAATAGAAATTGTCAGGTTGTTGGTTACTAATCTGGAAGATTTCTTTCAGTTTTGCTTTACCATGCAAAAAAAAAAGTAAGCATCAGGGAAATGCCTCTTCTACTAGCCCTTGCGCTGAGTAGTAAATGAAAGAGATAAGGGCCTCAAATCCATGTATTTCCTAGGGTTTATGGTCAAGGTGGGGCTAGGTACTGAAGGATCCAAGGGACTAGTATGTGACTTGACATTTAGCTCTTGCCTTAGAATCATAGAATCATAGGGTATTTAGGGCTGGAAAGGACCTTAAGATCGTCTAGTTCCAGCCCCTCTGCCATTGGGCAGGGACACCTCACACTAAACCATGTCACCCAAGGCTCTGTCCAATCTGGCCTTGAACACCGCCAGGGATGGAGCATTCACAACTTCCCCAGGCAACCTATTCCAGTGCCTCACCAACCTCACAGTAAAGAATTTCTTCCTTATATCCAATCTAAACTTCCCCTGTTTAAGTTTTAACCCGTTACGCCTTGTCCCTAATGAAGAGTCCCTCCCCAGCATCCCTATAGGCCCCCTTCAGATACTGGAAGGCTGCTATGAGGTCTCCACGCAGCCCTCTCTTCTCCAGGCTCAACAGCCCCAACTTTTTCAGCTTGTCTTCATACGGGAGGTGCTCCAGTCCCCTGATCTTCCTTGTGGCCCTCCTCTGGACTTGTTCCGTCACTTTCATGTTGTTTTTATGTTGAGGCTACCAGAGCTGCACACAATATTCCAGGTGAGGTCTCACAAGAGCAGAGTAGAGGGGCAGAATCACCTCCTTCGACCTGCTGGTCAGGCTCCTTTTGATGCAGCCCAGGATACAGTTGGCTTTCTGGGCTGCAAGCTCACATTGTTGGTTCATGTTCATTTTCTCATTGACCAGCACCCCCAAGTCCTTCTCCGCAGGGCTGCTCTGAATCTCTTCTCCACCCAACTTGTATCTGTGCCTGGGATTGCTCTGGCCCAGGTGTATGTCTTCATATGTCTTGTACGGAAACTGATCTCCAGAAAGCAAACACGAAATGATCATTTCAACTATACAGTTGGAAACCTTATGTTCTACAAAAAAAAGATGTTCTTTACCAGGAATAATTCTACTTGAAAGATCTTACACAGCTAGAGTCACCACTTCTTCCAGACTCAGTTTATCTGTCCACATAAGAAGTAATATATATTCATCTTGAAGAAGAAATTCTCAGCAAGTCAACTCTGTGTTTCTTTGTCAATACAAACTCTCAATTTTTTGCTTGTAGAAGGTTAAGCTCAGAAAGTTCTCTTACTGCAAGACATAAAATCACCATGTGAAGTAAAAATATCAAAAAGTTGGAACTCCATAAGGTGAATATACCTGAAATGAGATCTTTCAGGGACACTGAATCTGAAACAACTGCTTTGCCAAACTGCAGCTGATTTCTATTTATTTTTATCCAGTAGTTTCAATATACATAAACAAACTTCAACTGAACTCAGAACTGGAGTTGACTTTTTTTTTTCCTTTTTTGCTCTTCGCAAGTAGACTAAGAGCTAAAAAAAAGAAAAAAAAAGCTAAGAAGGATAATACAGTGTTTATTTCTAGAGGCAGGAACTCATATATTGCTGATTAAAACACAGGGACACATAAATAAGTCTGTTTCAAAGTGAAGGTCAGAGATAGCCTAAGCAAAATATGAACAGCCCAGATTAAAATGTTAATATTCAATCTAAAATGCACAAAACCAAATGCAATATCTTTTAGTGGCATTTTCATAATTACAGCAAAGACTACTACACAAATGTGCTAGCTATGCATTTTAATTAATCTGCAACAGAAAGAAATCTTTCTGGAACAGGGTCTGAAGAATCTGAACACTTGAATTTCTGCAATCCTGAGCAAGTTAGACTAGGATTTTTAAAGAATATTTATGACTTTTCTTTCAGATAAATAGTCAGGAAGAGCAGTCAAATATTGGTTATAGTTTCCTGAAAACTAAGAGTCTAATTATTGACATTGAAATTGAAAATTATTTCTGGGAATTTAAAAGCTAGGTTATGACAGACTGAAATTATGCACCATATGCCATATATTTATAAGTCTAAGCTCATCTCAGATTTTGTGCTTGCAATCAAGTTCAGACAACTTCTGTTTTCTGAGCAAAAGGTGACAGTAGTTGTTACACAGCACATAATTTTATCTGTAAATGCTAACACCTCCATCAATGCTTATGCCTAGACATTTTCTTTACATTGTCTATGTATATGCAGCAGTGTATGCATAGAAATAAAAATTAAAATGTTTTGTGCTCCTAATACCCTTTGCCATGTGTTTGGTAGTCTGTCTGTGTGTTTTATACATGTACAATACGTATAAATAACATTGACCATAAAGTATGGTGTACTTCTGCTTTCCAACTGGCTCAGCACTTTTCAACCCATCTTTGAAGCATCCTCCTTTCTCTGGGACTGCAATTTGGTTAATATGGGTTACCATGTTAGTTGAGGGCTCTACAATTCACTTGAGGTCCTCTACAGTAATTGAAGAGTAAAACGGATCTTTTGCGATTTGTCGGATTTGGGGAAGAAGTCCCTGAGAAACCAGGATGGAAGGCTTATAAGATTCTTATGGTCTCGGACAGAAAATCTATCCAATGTCAGTTTCTACAACTGTGTACCAGAAGATTTGTAGGTTTTAATAAGTCTTTTTTCTTTTGAAACATTGGATTTATTCTAGTTCAAATCTGAAAACGAAGCCTGGGGACCAAGACTCTGTGAAATGAAACATCAAGGATGGATGGGGGAGAGAGACTGCTGTAGGCAAAATAAAAGTGATGCTAAATGCCTTCCACCAAAGAGTTTGATGAAGGTTCATCTCAAATGCCTATCAAATTGCATCTATCATGGTCTCTACTACTGACTTTTTTGGGGGTCTTTGAGTATCCCTAATGTATTATTTATTTCTTATGATTTTACTATGTAACATATACAAAATGCATGTGTTCCCTTCTGCCATAGCACTGAGGCACTGCCAGCCCTGCCTGTCCCACCCTGCCTACAGCCCAGGACCCCATTGTAGCCCTCCAGTACTGTCAGCCTGTGCCCCAGCAACATCCCTGCTTGATAGCTCTCTAGCTCCCTACAGGCCTGTTCTGACCAGCCATGGGCCCACCTGCAGGCCCATATCCCAGCCTGGCCTTGTCCGAGTCCCAGGGGCGTGCCTGCTGCCTGGGGTTGTCCCTTGTGCCCCAGCTGCCTGCTCCTAGCTGGGGTGTTGGGACAGGTTCTGGCTGCCAGGACCAGCCCTGTCAGACCCATGGGGGGATCCTCCTGCTCCTGCTGCTCTGGGCCCCAGGGAACCACCCCATTCTTGCTGCTCCCTGACACCCATCTCTTTTTTTTCCCTTGTGAAAGATTATGAAGTCATCCTTTGCAAGAAAACCAACTCACTAGTATAGATCTCCTGCAATGGACTGTTGACATTGTGTTGAGATGATACACCTAGGGAGACTTTCAGAGTTAAAAGTAGAAGTATGCAGCTCAAATAAACATATATTGGCTAAGCTGCACCACTTAAACCCTGTCTTGCACTGAAACAGGTTTCCAATAGCCCAGTTATTTTTGTGGCTCTGTGTAGAGTCAAAGGGTGTTTCTATGTTTTTACCTTTATGTTCAGTACCTTTCACAGAGTTCTAAACAGATTTTCCAGGGAACTTCTGCTGGCTGGGGGCTCTCTCTGCTGTAAGCCATCTTTAAGAATAAGTGTTGCAATCATTTACTTCCATGTTCATCAGCATTAACCAATACGTCATCTACTCCTTGATTACTGTATTCAAGAGGCCCAAGATACAATTTTTTTCAAACAGATTTCTAGACAAAGTAGTTTGACTGAACAAACCAAATTAACTAAACAGATTAGTAATACATAACCTAAAATTTAGATGAATATAAGAAGGGCAAAAAAGTCTCTTGACTTGCATTTTTTCATTATCCACTTTTATGCTACTTGGAGGATTTGTGAAAGCAAAAAAATAAATGGGAAAGATTCATTGTTCTGAAGACAATAATGATATTGATTTTCATTAAGAGTCATCCTTTCTTGCTAAGGTCACACTCCCTTCCTCTTCCTGGTGTTTCAAGATTTCTTCCTTCCTCTCCCTGCTGAGTTTCTGATAACAATTAAGAGAAATTCTGAAAGCTTAACATGTTGTTGTCTTTTTTTTCTTTTTTTCACTTTTAATGGAATCCTGTTTTTTTTTCTATTCATTAAAACTGTTACCACCATCTTTGATAGTTGAATATTAGAGATCTAGGTCACAAAATATTTGTGTCTCAATAAACATAGAACAGAGTTTTTACATTCAACAATAAATAACATTTCACATATAGGGATTTTTTTTCAAAGTAAATTACTTTCTTTCTAAGTAATGTAGCAAAAAAGCCTGCAAACTGTTTTATCCTGCTTTATGTCCTGTGATCAAGTCTTCCACCTAGAACCTCTTTGGAAATTAAGGCGATTTCTGGTTCTTCCACAAATACTACTTACTACACATTGCATGCAATTGCCAGGTCCCAAACAATCTAAAAAAAAAAAAAACACCAAAAAAAAACACCAAAAAACCCTCAACAAAATAAAGAAATTAAATGTGTTGCTACTATGATTCCATGTCATTATTTTAGTGCTGCTACTATGTTTACATTTTTGTTTTTTAATGAGTAGATTTCTTGAAGTTCTGTAAGGGCTTGCCTTGCTTGTAAGTGTATCAGTGGCAGTAACACCAATCTGTCAGAAGAGACATGAGGAAATTATGATTTCTTCACATCTCAATTTCTCTCAGTTTTCTCATCTATATATATTATGTAGGAAACAGAGCTTGTTTTCCAAGTGTATTATCTTTCTAGTTTGCATAAAGTTAAAAGCCATCTCGTCTTCTCTTATTCCTTTCCAGTCTGCTACAACAAGGTCCAAAATACTGTTGACACCGAGTTTAGTTCTGCATGAGACTCTTTGGAATAATTAGCACCCCAATAGGTCCACTACTTTACTCCTGTTACATTTAACATACAGTTACTGCATCAGTATGTGGAACTTACACCTCAGGGATTGGTGTTGGGACTGGTCCTGTTCAACATCTTTGCCAGTGACATGGACAGTGGGATTGAGTGCGCCTTCAGCAAGTTTGCCAATGACACTAAGCTGTGTGGTTCGGTTGATACCCTGGAGGGAAGGAATGCCATCCAGAGGGACCTTGACACACTTGTGAGGTGGGCTGATGCCAATCTTACGAAGTTTGACCATGACGAGTGCAAAGTACTACACCTGGGTCGGAGCAATCCCAGGCACAGCTACAGGTTGGGCAGAGAAGAGATTCAGAGCAGTCCTGAGGAGAAGGGCTTGGGGGTGTTGGTCTATGAGAAAATGAACATGAGCCGGCTGCAGTATGCACTTGCAGCCCAAAAAGCCAACCGTATCCTGGGCTGCATCAAAAGGAGCGTGACAGCAGGTCGAAGGAGGTGATTCTGCCCCTCTACTCTGCTCTTGTGAGACCTCACCTGGAATATTGTGTGCAGCTCTGGTAGCCTCAACATAAAAAGGACATGGAACTGTTGGAACAAGTCCAGAGAAGGGCCACGAGGATGATCAGGGAGCTGGCACACCTCCTGTATGAAGACAGGCTGAGAAAGTTGGGGCTGTTGAGCCTGGGGAAGGGAAGGCTGCGTGGAGACCTCATAGCAGCCTTCCAGTATCTGAAGGGGGCCTATGAGGATGCTGGGGAGGGACTCTTCATTAGGGACTGTAGTGACAGGACAAGGGGTAATGGGTTAAAACTTAAACAGGGGAAGTTTAGATTGGATATAAGGAAGAAGTTCTTTACTGGCGGTGTTCAAGGCCAGGTTGGACAGAGCCTTGGGTGACATGGTTTAGTGGGAGTTATCCCTGCCCGGTCCTTTCCAACCTTAACTATTCTACGATTCTGTGATTCTAACATAGGTAAAATAATGTACCTGGATGTTTTCAGTGTTCTGAGCTTTGCTATAATAGTCTGTTTAAAACCTAATTGGAGAAGGTTTTCCTGGGAAACTTTTGGGGGGAGGTTATAGTTAAGCAAACTACAGAAGATGAACATTCTTTTAATTATTAGGAACATCCATTGCAAAAGAAAACCACTGGGCTCAATGAGCCACAAGACCTCATCTTAAATCTCTGTGAACCTTGCATTAATTTGACATCTTGTGGAGTATTCAATTAACTTAGGGAGGAAGAGAATCAGATCCAAACCCATGGTTAGATTTTTATGGGAGACTAATTCATATGTAAAGTCTTTTTTTTTTTTTTGTTGCAAGAAAATGCCCTGTGAGACAGTTCTGACAGTAAAAGAGGGAAATTAAATATGACTATAATTAATATATTCAGCTGAAATTAATTTTATGGCCTTTAAAATATTTAGTAACTGGTTTGGTTTAGTTTCGGTTAGAAAATATGTTGGCTTTTTTTTGTTTTCCATGACAGGTTTGGGATTTTTCGTTAATAAATGGCTATTACGTCTAAATTACTTTTATAACAGCCCTCCTTGTAAAAGAACATAAGTAGATACCTCCTTGAGCAATTCAACAAAAACATAAGCTACTGGCATTCAGGGAATGGGAATAATTGTCTCAGTAAAATCAGGGAAAGAATTGTCAGTAATTTTAGTGGGTCCAGGATTTCATTTTTGCAAGTTTTTTTACATCTAAGCCTGTATGTATAAAAATAAAAACTACAGGGTTTTTGTTGTGTTTTTTTTTTCCAATTAAAGCAGATTCCAGTGGTGTTCTTGTAGGATATACTTTAATTTCAGGAAAATGATATCTATAATAATTTTATTTATAACAATAGATAAACACGCATCCAACTGCTGATTTTCTGAACACAATATTGGTCATTTGAGGTATTAAATTTAAAACATAAGTAAAGCTAATACAGGCAGACATACATGTCTAATTTTAAAGGTGACACCTCAGAATTAAAAATGAACACAGGGTTCATGACCATTTTGATATAATAATTCCTATAGATATACAAGAGAGAGTTGGAAAATATTAGTAGTCTTTTTTTTTATTTTAGTTTTGATTTTGGTTTTAGTTTGGTTTTGGGTTTATTTTTCAACCAAATTTTTCTTTTTTTTTTTTTTTTCCACTACAAATAGATAGTGCTATATTTCCCCCCTTCTGATTTCACTGGAATTCTTGTAAACCTCAGATGCATGCATATTGTTGTGTATTCTGGTAATTAAATTAACTCGATACTAGCAAAGAATTTCATCATGCTAAGACCCTGTTCTAAATATTTGTGGTTTATTGTTAATTTTTAATTTCATGATTCAGTTACTTTTTCATTTGCCCATTAATACAAGCCCTGTTTTATTTAAATGGGTGCGGGGAAAAAAAAAAAAAAAGATGTAAGAAGGAAAACAGAGCAATAAAAATATTAAATTAGAAAGAAACAGAGAAATAGAACTTTCAAGTTGTTTTTTTTTTTCAGGACACTGAGATGCAATTCCACCCTTCACTTGTCTGTTTCTGTTTGAGTCACCTTTAAGATCACTGTCTTCTGGTGGAACAGCTTTGAAAATCATCTCTCTAAGAAAAAAGAAAAATCTACTTGCAGACCTACTATGTATTGGTTTAATTTCATTTCCATTATTCTCTATTTCCTACATTTGTAGGAAAACCTGATTTCTTTGTTTTTCAAAAATTAATATGCTCTAGCTGCTTTCTCTCACCTGAAATAATAATCCTTCCTTTGTGACATCAGTCCTCACTGCTGTGCTAAGATTGATGCCACAATCTGACATTCTGACTTCAGGTGGGAATAAACAGTAGGAACAGGAATAATAGAGAACAAAAATACTTTGTGTTTTCAGCATCTTAGTATAGTGTCAATGAAAATACATAGAAAAGAGATTTTGAGCTGAAACAGGATAACCTAAGCAAATTACAGGAAATCTTTACATGCATCTCTAAAGTACATCTGTAATGTCAATCTGTAAATTTATCACCGTTCAAGATCCCACTAGGTGTTATCAATTTCATGAAATAACACTCCAGAGCTAATATTCCTTATGATACTTCACCTATTTAATACCTGATACTTAAGCATCCCATAAAAAAAAAATCACTGCAAAGGACCATTTTGGAGTGACTTGTAACCTCCAGTATAATATGCAGAAAAAAACCCCAAACCTCAGATAATACTCACTGTCTCCTCACAATTAAAGCATCATCTTTTGCTGTTGTCAGGCTTGAGATCTTACCTCTACAGTGCTGTTAGATCAATAGGACATAAAAAGCAATGACTCGTTCAAGCACATACAATAAAGTAGTGTGAAGGAAAGGGTGAGAAGAAATCATTCAGTTGCAGAAAATTACCCAATAAAATAAGATGGGCTGAAATTGGACTTTTACTAACCATGAGTCTCATTTTATGTAGCTTGCTTTATGTGTTTCAGCTACATAAAAGGATAACAATTTTGAAATGTCTATACTTAAAATTTTAACAAGTATATATATTTATGCCTTTTGATAATTTATATATACTTGTATTTAAAACCCATAAATTATATAAATATATAAAATTGTATGTAAATAATATTCTATAAATTGTATATACATATTTGTCTAAACATATATAAATTAACATCTTGATATATTGAGTTCTTCTTGGTTCTTATATAGCTTTCATATGAATTTCTCCAAGGTACTACAGAATAGTTCAATTCTATTCAGTCCCTTCAGAATAGGAATCTTTCCAGTGAATAGTCTTTGACTCTTCAAGAGCAAGTGTGATTTGAAAAATATCCTTATATCTAACTTTATAAATGCTCTAGAAGCTTAACATAAGGGAAACTTCAATAGATAAAATAATGTGAATTGTGAGAACAATAGGAGAAAATTGCAAAGTCTCAGAGAAAAACTGCTATTAGTTTATATTTCTCTCCAGAAATTCTTGCTTAGTCTCTACAGAGGGATTGATTCATTTGGAAAACAACAACGACAACAAAGAAAATCCAAACCAAAAACCAAAAACAAAACACCAGAAAATCAAACTATGTGAGCATAACACATCTGTGAAAGATAGAAATTCTTTTATTACCACGAGCAGAAGTATGCAATCTTTCTTTTCTAAGTAAGATAGTCCACAAACCATTAATGGTCAGCAAACAATAAATATAATAACAGGGGATTTTTAGGAAGTAAATTCTAAAGCAACAGGAGCATTGCATATATTCATATCTCATTGAAACTCTGAATTATTTTGTCAGCAGTAAAAATTGTGTGACTCATTACTTTCAACTTCTACTTTTCTTACTCCTCTATATGTTTGTTTTAAACAAGCAACAAGTCAGTACTAAAATTAAACTGTATCCAAGATTAAGTTTGCATGTATCTGCAAAAATAGCTATCCTCATTTTCCAACATTATTTAAGAATACAAGATATAGTAATCCAAAAATTCAGGTGTTAGCAGCTGTGTTTTGCTGATAGTGTACAGATGTCTTTTGCTAAGACAAATTTGCTCTATGATTTTCTATGCAGAACTATAATAATAATAATAATGCCAGCTATCAGATAGCTTTTCTTGAAACTAGGGAAAAGAAAAATGTGATTTTCTCAAAAATTATTATTCTCTATTCTGCAAGTGCTGTCTAAAAAAAACAGTCCTTTGCACCTGATGGCTTTTTAACAAAGAGGTTATCAGTTATATTTTTATACATACATATATCTCGACACTTTAGTTCTGTTATAGAAAAAAAAATAATTAAAATACTTCATCAGCTCTAGACTACAGTTGAAAACAATTCATATTTTGTCATGGAACAATAAAAAGTTCTTTGTTTTTTTATTCCAGCAGCCCAAGGCTTCTTGAGCTGTTCACTACATCTTTGAAATACTGGGATCTCCACATCCCAGCTCAGCATGTCTACAGTACTACAGAGCAGTAATAAAGGTGGAAAGTGGTGGCACTAGCACTGATTGAAAATGAAGCAGATAATGTCAGCTGAATAGCTCGGAGGGAATTTCTGGAAATAGAACCTTGGAAGTGGAGAAAAGGCCAAATCAATTGTGGCCGAATGGCTACGTTTGTTTTAAACAGGTCACTGCTGTATTGTAAGCTAGTTAACTGTGACCTGAGATATAATCAAGTTTATGCTTGCAGTGGGAGCTCTCTGTTTAAAGGGTCAGTGTGTGAATTCTTTATATACTGACTTAAGGCTAAATTTCTAAGAGCGACCACCACCTCACTTGCTCCACTGCCCAGAAAGTAAACCCACTGCATACCCAGACTTCATAGCTTCTGCTAAAAAAAAAAACAAAAGCAAAACCCAAACAAAACAGAAAAGCAGACAAAAAAACAAAACCCAGCCCCCCCCCCCCCCCCCCAAGAAATGTGAGTCTCTGTTTTGTAAGAATTTAAAGTTTAATTTCAATCAAATTTGTTTAAAAAATTTCATATGGGTATCCTATAACTCAGACGTCTGGCCTGAAGTGAAGCAGTCAAGTCAATTTTCTAAAGGGTAACATAGAATGCAGTTGCTATTCTGTCCTGGGTTCAGCAGTAGCAGTCATTTTTCTCTTTCTTAGTAGCTGTTGAAGCGTTGTGGCTTGACTTTCGGCCTGGGAACAGAACTGATAACACCGATGTTTTAGACTGGCCAAGGACTTTGTGAACCTCATGCTCTGCCAGGGAGGAGGGGAAGCCGGGAGGAAGCAGAGACAAGACACCTGACCCAAACTGACCAAAGAAGTATTCCATACCACAACACGTCATGCCCAGGATGTAACTGAGAGTTACCAAGGAAGGGCAAGGACTGCGGGGTTGGACGAGGTATTGGTCGGTGCTTGGTCAGACTGCGGGGGCAAGTTATTGGTTGGCGGGTGGTGAGGTATTGTATTCTCTTCCCTTGTTATTTCTCTTATCATCGTTATTATTGGTAATGATTTGTGTTATACCTTAGTGTCGTGGTTTAAACCCAGTCAGGTAATTCGTTCGCTCACTTCCCCCCCTTTCTTGCCCTCCCCCTGCTCCCGGAGGGACAGAGAGGAGAATCGAAAAGAATGCAACTCCCACGGGTTGAGATAAGAACAGTTTAGTAACTAAGGTATAACACAAATCACGACTGCTACCACCAATGATAATAATGATAAAGGAAATAACAAGGGAAGAGAATACAACACCTCAGCACCAGCTGACCGATAACTCGCCCCCCAAGCCCGACCAAGCTCCGACCGATACCTCCTCCAGCCCTGCAGTCTCCCAGCCCTTCCGGCTAACTCCCAGTTACATCCTGGGCATGACGTGCTGTGGTATGGAATAGCTCTTTGGTCAGTTTGGGTCAGGTGTCCTGTCTCTGCTTCCTCCCAGCTTCCCCTCCTCCCTGGCAGAGCATGAGGCTCACAAAGTCCTTGGTCAGGGTAAACATCACTTAGCAACAACCGAAAACATCGGCTTCACCAACGCTGTTCTCAAAACTAGAAGTCAAAACACAGCACTGCACCAGTTAACACAAAGGAAAAAACATGACTGCTACTGCTGAACCCAGGACATTATCCACCCCTTATTCCATACCATTCACGTCGTGCTCAGATCCCACATTTTCAATATACCATCACTCTTATCTCGGTGCACTCTTATCTTAGTGCATGGACCAGTCCCTATAAAGCTGCTGCGTCCATCTGGTCCATGTCAGGCTCCATCTCTTGTAACAGTCTTCCAGAGCAGGAGAGAC
Organism: Pezoporus flaviventris; assembly: GCF_033815535.1. Lineage (NCBI taxonomy): Eukaryota > Metazoa > Chordata > Aves > Psittaciformes > Psittacidae > Pezoporus > Pezoporus flaviventris. The sequence continues at coordinate 57,966,147 of NW_026892555.1, forward strand.
TGTGTGCAGTGTTCACACTCGTGAATAACCTGGGCAATAGTGTCCATTGCTAAGTCCACCCCTCGATCATGAGTCCATCTCTATGTTGCATCTCTGCTCTGATGGCCTGAAGTGCCATGGGCCCACCAGGCTTAAAATAATTCACTGTCCCCTTAAGCAGTTTCTGCAGCTTGTTGCTGGGGACTCCATACAGCTGCCTTCCATCTCCGACGCTTCCAAAGCACTGGAGGGGCCCAGTGGACTAGATACTTGCCCATACTGTCCCACACACCCTGCCACTCATGACTCTCCAGCCTTGGGGAAAATCTCTTGGTCCCCCTATATTGTTGTCTAACCCCAGACAAGACCCAAACCTGACTCTGCTTAACTTTTGAGATCAGACAAAATGGTTGTGGGTAGAACACAGCCTGTGTGTGTGCCAACATGCTGATCCCCATCACAATCAGCAGGCAGGTCCCAGGGATACCCAAAGGCCATTCAGAGCCTTCAGAACTCTCAAACGATGCTGCTGTGCTTGTCACTGGGGCTGATGTAGCTGCTGTGCTTGCCGGCTCTCCCACCGCCAGCTTCTCTTTTCCTGAGTCCAGCTCTTCCTCCTCTGCCTTGCTGGGAAGTGCTGCGTGGTCTCCTGCATCCTCCTGGGGCTCGGCGGGTGGCTGCCGGGGAAGGCTCTCGGCCGTCGCGGGGCTCGGCTCCTCCGCGGGGCTCGGCTCCTCCGCGGGGCTCGGCTCTTCCGCGGGGCTCGGCTCCTCCGCCGCCTTATCCCGCTGCTCGGCAGCCGCTTCCTTCTGCTCCTCGACCGCCCCGGCCTCCTCCACCGGCAGCCGTCCCCTCGCGGCCTCCGGCCCCGCTCCCGCCGCCGCTTGGTCCCCGGGGCCGCTCTCCCGGGCCGCTTCAGCAGCCGCCGGCTCCCGGGGCCGCTCCCCCTCGGCTCCCCGCAGCCTCACGAAGATGGAGAGTAGGGTGAGGGCCAGGACGGTGAAGAGCAGCCGGACGGCCAGGTACAAGTCCACGGCCACGTCCGTCCCGCCCTGCTGCTGGAGCCCACCCGTATTACAAGCCATTGCCATAAAGCACAGTGAGACAAGAACCTTAGCCCACGCCCCACACTTGATAAACACTAACACAGCAAATACCGGCTCTACGTAAGTTACAACGGTCTAAAGCTGTGAGATCAAGAAGAACAACTCTGAGAGCCAATAAATCAGCATTGTGACGAATGACTATTAATCCAGTCAAATCTGTCGTTATCTCAACCCTTCGTGCCCCACGTTGGGCGCCAAAAAAGAACTGTCGTGGTTTAAACCCAGTCAGGTAATTCGTTCGCTCACTTCCCCCCCTTTCTTGCCCTCCCCCTGCTCCCGGAGGGACAGAGAGGAGAATCGAAAAGAATGCAACTCCCACGGGTTGAGATAAGAACAGTTTAGTAACTAAGGTATAACACAAATCACGACTGCTACCACCAATGATAATAATGATAAAGGAAATAACAAGGGAAGAGAATACAACACCTCAGCACCAGCTGACCGATAACTCGCCCCCCAAGCCCGACCAAGCTCCGACCGATACCTCCTCCAGCCCTGCAGTCTCCCAGCCCTTCCGGCTAACTCCCAGTTACATCCTGGGCATGACGTGCTGTGGTATGGAATAGCTCTTTGGTCAGTTTGGGTCAGGTGTCCTGTCTCTGCTTCCTCCCAGCTTCCCCTCCTCCCTGGCAGAGCATGAGGCTCACAAAGTCCTTGGTCAGGGTAAACATCACTTAGCAACAACCGAAAACATCGGCTTCACCAACGCTGTTCTCAAAACTAGAAGTCAAAACACAGCACTGCACCAGTTAACACAAAGGAAAAAACATGACTGCTACTGCTGAACCCAGGACACTTAGTTACTGGGCTGCTCTTATCTCAACCCGTAGGAGTTGAATTCTTTTCGATTCTCCTCTCTGTCCCTCCGGGAGCAGGAGGAGGGCAAGAAGGGGGGGAATGAGTGAACGAGCTGCCTGACTGGTTTTAAACTATGATATATTCCCACACTGTATGCAAAAAGGAACTTTTACAGTGAGAAAGACCTTACTATAAAAGTGGATTGGTACAGGGCTTTTTTAGCTCTTGCTCTTTCAGGGACTATACAGCTGAAATTCCAGTCCTTTGAACCTCTCCGTTTTGTAGCAAAGGGAATTAAAGCCTCTGTTATTATGGTAGAAAACCATGGATGTGGAGAGCCCAGAAAAATAGTCCTTAACTCAAAACAGGTGTTGCAAGGAGAAGCAATTCTCATTCTATTTTTTGTAAGAAATTTAATCACCTCCTAGATAAACTACTATCCATTACTCTCTTTTTCCCTTTTTTTTTTTTTTTCCTACGATGTTGGTGAGATCATAACATGTTAAACAACGACTCCATCCACCTGTGAAATCCCGGAAATAATAATCTTAAGTGGAAACATACCGATTTTAAATTTTATATGAAACACTGACTCCAATCCTAGGAAGGGAGTTATTCCTGCTTAGAATTTATTCTTTGATGCTAACATGATATTATGTGACCTTCAAGAAACATACAACACTGAAATTCCAGGATTTTTCCTTGATTACCTCCTGTGCAAACCTCTCTCCTACTGGTAATCGTGTTAAAACTAATCAAATGTAAAAGTTCAAGCTAAACCACAAAATGCTACCCTCTGTGTAACAAACACTGCAGTGTACAAATTATGGTAGGTCAGCAACATGGCTTCTATAGGATTTCAGAGAAAAACACATTTTTCTGTTGTCTAACCAAGCTGCAGGCCGGTGTGCACAGCCACAGTGTATATGGCAAGCGTGAATGATTGGTCAGAGAAGAATCAGTTAACTTCTGGGTCAAGTTTAATTCCTTAGGAGTTTGGGTAGTCCTATATATAGTGCTCTTACAGATAGATAGCATATTACAATTCCTTTCACTCATATTGTAACAGGAAACTCAAATGAAGCCTGAACTGCAGAGTGGTAAAATATATACTATTTACCTAATACCTAATATATACTATTATACTAGAGAACTGGAACAATATAGTTTCCTGATTTCCTGCCTAAACATCTGTAGGCAGGTTTTTACAATGCATATAAATAAGATACCCAGAAGAACATTGTGGACTTTGGCCTTTTTTATAACATAAAAATATCAGCTTTAAAACAAACAAAAAAAAAGCCCACCAAAAAAAAACAACAAAACAAGCAAACAAACAAACAAACAAATTGCATTGTATCTAATACATTAGAATTTCTCTGAAAAAGTCATACAAACATGTTGTCATGGTTTAAACCCAGTCAGGTAACTCGTTCACTCACCCCCCCCCCTTCTTTCCCCCCCCTACTCCCAGAGGGACGGAGAGGAGAATCGAAAAGAATGCAACTCCCACGGGTTGAGATAAGAACAGTTTAGTAACTAAGGTATAACACAAATCACTACTGCTACCACCGATAATAATAATGATAAAGGAAATAACAAGGGAAGAGAATACAATACCTCAGCACCAGCCGACCGATAACTTGCCCCCCTCAGCCCAACCAAGCACCGACCGATACCTCCTCCAACCCTGCAGTCTCCCAGCCCTTCCGGCTAACTCCCAGTTACCTCCTGGGCATGACGTGCTGTGGTATGGAATACCTCTTTGGTCAGTTTGGGTCAGGTGTCCTGTCTCTGCTTCCTCCCGGCTTCCCCTCCTCCCTGGCAGAGCATGAGCCTCACAAAGTCCTTGGCCAAACCAAAACATCGCTATCAGTTCTGTTCCCAGGCCGAAAGTCAAAACACTGCACTGCACCAGCTACCAAGAAGGAGAAACATGACTGCTACTGCTGAACCCAGGACATTATCCACCCCTTATTCCATACCATTCACGTCATGCTCAGATCCCACATTTTCAATATACCATCACTCTTATCTAAGTGCATGGACCAGTAGCTATAAAGCTGCTGCGTCCATCTGGTCCATGATGCCAGGCTCCATCTCTTGTAACAGTCTTTCAGAGCAGGAGAGACTGTGTGCGGTGTTCACACTTGTGAATAACCTGGGCAATAGTGTCCATTGTTAAGTCCACCCCTCGATCATGAGTCCATCTCTGTGTTGCATCTCTGCTCTGATGGCCTGAAGTGGCATGGGCCCACCAGGCTCAAAATAATTCACTGTCCCCTTCAGCAGTTTCTGCAGCTTGTTGCTGGGGACTCCATACAGCTGCCTTCCATCTCCAATGCTTCCAAAGCACTGGAGGGGCCCAGTGGACTAGATACTTGCCCATACTGTCCCACACACCCTGCCACTCATGACTGTCCAGCCTTGGAGAAAACCTCTTGGTCCCCCTATATCCTTGTCTAACCCCAGACAAGACCCAAAGCTGACTCTGCTTAACTTTTGAGATCAGACAAAATGGTTGTGGGTAGAACACAGTGTGTGTGTGTGCCAACATGCCAATCCCCATCACAATCAGCAGGCAGGTACCAAGGGTACCCAAAGGCCATTCAAAACCTTCAGAACTCTCAAACGATGCTGCTGTACTTGTCACTGGGGCTGGTGTAGCTGCTGTGCTTGCCGGCTCTCCCACCACCAGCTTCTCTTTTCCTGAGTCCAGCTCTTCCTCCTCTGCCTTGCTGGGAAATGCTGCGTGGTCTCCAGCATCCTCCTGGGGCTCGGCAGGCGGCTTCCGGGGAATGCTCTCGGCCGTCGCAGGGCTGGGCTCGACCGCGGGGCTCGGCTGCTCCTCGGGGCTCGGCTCGGCCGCGGGGCTCGGCTCCTCCGCCGCCTTCTCCCGCTGCTCGGCAGCCGCCTCCTTCTGCTCCTCGACCGCCCCGACCTCCTCCACCGGCAGCCGTCCCCTCGCGGCCTCCGGCCCCGCTCCCGCCGCCGCTTGGTCCCCGGGGCCGCTCTCCTGAGCCGCTTCGGCTGCCGCCGGCTCCCGGGACCGCTCCCCCTCGGCTCCCCGCAGCCTCACGAAGATGGAGAGTAGGGAGAGGGCCAGGCCCGTGAAGAGCAGCCGGACGGCCAGGTACAAGTCCACGGCGACGTCCGTCCCGCCTTGCTGCTGGAGCCCACCCGTATTAGAAGCCATTGCCAGACAGCACAGTGAGACAAGAACCTTAGCCCAAGCCCCACACTTGATAAACACTAACACAGCAAATACCGGCTCTAAGTAATGTACTGCATTCTGAAGCTGTGAGATCAAGAAGAACAACTCTGAGAGCCAATAAATCAGCATTGTGACGAGTGACTATTAATCCAGTCAAATCTGTCGTTATCTCAACCCTTCGTGCCCCACGTTGGGCACCAAAAAGAACTGTCGTGGTTTAAACCCAGTCAGGTAACTCGTTCACTCACCCCCCCCTTCTTTCCCCCCCCTACTCCCAGAGGGACGGAGAGGAGAATCGAAAAGAATGCAACTCCCACGGGTTGAGATAAGAACAGTTTAGTAACTAAGGTATAACACAAATCACTACTGCTACCACCGATAATAATAATGATAAAGGAAATAACAAGGGAAGAGAATACAACACCTCAGCACCAGCCGACCGATAACTTGCCCCCCTCAGCCCAACCAAGCACCGACCGATACCTCCTCCAACTCTGCAGTCCCCCAGCCCTTCCGGCTAACTCCCAGTTACCTCCTGGGCATGACGTGCTGTGGTATGGAATACCTCTTTGGTCAGTTTGGGTCAGGTGTCCTGTCTCTGCTTCCTCCTGGCTTCCCCTCCTCCCTGGCAGAGCATGAGCCTCACAAAGTCCTTGGCCAAACCAAAACATTGCTATCAGTTCTGTTCCCAGGCCGAAAGTCAAAACACTGCACTGCACCAGCTACCAAGAAGGAGAAACATGACTGCTACTGCTGAACCCAGGACACATGTCCTTCAAATGATCAAATTGTTGACAATACTTTATCGAAAATGAAAATGATTCACCCAGGATATTGAGGGTCTTTTTTTTAATACACCCTCCTACTGTCCCATTTCCTAGGTTAGTGTTTGGTTCTATTTTCCAGATGCTGAGTCCAGTTTTATGATGGTTTTACTCTGAATTTTCACGATGGCAAAGTAGTGGAGCCTTCTGCTATTTGACCTTCTTGTGAAACTGACTGTCCCACTGATTCTTTTATGCGCATCTAGAACGTTGTCAGATTCAGCCAGCTTCTCTAGTGGTGTAAATGGCTTAAAGGACTGTCAAATCCTGGTATGAGAAGGATCCTTACATCCCTGGCAATGTTCAAGATTAGGCTGGACGAAGCCTTGGGTGAGATGGTTTAGTGTGAGGTATGGCAGGGGGGTTGGAACTTCATGATCTTAAGGTCCTTTCCAACCCAAACTATTCTACGATTCTATGATTCTATGGTGATTCTATGCTTGGCAGGAAAAAAAAAAATCAGTTTTGGAACTCAAAAATTGTACATATTATTAGTGTTTATCTTTTTCCCTTCAGAAAATCAGAAATTTCAGCTTGCATGTGCCATTCAAAAAGAAATCTCTTTTTATGCCATATTTTCTCCTTTATCCTCATATTAATATTATGTGGTACTGCGTGAGAATAAAAGTTCTTTTATCCATATTCCTTTCTGTCTTCTATTTCCTTTTATTCTCTCTTCACTTCCTTTTTGTTCTGTTTTAATGTTTTTTCCTTTTTTTTTTCTTGTTCTTCTCATTTTGATGTTTCTGCCTCCATATATTTCCCTGCCTTTTACCCCCCCCCCCCCTCCTTTTTTTTTTTAGGTCTTTAATTTTCATTTAAAAATGTCCACTGCAACCCTAAGTCTGGCATAATTCAGACCAATTGCGTTTTCTCTTTCTCTTGTTGAAATTTTTTTTTATCTCTCTTCCTTGTGTCTTCAGATCCTAAACTTTTTGGAATAGGGCCCATCTCTTAAACAGTAAGAGATTACACAGTGGTGCACTGATCGCAGCTGGAGTCTTTAGACATTAAAGAAATACAAATAATTACAAAGCATTGCCATATGTCTGATCTCCAGCAGCTGGGAGCTCTGTAGCAGAAGCATGATGCTCTTGCTCTCCTGCTTGCTACCTTTCCAGTCTTGCAGGTCAGTCTGCAGTAAAGCATAATGTTTCTGGACACTGCTCCTCCTCTTCTGCCCGCAGTAGCTGTCGGATGGTTTCCACAGGCTTTGAAACACAGGTGGGGGCCTACTGCAGACCTACACATCCAGTGGGTCTGCAGGTTTTCGAACCACAGTTCATCTGTGCATGATTGTTAAATATAACTTGGAAAGTGATTTTTCTTTGGCAGTATTATCACTCTATGAGACATTGACAGTCACCCTATCTGGTTTTGAAATTAAATGCAGCACAGACAAGTTTAATTTTTGGGGTCTTTAGCTGTAGTTGTTGAATCTTTAATTACTGGTAAAGTAGATGCTACATATAACCTAGACTCCTGCCTTCAAAATACTGAAGCTATGTTTAATTATTTATTTTCTTAGGTCTGAAAATAATTTTAACTCATCTTTTGAAGTTAACTATTTGAGTGTTATCACTTTAACCCCTTCATGTTAATGACTTGGCCCAACTTATTAAAATACAGTGAAACAAAAGAACTGAAATAATGTTTTTGTCTGAAAAGCTAAACAGTAAGTCTTCTATAATGGTAGAAGCAAAACTTGTCATATTAGAACAATTGTGGACTATAGTATTTTTCTTCAGTTGTGAAAGCACTAAAATAAAGATAAATACTATGCTTAAAAACAATGCATCTTTCCAAATGCATGGTTGAATTTTCCCTAATACAGATATTAAGTGTTTAACATGTATACATAATATGTTTGAGGCATTTCCCAAAACAAGCACAAAAGGAAAATGAATGCATTAGAGAAAATGGTGGTATAAAAATGGATATATTTCTGTGGATATGTGGATATTTATGTAGACTATTTCTAATAAAACTATTTAAATTATATCTGTAATATTTATTTATGGTAGCAATAAAACCAGATCATTATTTATAAATGGAAGTGTAATCCATGATAATGAACAAACAAGTTACATATTCATGAAGTGCAATTTAACCTGATTAATATTATTTGACAGGCACAGCTTTAGAAAAATATCTTAGGTCTAGACTACAACTACACAGCCCTTGAACTAAAGGCTCAGCATTGATTTTGTACTTTATTTCATGAATTTTGTTTCCAGTCATTTATAAATACGCTTTGTACACTAAGTGGGTTATTATTAATTTATTTTTTTTTTTAAAAAAGGGGTAGGGGGAGCCAAAAAAAAGCAAAACAAAAAAAAAAAACAACCAAAAAAAAACGCAACCAAGAAATAATACCCTGGAATGAGAATACAGGTCTATATTTTATTGGATGTTGAATGCCACCAGGTAGATTGTTCTTTTCCCAGACGCCCTTCAAATTTCACTAGGGAACTATTCTTAGCAACAGAGCCCTTGAGATTTGAACTCAGTATTAAAAATCAGTAGTTGTTTATAGAAATGTCTTAAGATTAAAAGGTCAAGAATCTTCAGAACTTCAGCAGCTTACCTGGCAAATAAACATTGCTGTCTTTCCCAAGAGTTTTAAACTATATCCACAAAATCCTGCTTCTGTTTTTTTCCAGTTATCAATCACTTATTTTCTATCCTTTTCAAGACATACTGACTTTCTGAATTTTAACTTTGGGGGTTTAAGTTATGTAGCATGGCGTGAAATTTTGTATTAAAATAAATGCAACTTAAAAAAGCAACTCTTAAGGAAAATTCAAGAGAGATAATTGAAAGTCTTATTAACAGAAGTCTCACAGAATGTTTAATATACAAATCCATTGTATTTATTGGAAAGTCTGAAAGGTTTGTATTTTTAGCTCTACATTATTTGGAGACATGTAAAATAAGTTTCAGCTTACCTGAGTTTAGAAAACTGAAAGTGGTGTGCCTTGTTCAAGCTAGCTGTAGGCTCTCTTTGGAGTGAGTAGGAAGCAGAAAAGTAGTAGGATGGAATCATTCCCTTCAGAGCTAGGTGTCCTTGAGATAAGAAAATTTAACACCAAGACACTAAAAGAGGAGTGTCTGGGGCACCCTTATCCAGTTCATTCATTTTCTTCACTCAGCTCCTGCCATTTTCCCCACCCATCAAACCTTCCTGAGAGCTTTTGCAATAAATTAATCCAGCAGAAAATGCATTCAAAAAAAGTTAACAGGTAATTTTGTTCTGAATTTATTTGCAATTTTGAAACCTCTGCATTACATGGTTGTTGAGATGATACATATCTGTATATATACCCTCACCTATCCATGTATTTATATGGACTAAGACAATACACAATAAAAACAGAAGGAAAAAAAAAAAAAGACTTTCTCTTTTCCTAAGAAATGCCTCAGTAAGTAACTGCAAGTAAGAAATACCTAAGGAATATAGATGGTCAAAACCAGTTTGAGCAGTTTTTGAAAATTATTATTATTTTAAAAAATTACATGGAGAAGTGGAAAATCTGTATGGATTGTTACTGGGTAAAATAATAAGTTGGTTAGATAGTCATGCAATATTCTTTTTGATGTCCTTTCTTTTCCAATTTTAAAAATGTTAAAATATGAAACTGTGTTACTGTTGACCACTTGTAACAGACTCATGAAGGCAAAATCCAAGAAACTAAGCTGAGTTTGCTGTGATCTGCAACATGAGGATAATTATGACATAAGTGATTATTATTACTACTATTATTTCTTATGGGTGTATTAAATATTATACTTTCATAAAATACATCACTAATATATTAATTATGATATAGTATAATACTACTATTATATCTTTATATATAAAATATATAAAAATAATAAAATTAGAATTTGTTATTGTGTAGTATGGACTAAACTTGGGAGAACTGCAGAATTTCAAGCCAAGATTAGTAAAGCATAGGACTGTGAAGAAAGCCTGGATAAAGACAGATGACTGAGACAAATTTCATCGTGACTGAGACAAATCTCATCATGACTGAGAACTGAAGAATACCTTTCCAATATGATCACATGAACAGTGTTATGAAAACATTCCCATATTGTCATGTTAAATATTTCAAGCTTTTTGCATTTTTATTTCCCCTCATGAATTCTCTATTCTTTTTCAATTCTGCAACAGTTATATTAAAGGGCCTAATAATGAAGAGGTTGCTTTGTATATAAATACAGATATCTACAGCAGTAAATTTGCCTGGTGGAAAGAGAAACTTTTCATTAGATCAAACACATGGAAGGTATTGACAGAAAGCCATGCTTTGTTGTAAATAAGGTCTTGTCTTCTGTTTTAGTATTAAGTAACAAGCTTAATAGCATACTTTGTAGGGGCTGGTATTTTGTATCAGGTTTTTGGGAATCCTGTTAATATATTTCAATTTCTAGGTTTCTGTATAACTATTGTGGCAATTTATAAAATGAGAGTGAGTAAAAATAGAAATGTTGCCTGTATCTTGGTTGCGTATGTCTGTATGGCAGAAGTAGAAATATATGGAAAAATATCAGAAAGATGTACTGCTGCTACTACAAAGTGAGTCTTGACTAAGGATAAAATTGAAAACAAAAGGTCTGTGGAAGAGATCAAAGTGAAAGAGAACCCAAAAAGTAGCAACAAACCAATCTAATACTGGATGTTTCCACAGAGAAAATTGTAAATTCCCTTGCAGGACTGAGTGAAAATGGATAAGGGGCACCATTGTCACAACAATGGTCCCATCAAAGATGTTAAAATAATCTGGAAATGCTCTCTAGTATCTCTGGCAAGAAATGTTTAGGAAAGAAATGAAAGGATGTTCTTTTTACAGATAAGAAGATGCTCTGTTAATTTATAATTTGGAGGATTTTGGTAGTTGTACCTTTCTGAGTATGATTTGTACTTTAATCCACCTAACAGCAGTATAGATGGCTTCTCTGGGAAGTCATACTGTTTGTGCCAGTCATACTGTTGTAACCATTCCTCTTTCATTAGACTCTCTATTGTGCAGAAACCTTTGCAGGTATTAGCTCCACCTAGAACCCTCTCTCGCTCAAGCAGAAAGTATGCATTGTTAAAAGCTCCTAAGCTTTATACTGTCCTACATACTGTACATCATATTGCACCCTGAAATATTTCCTGAAAACCATTTTCAGTGATTATATCAGCTTTATGAAGCCCACTGAAATATTTGAATAAACTGATAAAACAGCATTGGATCTGTTCCATCTATCGTTCCCCAAAAGTAGCGTTCTTAACTCCTTTTCTCCATTGTTGCTATGACCAGTTTTAGGGGTATAAATGCAGTTTTGAAAATCTAACTACAGTACAAATCTACAGTACAAATACCCAGAAGGACAAAAAACCTAAAAAGCAGGTATTATGGAATAGAAACTAGCCCTCAACTAGTATTTCTCAACTATAAGGCCAATTGGCAGTAAAAATATATTCAGATTTTTTTCTGGATTTTTCTGTTACCTGAGGTATTTAAATATGTATTTGTAGTTGAGACTACTGCAAGGTCTCCACGGAAGTGCACTACTGTGTTTTAATATGTGACTACTAATTTTTCAGTGTGGTTTTGCCATTTTTTTTTATTATGCATTTCAAGAGTGTTTAGAGACTTGTTTCATCAACTGGATAATATTTTTTCACATATATGACAAATGGTTTTGCAGTTAACAGTGTCAAGTATTAATTATGTTCCCAGTGCAAACCTTTGTTCAGCTAACTATTCATGAAGTTTCGTATTGTACTACATTATTACAAGACATAACTTTTAGTAATAGTGACATCTGTCAAAGTGAATCCACCACAATGCATTATTGATTAGGGTTTAGTGAATAATTTGTAACAATGGATTTATTCAACAAAATTAGCTTATTGCTTGCATGTGGAATAGCTTCTAACAAAGAACTAAACAAGCAAACCAGGATATCCTTGAATATATTTAGAAACATTCAACGATCTATTTTCAGGCTTCACTTTTTATTTTGTTTAGTTTGCATTGTTCTCTGCAGCTTGCATGTTCATGGACCATTTGTTATATGCATCTAAACCACTAACTTACTAGTTATTTATTTCTAAAGTGTCAGCTGTATCACTTCTTTATTTTATTTTTTTTTCCCTGAGATGAATGCAGAAAGAATTTTCGAGGACTGGTAAAGCTTTTGCAACTATTTGTCTAAAACCCTGGCTTTTGCAAATATTCACTTGCATCTTTGAAATTTACTTTCCGCTAATGCTCTTGCCAGTTAAATTCAATCTTTCAAATATTCCTGCAGAAAGATCACCAAAGGGTTGCACGTATTGTCAAAGCAAATTCAATCAAAGGTTGGTTGAAAATCTTGCACTGTATTTGCTCAGCTGTGTTAAAAGAACAAGTCATTCAAGTTGTTTTCAAGGCATACCCCAAGAAAATGTAAAATTGGAGAACTGCTTTTATATTTGAGGATTGTATATTTGTGTGTTGGTGATTTAACATAGAATTTTATAAATACATGCCTCAAAGTTACTTTTTTTTTAGAGCCAAACCATGCCATAGGTCTCTGATGTTATCTTTTTAAAATATTTTTTCCTTAATAAGCCTAAGAATAATTTAATGACAGTAAAAGCATTGCCTGGAATACTAAGAAGCTCTTTTTTACTAGTGGAAATGAAAGAATGTGTAACCTTTTAATATTTGTTGTCTGGTTTGTTAATTGCCAGTACATTCTTTGCAGTGGTCTTTTATTCCTACACTACACTTCTGCATGTCTCATTTTCTGGCTCAGGCACTGTGTATAATAACTTGGCTCCACTATAACAATGATAAAACCACATTAAAACTACAACAACTTATAGCAGCCATCTCATCATGCATATCCAAGTGACTTTAAGATGAGCATTAGTTTGCGGAAAGTACATGAGACCATTAGTCTAGCAAACTCACAAAGTGAAAATTTTAACTTACATTTAGTATAAATTTAATTTATAAGTACCGTTTGACATCTAATGATGAGAATAAAAGCAGAAATACCAGTTAAGCTGGTATTAAAACTTCTAAGTCAAGTCATATATACTGTGCTAATTCTATTCTAAAATAGCAAGGAAATCTAAAGTCCTCCTTTAACACGAAACAGTCTTTCATTTATAGCTCTACTTGTCTAAAATGGGAAATGTTCTGATTTTAAAATATAACAAAACACAATATATACAATAATACATAAATACAGAAATGGAAATATGGATTGGTTTTATGTTCTCAGAGTTTAAGAATTGTTTTGTCAAGAAAAAAAAATGTAGAATCATAGAATGGTTTGGGTTCAAAGGGACTTTAAAGATCTTCTAGTTCCAACCACCCTGGCACAGGGGTGACCAGGTTGCTCAAAGCCCTGTCCAGCCTGCCCTTGAACACTTCGAAGGATGGGTCATCCATAACTTCTCTGGGGAGCCCATTCCAGTGTTTCACCACCCTCACAGTAAAGATTTTTTCTTTATATATATATAGTATAAATCTCCCCTCTATCAGCTTAAAGCTATTCCACCTTGTCTTGTTAAATGTCCTTGTAAAAAGTCCTCCTCCAAATTTCTTGTAGGCCCTCTTTAGGTACTGGAAGGCGGCTCTCAGGTCTCTGTGGAGCCTTCTCCAGGCTGAACAAGATCAGCTCTCTCAGCCTGTCTTCACAGAAGTGCTCCAGTCCTCTGATCATCTTCTGGACTTGATCCAACAGGTCCACAGCCTTCTTATGCTGGAGATCACAGAGCTGAAAACAACACTTCAAGTGGGGTCTCAGAAGAGCAGAGGGGCAGAATCACCTCCCTCAACCTGATGGCAGCACTTTTCTTGATGCAACCCAAGGTATGGTTGGCTTTCTGGGCTGCAAGTGCACACTGACGGGTCATGTTGAGTTTCTTGTTGACCAACACCTCAGTCTTTCTCCTCAGGGCTGCTCTTAATCCAGTGTCTGCCCAGCCTGTATTTGCACTTAGGGTTGCCCCAGCCAGGTGAAGGACCTTGCACTTGGCCTTATTGAACTTCATGAGGTTTGCATGGGCCCACCTCTCAAGAGTGTCAAGGTCCCTCTGGACAGCAATCCTTTCTCTACAGCATGTCAGCTGCACCACAAAGCTTCATGTCATCAGCAAATTTACTAAAGGTGCTCTCAATCTCACTGTGTCACCAGCAAAGATGCTGAACACTGCTGGTTCCTATACCCATCCCTGAGGGTTGGTACTCATCACTGGTCTCCACCCTGACAATGAGCTGTTTACTGGAACGCTTTGAGTGTGACCATTCAGCTAATTCTTTATCCATTGAGATGGCCATCCATTAAGTCATTGTCTCTCCAGTTTAGAGACTGGAATGTCATGTGAAACGGTGTCAAATGCTCTGCACAAGTCTAGATAGATGACATCAGTTGCTATTCCCTTATTGACCAATTCTGTAACCCTGTCATAGTAGGACACCAAATTTGTCAGGCATGATCTGACTGTAGGTTAACTTCACAAGATGCAAAAATTCTGCTGTGATAATAGGTACCTGTAGTAGCTGCTATAGAAATTGATAAGGATACCTAGTTTAGCTACTTTATGCCACAGCCTTAACTTTATTCAAATGTTGATTTTCTTGTATGTTAATAAGAAGGAGAGATATTTGACAATGTTCCCTTTTTTGTCTTCTTAAGCATCTGATTGTAGTTAGTATTGAAACAGTGAACTCACATTATTTATCTAAAGTCTGAAAGATTCAGAGGATGTGCTAGCAAAGGCTGAATACTGAACTATCATGACCAAAAAAAAATCTCAAGAATTTTATAAACTGCAGGAACTTAGAGTTAGATAAATATTTATAAAGTACAAAGTTGAAAACTGCAGTCACTGGAATTCAGAAGAAAATTCCTGTCACTGTTTTTCATGATAAGCCTTTATGTATTCAGAGTGCTTCTCACACTTGGGATCTGAACAATAAAAAGTCTTTTCTTCCCTCGACAAAGGGTTGTTTTTTTTTTCTCACCGTTTTAAAGGAAGAGCTACCAGTTAAAATATTTCAATTTTACCTTCAATGTGTATCAACTTCTATAGCTATATCTGTGTAGTTTATGTTTATTTTTATTATTAAATGACCAAAATATTTTCATGTCCAAGGTGACATGCAGAAAGCATTAGAAGAGACGCCTGATTTATTTAAAGTGAAAATCAAGTTTGAAAATAATTCTGATAAGAATTGTACTGATTCTGAATGTAATACTGTGTGTCTATGTACATTAACCTCAGTGATTTCAGGATTAAACCTTAATCTACGAGAAAATGGACTTTTTTATTTCCCCCATATATGTCTAGGAACTGAATCCAGGTTGAGACCATTCTTTCTAATACTTAGTGAAGCAAGTGTTTTATCACAATAATGTACACTATGGGTTTGGAACTTTCTGCATGTTTCTGTGAAAAATGAACTCTGATTTCTAGTCAGAAGGTTCATTATATGGGACAAAAGAAAATACTATAGGAAAACATATCTTTTTGGTTTTGCTACCTTAATTCTGTGTGAGTAAAGGTGATAAAAGATGAAAAAAAATCCTCCCTCCAATCTGAGTTGATAACAACAACAGGAAACATTTTACAGTTGGGTAATATTCAAACATTACTTATTTCAAGCTCAAGGCTGATTATCCCAGCATGCAGGAAGTTAGCCCAAAGTGCCAGGAGATCTGAATGGATGAAAAAGGACCTCATAGCCAAACTCAAAGACAAAAAAGACATCTGCAGAAAGTAGAACAGTGAACAGAAGGGACTGGTAATCTGAAAGGAATACAGACACTGAGTGTCGAGGGATAAATTTGGAAAAAATAAAGACCAGGTTGAATTGGGTTTGGCAAGGGATGCCAAGAGCAAAAAAGAAAGGCTTCTATAAATAAAAAGGTGACAAGAGGAAGACTATGGAAAATGTGGCCTGCTGCTGAATGAAGCAGGACCCCTAAGGACATGGGACATGAAAAAGTTGAATACCTTTGTCCTGGGTTCAGCAGTAGCAGTCATTTTTTTTTCTCCTTCTTGTTAGCTGGTGCAGTGCTGTGTTTTGACTTTCGGCCTGGGAGCAGTACTGATAGCACCCGTGTTTTTAGTTACTGCTTAATGTTTGGTCTGGGCAAGGACTTTCTGAGCCTCATGATCTGCCAGGGAGGAAGCAGAGTCAGGACACCTGACCCAAACTGACCAAAGAGGTATTCCATACCACAGCACGTCATGCCCAGGATGTAACTGAGGAGTTATCCGGAAGGGCTGGGACTACGGGGTTGGACGAGGTATTGGTCAGTGCTTGGTCAGGCTGGGGGGATGAGTTATTGGTCAGCTGGTGCTGAGGTGTTGTATTCTTTTCCCTGCTTATTTCCTTTATCATTATTATTATTATTGGTGGTAGCAGTAGTGATTTGTGTTATACCTTAGTTACTAAACTGTTCTTATCTCAACCCGTGGGAGTTGCATTCTTTTCGATTCTCCTCTCCGTCCCTCCGGGAGTAGGGGGAGGGCAAGAAGGGGGGGGAGTGAGTGAACGAGCTGCCTGACTGGTTTTAAACCACGACAGCCCTCTTTACCTCAAACTGTGTTAGCAAGTTCTGCCTTCAGGACTCCCAGTCCATGGAGACCAGGAGAAAAATTAACCTTTGGAGGAAGAGGATCAGTTTAGATACTTAAAAACTGGACATACATAAGTCCATGTGCCCCACAGTCGCTAAGGGAGCTGCCTGTTGTCTTTGTGAGGTCACTTGCAGTTATCTTTGAATAATTATGCTGACTACAAGAGATTCCTGGGCATTGGAAGAGAACAACTGTTACCTCTGTCTTCAAGAACGGCAAGGAGGAGGACCCACGGAGCTACAGGCCAGTTGATCTGACTTCAGTTCTTGGGAAGGTGATGGAGCAACTAATCCTGGGAAACATTTCCAGGCACAAGAAGGACAAGAAGGTCTTTAGGAGCAGTCAGCATGGCTTCTTCAAGGGGAAGTCATGCTTGGCTACCATCATAACCTTCTACACTTAAATGCTTGGCCTTGTAGGTGAGAGAAGTGAATATTGCCCAATTGGACTTCAATAATGCTTTCAATACTGTTTTCCATAAAATCTTCATAGAGAAGTTGATTAGGTTCAGAGAAGGGTCACTTAGAAAGTTCAGGGACTAGAGCACTTCTCATATGAGGCTTGGAGAGCTGCAGCTGTAGCAAAGAGAAGGGTCAGGGTGGGAATCTCACCAGCTTGTACAGATATCTGCACATGGTCTTGCACAAGCAGTTCTAGGTGGCCCTGCTTGAGCTGCAGGAGTGGAGAAGATGACCTCCAGAGGTCCTTTCCAACCTCAGCCCCTCTGTGATTCTGTGACACCTCAGAGTGTTCACTGTGCAAAGCATATTTGTAATGCATATCTGTTCATTACTTTTCAGAACATACTGCTATTAAATATATTCATGGTCTGTAAAACACCAGTGAAGTCCTTGGTGCTAATGAAGATGACCCATGCCTTGGAAAGTTAACTATCTACAAGAGAACAAAAAAAAAAAATACAAAGACAAGACCCATTAAAGAGACCCAATGGTCCTGGCAGAATTATTAAACTATTGCTTAAATATTTATAGTCAATCTTCCTTAGTGTTTTGAATTTCATATGAGAAAAATCTGTATTATCCCATCTCAGCATGATGTAAGATACTAACCACTACTTCTTTTGTAATAGCATATTGTAGCAAAGAAAAGGGAAAGACATGTCTTTCAGAAATGTTCATGATCTCTTTATAATATCAGGGCCATTTACAGCTTCTGGGGAAGTTTAGCACAGCCTCAAGTATGCTCTAAAATCTGCTGGTTTGTAAACGCCCCCAGGGTCCATTATGCTAAAGTGCAGAACAGTCAAGCCATGCCCTTGGCACTTGACATACGGGATGGAAGATGAGAAGGGTAAGATGAAACCGAAGATCAAACAGAGGACACAAGCATCGAATAAGAAATTCTTAATCTGTATCAGAAGGGGGAGTACTGACAGAAAGTTAACAGGTCTGACAGAGAACTAGTGGGAGAAAGGAAGCAATTAAGGAAGAACACAATATCAGTAATAAGATAGATTTGTTTGTTAATCTCTACCACATACTGTGTTTAAGGAGTTGCTTATCCTGGACTTTTTTTCTAATAATAATAAAGAAAGACTATCAAAGGATTAAAATAAAAGGTATTGATAAAAGTTGATAAATATATCATCACACCTTGGTAACATTTTGTTGAGATTTTGATTTGTTGTGTTTTTTGGGGGGGTTGGGTTTTGTTTGTTATTTGGGGGGGAGTGTTTAATTTCTGCATAAGTTGAGGGAAGAGGTTTTCAGCTGCAAAACATGTTCAGTTTCTCATTAAAATCAACTAATATAATAAGTAGTGAAGTAAGTGCTGTAACTCTATTTTAAAATGTTGTTAAGGACAAGCTACAAATCATTAAACCCTACTTATACAACTGGTGAAATTTAAACTACTTTTGTTAAAAATCGTACTATAAGAAAATGTGGAAAGTCATTATACTGGTATCTGTTGTTGTGTCTTTCACAAAAGGAAAATCATGCTTCAGTAATCTGTTACCATTCTTTGAATGTAAGCAAGCTGCTTTTCTAGGATTGACCCTGCTTAATAATGTTACTTTGTTGCTTAGAATTTGCACAGTCTGGCAATCATCTTTTCATAAAGAGAAAATAGAATAAAATAAAAACAAAATTGAGAGACCTGAAAGAAAATGAAACACAAGGAGGGCGACTGGAATACCGTTTTATCAAGTACATCTGAAGTTAGACCTTTCACACAAATGGCAGACTAAGCCTGCAGGATGGATCAGAATGCACAATTTGCAAGTCCTGTGAAAATGTCCTAACTACTAAAGCCAGAAAATATTTTCTTTTAATCTATTTCTCAGTGTGCAGTTTTGCATCTACACAAAGCTGAACTTCCACAGGAAGGTTTTAGGGTGTCTCACTTCAGAAAATCTGATTCTTCTTGAAAGACTTCTTTGTCTTACAGTTTAGGCCAAGTGATATGAAACTGAGTCATCTGGGAAATAATAAATATAGATAGCAAAACTATGGACATCTCTTGCAAAAAAAAATGCAGGTATCCCGCAATACACTGGATAAAATTGGCTGCTGCTACTTAAAATTCAGCATTCTTCTTAGCCCTCTAGGCCTTAGAATATCCATCCAAAATTATATAATGAAGTTTGCTAATATAAATGTTACATTTGTTGAAAAGTAACTTTTCCAGATCTAGTTGTGAGACTGTGATACAGGGCCCCCCCGTATGATTCCTGCTAGAAAATAATGAATTTTTTCTCCTGCTACAGTGAATGCAGTTGCAGATTGGATGTTTTTTGTTGGATTCTGTTGTTGGCCAATTGTAATTTTCTATTCTTTTGACATCAATATTATCATAGCTTTTAATTTATTTTTTTCTTAAATTATTTTTGTAATGATAATTTTCTATTATTTTAACTTAATCTTGTCATCTGTTCTCTGTACTCAGAAGTCACATATTTGATGGTGCTCTGTAACCTGTCTCTGGCCAGAGGTGCTATAATAGGATGTGGTGACTGTCTTTATTGACCAGACTAAGCTAGACACACTTAGCATGTACTACCTAACAGTTATTACTTTGGTGGTGGTTGTTTTTTTTTTTTTTTTTTTAATTTTTGATCAATTATGCTAAAGTTATTGCAAAAAAGAAAAGAAAAAAAAAAAGGTTTCCTTAAGCAGAAAGCAGGACACAAAAGAATTAACATCCACTATTGCTCACATCACATGAATTTTCTCATCCTACTTGCATTAATAAAGCCAGACTAGAAGATATACATTCCAAGAAAAGAGCTATCTTCAATGTGCATTTTCCTCTATTTCTTCAAATCAATATTTACCTAACATCTATTAGTGATATTGGTTATTATATTAGAGTGTAATTCTCATTGAGCAGATAAATCACTTTTGACAAATTTAAATACTATTTATTTCATTATCACACTTTTATTATTGCTGTCACTTAACCCAGAACTGCACTGCTAACCAATATCAGTTCTATCAAAGAATTCAAACATTGTGACTAACAAAAATATCAAGCCTTTAGCTTTCCTTTTAATCAGCAAAAACTGATATCAGCACTTATCCTGAAAGATTAATTATCACCAAACACACCATTTTTCTACCTGTTTCTGCACATTACTAACAGCTATGGGACCTAAAGGTTAACTTTTGCTCAAGGGGTAGTAACCATCCTTCATTTTGATCTTCTTCTTTTGTCCAACCTGTTCACCTTATCTAATGCAAATATTGATCTAGCACTATCACTTAGTAACAAATTTAAAGTTTTGGGGCAAAAATCTTCTTTGCTTCTGACTGGGTCATTTAAAAAAAAGAAAAAGAGGTATCTACAAAAGATACAGCAGACACAGTAGCTGAAAGGAAAGGGGAGAACTGAAAACTTTTAATAGGAATCCAAACCTTCTATTGAGAGGTTGGACAGGTCATCTCCCTTAACAAGACAGATAGGAAGTATTCATTTCTTTTAAACTGACATTGGCAAGGACAAAATGTGAAATAGTTTTATTAAAAGAAAGGACCTGAACTCCCACAAAGAAAGTCATTAAAAGTAAGACTGTGATACAAGCGTAGTAGTTAAATACAGTGCAATTGACATTATAATTCATAGCAGGAATCCATGACTATAAGCAGATATGTAATGTCATTTCCTATAATTAAATCACAAGAGTCTTCTGATAAATATTATGCTTATAGTGCCTTGCCCTATTGTGTCTAACTGTTCTAACATTATTTAAAGAAACATCTTTAAAAATCTTAAAGAGGCTTTGGATCTTATAGCTTAAATATCAGACATTTTTAAAACACCTAAAGTGATAAAAAAAAAATAAAATACACAAAGTTTCTTTAATGGCTAGCAGCCTCACAAGTTGTGAGGTATTTCTTAACCTATTTTATGGGTTTTAGTGGAATCTCTTTAGAAAACAATCAGAGAAGATATTTGTTCCAAAGGATCTTAACCATTTCATAAAGCTGTAATTTTTCTACCAATCCTGTATAAACATGCAAAGATTCTGATGTAGACAGTGAGATAACTTTGGGCTTTAGTTCAGGACATGATGAAGTTCTATATCCTGGCTTCATCAGATCCAAGTGTCTCAGGTTTACAGGTATATCACCAAAGGCAGCAACCAGATCAAGGACAACCTATTAATACTCTTTCCAAACAATATTCAAGTGAGTTTACATTTTTTATTCTCTAAAAATTTACTGAAGCAATTTCATGGTCTGTTTCTTTCAAGCATCTGTCTTGACTCTTGGGTAGCATTGTTATCCAACAGAGCTGTCTTTAGGAAAAAGTTGCTCCTTTGGACACTTCAATATATTCCACCTGGAATCGCTCAAACGTCACTCAGAAATGACAAGCGCTGACAAACATACATGAACTCACAGGCCACAGAGATCCTCAACTATTATATTGCCATTTGTCTTTATAACATTCATCTGGGTTTCTTTCTAACTTTTGGGATAAAGGTTTTTTCAGCCATGATGAAGGAATGTTAAAATATAAGCAGAGGGCACAGACTAGAATGCACAAGAGTGAATGTGAACAGAAATGCTTCAAGGAGAAAAGTCTAGATATTCTCTTTAAAAATCACCTAAATGTCAATGAACTACTTCAAAGACCAAATTTAAGCTACAAAAGATAGTAAGTTAATCACTGTCATGGCAATTGTAAACTCTAAAATAATAATCTTCCATAAAACTGACTTACTCTTTTAGTATTTCTTTGTTTTTTTCCTGTCAATAAAGATAAGATTTTAGCAGTGGGTTGCCTAAGGAACTACCCTAAAACAATGCGAATATCAGAGTGAAGTACATTTATATTTATCTCACAGTTTTCTTTCCTTCCTTTATAGCAGTTAATATAATGGAAATACTTCAGAGCGAGGACTCAGGCAGGCAGTAGAGATTTCTAGGTTGAGCAGCTTACTATTCATGTTGAAGTGAGTTTCAAATGATTTGAAATAGAAAACTTGCAAAATAGCTTTAAAGCCATGGCAAAACATTTTAATACATTAGTGTTGTGGACATACAAGTTAGCTGTCTAACACATTTTTGATGCTCAGTGTACTGAAAACTGACTGTGTGCCTACTATCGCTTGCACCTGTGTTGTCCTCTTGCTAAGAGTATAATAAAACTAAAATGTGATAGAAAAGCAGAGGAATAATCAAGCTAGAAGTACTTCTGTAGAAGGGGATATTAGATTAGGAATCTTTAGCTTAGAGAAAATGTACCCAAAGGAATATGTTCTCAATGTATAAAATTATAAAAGCCATGAATAAGGAGATTGGGGAATAATTAGGCACTATTTTTGTAAAACTAAAACAAGGGGCACTAAATAAAATTATCCAGAAAATTTTCATCAAATAAGGGAAGTGCTTTTTCACACAGGGCATAATTAAATTGTAGAACTCATTGCCACAGGATGTTGTGGAGGCCAAAGATATAAATGGATTCAAAAAGTGATTTGAAATATGAAAGGTCCATCAAAGACAAAAAAAAAAAGAAAGAAAAAAAGAGATGATACTCTGTATGACTCAGAAAATGCTTCCACACTGCTGCAGTGCCAGAAGCTATCATTCTGTGTTTCCCCTGTTCATATACTCCATGCTTCCCAGGCATCTTCTACTGACATTTGTCCAAGAGGTGAGAAGAAGTAATCACTTCTTCCTG
The DNA here is from genome assembly GCF_033815535.1 of Pezoporus flaviventris. Taxonomy (NCBI): domain Eukaryota; kingdom Metazoa; phylum Chordata; class Aves; order Psittaciformes; family Psittacidae; genus Pezoporus; species Pezoporus flaviventris. The sequence continues at coordinate 57,988,860 of NW_026892555.1, forward strand.
ATGTGTATTTTTTTCTGGACATGCCTACCTGGAAACACTTGAGTGAAGGAAGCAGCAGGTGTCAGTTTGTCACTGATGTAAAACACCTTCTTACCCCTGTGGGGGCCTCTACCATCCGTCTGACAGACACAAGAACTTGGCATACAGTGTTGGTCCCATGCAGTGTGGCTGTTCTACAGCTACAGCAGAACAAGCTAAAAAATGTACTTCCTGCTCAGACTTTTTGGACAGGTTTTCTTACTAACACTGCATTGCATTTGCAACCACATTGTTAATATGACTGAACAGCACAAATCTTATTCATTATGTCTGAATGATCAGCAGCCTCTTAGGATAAACAAAATTTTAGATAAACACACAGAACTTTTCTGAAAGTTTTTTCAACATGAAGAAAGAAATGCAGCACTTAACTGAACATTTAACCTTAAGTCAGTTCTTTAAAGTGCTGTTATTTGAACCAAAGCTCATTGTTGTGCATTGGAGTCTTTCAGCCTCCTTCAGCAAGTCTTTGAGTCAAACCAGTAGCACTGGTGAGTATTATTACAACTTAACCAGCCACTTCATAATCAGGTGAAGCTGTTTCTGTCATTTGAAAAAACAATGTTTTTCTTTATAGATTAACTCTCAGTACCAGCACACCTCATCTTTGAATTTATATTTAGATGCACCATAAAACCTAGAATAAAGGTTATTTAAACCTTTTTTTTTAAATATATTTTTTTTTACATTACTCAAGTATTTTATTTAAACACACTGATAAATCAACAAAAACCTTTTCTTAAAATTGACTTGGGAATTTTTTATGCTGAACTGTAGTCCTCATAGTCCTGAGTACACACGTGGAGCAATCTTATGTGAGTGTTTTCTCCTATCTAGCTCTTTCTTACTCCAAATATCACTTAGAACTCATGACTCACAATATAGAAGTAATTGCATAACTGTCCTTACAAAGTTCAGCAAGGCCATTAAATAAATTAATCACAAGATTGCTGGTAGAAGACAGAGCTGCCACTTTAACAGATGCGCATTCACTGACACATAATTCCTCTTAAATCAAAGCAGATGACTTATGTATCAAAGAATTTCCTAAATCTCATCTTCAAAATTATCTATTACTTGGCCTCTGCTTTTATTACTGGGCTCTCAAACCAGATTGAGATTGTAAAAATTGCAAAGCAGATTTTACAAGAAACGTCAGAAAAGGCAATCATAATTTGTCTTTTATGAACAGAAGTTAAAACTCATAGATGAGAGGTTAGCTACTGGTTAATTTAATTCACTGAAATGTAAAGGAGAAAGTTGCATAGCTATAGCAACTGAGAAGTGTGAATTAGGGTTGTTCAGTTTTGGCTTGTAAGGTTAAGCTGTTATCAGAAATATCAGTTAAAGAAAAAGACCTGAAATTATTCAGAATTATGATTATTCCTGCTGTTTGATTTTGTGTGAACTCACTTTACCGAGTAAGTATCATTACATAAGTTTAGCAATTGAAAACAAAACCATGAATTAGACTACTCTTGAAGAATGCAGATCACGTTCATCTCTTCTCAGCTGACAATTTTGTGCAGATTCATTTCACATTTGGTCTGTTCCTCGTAACACGTTTTTATCTGTGTTAAATAATGATGTTTGAAATGCAGTGAGCAGCTTCACGAGTAAGAGCTGGACTTTGACAAAGACAAGCTTTGTAATCTGTTGTTTGGCAGCGTTCAAGAAGTTCACTCACAAGCATCAATTCCAATGTATGAAAGTACAGATATATTTTAGACTACATTTTGTGAGTGAATAGTGTTGGTTGGTGGATTAAACGTATGTAAACACACACAAATGCAGATTCTCACAAATACAGTTATGCTATCCTATGGAATAAAAAAGGTACATAAATTTATTCTAAAAGCTTATGTTTGCATGAAGTTTTATAAGGGTGATTGTACTGAACATGATCCTATCCATTGCCATATTTTCTACATGCAGAAGTCTGCATGGTCTTTTTGCCAAAAGGATATGTACTTGTGTACTCGTAATCAAGCAGGCTTAAATTCTGCTTTGTACCTACCTCTAGAGCAACACAAAATAAACAGTGTCAGGGTTTAGACATGAGCTTGCATGTTATCCTCAATCATTCACATTGTTAAAATATTCACACAGTTCCTTGAGCAGTTTTAGCTACACCAACTAGTACTGTCCCAGTACTTTCTGGGCTTTACCTTTGAGTAACTAACTGTTCTTTGTGTTCAGTTTGGATGTAGCCATCATATTTTGAAACACAAGATTAGTTCTCCCAAATATTTCATCTCAGCATCAGAAAAGAAATCCTTTTTGTGATTATAGACAAGGCAAACAGTTCCAGTGTATGTATCTGCAATCAATAATGTCACAGGATTCATTTTCATTTCTTAAAGAAATTTATACCATAAAAACTGTGCAATAGAAAAGTTAAAGCCTAAGAGCTAAATCATTAGTGTAGACAATAGAGATACAGATTTACAATGGGTCTTTGCAATTGTGAGAGTTCACAGCAACCATGTCAGTCACCATATCCAGCCAAGAACCCCAAATGAGAATTCAGATGAACTGCATCAAGCTAATGATCAATTTAACTAGTGGGATTGAGGCTCATGACTTTATCATGGATTTTACTGAAAGTCATTGTGGAAAAAGGCAAAACAAGTTTTCTGTGAAAGACACAGTTGCTGTGCCTGAAAAATTATGTTACGGTATTTTGTAGTAGTCAAAAGTAGGTTTAGAGATTACATCAGAAACCCCTCTCACTGTGTGAAACAGCTTTTTGCCTCATTTTCCACAGCTCTTGGAAATCCTGCTATATCAGCCTTCTTTTTGACCTTAAACTTTTGGTGATCTCTGGCTGCCAGAATAAGGTAATAAGCAGTGAAACCAAAGAGTTTCCTTAGTCTTCTAATGAGGACATCAGCTTCCTGGTGCAAATTAGGGTTCATAAAATTGTTTTTTTCCAAGCAATTCACAGTGCTGTTTAGAAACAACTGAAAACAGATCTTTCAAGTATATCACTATGTGCAGCCACTTAGACAGGTAAATGATTACATTTTTATAATGTGGAGCATATGGTGGTAGGAGAGATACTTCTGAGAAAGGCACAAGAATTCCAAAATATTTTTTTTACTGAAAAATACTGACATTTCATAGGAAATTCTGAAGGCAGTTTCCAGTCTTTACCTATATAACTGATTTGAGACTTTGTGGTTTGCGGTTTTTTGTGTGTGTGTTGGTTTGGTTTGGTTTTTTTTTGTTGTTGCTGTTGTGTTTGGGGGTTTTATATATGTATGTGTGTACTTGTGCATATATATATATTATTTATAGCAAATCTTTTTGCAATACCTTTATTGCTGACCTTTACCATAAACATTACTGAATCTAAGATATTTTGCAGTCATTCAGTGACCTCATATTCCTGGGTAGTACATAAATTTATATTGCTCATGATCCTGGGCTTTAAAATATGTATTATAAAGAGAAAGAAGAGTTAAGCCACAGTGTTCTTTGTCAGCATGCTTAGGCACCCTTTGTTTGACATTGCCATGTTTTACTTCAATTTCTAAATTATGCTAATAGAAACCTACCTATCATTTTGGATATACATAGTGAACACAGTGAATTAAATCTATACCAGGTAAAAAAGGAAAAGAAAGGTATAAGAAAAAAACTGAGATTTAATAATTAAAAAAAAAACAACAAAAAAAAACACTCAACAAAGAAAATCTTTATTTTTATTTCTTATGCAGCTAAAGAAGAATAAGTTCTTTAAACTCTGAAGCCTTGAACATAAATTTAGGGAATTAATTTTTTTGTCTTGTTCTTCCCTGTAAGGAACTAAGGTTACCAATGTTCCCTTGCCATCCAATTCACCACTGGATTTAAAGAGAAGAAAGTGACACTTTATTCTTTTAGGCATTAGGTGAATCATGTAATATACTTATGCAGTTTTGTTTTGGGTGGTGAATGTCTTGTCTTAAGCAAAATCTGGAGGTCCTCTGAGGTAGAGATTATATTCACTATTAAACAGTCTGCAAGCTTGACTATACTGAATCATTTATTTCACCAACATTCATGACCTGAAACAGAAACAAGTCATCAGTTAATGAACAGTCTATTCACTTGCAGTTTGTGTGATTGTTTGGGCATATTCTCAGTATATTTCATTTACAGCTAAGAACACACAAAAAAGGAACATTTTGAGAACAGACTATAATTTTCTTGTGTAGGTATTTCCTTTTGGGATTATATATGCTAGACCTTTTGCATCTGAATGTTTGAAAATGAGAAGTACAGGTATAAATAATTGAAATTGTATTACTCTGACCAACAATGCCATTCTAAGTTTCTCAATATTCCATACAGTAGAATTAGGAGTGGTGTCTGATAAGTCTAAAGGTTATCCTGTGACCAGTGTCTATTCTTATCAATCTTCTGAGCTGGAAATTTAACTGATTAAGCTATCTTAACGTACAGAAGGATCACCAATATGTTGCTTCAAAACTCAGCAGAAAATTCCTAATCAGTTAAAGCTTGTCCCTACAGAGCAGAAATTGTCTTCTCTTCCAGCTCCCTCAAAATTTTCAGGTGCATAGTCATCTTCCTTACACAGTCTTTTTAAGACCTGCTCTCTCATAAGCAGAGAGTCCCATCTCATGGACATTTTGTTTTAATATTTACAAACATGCAACTGGAATGTCTCAAAGTTCATGGTCTGGTCATCTGTAGAAACTGAATGTGTAAAGGATACTCCCCATCTTTGACTGGACAACCCCTTCCTATAAATATCAAAGCAACACTAGTGAAAGCAACTTCTTGATTACTTTCTTCATTGTAATAATAATAAGGAGTCTCTGTGTTAACTTGGACTATTTAATGTGTCTGCTTTGAAAGTCTGCTTGGAAAATTGATTCTTTAACCTTCAGGATGAAAACTGTCTATAAGCCTGAAGCTACTGTGACTTAGGGCAAGCTGTCGGTTATAGAAGCTGAGAATGCAGTGAATTAAAGCTATTTTTCACCAGCAATGTGAAGTTATAGTTAAAAAACAGTGATGAACACAGAAATACTCACAGCAGTTAGTGGGAGGTTGAAAACTAAATCACATGAGCCTTGCACTTACAATGAAATATATCCTCACTACTGCTTGATATGTATCTCTGAACCAGGCAAGGTGTGTTGGCACCAACACAAAATTTTCTTCATCAAGGATGAAAACCATGTTACATTATGGTAAAAGAGTATAAGCTACTTCTCACAAACTCTGGTTAAACTTGTCTTGTGTTTACATTATTGGCATAAATTTTGCAGACTTGCAAAACTGTCCTCAAAAAGCCATGAGGTAATGCAGCATGACATTCAGAAAAGACTAAAGGTAAGGCTCCCAAAAAGAGTATTCAGCACATCTGTGAGTCATGAATTCCAGAACAAGCAGAGTTTATTTCCTTTCTGAAAGGAAAGCAGCTTGTTAGCTGCTTGGAATTTTTGCCCCTGTTGTTGTTCTATTGGTTTTGTGTTGTTTTGGGTTGTTTGTTGCTTTTTTTCTTCTTTAATATAGTGTTAGAGTACTTCTACTGAATATATATATACACACACACACAAAAGATACAAGATTCATGTAATGATATTTTAAAAGAATTGAACAATTATGGTATTTATGTTATTTCCACAAATAGCAAAATATGGGAAGCCAATTTAAGTGAATTATGCAAGAAACATGAAGGATAGGATATTTCAGGTTGCTCCAATTCAGTGGCCTATCTAAAAGGCAGACAGCAGAACACATGGATCTTTCTCTTTCCCTATTTAGAACCATTGTGTGAAGAATCACTAAATTTGAATCTATATGTCCCCTACATCTAACTCTCATTTTTCTCCTTCCTTTGAGGAAACACGGAATTTAGTCTGACATATAAGGAATCAGCAAGTCTAAATACAGCACTATTTTAATTTATGTGTCATAAAATTCTATCCTGATCTACAAGCAAATGAAATATAATGAAGTTGGTCTACAGACAACTGGGAGAGAAAATAAAATAATAGATGTACAAAAAGCAGATTTTCAGAAAATATAATTTCCACTAATATGCAAGGAGATATTAAGAGAGAATAGAGTTATAAAAGAAAGGCATTTCACATAAACATTTGAAGAACTGTCATGGTTTAAACCCAGTCAGACAGCTTGTTCACTCACTTCCCCCCCTTCTTCCTTCCCCTACTCCTGGAGGGACAGAGAGGAGAGTCAAAAAGAATGAAACTCCCACGGGTTGAGATAAGAACAGTTTAGTAACTAAGGTATAACACAAATCACTACTGCTACCACCAATAATAACAATGATAAAGGAAATAACAAGGGAAGAGAATACAACACCTCAGCACCAGCCAACCGATAACTTGCCCTCCCCTCCAGCCTGACCAAGCACCGACCCATACCTCCTCCAACCCTGCAGTCTCCCAGCCCTTCCAGCTAACCCCAGTTACATCCTGGTCATGACGTGCTGTGGTATGGAATACCTCTTTGCCTAGCTTGGGTCAGCAGTCCTGTCTCTGCTTCCTCCCGGCTTCCCCTCTTCCCTGGCAGAGCATGAGGCTCACAAAGTCCTTGGCCAAACCAAAACATCCTTGTTATCAGCTCTGTCCCCAGGCTGAAAGTCAAAACACTGCACTGCACCAGATACCAAGAAGGAGAAACATGACTGCTGCTGCTGAACCCAGGACAAGCCCGAAAAATACAATAACCATCACAATATCCATCATCATATCTTAACCACTTAGGAAAAAACTACCCCAATGCTTCTTTTTCTACACTGGGGAAAATATAAAAAGGAACACTGTGAACCTAATCTTAAATATCCCACATACTTTTCAACAAAGACTTTCTGATGTGTGAGTAAACACAAAAGCATGCACAAGACTAAGAAGGTCTTCCTGAGGATGTGGAGAAAAGTCAAAAACCTGGGTTGCACTGAACGACCATGAAATGGAATGTCATCTGAAACAAATACTACTGAAACAAATACTACTGTCCCTGAATAATTAATCAAAGCCATTTAGTTAGATAACCAAACATTAAAGCAGATTGTAATAGGCCCTTTAAGGAAATGTGCTTACATTCCCTTTAAGGGAAAGTACATATATTGCTACCAAAAAATGTTAGAAAGAACATGCAGGAGTATAAAATTCCATGGAGAAATTATAAGGCTTTTAACATGACACTGTTCAGTTTACTGGTAGGAAAAGTAGCATAGGAAAACCAAAAAGACTACGTAAATGGGGATTGAGACAAGGATTTTTAATTAGAAGCTGGATAAGCAAAATTAAGGAATTGAAAATGTAGGTTGAAAAGAGATATTATCTTTGATTTGGTCATCTGTATTATTCCATCAATGTAGTCAGTTTTCAGATTTAATCCTGCTATGGAGGTATAAATGGGACATAATTATCATTGTGAGTGCATAAGTGTATATCATTAGGCAAAAACTAACACATAGCATCTTCCAGTGGGAAAGATGCGCTTATGTTTGTTTACACATTTAGATAAATATGCATAAGTATTATTTAAACAAATCAAGATTATATTTTAGAGTTGAGATTTGATTGCTTTAGTAAGTATGCTTTGTGGAGAGAGCCTTTGTCACAAAGCAAAGGAGAAAGGCAAGAACTTTTTTTCACAGACAACCACTCTATTTTCCCAGCTTTCCCTTATAAAATACCAGAAAGAATTTCAATGCTTTGTGCATTGTTTACTAGACAAAACACTTTACACAGCTTGCCTCTTCCCCAGACGCTTGTTTTGCTGCTTGAAGGAAAGCATTGAATCTTCTAGCCAATATATTTGCTTAGGTTAACTAATTTTTTAAAATTTTATTTTAATGTGGGTTTGACCTATAATCCACAAAATTAATCTGGGCATTTTGTAAAGTGTTTTTATCCAGCCTCTGCACTGCCCTTTGACTGAATCCATCACATGACAGGGAAACTTCAGTCATATAAGTGACAGCTAAAGGTCTGAGGAATATAAATGTGGAATAGGATTATGGGTAGACTTTTTTTTAACTGTAGTTACTAAAAGGCCTCTTTGTTTCCCTATATATCAAGTTTAAAAATTATTTCCATCAATAATTATTTTATGGGTTCCTTTTATAATGTCTCAAGCAAGCTATTCAGTAAATAAATTGCAGAATCACCACTAACTGCTTTGTGAACAGTGTTTTGGTTGTCAATGTATGCTCTATCAGACAAGCAAGAGAGATGATCTACTGTATACCATCATTTCTGCATTTCCTATGTTAGTGCCCTCTCTCACAGGTCACAGGCTTTTCACAGTATTTCATAAAGACAGGGTTAAGTATGAATTTGCCTCCATGCAACATCCAACTGCTGTAAAAAAAAAAAAAAAAAAAATTGATTAATATGTCAAGCTTTTTAAGGTAGCATTAAATAAAGATTCACCTGTTGAGCCCTATGCTCTACTCAAGAACTGATATTCCTTTTGGAGGAACAAAAGGATAGAATATGAAGAAAAAAAGACATTATCTCAAAGTCTTTTAAGCCAGCCATCTTCTTCTACTGAAATCGTCATTCACCTTCTTGAGTTCTTCAAGCAACCTGCACCATTAGAATGTAGATAAATCATACATCAGTATAAGGTCCATACAGGCTATTTATTTGGGGAAAAAGTTTTATTCTCTGTCTTCTTTCATAGACCAGGCCACAGTCTGGTCTACCAGTCTACCAGTGTAGGATTTTTGGGTTTGGTTTTGGGGTTTTTTTTTGGTTGTTTGTTTTTTTTTTAAGAAGGAATGATAGGAGGTTTCAAAATAATATCTTCATAGTTATATAAACCCAAGGTTTACCCAAGTGCTGTGATCTCAAGTCAAGAGCCATCACTATAGTTTTGGTTTTTTTTTATAAGGAAAGAAAAATAATTTTCTAGTCCAATCTATAGACTTTCAAATAACCATTTTTTAATCCTTTATTTGTTTCTCTTTGAAGATCTTTTGTGGTCACTTAGTTGATTTGCTTAGTTGCTTTTAAAAGTCCAGCTAGGAATTCAGCTGTCTTTGTACCTAATAGTTGATGAAATGGTCTTAGAACTATGGCATAGTTATAGACTTCAATAAAAGAAGCATTAGGCTGTCTTAGTGTTCAGTTTTTCTTAAGAATAAAGCTAGGTTTTGTAACAATAAGCTGCAATAAAATTGTAGCTTACGGATAGATAAGAAAAATGTTTTAAAATGCAATTTTCAATCTGTTTCAGAATAAATGGTGCAAAAAATATATGTATTCAGTAAGTAGTAACTTGTGATCCTGCCATATTTTAAGGAGAATTTTCTCTTACACTCATTTTTAAAGTCCTGTAAAAGGACATTGTCATAGGGAATGTAAGGAACTATATATATAGTTCTTTAGCCTCTAAATGCTAATTAGGTGAAAAACTATATTTAAAATATTCATGTGGGTAATATGTAGCATATATTTATATCTTTCATAGAGTGTAAATTTGTAAATAGGCAGAGAGTCACACTGTTGTACTGGTCTCCTGTACATACTCTGCTTCAGCTGTCTGCAGATGTGTATTTGGCATTTGCATAAGATTTTAGGTAGGTCTGTAACATCATCTAAAGGCATACATAATATGCCCTAGAAGACAAGGAGTTCCCAAAAGAGAAAAAGTTGATTCAATCCGTATATCCATTCCTGTCCCTGAACTGTCAGAGATTGTTGATTTGGGATAAATTTATTTATTAAACAAGTCTGATCACTGATATCATCAGTACCTTTATTTTATCTAATTTCATCCAAGAGATACTTAAGTAAAACGGCTTTGCATCTTATAATCTTTGCATCTTATAATCTACTATTTCTTAACCATATGAGACTGTGGATTGCCTGTAGAGAGATGCCTTGTGCTATACTGGATATCCTCCTGCTTCCCTCTTGCCAGATACCAGTCTGAAGAAATGGGCTTCCCAAAGGTCTTTTGTATTGTTTGTCAGCTGACTGGTAGCAAGTAGGTAACTAAAATAGTCTTGGAAACTTCTGAGCATTATAAATGGTGCCAGAAAACTATGTTTAGACATCAGAATAAAGAATAACAGTAAGAAAATAAAAATTATTGTTTGATATTTAATTACATATTTTCTTCATGGTTTATATGGGGAGATGGTCTTTAGGTACCGACATGCAAAGGTTTTCAGAGGATAGACTTCAAAAGTCTCCATTTGAAATTAGTGAGCTCCTTATTTTATCTATTATCCAGGAATAAAATAAATGTTGCACACTTTTTCCCTAATCAGTTCCTGATTTAAAGAAAAAGCAGATGTATTTTTGTTTGTTTGTTGTTTGTTTGTTTTTTTCCCTTTTCTTTTGGTTGTCTGGTTTTTGGTTTTATTTTTGTTTCTTATGTACATGTGTGTGAGAGAGAGAGAAAAAAAAACACCACCTTAGGGCTGTCATTATAATATATGAATTAAAGATTTCTGACACTTGCTTTGCAATCACTAGTGCCATAGACAGCATCATACACAAAGACCAAATAATTTTAAAATGCACTATAGAAAATTAAGCAGTATTTTTAGCTATGTGTTTATATAACTATCTCTATAGGATCACACACTCTTTATGAATATGAAGAGTAATATGGAAAGTTTGGGTTTTGATTGAAGAACATAAGCATCTTTCTGCATAAACTCATGAAACGACTGAGCATTTTGTTCTAGTGAGGACAGTGCACTAAATTCTGGCATGGAGAAAACTGCGCTTTGTCCTGGGTTCAGCAGTAGCAGTTATTTTTCTCCTTCTTACTAGCTGGTGCAGTGCTGTGGTTTTTACTTTAGCCGGAGAATGACACTGATAACACACTGTTTTCAGCTGTGGCTAAGTAATGTTTATTCCAATCAAGGACTTTTCAGTCTCATGCTCTACCAACTGAGGAGGGGCACAAGAAGCTGGGAGGAAGCAGAGACAGGACACCTGATCCAAACTAGCCAAAGGGCTATTCCATAACACAGCACATCATGACCAGTGTATAAACTGGGGGGAGTTATGCAGAAGGCCCTGACTGCTGCTCAGGTCAGGCTGGGTATCAGTCGGTGGGTGGTGAGCAATTGTATTGTGCATCACTAGTGTTTATTGTTTTCTTTTCCTTTTCCCCTTTTAGTTTCATATTCTCTTCCTTTGTTATTTCCCTTACTGTTATTGTTATCGGTGGTAGCAGTAGTAGTTTTGTGCTATACCTTAGTTACTGGAACGTTCGTATCTCAACCCATGGGATTTACATTCTTTCAATTCTCCTCCCCAACCCTCCGGGAGCTGGAGTGGAAGAAGGGGGGGAGTGAGCGAATGGATGCATGATTCTGGGTTACCAGCTGAGCTTAAACCATGACATGCGTGTTCTTCAAAATCTCTTTTCTCTGTAGATGAGAGGGACATGTAAAATAGCCAGGGTTGTAAGTCAAGAATGAACTATGTCATTACAACACTTGTGTGACTATTAGAAGTAAAATATTTCAGTGAAATGAGACCAAAAAAAACCAAACCAAACCAAAAATGCATTCCCTTTTCTATTTCTTTAAACCCTGACTTTCCTTTTTTTTTTTTTTTTTGTAGGGAAAGAAATGTAGGCTTTCTTTTTTCTTCCTCAAAAAAGATGAAAAATATTCTCAACCCATTCTACTATAGTATAGCTGATTAATTTCTTGATATAAATATACCACTAAATGCCTAAACTTAGGATTTTTTCCATCCAGATCATCAGCAAGAAAGCCTAAAACATAATATGAGTCATTATTACTGAGCAGCACATACAGTAAACTATTCACAGACTGGGAAAAAGTCAATGATGCTGTTGAAAGGAGAATATAAACTGGAACACAACAAAAGCTGTACATGAGAGAAGGCAAACCTAGATAAATGCTTTCTATACTGTTTTATAATATCCTCGTAAATACATAACATCTCTGACTGCTAAATTCTGTTTGTTTTTTTTTTAACTAGGATTTGGCAAATTGGTGTAAGAATTATTCTCAGAAGCATAATACCGTATTCTGCAGATTGGAGAAAAGACAACTGTAATGTTCACATACAGGATCTGAGAAAAAAAAAAGGTGGCACATCATCAGAGCCCCTTCCTTTACCTCATCAAGCAGACAATTACATCTTTAGTAGATATACAAGACTGTTCTTATTGGCATTGTCTTTCAAATGACTGACAGCCATTTAATGAATATATTCCTTTTCCTTTACTAAGCTTTTTGTATTCTTTTTGTACTGGCTTGTAATCTGGATAATAACAAATTCTACCAAATGAGGATGTTAGTGATGGTAGAAAAATATTGAAATTGCAGAAAATGAAAGAATGGGAAACAAGCCTGCATATTCTGTATCTGTAGAGTTAACTGATTTGTGTTTGTGGCATATATTCTTGAGGTTAAGAAATCTGCTTCTCAGTTAAACAGGAGTTAAGTCAGGCCCCTGGAGAATTCATCAGGTACACAATGAATTGTTCAGGTTCTCTTTCTTTACCATTTATTTTAAAACAGCATTACAAAAGCATCAGCTATAAACCCAACAAGCCTGGAAACAGTTCAGAGTTTGCGACGGCTTACAGACCAGCTGCACTTTCAATATCCAGAAATTCCTACAAGCTCTTTCATAAGGAAAAAAGAATTTTCCTCAAAGTTTGAAGTCATGTTTTCAGAATCAAATTTAGTGCCTCATGCTTTTCACTTTAGGTTGTCACATTCGTCTACCATCCTGGTCTAGCCTTATAACAAGTGAATCCACTGAAATCATATTTTACCACTCTCAGTTGGCCATAGCTACATTATTTGCAGAGTATCTGTTTTTTTTCCTGGCTTGATCTCATTGTTCATCTTCTGGGGGAAATTTGCACCATCTCTAAAGTATTCAAGTGATAAATAGGACAGGGAGTGGCAGGTAAAGGTCTAGAATCAGGTTTAAATGACATTATAGATTGCATCTATAATTTTTTTTTTTTATTTTGAATTCACTAGTTTTATTATTAAACATTTATAATGCAATGGTGCCTAGAGACCAACAGACCTTAGCAATGTATAGAAATAGCATTCCTTTCCTCAAAGAGTGGAAAGTCTCGAAGAGTGGGTTGTAAAAAGTGGATGCAACAAGCATACAGAGCAAGGACATAGCTATTGAGATACTGTGAAGAAACAGGAGGTGGACAGTTCTGAGCTAGTTGCAATTCTATCAACACATTTTCTGCACATTTCACTGTGTTCTTGTTAAATTTCACTATAAGCAACTTTGCATGCATCAGTGCATGCCTCTGAGGTGCTTGAATACTAATGCAGGCAGTATAAGGAGTAAATACGATGATTTGGAGATCTATGTGCAGTTGCAGGGCTTGTTGGGATCACAGAGATGTTATGAAACGGCTCCCACTTTCCAGAGTGTTGCAATGGAGGGATACAGTCTGTTTGCAAAGTACAGGAATGGAAAATGAGGAGGGGGAGTTGTCCTTTGCCTGAGAAAGTACCTGGAGTGTATGGACCTCTGCCTTGGGATAGATGAGGACCCAAGTAAGAGTTTATGTACTAGAATTAAAAAAAACAACAGCTAAGGGTGACATTAAAGTGGGTGTCTGCAATTGGCAACTTGAGCAGGGAAGAACAAGTGGATCAGGCCCTCTACAGACAGATAGGAGCAACTTTACTTTCAGAAGTACTGTTTCACATGGGGGACTTCCACCACCCCTATATCTGCTGGAGAAACAATACAGCAAGACAAAAGTAATCCAGGAAGTTCCTCGAGTGCATCAATGACAACTTCACCCTCCAAGTGATAGAGAAGCCAACAAAATGAGATGCTCAGCTGGACCTCATACAAGCTCGTCTCAACAAGGAGATGATCACTGGAGATGTGAAGATCAAAGGCAGCTTGGTCTGGAGTGAGGGTGGAGTTCAGGATCCTGAGATCAGGGTGAAAAACAAAATCACAACCCAGGACTTCAGGAGAGCAGACTTTGGCTTCTTCAAAAAACTGTTTGGAAGAGGCCCACAGAATAAGGTCCTGGAGGAAAAAGGGGCCTGAGAAAGCTGGTTAATTTTCAGAGATGACTGTGAGAGGTCCCTGGGCAAGAGAAGAGAGAAAATTTGACTCCTATCTTCAAGAATGGCAGAAAGGAGGACTCATGGACCTACAGGTCAGTCAATCTGACTTCAGTCCTTGGGAAGGTGATGGAGCAACTAATCCTGGAAAACATTTCCAGTCACATGCAGGACAAGAAAGTCATTAGGAATAGTCAGCATAGTTTCTCCAAGTGGAAGTAATGCCTGTCCAACTTGGTAAACTGCTACTATGGTAATTTACTATGGTAAATTTGATAAATCTTTTCTACTGGCCTGGTAGGTCGAGAGTCCAGCTGGACTTCAGAAAACCTTTGACACTGTCTCCTATAAGATCCTCATAGCAAGTTGTTGAGGTTTTGGCTGGATGGTCTGAAAACCAGCTGAATGGATGCTCTCAGAGGGTGGTGATCAGTGGTACGAAGTCCTGTTGGAGGCTGGTTACTAATGCTGTACCCCAGGGGTCAGTACTGAGTCCTATTCTGTTCAACCTCTTCCTTAATGATCTGGACAATGATACAGAATGCACCCTCAGCAAGTGAGAAAACTGTGAGAAGTTGCTGGTAAACAGAGGGTTATGTTGTCATCCAGAGACACCTCAACAGGCTGACAAGAACCTCATGCACAAGAGGAAATGCAAAGTCCTGCTTATGGAGAGGAATAATGCCATATACCCCTATATATTGGGGGTCAATGAACTGGCAAGCAGCTTGGCAGGAAAAGACCTGTGGGTACTGGTAGCCACCAGCTTGAACAGTAGCCAGCAATGTTTCTTTGCTGTAAAAAAATCTAACGGTATCTTAGGCTCCATCAGACAAACTATTGCCTGCAAGTGGGGGGACATGGTCTTTCCTCTCTAACGCAGCACTGAGATCGTAACTGGAGTACTCTCTGGCTCCTCGATAGAAGAGAGACGTGGACATACATCCAATGAAGGGTCACGAAGATAATCAAGGAACTGCAATATTTCACCTGTAAAGGAAGGTTGAGAGAGCTGGGACTGTTTACCCTGGAGAAGAGCTGGGAGAGGATCTTATCAATATGTTCAAATACCTAAAGGGAGGGTGCAAAGTGAATTGACCCAAGCTCTTTTCAGTGGTATGCAGTGGTGGAACAAAAGGTGATGAACAACTACTGATACCCAGGCAGTTGCCTCTGAACATCTGAAAGTAGAGGGTGACTAAGCACTAGCACAGGCTGCCCATTGGAAGTATACAGGACATGGTTCTGAGCAAGTGACTCTAGGTGACCCTGCTTGAACAGGGCAGGGCTGAACCTCTAGAGGTATTTTTCAGCCTGAACAGTTCTATGAATCTGTGATCCTGCTTTCCAGCAAAGGTAAGTTTTGAGGAGCGGTAGTGACATTTTTAGAGAGGACTTGAAAATGCTTATGCCTCTTGGAAAATCCCTAGAGGTAAAAGATTTACTTCTCATAGACTGTGATTAGCCCACTTTATTATTAATGTTATGCCAAATGCAGAAAACAGTATGTATTTTCATCTTCTGATTAATTTTGTTAAATTGTATATAAGAGAAAATAAATTACGTGCACCAAAGCAGACTTTTCAAGGGCAAATATAATATATTAATGCACTGCCTTATGTATCTTTATAAAAAAGTCATTCATTACAAAAAAGGTAATATGTAGTTTCACTTAGATGGTACTGACATTTTACCAGTGTGGAACCTTAAATAGTTCCCTATTATGCAAAATTACTTATGCTTTTTCTTGTAGAAGATCAGAGAAAAAAATAATAGCCTGTCACTCCAGTAAAAACCATTAGTTTGTTGGGAAAATTCCAGGCCAAGTCTGCTTTACCTTTGCTGCAGCAGAAGCTTCACGCTGAGACTAGAGGTGTCTGATTGACCCATCATCCCTGCTGGAAGCCTCTACTCCTCTGCTAGCCTTGACTTGTGTGACCTCAAAATAAATGCTGATACTTTACAATTCGTAACACAAAGGAAAAGGAAAAATGAAAATGGAATATATGATTAGGGATATAATTTCCTGCCACCACTGTCTCCTTACTGCTTTGATTCCTGGTACCAGAAGTTTGAAAGTATCTATATATTATGCTGGAAGCCTTCTTCCTGTTAAAATAGACTAATGAGAACCTGGATTTAAGCCATTTTTTCCCTCCTTAAATGGCATGCAAAATGAAAAGAAAAAAAATCCAAGTGTCAAGTATGAGTACTTGCCCTCCATCAGCTAACAGAGGATTTAATTAATACGTTGCAAAGATCTTTATCAGCTGTGACATTGCTCCATTATCACTACTGGAATGTTAATGGATTTCCATAAATCCATTAACAATAAATATTATGTTGAATTTGAATAAGGATGTGAGCAAAACACAGGAGATGATTTCACAAAGTGCTAGAATTTTATTCTGGTTTAGGATTAGATGCAGACCCATTTAAAATCTGTAGTGAAATGAACTATTACGTAGTTTATTTGTGCTTTTTACTAATTGTCACAAGAAAAAGAAATGATAGTGTATAGTTACTTTTAAGGATTACTTTGTTTATAAGATCTAAGTTTTTTTGGGGTTAGTTTGTGTCACTGAGGTATTTCTTTAGAACAAGTAATACTAAGAATGTCATTGTTTCAGACAAACAAGTGTGTTCTTGGTGATCAGAATATATACAGACATTGGAAGCTACTCTGAAATAGTAGTTTCTGAGTGACCAGTTGTCTCCATTAGTATTCAGGATCAGTCTCTTCTCACTGCTCTACCACCACCAAAGTAGTCTACCTGACTATACTAGCAGGAAATTTTTGCTTAGGCTACTGGGTTACAAATATCAAATTCCCCTCTCACCATTTTGTGGAGTATACCCACAGATTTTTTTTTGGAGAACCTGTTTAGAAGATACATCAGGACACCTATTTGTATGTCGAAGTGGATACCAGTGATACTTGTGGGGTTCCTTAGGAGCTAGTACTGCAACCTGTGCTTTTCAACATCTTTGTAAGAGACATGGACAATGGGATTGAGTGCACCCTCAACAGGTTTGCTGATGACATGGAGCTGTGTGGTACACTTGGCACACTGGAGGGAAGGGATTCCATCCAGAGGGACCTTGACACGCTTGAGAGATGTCCCAATGCCAATCTCACAAAGTTCTACAAGGCCAAGTGCAGGTCCCTGCACATGGGTTGGGGCAACTCCAAGAGCAAACACAGGCTGGGCAGAAGGTGGATTGTGGTCAGCCCTGAGGGGAAGGACTTGGTGGCATTGGTCAATGAGAAGCTCAACATGAGCCAGCAGTGTGTGCTTGCAGCCCAGAAAACCAACCATATCCTGGGCTGCATCAAAAGCAGCTTGGCCAGCAGGCTGAGGGAGGTGATCCTGCCCCTCTGCTTTGCTCTTGTGAGATCCCACCTGGAGTATTATGTTCAGCTCTGGTGCCCCCTACACGAGAGTGAAATTAACCTGCTTGAGTGAGTCTGGAGGAGGCCATGAAGATAATTAGAGAGCTGGAGCCCCTCTCTTGTGAAGACAGGCTGGGAGAGTTGGACTTTTTCAGCTTGGAGAGGAGAAGGCTCTGCAGAGACCTTACAACAGTCTTCCAGTGTAAGAGAGGGCTTATAGGAAATCTGAGGGGGACTTTTTACAAGGGCAGGTAGTGACAGGACAAGGAGGAATGGATTTAAGCTGACAGAAGGGATGTTTAAATTAGATATTGGGAAAAAGTCTTTACTGTGGGGCTAGTGAGACACTGGAACAGGTTGCTTAGAGAAGCTGCAGCTGCCACATCCCTGGAATTTTTCAAGGCCAGACTGGGTAAGTCTTTGAGCAACCTGGTCTGGTGGAAGGTGTCCCTGCCATGGCAGGGAGATTGGAACTAGACAATCTTTCCAACCCAAACCATTCTATGATTCTATGACACTGAAACGGCAAGTGCATTCTTGTAAAGGTAAAGATAGCACAGCTATATAATTTTAAGATTGCCATCCTGTAGGGATGGATGACTTCACTTAAAAACACTTTCAGTCACCTCTTGTTGGCTATTTCCATTGAAATCTTCCAGAACTCATAATGAAATGCTTGTAAAACATAGAATCATAGAATGGTTTGTGTTGGGAAGGACCTAACATCATCTATTTCTAACCCATCTGCCATGGGCAGGGACACCTTCCACTAGACCAGGTTGCTCAAAGCCCTATCTAACCTGGCCTGTTGTTTTTTTTTTTGTTTGTTTGATTGGTTGGCTGGGTTATTTTACCTTTTTTTTTTCTTGTTTTTTTGTTTTGTTTTGTTTTGTTTTGGGGGGGTGGTGTTTGTTGTTGGTTTTTTTGTTTGTTTTTTTCTCATTTTTGTTTTCCTGGTTAGAAGTGGCTCTCTGGACTTCCATCTATTTTAGCTTAAAACCCCCTTATATTCTCTCCTGGGAAATTTAATTAAAAATTGTTTATCCTTTCAGCCTTTGCCACTGACTGTACTTATAAATTAAATTCTTTAATTCCTAATTATTCCTGCCACTACAGTTAAAACTTGAGACCATGTTCCCCTGTTTCTGAAGGGGGGATTATTGCTTAAAGGACTTGATATTAATTTCAAGTCTGCTTCAGACACAGATTTATATATCACTAAATATTGTGATAAAAGATCACAGATGTTACCTAATTTATTCTAGATCAATAGGTCTAGAATATGTTATTAAAACACAAAAATATTGTATTTTTATTTTCTGATAGATCCTGAATTAGTGTTTTAGCACTATTAGACAATCCTTTGCCTATTTACTTGTTCTGATTAAATTTCTTCCTGCTGTAAAGGATTCTTCACTGAATCACAGTTTCCAGAGGTCATTTAAGTTCCCCTTGTGTTCAGCTTTTTAACTTTCCTGTCCCTGGTATCATGTGCTTCACCTCCTGTCGTCTCAGAAAGTATTAATCTTTAATGTACAATATAATGGTCATTTCCCAGGCCATGCTGTGCATCTTGGTTAGGTTAACTAGGCAAAGCCATACTCAAGGCAGCAAACTACCAGGGACAGTTTCTTGCTCTGTGTATACAATAGACTGACTGATGCTGGCAGGCAAGAATGAGCAATTTGAAGCATCATCCAGTGACAGCGGAAGTAGCCCATCAGTTATTGACACCTCGGCCAAAGGTTCAAGATGTCTTTATTGAGCTCTCAGCTTACCTCCTGCTCCCCAGGGTAGTCACATTCCTTTGAATTTATATCCTTTCACATAGGAGCAACAGCTTGGGTCTGGGACTCACACCTTAGTATTCAGTGACTATCCAAACTGCATTTTGCAATTATGTCCCATGAGCTTTGTGCTCTCTATGGTTGTCCCCAGGTTATGGCTAATAGATCACGACATAACAACCTGTGCAAACTAACCCTCCATAGCTGTGAACAATTATTAATTTTCTCTCTTAAAATAGCAGAGCTCATTTTTATGTCAGGTACTGAAAACCTTGCATCAAATAGTCTTGATTCTTTGCACATCTCCATGCTTATATTTTGGGATATTCTGTCGCTACTGTTACAGAAAGTAGTAGATAGACATAATTTTAGAAGAAAAAAAATCATGTTTTCCTTGGCTAGTTCAATAATTGCAAAAATTAGTCATTATTAATTTCACTGGTCTTTTCAATTATATTTCACTTTATTCCTTTCTTCCTTTTGGATTTCTCTGTCTCCAGGTCTCTTTTCTCAAAACACAGATTTGACAATTTCGTGTTAACTGTCTGCTGTGACCAAGTGTAACAGAAGGTGCCAAAACTGATGTGACAAAACTGTCTCTCTAAACTCCACTGTAGCATCTAAATATTTTATATACCTTGTGCAGGCAACTTTGATTATGATTTGAAAACCTCCTTGAATTATCTCTGCACTCTTTTCTTGTCTATGCTTTACAACACTTCCTTTTCCTACTTTTGCCATTTTTCTCACCTGCATTAAAACATAGATTTTCTTTGTCAGAATCCTAGCTAGACACATTTAGTATTATTCCTTTCTAAATATATCTTCAATTATGTTTCTGCCTACACATAAAATCTTCTTTTCTGTCATTTCCCTTTTCACGTCACTATTAGTGGAAGACTTAATAACTACTAGCGTATGTCAATAAATGCTATCTCCATTCACTGCTAGTAGAAAAGGTTCATATCACTATGTTTGGCTGTTCTGCTTTCTCAAGTGTTTCTGTTTAACAACATTATTGATATTTGAGTGTATTTAACTGATGTCTTCTTCTATATGAAAACTGTCTGTTTGCTTTACCTTTTGCAAAAACTCATTAATATAGAAATACAAAATGATTAAAACCCAAATTTTGTCCTTAGTGAAATACTATGTTTATATTGCTATAATAGCAGGGTGCAATTCAGACAAATACAAGCACTTTCAACCCACTTAAACTTAGGCAATCGCCTGAGCTAGAAATGTTATTAGGTTTCTTCCACAGGTAATGGATGCATCTAGACCTTTCTATGAGGCACTCCAGACTACTTATGATTTGAACTATCCTTAAGGCACTCCTAGAATCATAGAATAGTTAAGGTTGGAAAGGACCTTAAGATCATCTAGTTCCATGGGCAGGGACACCTCACACTAAACCATATCACCCAAGGCCTCGCCCAACCTGGTCTTGAACACTGCCAGGGATGGAGCATTCACAACCTCCCTGGGCAACCTATTCCTGTGCCTCACCACCCTAACAGGAAATAATTTCCTCCTTATATCCAATCTAAACTTACCCTGTTGAAGTTTTAACCCGTTACCCCTTGTCCTGTCACTACAGTCCCTAAAGAAGAGTCCCTCTCCAGTATCTCTATAGGCCCCCTTCAGATACTGGAAGGCTGCTATGAGGTCTCCACGCAGCCTTTTCTTCTCCAGGGTGAACAGCCCCAACTTCCTCAGACTGTCTTCATACGGGAGGTGCTCCAGTCCCCTGATCATCCTCGTGGCCTTCCTCTGGGCTTGTTCTAACAGTGCCATGTCCTTTTTATGTTGAGAACACCAGAACTGCACACAATACTCCAGGTGAGGTCTCACGAGAGCAGAGTAGAGGGACAGGATCACCTTTGACCTGCTGGTCACTCTCCTTTTGATGCAGCCCAGGATACGGTTGGCTCCTCTTTCTGCCTTAGTTATATAGAATAAATAAAGATGGAATTTCAAGTGATAACTCTCCTACCTTGTGCTATGTAAAATTCAGAATAGAATAATGTATGTAAAACTGAAGTACACAGCATGTTAAGGTTTTTATAACTCACCTCAGATTTTTTATCACAAGTACCTGATGAATAATTTTTGACTTGCTGGTACAAAAGCAAATGTAGAGAGAGAATTTAACCTGTTGTTTCTTTATCAACTGTTGTATCATGAAGAGGGGCACAAGCCAAAAACTGTAGAGGGTGTCAAAATACTGAGCATGGGCAGTTCTACCAAAATTTGTACAACAGAGTGATTTCATAATGCAGAGCCCACCTGGATCCAAGTCTAGGTTTTCTGCCAAATGAGCACTTTGGCAAGGTTATGAGCTGTTAATTTTATGGTATCACATGTTTATTAAATATCAGGCATGTAGCACTGTAATTTATGTTCTGCTTTACAAAAAGATAAAAAATAAAATACAGTGCCCATCCCACCCCCCCACCTCCCCCCAAGATGCAAACAAGACATGGAATATTATTTCATCAGTGAAAGAAGTAAGAAGATAATGAAGAAATAAAAGGTGGGAAAAGATAGACCATTATTTCAATGTATCCTATTGGAAGGGAAAAAAGTTTCAACTTTGGCAAGGAAAAGAATCAGACTTTCCCAACTGCTTCATGAAAGGAGGCATGAAAGTTAATTTGGGAGATATATCAGGTGCCCAGAGAAGAGAACAGGGAAAGAGAATTTATCTGAAACATCTGCCACTGTATCTCCTGGTCAATTAATATAATGAGATCTTTCTAGAACACCTTCATTAACTTCAATTTGGGTTATTGTAAATAACATTGAGTCATTTAAGAAGTCAGTTTTATAAAAATCAATTATTTTTACATATTTATAAATGTGTTTAACAGTATATGGTTGGATTCTCTCCTTCATTTTGTGCCTCTTATTTAGCTACTAAACAATTAAAATATCTTCTGTTTTCTCCTTGACAGCTCAAATTTCGTAATGTGACTTGAAAAAGCAAAATAACTTAACTAGATTATGCTTCACCACATACTCACTCACTCTGTCAAAGAACTTTGATAAATTTATTAAATATGACTTACAAGAACAAAACATAACAAAATATGAAAAAGGCTGACATAGGCAGAAGTATAATAGACGAAAGCATACTTGGAAAGGGAAGGTGAGAGGCCAGAAAGGAGATGGCCACATATCTGTCTCAAACATAGCTATGAAAATCCTATTAACAGGGGCTGAACACTCAGTCTGTTTAAGGATGGATAAAAAAAAGTCTATTAGCTTCCTGTGTCAGGTATTGGAGAGAGATCTGGGTAGTTGAGGAGGCATAAAATCCTTTCTCCCATTGATAAAAGTTTCTCTGGGGCAGCTAACTATGGTTTCTTATGCAGTAAAACTCAGAGTTAGCTGTGTTTTGTTGTTTGCTTTTTTGTTTGTTTGTTTTTTAACTTAAAAAGGTACAGATGTGTCAGGAGAAGCTTTCTTAAAAGTCACTCCTTACATGCCCAACTAATTTATACTAACTAGAAGAATCTAGGATTAGTAGGAAAACAGCAGTTTGTTCCACGGTAATTTTTTCTGTCTGCTATTCCAAATAGATAAGAATTTAGGAGAGACAAAAAAAAAAAATCTAGAAATTTTAAATTTAAATTTTATTAAATGAAATTTAAAAAATTAGGAGTACAAAGACAAGCAATGGTTGCTATATGACTATATCGGAAAGTCATTTAAGACTTCAACTACTGTACTTTGAATTGGAGCATATCTGGAATCAAATTTTAAAATACCTACAATATTTATGTTTGTTACTTTCAATTGAATATACTTAAAAAGAGGTAATAATATGCATGGTGATTTTTTTTCTTAATAAAACTGTATTTTGTTTGTAGTACAAACCTGTATGATTAGCAATATCTGGTAGGTTGTGCTGGTTTTTTAATGTGTTTTTAAAATTAAACATTTTAGTGGTTTCTCTGATTGCGAATACTTATTATGAGGAAAGTATACCTCCTAATGAAGTAGAAGTGAATTCAGCTCAGCGCTTTATTGACTGTAATACTCAAACAGATGCACTCATATCAAAGCAACTGTTTAACCTGGGAATAACAATCTATAACATCATAACTACTCTGTTTCTTTATATTAAACCAACTTAAGATGAAATGATACTTCATCTTTCACTATTTTTGTCTATTATATTCAATGTACAAGTCAGCATTGAACTGAAGCACTTTTCTGTATACCATGTTCCGTAATGTGCTGCATGACAAAAAGCCAATGTATCCACCATGTGTTAATATAAATTCTGGTAGTCATTTCGTAAAAATATAGATTGTCATGGCTGTGTGTTGTGTTTGTTTACAGGCAAGATGACCTGAACACATAATGCGAAGTCGGAGATTTTTCTGACTAAGACAGGTTTTTATGTAACTTCAGAAGATTAACTGTTAAACTGCCCCACCAGATTTATGGAAAATAAATATATATATATATATATAGAGAGAGAGAGAGAGAGACAAACATTGTCTACAGGATGACACAATCAAATGCATACACTGCCAAGTCCACCAATAAATCATGTCCCTAAGTGTCACATCTACAAGTCTTTTAAATACCTCCAAGGTTGGTGATTCAATCACTTCCCTGGGCAGCCTGTGAAAATGCTTGACAACCCTAGCAGTGAAGATATTTTTCCTAACATCCAATCTAAACCTCCCCTGGCACAACTTGAGGCCATTTCTTACTGTTCTATCATGTTACTTGGAAGAAGATACTGAACCCCGCCTTTCTAGAACCTCCTTTTAGGTAGCTGTAGAGAGCAGTAAAATCTCCCCTGAGCCTCTTTTTTTTCCAGGCTGAACAATCCTCATTCACTCAGCTGCTTCTCATAGGATTCATGCTCTAGACCCTTCACCAGCTTCATTGCTCTTCTTTGAACACACTCCAGCATGAGCTTCGGTTCTTAATATAGCAGCAACAAAAAAGTCACTTTTGTGAATATCACTGACCTAAGGAAAATTTCTCAGTTTCCTTGAGAAAATTGTCTTCCTTTTAATATTTTTTTTTCTGTTCACATTGCTTAGCAGATCAAACATCTGAATACTGCTATTTAGTTGATGAAGTGGTTGGATGAAAATTTTATATATATGTATATTGATTTTTTTTTTCCTATGCATTAATCCATATTTTAGGAAAGTTATTCCAAACAAATTCAGTGAGTTTAAGAAATTTAATAAGTGAACTTTCAGACAGATATAAATATTTGACAACTTTATTAAATCTAAATCCTTCTTCTTCTACTGCACTTAACCTTTTTCTATAGCTCATGTTGTTTACAGCAAAAATAATGGAAAGCTGAAGATTAAACAAACATGTCTCAAGGACTTTAATGACATTCCATGTGTAAAGTTAAAGGTGCCAGATAGGCAGCTTATGAAAGCAGAAGTCCCAGAAAGAATCTCTGTAGGAGAAACCACACAGAAATAAGGATGAGGCAAGTTTTTCAGCATTGCATAATGAGAGTTCTTCCACTCTGACTTTTAGGAAAAGTTGCTGTTGTTAAAAAGATGACACTTATTCCTGCATCCTTTGAGGAAGGGGAAGGTCCTGTACTTCATTACAAACTCCTGGAATGTCTAATCTCTCTCCTGCTGTATGTGCTGGGCATGACACATGCATTTTCTTTTTTATTGATTCCATCACAAAAAAAACCTGTATTCTAAAGGGTTTTTTTTTAATGTTAAATCATACAATGTAAAAGTAAAAAACTGTGACAAAGACAGTTTGAGTGGGAATTTGTCACTGAAGTTAAATTGTTCAATTCATAGGATATAAATGAGGTCTATAAAATAATCAGACAATGAGGACAGCCTCAAAACAAAGACATTTGAGAGAAGGAAAGCCAAACAGACCATTCCCAATAGTAATGCCGTGGTTATTTCATTCTGTATATATTAAGTTAAAAGTTGTCACTTTTTAATAACACTTGTTGCTCTCTGATACCTACTGAATTAACTTGACACCAGAGCTGCCAAATTTTACAAAAATACTTCAATGCAAAACTTTTTCAGAAATAGTGGTTTCACTCTTCCAGGTCGGAAGCAAATATTATGATTTAAAAAGACAAAGATGAAAATTAGAAAACTCACCAAAGGTGATATCTAAAAGAAAGTGGATGGGCTGATCCTTCTTAAGCAGTTCTGTGTATTGCATTCATACTTTCGTGAGATTAATAGAAATATCAATAGATGCACAATGAGAAGGAAAATGAAGAGAGGCTGAGGAAGTTGGGGCTGTTCAGCCCTGAAGAAGAGAAGGCTGCATGGAGACCTCATAGCAGCCTTCCAGTATCTGAAGGGGGCCTACAGGGATGCTGGGGCTGGACTATTCATTAGGGACTGTAGTGATAGGATAAGGGGTAACGGGTTCAGACTTAAACAGGGGAAGTTTAGATTGGATATAAGGAGGAAATTATTTCCTATTAGGGTGGTGATGCACTGGAATGGGCTGGCCAGGGAGGTTGTGAATGCTCCATCCCTGACGGTGTCCAAGGCCAAGTTGAACAGAGCCTTGGGTGGAATGGTTTAGTGTGAGGTGTCCTTGCCCATGGCAGGGGGTTTGGAACTAGATGATCTTAAGGTCCTTTTCAACCCTAACTATTCTATGATTCTATGATTCTATAAAATATTAGATTCCTCTTTTTAATTTTCTAAGCTGACTTGGACCCCCTCCACCGTCAAACAAAAGGGACAGGCATCTCCAAAGAAATTCTTTCCATCTGCTTGGAACAGGGTGCCTCAGCCCTTGCAGTGCCTCTGTCTATCCAGTCACTGCAGGGGAAACCAGAATTGTCTGTTTATGCTGGGCATTCATTTTAATCCATTCATAGTTACTGTGGAAGTTATTGAATCTCTTGCCTATTTGGGTTTGAACTGAAGAGATTCATGGGGTGCTTATTCTAACTACACTAGGATTTCAGGAAATAATATCCACATACAGATTACATTTGAACCAGTGAGAAATGGAGAAGACATTTCTTTGTACTGGTTTTGGCTGAGATAGAGTTATTTTTATTCATAGTAGTTAGGATTCATGACCAAAACAGCACTGACAGCCCAAGGAAATTTTCATTATTGCTAAACTGTGCTTATACAAAGTGAAGGCCTTATATGTTGTTCCCACTGCCCCACCAGTGAGTAGGATGAGAGTGCATGACAGTTTGGGAGGGGACAGACCCAAGGTAGATGACCCTAACTGGGCAAATGAATATTTTATGCTTGTTTAAGCCCAGCTGGCAACTAAGTACCACTCAGCCACTTTCTTGCTCAGGCCCCACTCCCTAGTAAGATGAGGAGGAGAATCAGGAAAAAGATAAGACCCATGGGTTGAGACAAGATAGTTTAATAATTAAAATAAAATTAAAATACAATAATAATATTAATAATAATAACAATAATAATAACCATAATAATGATGATGAAAAAGGGAGAGGGAGAGAAGAAGGAATAAACATTGCCTCTTCCTGTGAGTTTAAAAAAAGCAGGTGATGCGCAGTACAACTGCTCACCGCCTGCTGACTGATGCTCAAAATGAGCCATCAGCTTTGTGGAACTGAGTTGCCTACCAGGGTTAAGACATGACATCTTGGAACATAAATTAGTAATATTATAATGAGGTCCAATCTCTTTACTGCTTGTCTTCTAAGCAGCTGGAATTACCTGTAAAGCCAGTCTTTTTTTATGTATCAGTTATAAAAAAAGAAAAGTTTACTAGCAGCTGTTTATGGATAAATAAGCAAGTATGGTATGGGAGAAGACAATACAATCATTGGCTACTTTATTGCAATCACTGGCTAATAGTTACTTACATGAAGAAGGGGTGTTTTCCTGCTTTGCTAAGACCAAATCCAGATTGAAAAAGATGAATGATAACGGTGTGTGGCAGGTGGTTGAAAGCTAGAGTAAAGCTACTTTCTCAAATACTTCTATATGAAATTGAAAGGCTATGGAAAAGGTCAAACCAGTTTCGGTATCAGGTTTAAAATGAGGTTTTATGAGAAGGTAACAGTAAACTGATTGGCATGTTTCAGAGAGCTTAAGAATATAACTTGGGAACAAATGGAGACGAAATATCAATTCTAACTAAGCTTCTAATGAAAAACTTTAATAGAAATATTAACTATCTCTGACATACTTAACAAATGCCATAAACACAGTAATGTTAGTAATAACAATAACAAAAGGTATGCCATGTATGTTCATTAGCCTGCTCTATTTCTAAATGATTCCACTAACAAATTACTTACTAATTTCTGCAGTAAGTATATCCACATGCAAATGTGGATACATAGGTAAATATATAGATAGATGATAAATAGATAGGTTGATTTTAGACAAATTAAAAGTAGTCTGCTTACGATATTTCTTTTAAGAAGAAAAATGTTTTATTTTCTTTGGAACTGCTAGCAGAAAGTTCCAATCATAATTTCATCTTCAGTGCAAACTCCAGTGCTGGACTGGGATTTTCCACAGGAAAAAAAGGGTTTTCCATTAAATTAAAGATCTTGATGCATGCAACAGTATCCATACTAACTTTTATCAGTACAATATTCACCTATGACTATACAGACTGCTACTAAACAAAGTATTTCCCTATTTCCAGGTTGGATGGAATCTTGGGTGACATGGTCTAGTGTGTACGTGGTCTCCCTGCCCATGGCAGGGGGGGTTGGAACTAGATTATGTTAAGGTCCTTTCCAACCCTAACTATTCTATGATTCTATGACTTTCTGCATGCAATATTTCCTATTAGAGTGTCTTTCAACATATTTCAAGCTTAATCTAATGGTACTTCAGTATCTCATGGCCTTTGCAGTTCTTGGCACTCTGGCTTAATCTGGCAATCGATACAAAGGGTGATGCTGAGCACTTCCAAGAACTGTAATTGTAGCCCACAAAAACTGTCTAAATTAGGAGTCATCATTATCCATTGTATTTTAAGTCTATTCATACTCTACCGAATAATACCAGATTCTTGCGGATGATCAAGGGGCAAAAGACTCATAAAACTATAAAGTTTTTTGATTCTTCCAGAGTAAATGATGTCTTGAGGAGTAGAGATTGATGTTTGTCTAGATCATCAATGGACATTTCTGTAACATTTCAGTTATGTTCTTCGTACCTAAAAACAATGTCATTGAAGAACAGCTCTTAATCCTCTGCAAAAACAGCTGTTCATATATATATGTACACACTGACAAGATATACAATAGAGTACCAATTAGATCACTTTCTAGTTGTACCATAAAGATTAAATTAGGATTAGGAGTAGAGTGATATTATTAGAATTAGGAATAGAGTGATTGTATTCTATAGGGTATAAAAAGGGATTGTTGAGCAAAAAGCCTAGGATTAAGTCTGCCTTTTAAGAGCACTCTTTGAGTGTATTGGCTTGAGGGGTTTGGAGTCACCACTGTAAACCCAGCTGTCCACCACTGTCTATCTGCCTGTCTTTCTCAACAATCTATGAACAGCTGCCTTCAAAACCTAATTAATTTTATTCAAAATTATCCTGATTATTTTATGAGTTTTTAAAAATAAAATTTTTGCTGACTTGATTTTATTTAACTGCAAATGGTTACAGAATGGTGACAGCAGCAGTTTTGAAAGTGTACAGAGGTATGGCCTTCTATAGATGAACAGCTTCTGTCAGCCCAAAATAAGTCATTGTTCTTTGGTGCAATTGACAGGTTCATATATTCCTGCAGGTGTACTGTTATGCTAATACATATAAGTTCTGAGCATTGTTAGCAGACGCTCAGCCAAAAACCCCTCAGTTGATGCCAGTTTCTCTTTGCTTCTTTGTCACTACTCTTTTCTTACTGTTTTTCCCCTCCCTTTCCACATATCTTCCTCAACCTCACTTGCAATGCAGAAGAAAACCCGATAATTTTCTTAGGACTCTACATGCAGTTCATTTTTAAGCAGTGTTTCTAAACATTTTGACAATGAACAAAATAAAAAAAAAAGTTAAAGCTCCTCAAAGCAGAACACCATAATAAAAATGTTTATGCAATTGTTTTTTTAACTTGAAAAAAATTGCTATGTTAGTTCTTTATGTTTTATATGTTTTTAATCTTTTTCAAGCAATCATGTTTACTGTATCATTTAGTAAAGGAAGAGATTTATGTTTACTTTCATCACCACAGAAAAGATAGATCTATAAATGTAATAAATCTTTAAGCGCTTCATAACCTTACACAGTTTTTATAGGTTGAAAGAAAATCAATAATCATGACAGAAAACATGCATATGATACATCTTTCAAATCAACTTTCTTCTTATGACACAAGACCGATAAATGAGAATGTAAATGCCATGATTAAATTTCCTTAGAAAATATCTGGACTTGAAGGGATATTCATAAGAATTACTTTCCTAAGCACAATTAACACTAGATGGATATTCCATGTTCACTACACCTCACAAGATGTCAGGTTGCACTATTCAATTACAGAGTCTTTCCTGTTTAGTGCAAAGACTGAAAATTTAGCTGCATTTATACCTTTATTCTGACAGTGTTTTCTCTTCCTAATTCATTAATGTGAGTGCTAGTGAGAGTTTCTCTACCCAATGTAAACAATTACTGTTGAATAATTCAATAAGTTGAATTTCATTTTAAATAAGCAACTTTAGTTTCTGAAATTAGTATATCCCAATGTGTCAGGCAGTTCTTGCTGAATCATTGTGCTTCAATTCAGACAGCCTCCCAGATGTTTGCTGTCCTGGTGACATCGTCCTCTGTATCACTTCAGGAAATGTAAAGACTCAAGCCGTCAGGAATTTAAATTTACCAACACAAGTACAATTTCAGACAGGACTGTCTGAAACAGTATTTTTATTTTCACTAGCACTTTTTTACTGTTTTTCATTCTGGTTTATAAATACAAACAAAATGCAACAGAAATGGTATGAAAATAATTGCTGATTTTTTTCTTCTTCCTTCTCTGATTGCCCCCTCCCCTTCACCCCTCTCCCCCTCCCCCCCCCCAATTGTAGAGAACTATACTGACAACACTATATGAAAACTCACTCTGTAGTTCTCCCTTGGGAAGAGGAATTTGCTCCAGCTACTTAAAACTCTCACTGCCTGAAGATATTTCAGTTTTGGCCTGATGTTACTACTCCATCCAATGTAAAAATTCTGCCACCAATAGTAGTGAAATGCTGACAAGCTAATCTGTGACTTAATTTTAACCAGAAAAATGACCAGTTCTACAGGATAGAGGCACACTCATTAATTGTGCCTGAGCTAGTGAAAAGAAAACAGACCCAGAAACCTGGTTTGAAAAATCAAAATTTGGCTCAGAATGAGACTGTCAGGTGCACAGACCATGGAATAAATATGTTCTTCCTATCATATTCTATATCTAACAGTTTGCAATACAATGTAGTTGCGTTTTTAAATATTTCTGTTCTGTTTTTTTTTAACAGTGTGTATAAGAAGACAATGGCAGTTTGCCATTCAAAGTTTTGACACACATAGGATTAAACTATTTAGAAATGTTGCATTAAATTAAAATACTGTTTCGCTTCATGTGCAATGAAATATATATTTGATACACTTCCTTCCCAGTTTTATCATTTTTCACTCTAGAGTTGTCCTGGGTTCAGCAGTAGCAGTCATTTTCCTCCTTCTCAGTAGCAGGTGCAGTACTGTGTTTTTAATTTAGCCTGAGAACAACACTGATAACACCAATGGTTTTAGTTGTTGCTCAGTAATGTTTACTCTGACCAAGGACTTTCTGAGTCTCATGCTCTGCCAAGGAGGAGGGGAGGCCAGGAGGGAGCAGAGACAGGACACTTGACCCAAACTAGCCAAAGATGTATACTGTACTCTGCACGTCATGCCCAGCATGTAGAACTGGGGGCAGTTACCTGGAAGGGTTGGATCAGTGCTTGGTCGGGCTAGGTATTGGTCGGTGGGTGGTGAGCAGCTATATTCTCTTCCCTTGTTATTTTCCTTACCATTATTATAATTGGTGGTAGCAGCAGTGGTTTTATGTTACACCTCAGTTACTGGACTGCTCTTATCTCATAGACTCATAGAATCATAGAATAGTTAGGTTGGAATAGGACCTTAAAATCATCAAGTTCCAACATCCCTGCCATAAGCAGGGACACCTCACACTAAACCATATCACCCAAGGCTTCGCCCAACCTGGTCTTGAACACTGCCAGGGATGGAGCATTCACAACCTCCTTGGGCAACCCATTCCACTGCCTCACCACTTAACAGGAAAGAATTTCCTCCTTATATCCAATCTAAACTTCCCCTGTTTAAGTTTTAACCCATTACCGCTTGTCCTATCACTACAGTCCCTAATGAAGAGTCCCGCCCCAGCATTCCTATAGACCACCTTCAGATACTGGAAGGCTCCTATGAGGTCTCCACGCAGCCTTCTCTTCTCCCAGCTGAACAGCCCCAACTTCCTCAGCCTGTCTTCATACAGGAGGTGCTCCAGTCCCCTGATCATCCTCGTGGCCCTTCTCTGGACTTGTTCCAACAGTTCCACGTCCTTTTTATATTGAGGACACCAGAACTGCACACAATACTGCAGGTGAGGTCTCACAAGAGCAGAGTAAAGGGGCAGGATCACCTCCTTCGACCTGCTGGTCATGCTCCTTTTGATGCAGCCCAGAGTATGCTTGGTTTTCTGGGCTGCAAGCGCACACTGCAGCCTGCTCATGTTCATTTTCTCATCAACCAACACCCCCAAGTCCTTCTCCGCAGGACTGCTCTGAATCTCTTCTCTGCCCAGCCTGTAGCTGCGCCTGGGATTGCTCCAGCCCAGGAGTAGGACCTTGCACTTGGCATGGTTAAACTTCATCAGGTTGGCATCAGCCCACCTCACAAGCATGTCAAGGTCCCTCTGGATGGCATTCCTTCCCTCCAGCGTATCAACCAAACCACACAGCTTGGTGTCATCGGCAGTCTTGCTGAGGGCACAGTCAATCCCACTGTCCATGTCACCAACAAAGATGTTGAACAAGACCAGTCCCAACACTGATTTCTGAGGGACACCACTCGTTACTGGTCTCCAGCTGGACTTTGAGCCATTGACCACAACTCTTTGCGTGCAGCCATCCAGCCAGTTCTTTATCCACCGAGTGGTCCATCCATCAGACTGATGCCTCTCCAATTTATATCTCAACCCGTGGGAGTTACACCACTCCGGGAGCTGTTGGAGGAAGGGGGGGTGGGGGGGGAGTGAGCGAGTGGCTGCATGGTCCTGGGTTGCTGGCTGGGCTTTATATTATATGTGCAATAAATTACAAAGAAAGTGAAATATAGCAAAACATTACTGTAACAGGTACAGCTGACTTGAGATATTAATTTAATATATATTTGTGTGGGGTTTAATAATGCATGTTATATATCTCAGAGACTGGATTGGTGCAAGTAAATAGACACTGACAGGGGATTATATATTCTGGCATAGACTATTTTATTATGATTTTATTATAGATATATTAATATATAAGATATATATTATCTATACCTATGTACAGAGATGTATTTTTTTAATACTCTATATTATTATCATTACATATTAATGAATTTAGGGAGGGAGAAAAAGGAAATTGAAACAACTGTATGAAAAATCTTCTAATGAAGAGAATTTTATCTGTGTTCAAATACCAATATTTATATCAGCTGATCACAATTCCAATAGACATGACTGTGATTTATACTATGTGACAGCAATAAATATGTAACTCTCCTATAGACACTAGATTGAAGTTTTTTAAAACTCTATGTTTTTCTTGTTTAAGATACATGTAACACTCATCTTTCCATCTAAAATGAAAGCAAATATAAGACTGTTCAGAAACTTGAACTCTCTGGCCAGAGTGCATCCAACTAGATATTACTGAAGAGGAGGTATGTTTTAGTGGACAGAAGACAAAACAATTCATACAGCCTGATTAATTTTCCTACAGTCACATGAGAGATCACTTGTCAATTGTTCTTAGCTTGGATACACAAAATGTCCCAGCTTAGATTTACCTCTCATGGAAAAAAGAGCAAAATTTTACAAACTTTGAGGCTGGTATTTTCACTAGTGCATCTAGATATGTCTGTTGGTGCATAATAAACTTCTCAGCTCCCTCCTTCCAATTAGCCAAACTAGTGCCTATTCAAAACATATAACAGTGACTGTTTTCTTGGAGACAAAGGCATGGCTGCTTTTGTTTAAGGACTTATCAACCTTTGGGTCTTGTGGTGTTGGGCTGAGTCATCTGAGGCTTGGCCCACATCCAGATGGGGTAACCTGGGAGTGAACTGTGTGAAGCAGCACAAGTGAAATCAGATAAAATAGTGGAAAGAGGATTTCCAACTCTTGCTGGAGTTCAGCAGACCTTACTATTAAGCCATTTCGGATCATTTGAAAATGCAACCTACTGAACTTATGTAATGAATGGGAACCTAAGTGAGAGTTCATTCCTAGTTATGACTGAGAGTCAATAAAGTATGTTTCTGTCAAAGTGCATAAGGTGAGTTTATATGCTTATGTTCATTGTGATTATTTGTCAGAAAGTGACAGGAAAACATAAGGGTGCATCTGTTTTATGACCTTCATACTTGGCCATGCCATGGTGCCTGGCCAACGTTTTTGGTGGAGAAAACAGGGAGATCATGAAAAACTGCACAGCCGCACAAGTAAACAATTACAGAGCTGGCATAAAGACAATTGTTTTTCTAGGGGTATAAAAGCAGGACCCTCTTGTAGCCAAATCTGAAGTTTCAACTGTGGGTGGACACATCACATAGGAATTTTCCCAATTACCTGGAACTCCTGGTGTCAGCTGTAATGAGGCTTCCCAGCTGGCCTGAATGATGATTTGGTGGTAACTGGTGATGTGTTTCTTCTTAAACTCTGTTCTCTCTATGCAGTAATGATTTGATGCACTGCTAATTTTCCTCTGTGCTATACATACATATATATATATGATTCACTTTATTGTGCTCATTCAGTATATACATAAATACCTGATTCACATTAGTTATTTTTCTTGCTTTAGTGTTTTTATTTGCTTTAGTGTGATTGTTTAATAAACAGTTGAGTACCCTGCCTGTTAGCAGAACAACTTTTTTATCAAGCCTTCCCAAATTAAATAGGATTTATCCTACAATGAATATAATACAGTACATGTATTGATATTATAGTATAAATCATAGAGATAAAAATTACATTGTTATAGTTAATGCAATTCAATACAGTCTAAAACCAAGACGGTTTATTATATATATTGCAATATCTGGAGATTTTAATTCTTCATTAGAGTTGTAAAGCAATTTTGAGAAGCATTCACACAAAAAATCATCTGATAAAATGTGTGCACAAAATGAGAATATATAATCTCATTTAGAAATTTCATTGATTATGAAATATTTGTTGAATCTGATAATTTGTCACTTATTGGTATCATCAGGATAAAAATGTTTGTTTCACTGTATTGCAAGATGGACACAGCATGCCACCCTGTAGAATAAACTAATTTTTATGTAATAAAGATGTTTTTCAGGTTCAAGTAATAAATATATCTTGACATTTAAGTTTAGCAAAAGGTTTTGGACTGATATAACACATTAGGAATGTTGAGAAAGGACATGTATTAATACCACAGAATAAAGCCATCTTATAATGCAAAGCTGGACTACACAGTAGTTCAAGTTAGCTAGTAAAGCAGTGTATAAAATCAAATTCACAGTGTATCAGGAATTTAATATGAAAAAGAGAAGTCATATAGAGAAGAAATTTATTAATCCAGCATAAACCTCAGTGGGTTATTTAGGGACCTGACTGATGGTAGTTTAGATCACAAAATATGTTATAGTGTGAAATTTGTAACACATTCGTGGAACGTTTGCGGTCAATCTTAAGTCAGTGCAGATGTGTAGTTCCATGTAGCTGAGTCCAGAATGAACTGGCTTTTAAATTCATTATCTAAACAGATAGATGTCATATCCAAAGGATCTGAAAAATCTCAATGCTGTCTGTGCCATTCAGAGCATAAATGAATATGAAATATTATTTACCACATCATTATTACTTAGTTCTTATAATTAAATAAAATAAAGGGCATATGAACATAATGTATTCTTTGCTAGGTGTCTGGTTTATGTTGTTTTAATTTTTTTTTAATTAAATGGAATGATAAGAAAATAGGATAATACATGCTTGCATATTACATACATATATTTGTACATAGGAAAATACATACTTGTCTATAAAAGAGATTAAAGAATCATGTTATAATTTAGAATAGCAGTACCTGTTAAATACTTAGTATTTAAGTATTTAGCTTTCAAGGGTCGCTACTTATCCAAATAATGGTCAGTCACCTGCTGCTGCGCATTAATTTAAATAGTATCATAGATTGTACTGGAATGACAGCTGATTACTTGAACAGCTTTTTACATTGAAGTACTTTAAAATTATTACATATTTTTAAATCTTAATTCTTTGTGTTAAGAGTAGGAACTACTGCTATCAATCAACTTGAAAAATTTCCCCACGGTCATGACCTAGCTGAGTATTCTCTGATCACGCTGAATAAAATATGAGGTAGTGGTGTAAAGTTTAATCGTCCTATTTCCTCAATTTCCTTCTTTCTTTTCAGCAGTAGCCACTGGGGGAACAATTCACTTTTCTGCTTCATGGAAATCTCAGGCTAAGGATTTTCTGAGCACTTTTAATTACTGTGTTTAAGGTAGAGATGCCAAAGGACCCACTGAGCAACAATAAGGGATAATGACTTATGCATGGGATATTGAAAAATGTTCATCTTGGTGGAACAAAGTAGAATAAAACAGAACAAATGGCAAGTCAAATTGAAAACATAGAAGAAAAGAAGGTGAGCTATATAGATTTGAAAAGCAATCTATAGCTGCAAATAAGAAACTCTGTATTAAATCCATTTTTAGCTATTTTTTAGAATCTAGTCGCAAGGGTAGTTCAGAGTGCTGTACATACTTAATAGATTATTGATTTTCAAAGAAAATATGGTAAGACATCTTTCATGTAGAGCTGCAGTTTCAAATTCACATATCTGGTACTTTACATTACATTCCTTTTTCTTTTTTTTTTTTTTTTTTTGCTTTTTTGCTTGCTAAGCTGTTATCATACTTTGGTTTACTGTTCAGGCAACAAATTTTTGATCACTTTTGGGAAAAATTGTCTTGCAGAGATACATTCTTCAAAAGTCTAAATGAAATCCTGAGTAAAACTTTTATAATCTTGCAAAAAGACATTGAAAAGAGGTAGGATTTTTCCTATATCTGGAAAATTATTTGAGAATATGAGTGATAATTCAGTGTTTGGTCTTCTTTGTTACTTCAACCTTCCTGCAAATCCTGGAAAAATCTCTCTTGGTTTCAGGTTACCATCTGTGGTAGCAATGGTAATAATGCAGTAAAGACTGGCTCATTGAGTAACCTTGACAATACAGTCTCTGCTATTGTATGACTCTTAGTCCAAAAAGAGTATCGGAAGTATTTTTTTTCTTTTTCTATTATATGGGTTTTGTCCTTATGAAAAAAAAATCTAGCATTAAAATTATTAATTTTTTCAGAAAACGTATGGATTTTCAAGTTTTTGTCATCTAAAATAGTACATCCTATACCATTAATGTAATTATTGTGTGACAGTATCCTTTGAAGATTTTAAACAGTGCTCAAAATAGAAATTCAACCGTTTTAAATGCCAAAGTAATTCCTCATAAATTCTTTTCATTGAATTCAAATCTCTCTCATACCTAAAATAAGGTGAGAACATTAGCTTCTCTACTAATGTAATTCTTCACTTATGTCTGGAGAAATAATTCTGAGTAGCCTTGAGTTTACTTTGTTAAACAGGTGTTTTAAACAGAAAAGTGACAAAACAGCATTCCCTTTCAAATAATTTCTTCTAATTTCTTCTAAATGAGTTTTTCAGATAGATGTTTTATAGATATTTTAAATGTTCATTTTATTTGTGATGCTTGTTACTTTATATGTTTAATTAAGTGGAAATATCAAAACCAAATGGATGATAATCATGTAGATCAATGGTATCCAGACTTTCTCAGCCAGCAAATCTATTCTCAGTCCTTACAATTTCCTGCTAGTAACTGAATGTTCTCATCCTCCAATTTATAAATGAGAACACTGCCTAAGCTACTTAGCCTCTTTTGACTAGGTGTAAACTTCTTCCTGTGGTCTCATGTAATATACTTTCAGAATTATTGATTTTGATGGTGTTGTCATCCATAGTCCGGAACTGAAGGTTTTGGTATTGGTTTTAGTAGTATGTATTTAAAAGTTTAATATCGAATAAGTTTAGCTAAGGAAGTGTTTCACAAGCTGTTTTAAATCTAACTGTAATCCCTAATTTATGTCCTCACTTGAAACTTGCATTATTTTGATGGATTTTGCACTATGTTAAATGAACTCCATTTACAACCATTGCAAATCTCTCTACATATGTAGTTCAAGTTCATAACTTGCTGAGTTTGCTTGAATCTGTTGAGATGTTAGCTTTGTCATGTTCTCAAACATTAAATTTTCCAGTACACCAAGTAGTACCATTTTTCTTGTTGATGTCATTGTCAATGACACAATGCAGAACTAGGCTCAAGCCTTTATCCCATTTTACATAAGCCTGGGTTTCTTGTTTCAAGATTTTGTAACATTGTGGAGTAAGAAGATAATCCTAAAATAACTGTGCTACTATCACAGAACCCCTAAAATGAAAGAAAGCTCTGAAGGGACGGACACAGAAGGTATATTCATGAGGGTCAGGGCAGAATGTATGCAGTGATTGATCATGGCTGTCTCACAGAAAGATGAATCCAGCTATCTCAACACAAAGGTGACTGAAGTGTTGCTCTTGGCCTGGGTAAAGAGCTACATAAACTGAGTGGACTAGCCAGGCACATCAGCTGAGCACATTAGCCAACTAGCTATGACAGTCAAGTGGTTCACCTGACTTTATCTGTTCAGTGAATTAACCTGTTGTATCAACTGACTGTAACTGTTAGTCACTGAGTTAATTGAAAGACTGCAAGTGTCTCCCTGACTCACCAGAACAGCAAGGTGTGAGTGTGTGTGCATACATGTCTTATTTCAGGAAGGCACCAAAAAATGAACAAAACCCAAGAGAACATCATTGACAAGAGAAATGGAATTAGGGTGGTTTCAACTCACATACTTCTTCATGGTGGCTGGGGATGACTAGCATAAATATTGTGAGCTTAATTATAGAGACTGGTAATGGGCATCATACTTATTTTGTGATTCTACTGTAAATTACAACTACCAAACTTACCATATTCTAGTAAGTCTAATTTCTACCTGTACTGTGATTTAAGTATACAGTTGCATACCTCATTAAACCAAAATTCAGTATAGCAATCAAATACATTCAAATAAGAAAATCGGGTAGTAAGTATTAAACCTTTCACATGTAGGATGTCTAAAAGACCTTGGTCAGAATTTATTGGATGCTGACAACACCCTAAAGGAAAATCCTTATACTCCCATCTTATCATTGTACACTCATCTCCCAGCAGTACCATCTAAACCTACATGAGGGAAATAATTTAATATTAGAAAACAACTTGAAAGAGATCAACTGTACTGGTATTAAGTTGCAGAATTTGATGTTCACAAGTAAAGAATGGAAAGGAAGAAAATCTTTTGCTCGTGGATTTTAAGATAGTGAGTTATAAAAGTATGTTTGCATTTCTAATGCAGCCTTACCTATCTGATCAGAAACATGCAATTTTCAAAATAACTCCTTTACTCCATTTAAGGTTGATTTATCACTTACAGCTTTAAAATCTCTAACTTGGAAATTAGCAATTAATTTTCACTTATTGACAAATATGTCATAAACAAATGCACAAATATGAAACTGTTAATCTAGAGTAGACAAACAGTAAAGAATCTGCAACCTGTTTTTAATCTCATTATTAGAAGATTAAAACTACTTAGAAAAGCTATGTCAGGTAGATTATTTTAAAATCAGCTGACATTATACAGTAAAAAACACTATGCAACATGTGGACATTAATTTTAGCTGTCAATGTGTGAGATGTTTTGTGTTTATTATATAAGGGTAATTATTTTCTTTGCAATATTCCTGTGAGACAAGGAGTATTTATTATTACTAGTGAAAACAAAGGGTCACTTGACTACCATGACTTTTCAAATATGATGGAGAGTGGCCAAGTATCTACGTTAGCTGGTTCCCTAAGGACCCTGGGATGCATCTTCTTGGGTCCTATGAACTTGTGTATGTTCAGTTTCCCCGAGTGTTCTCAGACTTGATCTTTGCTTATGATGGGAGGGACTTTGTTCCCCCAGTCCCTGCCCTGAGGTTCAAGGACTGAGAAACGTGAGAGGAGAGATTACCACTGAAAACTGGGGACAAAGAATTTGTTAAGTAACAGCCTTCCCCATGTAGGTTAACACCATTTCTCCTCTCTTGTTTATGAAGGGGGTACATTTTCTTTAATTTTCTTTTTCTGATCAGTGTACCTGTAGAAGCCATTCTTACTACTCTTCACATGCCTTGATAAATTCAAGGTCCAGCTGTGCCTTAGCTTTCTTGATCCTGTCCCTAGACATTTGACCAGCGTCCTTATGTTCTTCCCAGGATACATGCCCTGGCACGTACCTGTGCATTTCCTTCTTACA
The DNA here is from genome assembly GCF_033815535.1 of Pezoporus flaviventris. NCBI lineage: Eukaryota > Metazoa > Chordata > Aves > Psittaciformes > Psittacidae > Pezoporus > Pezoporus flaviventris. The sequence continues at coordinate 58,028,869 of NW_026892555.1, forward strand.
CTTTAGTTACTAAGGATCAAGAGGTACTTACTCAGCCCTGCTAGTCTCCTGACTTCCTTGCCTTTCTTACACATGGGAATTGAGAGCTCTTGAGTTTAAAGAACGACCAGATCTGTTCATCTCTTTTTCCCTTGAGGGTAGTTTCCCATGGGGTCCCATCCACTATTTTCTTAAAAACCTGAAGTTTGGCTCTCCTAAAATTCAAGGTCTTGACTTTATTCTTCACCTGGCCCCTATCAAGTTCATGAATTCCACCATAGTATGATCACTGAAGCCCAGGCTGCCACCAATCTTGATATGTCTAATTAGTTCGTTCATGTTGGTAACAATAGGTCTAGCAATGCTCCTCTTTCGTCAAACCATCACCTGGTTTAAGAAATTATCTTTGAAGCACTCTGAGAGTGTTTTGGTCTGGTTACAGCTTGCTGTGCTGGAAAAGCAGCTACCAGGCAACTGAAGTCCTTGTCATGGTTTAAGCCCAACCGGTAACTCAGAACCATGCAGCCACTTGTTCACTCTCCCTCTTCTCCCTGCCCAGCTCCTGGAGGGACTGGGAAGCGAATCAAAAGAATGTAACTCTCACAGGTTGAGATAAGAACACAAACCACTATTGCTACCACCAATAATAACAATTATAAGGGAAATAACAAGGTAAGAGGATATAAAACTAAAAAGGGAAAAGGAAAACAATAAACACAAGTGATGCACAATACAATTACTCACCACCCATCAAGTGATGCCCAGCCCAACCTGAGCAGCAATCTGGGCCTTCTGCGTAACTCCTCTGAGTTTATACACTGGGCATGACGTGCTGTGGTATGGAATACCCCTTTGGCTAGTTTGGGTCAGGTGTCCTGTCTCCGCTTCCTCCCAGGTTCTTGTGCCCCTCATCTCTGCCAGAGCATGAGGCTGGAAAGTCCTCCATCAGGGTAAGCATTACTTAGCAATAACTAAAGCATTGGTGTGTTCTCAGCTTTGTTGTCAGACTAAAGTCAGAAACATAGCATTGGACCAGCTACTAAGGAGAAAAACAATTGTCACAACTTAACCCAGGACAGTCTCCTAGCAGGTTCAGAACCTGTGAGCGTTATGCTTTCTGTAGTTGAAGAAAAAGAACTTTATCAACAGGCTCCCCTTATTTTGGTTGTCAGTAGTAAATGTAAACCATGAGGTTTCTTTTGTTGGTTTGTCCCTTAATTTTTGCCATAAGCTCTCAACCTGTTTACCTCTGTTTTTCAAAGACAGATCCGTGAAGGCAATGCACTATTTTACATAGAGAGAAACTCCCCTGCCCCTCCTTCCTTGCTTGTCCCTTCTAAATAGTTTATACACACCAATTATGTTTCAGGAGGAAGGGGAGAGTATGCAAGCGGATGGATTGTTCTGCATTACCAGCTGGGTTTACATCACGACATCCAGTCATGTGGTTCTGTACTGGATTGACATAGCAAGGTTTTTGTACCAGAGGGCTGCAGTGGTGGCCTCTGTGAGAAGACAACAGAAGCTGTCTGACAAAACCAGCTTCAGACAGCTCCAAGATAGACCTGCCACTTTCTAATGCTGAGTTTATCAGCAGCAGTAGCATTTAAGATATTTAAGAATGGGTAAAAAGCACTGCACAACAGCTGGGAGAAAGGAGTGAGAATGTGTAAGACAAACAGCTTTGCAGACACCAAAGGGCAGGAGGGCAAAAGAGGTGCTTCAAGCAGTTGCCTTTGCAGCCTGCTGTGAAGAACATGGTAATGCAGATTGTCCCATTGTGGTCTATCTGGACTCGAGGTCTACAATGAAGCCTGTGCAGGACCCAATACTGAAACAGTGGATGTGCCCTAAAGGAAGCTGCAGCCCATGGAGAGCCCACATCAGATTTTCTGGCAGGAGCTGTGATCCTGCAGGGGACTCACACTGGAGCGGTCTGTTCCTGAAGGGCTATAATCAGTGAAGAGGACCTATGCTGGAGCAGTTCTTGAAGAAATGCAGCCTGTAAGAGAAGTTGGAGCAGTTCATGAAGGACTGTGTCCCATGGGAAGGACCTCACTCTGGAGCAGAGGAAGAACACAAGGAAGAAGGAGCAGCAGAGATTAAATGTCATGAAATTACCATGGTCCTCATTTCCCATCCCCATATGCCACTTTGAGGGTAAAAAAGTCTGGTTTGCCTCGGACAATAATTATTGGGTGTTCTCCCTGTACTTAGCTTCCGAGCTTTTCTCCTGTCCTGTCGATGGACAGGGAGTGATAGAGCAACTTGGTGGCCAGCCAAGGTCAAATTACCACAGATTTGTCCCATCATTTTTCAGTGATAGTTGCTAGATTGTAACTTTCTAGCTGCACAGTAGCTTCCAGCTCCTCTTATTTTTTACTCATGCTGCATGCATTGGCACAAACACTTCAACTGGGCTATCACCTGTGACATCTTCCTAGAGGAACATGCCCCAATTCCTTTGTGGTGTCTCACAGGTTTTACCCTGTTAGTTCCTAATATATCAGCACCCTGGCTCTTCTGTGTTACTCAAAACTCCACTCCCTTTCCCTTTCCATAAAATATAGGCATTGCCACAGACTGAAGCATGACATTTTATATGAATTAAGAGACTCGATGAAATGAACTGCTTAATAGCATCATATTCACCAAAGTGGAAGATAATGATGAATATAATACAATCCCTTGCTTTTAAGTTAAACTACTTGGAAAACTTGTCTTCTGGATGATTTTTTGTCTGTTATATAGCGTAATAAGGAAAACCTGAATTCTATTCATGGCTGCAATCGACTTATTATCGAGAATCTTCAAAATGTTTTCAGTTATGAATAAGGAATATATTCCTTACTGGTTTAGGAACTTATGATTACACATTGCTCCTTCAAGATGGTTTATCCATTCTTAAAATAGGTATAAAATAATATTACAGAACAGTACTTTCTTTAGTTTCCATTTTCCCAGCTCTTAGCAGCATATATTTATTCATAATACATAGCTAGTTTCAACTTTTATCTCTTTACTAAAATGCCTCATTGGAAAATTTAATTTTATCTGATTAAATTTTCATTTTTCTTTTGAAAACAAGTATGTATTTATGCAGTACCTGTACGAACATTAGATGCAACAAATAAATGCAATTCTATGAAAAAAATCCCCAAAATAATAAATTACTGTGTAAAATTTTGAAACAATGTCATAATTTTGTTATTTTTTATATGAATCACTGGCATTATAATTCTTTTCTGATATCTATCAATATAGACGTAGGTCTATCTCCATTCTTCACCTGATAACCTTATGTTTGTAAATCTTCTTCCAGTTTACAGTGTACAGGAAAGGATTTTATTTGTTGGAAAATGGTTCTGAACAAGTGAAAATATGAAGATAGTTAATAAAATTGGTAAAAATTGTGGTTTTCCCAGTAAGATCTCTGAAGCTATTGGCCATAGCACCACAACCCTTGAGATGAGTGCCTGCACAATTTGAAGGCATATTTTCATTGTTTTAAAAATCAGTTGAAAGGTAGAATGCTAAAATAGAAAGCTTAGTGGTATACAAGCTAATTAAAATTGCAACTAGTTTTTATAAAAATAGATTACATGGAATAATGTTCCAAACGAACCTTTAATTTCTTTTAAACATGTATAAAATACATAATGTAGACATAATTTTCTCATTGTTAAATTTAAACAGCACAAATCAGCTTACGTTTAAGACTACAATCTTTGTAGTTTTCTTGATAAATTGTTACGTTAGATTCTCTAAAGTAAAAAACTGTGAAATTTAACCTTTTTTTACAATAAATGTACTTTAAAAGACTTAAGAGTTAGATCATAAACTTTTCACTCCCTTTGATATAAAGATGTTTGAGCTCAGTCCCATTTAATCAAATTATTGTTTTAGTAACACTGGATAATGACTACTATTTTCATCACTTTCTTTTAATAACCACAATAATATTTTTTTTTCTAAATTAAAAAAAAATATATTAGAATCATTCAAACAGATGTAATGACTGAAAGGAATTAAGAGTGTTTCTCATTAGCTATCCCAGGAGAAGGGTTATACTATGAGATTGTTGAATCTGGTTCCTTACTTCTAATATTTTCTGATAAATGTACATTACTTTTTAAAAGCTGACTAGATATTTAATGTCAGAAGATCAAGGTTATAAAGCCTAAACTATGGCGACATTATTATTTACTTTATTTGAATAAATTAAAATGTAAGGAGTCTTACATTGAAATATAGAATGGCTCCAATGAAAAAATGCAGTGGCTCTATACCGTAAAAGCTAGCAAGAAGCTTTCTGTTACAAAAGGAAAAGATACCACTAAGTAAAAGAGTGGACATAAGAATCCCGCTAGGTCTCTTGTCCTTTTTTCTCACCACTGTGAATGGCATCTGGACATCATAAACCATCTAAGTCTCTGTATCCACTTCCTTACAAGGATAAAAGAAAAAATAATGGATGTTCTCTTTCCAAGAAATATAAAATGCATGCAGCAGTGAGAACATGCTTCTGGTTATTTTCCTACAAGAAATTTTCACAGTTAAAATGTAGAATGTAAGTATTCCAGATGAATAAGAAAATTGCTTTTATCTAGTATCAGGGGCTAATCCAGACTGGCTTTGAAATGGAGGAAAAATCAATATAACAATCAGAATTAAACAAATAAAGCTATGGTGGGAAAGAAAAATTATCATATGTATGATATATATATAAAATATATATAAATATAATATTACAGTCCATATAACATCATTCTTTAGAGAGAATTTAGTTTGAAGCCTTAAAATCGTAGCTGTTCTCCAAAACCAGAAGAAAGCGTATAATCAAATATTATGTATCATATGTTTTAAATACTATTATCTCTATGACTTGTTTTAAAGAAACAGTATTGTTTATAAAATAACAGTATTGTTTTTAAAATAACAGTATTTGTGTGCAGTTCTGGTGTCCTCAACATAAAAAGGACATGGCACTGTTGGAACAAGTCCAGAGAAGGGCCACGAGGATGATCAGAGGATTGGAGCACCTCCCATATGAAGATAGGCTGAGATAGTTGGGGCTGTTCAACCTGGATAAGAGAAGGCTGCATAGAGACCTCATAGCAGCCTTCCGATATCTGAAGTGGACCTATAAGGATGCTGGGGAGGGACTCTTCATGTAGTGATAGGACAAGGGGTAACGGGTTAAAACTTAAACAGGGGAAGTTTAGATTGGATATAAGGAGGAAATTCTTTCCTGTTAAGTGGTGAGGCAGTGGAATGGGTTGCCCAGGGAGGTTGTGAATGCTCCATCCCTGGCAGTGTTCAAGACCAGGTTGGGCGAAACCTTGGGTGATATGGTTTAGTGTGAGGTGTCCCTGCTCATGGCAGGGGTGTTGGAACTAGATGATCTTAAGGTCCTTTCAACCCCTAACTATTCTATGATTCTATGAAAATAATCATACTTGACTTACACATCATAGTTTAGTCCTTTTTACTTAGTGTCAGTCAAGATTCCTTGATGAAATGCCAGTTTGAATATTCCTGTCAGTTATCTTTCCTTCTGAAAAGCTTTGGATAGCTTTGGTTTTTACCTGTTTGTTTCTTTGGTTGGTTGGTTTGGTTTGGTTTGGTTTGGTTTGTAATGTTTTTATTAAGAATTCCAGGAGATGCTTTTGGAGGATCTGCTGCATTGCACCCCTAAAATAATGCCTTTAAGTGTTAGGTAGAAAAGGTTTTCTACATAGAATTAAAATATATTTTCAGGATCATTTGAAATTAATTATAAATCATTGTGTAGTATTCATTAACTGTTCTCACAGATCATATATATTGTATCCATGTATTTTAATAATTTGTTGACTTTCCTTGAAAATATTAGAAAAACAAATATTATTTGAAATTATATTCTTTTTATGTCAATTCTTGTATGTCTTCTTTCTTGTCATTTTCCACTGTTAGACATATCCATCTGTCACAAGATCTATGGTGTTTGGGGGTTCATTTGCTAAGTTTTTCTTATTCTCAGCTTGAAGATATAAACCTACATTTTTGACATAATAAACATGCCTGAAAAATCCACTATAATAATAAAGTTTCAGTTGAAGATTATATCTTAAAATGAGAAATAAACAACAGAAGCAGATGAGGATAGGTTTTGTTTACATGTAAATGCTCTTCATAATAAACAAGGGAAAAGAATTGCACAAAACGTAATGTATATTTTCTAAAGCAGCTCTAAATGGTATATTTTTTTTCGTGTTTCATAGGTGAGTCTTTAAAATACCTGTTACAATTAACTCTGTACATAGGATTTCACTGAAAAAAAAGACTTCATAACTATGTTTCAGATAGAAAAACCTTTCACAAGAAGAATACAAGAGAGTGAGCCAAATGGTTTTAAACGCCAGAGAATAACTACAAGTACCTATAAAAATCGGTAATATTCTGAAGAGACACACATTCAACTAAAGAGTTTAAAAAGACATTTCTTCTTCATTTCCAAGGCCAAATTGTCATGGCTCGATCGGGAACTAAATTATACTGGGTAATTCAGTGAAAGCTGAATACAGGAAAAGCTTAATCTAAATTCAGTCACAGCTATATTCCAGATGGAGAGAACCACACTGCCTTTTAGAGTGTAACTCACACAACCCTCAAAGAGGGAGGTGCTCTCAGGAGAAGAGCTCTTACAGTGACATTCAGGAGATCTACAGCATCCCTTCATACTCTCTAACGCTACAGCTTTTGGAAAACACTTAGCAAATTTTACAGCTGCCTCATCATAAAAAAAATCTTTGGAGAGATTAGGCAGCCAAAAAGCCACTTGCTCATCTTTAGGGTGAGAAGGCCTTAAGAATACAAGATGCAAGGCTGGTCTAAGGGGTGAAATTTATTCATTTTTAAACTAGATTAATTCAATTTGGCATACTCTGCCAAAAAGACAATCAGCATATTTCTTTGTGAGAACAAATGAATCCTGTACGAATTTTAATCAAGATGACATGAACCACTCAGACACTATATTTTTTAGAATACTGTTCTTATGAATGCTGTGTGGCTGGGGGACTTGACTTTAATATTTTCGTGCACTCCTAAGTATCTGTACAGAATGTTAAAGTAGATCCTAGCCTTTATGTTCTTTATTTCAAATAAAGGAAAACTTAAAAACTTACAGATGCAAGTGCCTTTAGGAAAAATTAACTCAGCTTTGGAAAGAATGATACAGTCTTCATGCAGATCCATATTAAAGAAGACTTTGGAGTGTTGAAATGAAATTCTTTAAGTTTTTTTCATAAATAGAAGTAAAGAAACAAAGAAAAGCTTCTTTTCTCTTCAATACCCTCCCCAAATTTTGAGCAAATAATGTTGGACCTTAAAAGTGTGCTTATGATAAGGCCTCACCACATGAATGTACTACACAATCACACTGCATTTGAAAAACATTCACCACATGAATGTACTACACAATCACACTGCATTTGAAAAACATTGTATGACCCCTCAGTCATGGTTTCTGAAAGATGCCAATGAAATCTGGATGATAGAAATACCTGCTGAATTTTAACACAGCTGAAGAAAACAAACTGCATATTTATGAAGCATGTGACCACATACTAATGCTATTGACAGGATGGTTGCTGCTTGTAACAATTTACCTCCCTGTCAGTTTTATAGTTCATTATCTCACTGGAAGGTCAGACAACTCTATCTTTTTCTTATAAAGCTAACCATGTCAGTAGAAGTCACTCTGAAACTGGAGACTAATGTAGATGAACAAACTAGCATCACTGCTTTTCTGACCTACTAGTTTCTGCATCCTTGGGACATTGAATGCTTCTGATTCAGCAGCTGGAATCTATTCATTTTCTCTCTGTAGATTTGTGATGCATAACATAACTACAGCTGTAACACTATGATTCTAAATATATGTGACACTGCATTGCCATAGGTGTCAAGCACTGGCATTAATCAAGTGTACAACTCTATGTCTAACCCTGCCTTGACTCCACAACTGCCTCTATCCCTTTTCCAGAGCTTCCTCCTGAGCTTTTCTGATGTAGGAATGTGAGAAGCAGGTGGAAAGAAACTGGACTTCTTCCTTTTCTTTCTTTCTGTGCCGCTTTTCTCTTATGCTAGTAGATGAGGACTGTCTGTGCCAAGGTGCTGTGCAGGTAAGACAATAGACCATCAGCATTTCCATGAAGTGAGGACATGAAATACCCAAAGGAACATCTCCTGCAGTGATGGAGGTCACCTGCAGGGAAAGAAGTCACTTTCCCTGTGTTTTCCAAGAGAAAAAGGAAGGATTCTTAGAGGTAGTTTGCAAAAAGTGTGCCCTGTCATAACATGAATGCCTGAGGGACAGACTGCAGCCTCTTACAACATAACTGCCAAAAGAAAGAGGTTAATAAGTTTGAGGTCAAACCTGCACTCACTTGAATCCACGATGATTTTTGTCCAAAACTTTTAAGAGGTTATTTTTACTGCTTTTACTTCTTGCACACATCAACATTCTTACAGTACCATACAGTACAGTACAGCTGTGAACGATTCATACCTCACTAGTATGAAAATAGTTAATGAACATGTAAACCAAATTTTTTAGTTTGTTTGTCTCTGGACACAGCAGCATTCTCCAATCCAGGAATCTTTCTGAGATTACTTAGAAAAAAGAACAAAAAGCTATCAAAAAAAAAAAAAAAGAATGTTGTTAATGCCCTTAATATTGTCAGAGGGCTGATTCCTAGAGAATGTTGAATTTTAGAGGGAAAGCTGAATTCCGTCTAAAATTCTTAAATGTCCACAGTCTCCTAAATCAGGCTTAAACAAAGAAAAACCAAAACCAACATACTACTTAATTATTAGTATCTTTATATAGCAATTAAAATGTTAAATGACTTCTATCTTGCCTGTGACATGTCATGGTCAGTCAGTTAGAGCTATTGCTCAGATAATTTTGTTAAACTATTTCAAACTGAGAAATAAGATTATTCCTGAAATGCTGGGAAGGATCTAAATTATGTCTGACTTGAATCATTTTCTCATTTAAAACAGAACGGCTATTAAAACTACTAACATTAGGACTAGGTTTAAAAAAACCCAATAAATTACGCTATGATGTAGTTGCTAACAGCTCCCTGCAATATCATTCCTGCTAACCTGGAAATGTATAAAAAGAGAGAATTAGTCTCACATCAGTTACTAATATTCAAGGAGTTATTCCACAATACACTCTTTGGGAATCTGCACCAAATAGAATTAGGTTAATAATTATACACAGATAGGAGATCTAGGCATGAAACAATTTTACTGGGGTTTCAAATAAGCTAGTGACAACATCTGTATGACTGAAATTGTTCTTCCTTCTCTCACCCTTCCATTCAACATTTTTTTTAATTTCTACATACAATAATTATTAAAAAAGGTCTGCTTATAGTTTCTAAAGGAAAGAAGAGCACATTTACTCTCTTTTTACATACTGTCAAAATATGAGTGCCTAGAAATGTGATAGGTTATTCCAATGGTAAGCTTATCAGTAGGAGACCTGGACAGAAGTTTTTTGTGGCAGTTTTTGTGCTACTGATGTTAGTCTATAAGTTCTAACATCACAAAGTCAGAGAACATTTATTTTCTGTACTGCTTGCTTGCCTATGTTTATCTTATCATTGACAGAAAATTGACAATTTGAGATTAAAAAGAGCACAAGATTTATTATAAAGATAAGTATAGCTGGAGATGGAGGTCTACAGGCTTCAGTGAACTTGTATGGCCTGAAATATAAGTAAATAGCTGCATTACTACCCTGTTCACTATACATATTCTTAAATCCTATATCTAAGTGCCTGTTGGTAGTGCATTTACTGAAATAGCTGCTGTTTTTCAAATTTTCAATGCATTCTTACTCTGAATCCCTTTCCAAAGGGAGAATAGTGCATTACACAAAGTGTTTTGTCCTGGTAGGAATTTCTTCTCTGCGGTATTAGTTTTTAACCTGCTTTTCAATGTACTTTTCAGAAAAGAGCACAAGTAGTCTTTTCATCCATCCTCCTGATGAAAGGGAAAGAAAGGGTTTGAAAAGGTCAGTTGTGCCTGGTACAGGCTTGACAAACTAGTGAAGATGACTAAGCTAAAGTTGCTGGGGCAGTGGAACCTCAATCCATCCTGCTCCTACCAGTCTGATGCTGGTGTCAGTAGGAGACACCCAGAACCTTGAAGGCAATCACAGGACAGCAATGGAACATCATTGCTATCATATAGATGTGGTGGAAAGCCTTCTACAACTGCAGTGCTGGAATGGAAAGATGAAGGCATTTCAGGAAAGACTGGCTGAGGATGCAAGGATGGGATATAGCCCTCTACATTAATGACTGCCTGGAGGTCACAGAGCTCTGCCTGGGAATGGATGAGAAGCTGACTGAATTTATGGGTCAGGATTGAAGGGAGAGCAGGGACAGGGAACATTAAAAGTGGTGGTCTGCTATGGGCCAACAAACCAGGAAGACCTCTACAGACAGATAGGCATAGCCTCATGTTCTCAAGCCCTGGTCCTCAAGAGGGACTTCAACCATCCCTATATCTGTTGGAGGGACAACAAAGAAGGGCACAAACAATCCAGGAGGTTCCTGGAATGCCTTGATGATAGCTTCCTTCTCCAAGTGAGAGAGGAACCAACAAGGAGGAGGGTTATGCTAGACCTTGTCCTCACTAACAGGCAGGGGCTGGTGGGGAATGTGAGGCTAGAGGGCAGCCTTGGCTGCAGTGACCATGAAATGGAGTTTGGCTTCCATAGATATGTTGCTAACAAAAGACAGACTAGGGATAATGTGGGACCTTGACACTCTAGAGAGATGGGCCAGTGCAAACCTCATGAAGTTCAACAAGGACAAGTGCAAGGTCCTGTACCTGGGTCAGGACAACCCCAAGCACAGGCCGGGTTGGAGGACAGATTAACAGCAGCCCTAAGGAGAAGGGCTTGGACATATTAATTCATGAGAAGGTCAATATGAGCTGGCAGTGTGCACTTGCATCCCAGAAATCCAACAGTATTCTGGGCTGCATCAAAAGCAACTTGGCCAGCAAGTCAAGGGTGATTCTCCCCCTCTACTCCACTGTCATGCTACCCCACTTGGAGTACTGAGTTCAGGTCTGGGGCCCCCCACCACAGGAGGCACATGGACCTGTTCGACTGAGTCCAGAGGAGGGACATGAAGATAATCAGAGGGCTGGAGCACCACTCCTGTGAAGACAGGCGGAGAGGGTTGGGCTTGTTCAGCCTGGAGAAGAGAAGGCTCTGCAAAAACCCTGGAGCAGACTTTCAGTACCTAAAGAGCTACAAGAAATCTGAGAGAAGGACTTTCTGCAAGGGCATGTAGTGGTAGGGCAAGAGAGAATGGCATTAAACTGAAAGAGGGTAGATTTAAATTTGATATTAAGAAGAAATTCTTTACTATAAGGGTAGTGGGACACGGGAACAAATTGCCTGAGGAGCTGTGGCTGCCACATCTCTGGAATTGTTCAAGGCCAAGCTGCATAAGGTTTGAGCAACCAAAAGGGGGATTGGAAGCAGATGACCTTTTAGGTCCCTTCCAACACTAACCATTCTATGATTCTATGATTCTGTGATTCTATGAAAAATAACTTAACTGGAATGCAGTGCTGTGATTAGGGCTGTGTCTCCCAGTCACACTGCCTTGCAGGAAAGTTCTATTTTTCACAAAAATAATTTCTATCTTTTGTCATCAAATTCTTGATTGCAGTGCAAAAAAGGAACAATATATATAAGTTATTATCAATAACTTGTCCCTTCTTGTAAATAATTTTCTATATTTTATCTAACTTTTTTCACTGCGGCCCCAATTTCTGTAGATTGTCTGAATGGGACCTTGAACTATATGAATGCTTTTACTGAAAACGTGCATTTAAATTTAAGCATACACATTAGTATTAACTGCCTGTTCTACTACAGCTTTACAAAGTTCAGAACTGTTTCTGAAATTGCTTTTTAATAAGCCATAATATGCAGAAGTTCATTCACTGTAGTGTTATTAACAGCTGTGGGAGGTAACCTCTCCATCCACTTGAATATATGTTGTTCCCTGGTTATATCTTAGCCCTCAGTTTTAAAGTTTATCGCTGTCACTTGTTTATCATTATCATACTGCACAAATGGCCTCTGTGTCCTTAATGCAAATGCCAAGCTTTGCAAATGTTCATTTCTTTCAGATATAGGAGAAAAAAATAAACCTGCAAAGCATAATGCTACATTATAGTGTTTGACATAATGTCGTTATAACCTGGGAAAAGCACAGTGATGATCTCTCTCAATATGAATTAGCTTTTCTGACTTAAAGTACCTCTGCATGATGTTGCCTGCTCATGAGGTAGAAAAATAGACTGATGCTGAAAAAAAAGAAGTCTAATGTTTTTTATCTCAGTACCTTCAGTGTAATCCCTCTTTCAGCCAGTAGCCCAATATCTATGTCAGTAGGCAGTGAGTTCAGACGTACAACTTCTCTTGACAACACTGTAATTAACCTGCTCAACAACATGAAGAAAAACACATCAGCTCTCAGTTGCTTATTTCTAAATTAATACTTTGACATTTTTTGTGGAGTGTTTTGATATATGCAAAGCTCTGTAAAAGCCAGCTAGTTTTAGAATTTTTTGGGAAACTACATATAACTATCTTCACTAGAACAAATGTGAGAAAATATAGGAATTATGGACTTTTTTTTTCACATGTAATTGCTGCCCATGCATCTCATCCATCATACTAAGCTATGACTGCATTCGATTAACTTAATATGGTGTTAATGCAATATGAGCAAGGTAGCACTCATTCATCATATTGTATTATAGCAGTAATATAGTAGTATTGTGTTAGACTGATGTAATAAAATTCTTAATAGTGGGGAATAAAGCTATTATCAGAGAACTGCCATTAATACCTGGGATTTTTAAAGGGCATTTCTGTTGTGCTTGTAAATCTTTCACTCACCAAGATGCAATAAGGAAGATCCTCTGAGACTGCAGAAGCACTTGAGTATGTGACATTATGAATGTGCTATTTTTGGCTTTGTGATGGTGGACAACATCTTGTAGTACTTACTAAATCTATGCTGGGAGTTAAGAAACATATTCTTCTACTGAAGAGTAGACTCGAATACAGTAGAGATGTGAAAGGTCACAACAAGTTCTAAATATTTATTCCTTGGTCTATGGCATCAAGACTAATTCCTTTTGCTCTCTATTAAGAACAAAAGACAATTCCCACCACCACCACCACCTTTAATTATTATTTTATGGACAAGACATACTAGATCAGTCAAAAAATCTTTACATGATATGTGACTTCATTCCAAAAAGAAACAACCTACATTAGAGTTTGCACATCCCGTGTGTTTGTTTAATAACCTTGATTAAACAAGTCAGGTTTATATTCCAGGGACCAAAAGTGATTGCTTTGTTTATCAAAATACTCTGAAAATGTAGAATTTCAAATCATTCCTTATTTGTCTTCAGAAAGACACAGAGTTTCCTCACCCTCTTGTTTTTTGGGGGGTTTGGTTTTGTTTTTTTTTTTCCCATGCCAGTTGACAGAGCTTTATAGTGCAACATAAACTTGTGCAGGTAAGATATTTTTGTCAAATCATGCTGCTTTTTTAAAAACAGCTTTTTTCAAAAAATTTTGGCATGACTGTATTAAACTTATGTACATGATAGTATGTGATACACAAAACTTATGTTAATTTTATCAAGAGTATGAATACTGGAACGGTATGTTAAGAACATGTAGAACAATATTCATATATGTATGCCAGTTTCAGCTAATGCTATAACAATTGCTTTAAGAATGTATGAAATTTGGTGTTCCAGATAGAGCAACTGCCTCTGCATGGTGTTGAATCAGGGATTAATGAATGCCAGTTAAAAAAGGGAATATTTCTTTCAGTGCTGGCCGTTTCCTATATATCTCACCTTGCAGCCCAAGTTTTCCTCTTCACAGCAATGGTACCAAAATGTGCTTGCATTCCTCACTAGACCCTTAGACCTAGATCACACTGTTGTGCAAAATGATTGTATTTCATTTTCAGTTTGCTAAGAAGCCTCATACAAAGAAAAAGAAACACTACCTATATTCTGTTCCCATTAGCCCAGATTACTGCAGCTATATGTAAAGCTGAATGCGTAGGCTACCTGTGGTATAGAGTGCTACTGTCCATGTCCTCCACAGTTGAGAACTTTTGCTGGCTTCAAAAGAATATTAAGTCTCTGGTTCCAATTTTCCAAGTAAATAATTATTACATCAAATCATGTGGATTGGTAAAATGGCAAATGTAAGCTAGCAAAAAAAAAAAAAAAAAAAAAAGTATATCTCAGAGTAAAAATAAAGGTCAGGAAGTCTTATTTGAGCTATTCCACAACCTTTCCCAACACCTCCCCTCCTCCCTGAAAAAAGACACAAATAAACCCAAATAAATACTAACAAAAAACTTTCCAATGAAATCTGGTAAATTTAGAGATATGCAAATAAGTAAAATCATATTTCACTTCTTTGAGAAGCTTTTTCTAACTTTACATAATGCTCACATTGTATTCATCCACAGCATCACCCCTTCTTCCCCCCCCGAAGTATAAAAAAATATATCCCACCTGAATCACATTTCAGGTATAATTCTAGAGTTTCCATAAATCTGTCTTAGTCTAAACGTGATATTGAGCTGATAAGAACTGCAGAGAAAAAAATGAATTTGCATTGTGACAGAGAATAGTTTCTGAATGTATTTATCATAAACCCAGAAAATTGGATAAATATGCAAAACAATATTCAACAGAATCCTTTGTCTATTCTTCTCACTTATTGCTAAATCTAACCTAGCTGGAATACCAAATAGATGCTCATGATTTCTTATTATATGAGGAGTGTTTATGAAAGCAGTTTTGCATACTGATTTTGAAATGCCATAGCTACATGAAGCAGAGACCAAATCCAATGAATGCACTAGTACGTCCTAGTTTCTGCAGTATGAAAGTAACAGCATCAATGTTGCCTTTCTATGCAGCAACTCTGGGAAAAAATTTTGAACACTGTAAATAGTGCTTTCATTATCTGTTGAATAAAATAATTCATAAGCATAGGCAGATATCTCAAAGTATTTTAACTGGGATTCAGATTTAAAGGACTTCAAGGTCGGCAGCATGTGTGTTCATTTACTTATGTGTGCACTCGCATATACATTTTACATTTTGAGATGTAAGAATATTAATTCTTGCACTGAAATCTGTCAGAGTGAAGCCAAAGGAAGAAACCAAGCATCCTTGGCCTTGATTCAGGAATGCATTCAAATTCATATCTATTCATTGAGGGGACACAAGCATGCACTTAACCTCAAGGAAGTACCTTAGTCCTTCCTAAATAGGCTTGGCATTTGAGTCAAGATTAAATTCTATCTGTAATCAGAGCCAAATATATCAATCTGCACTATCCAGGCCACCCTGAACCATATGAACTGCATATAAAATGTGAAAGTAAATGCAAAAGCAAAAAAATGCAATACACTTTGACAGAAATGGGGTTCCAGGCATTTAGTGCTTTTTATTTAGTAAAGGCAAGAATCAATTGGCAATGGAAAATTTACTGCAATCCCAAGTTGTTTGATGGTAGTTGGTTGAGAAAAGAGAAAAAAAAAAAACAGCTAAAGCAATAATTTCAAGACCTGTAGACTTTGGTTTGCTTCTGAAGATTGCACCATTCAGTGCTGGAAACTACTAACAGTGTGGAAGAATCTTAGGATTTGGGTTTTTTGATAGCTATAAATAACAGGTAACTTCATACATAATTGTGACAGACTATAGACCATTCCACTTGGGGATATTTAGCAGCAGCTCTAATGGACTGACATCCAGTGAGGTGCTCTTTGCTCAAAAAATCAAACAAAACAAACAAACAAAAAAGGGGAAAAAATGTGATGTGACCTGGCTGAATTACAGTAATAGCAGCAGGCTATAGTGATGAGCAGCAGTCTTTAAGGAGATAAAACACCCTTTAAATGTTGTCTGTTTCTCAGTAGTGCTACTCTTTCCTATATATCTTGTGTTGTGAGGAAGATTGGAGACAGCTGTGTGGTGAAAGCTGTGTTGGGTCAGGATGAGGCCCCAGCAGGTATTTGGAAGAGTCAGTGGAAATCCAGTGCTGTTCAGGGCTTTACCTCAGTGTTAGTCTGCAAGAGCATCCTGCAGGGTGCATGTTTGGAAGGGAAGGGTGATATGGACGTGGCAGTGCTAGGTTTACAGCTAGACTTGATGATCTTAAAGGTCTTTTCCAACCTAAATGATTTTATGATTCTACCCTTAAAATAAGTCAAATATTGTCTTCTCAACTGTATAACTTTTAGGTGGCTGACTAGAAAACTGCTTAAATAAATCAAAGAGAAATGTCTTGATCCCAAAGTGCCTTTTGCTTTACTGAAAATCAAGAGGCTCTCCGAGTAACAGTTTACTTCTATACTTTTCATAATAATGACAAACTATTCACATTTTACATTTTTGTACTCCTATTGATGGGCCCTATATATAGGGCACACCACTACCATAATGCAATCCTCTTGTAAAAGAACAGGCTTCATTGAAAACCATCCTTTTTATGAAACAAGGCTGTATTGGCTAACTTTCTGATTCATTTCAAGATTCACAACTTGTAGCTTCTTTATGTGCATGCATCATATCTAGTGACAAGCTAATGGTAGTTCAGATGCTGTTTTTATTTTCTTGCATGTTAATTGAACTGTTTTAAACTGTCTCCTCCTCTATACAGCATTCTCTAACAGCTGCAGAGGTACCTTTGCAATTTATCATCCTCTCTTATTTCACTGTAATTATTCACTGATGCTACTGGACTTGAAGCCAAACTCTGTGCCATTAGGCAGAATATGCTTTAATACATTTTAGATCAGTCCTAGAATAATCCTACTGTTTCAGGTATTACTGACACCTGCCACTGTTTTCAGAGACACTTCATGGCTTAGATTATATATTGAGTTTCATATTGTTTTTTTTAAATTCTGAAACTGAGCAACAGAATATATACAGAAGATAAAATTGCAAGAACTACTCTGTTCCTCAGACTCAGAATATTATTAATGTAAGCCAGTCTGCTTCACAACATGAATAAACAAAACATTGTTAATTGTTTGGAAAAGAAATCTTGCACACCACAATCCCTAAATCCACTTTTATGTTGTAGAAATGTGAAATAAACCAAATAAGTAAACTATTCATCTTGTTATTAGATGCAAATCTCCCATCTCCAGTCCAGTTCCTTTCACGTTTAGACTTCTTAGATCTCTTGACTTTTTTCCTGATCTACCAACCTTTTCCCTCAGTTGCCCTTTTTTCTCACTTTCACAATTTGTTCTCTACCTTGAATAATATTTCCCTTTGAAACCTTGATTTAGGAATCTCTTCCAACTCAGGGTCTGATCAAAAAGTGCATTGAAGTTAGCTGTAATAATCTTTGGACTGACTCCAGGCAGGCAATATAGACCGGGGTTAAAGATTAATACAGATGAGAGTTTCTGCCCAACCTCCATTACATAAAGCACATATAGAAAGTAAAAAAACAAACAAACAAAAAAAAAAAGCAAAAAGGATCTTTAAGGAAAAACACAGCATTGATGAAGTGAAATTATTCCAAAATTAGGGTCAAACTGGCA
The DNA here is from genome assembly GCF_033815535.1 of Pezoporus flaviventris. Taxonomy (NCBI): domain Eukaryota; kingdom Metazoa; phylum Chordata; class Aves; order Psittaciformes; family Psittacidae; genus Pezoporus; species Pezoporus flaviventris. Next base: position 58,046,556 of record NW_026892555.1, read on the forward strand.
AAGATGTTTTGCCTATGATGCTTCAAGATGATGGGACTTGTTTATTTATTTTGGCTTCTTTGCCTTTTATAAGATTGTACTTTGTTGTTGTTATTGTTATTAAGGATTTGTCTTTTTGCTTATCCAGACTTTGTGTGCTCTTTGGGGATATATGGCCTTTTCAGCTGCAAGATATATTTGACAATTCAGAGCCCCTGTAACAGGTAATTGTTTCAAAGCCAACAGAATGTTTTAATTCTGATTTTTATTTTTTTTCCTCAGTGATTATGTCTGGGAATAAATATTCTAGATAGTACACCCATTATACTAATATACTATTATAATACCAAGTGTTTCCTATGGCTTTTGACATTTCTGTAATTTCGTGCCATACTTTATAAAAGAAAAACTCATATGAACTTCACCCTGCTAATATCTTTACAGACAGACTATAGGAAACAAAATTTTTAAGTGTTTGATAAATATTTATGTACAATCAAATTATCACCAGTTCTGTAACAGCCTGCCTGAAATCCTGGACTGGAGGTTTTCCACTGACCTCTGGTAAGGAATTTATTATCTTTATATTACTTCTTTCATCTCTATTTTATTAAAAAGTTGCAAAATCCTGGGTTCTCCTGCCCTCTGAATCACTCTGAAGCAAGAAGACAAGCAGTCCCTGCACCTCTTCCTGTTAAAGGCAGTGTAAATTAAGTACAGTATGCTGCAGTATATTTTTATTTCTGCTAGCAGAGCACAGAATTTCAGTCACTATTCTAAGCTTCAGTCAATTTGAATTGCTACTGATATTACTTCTGATGAAGTGGGATGAAGTAATAGATGGTACAAAATTTCGTAGCATAACTCAATTATATATTTCAAAACATTTAAAGCATCTTTTGTGAGATTCTGCTTTGTGACCAATGTATTTCCCCAAGCTAGCCATATGAGGCTTTACATAAACCTTCATTAAAAAAATAATAATCCTAAACTGGTCTGAAAATACATAGAAGTGAAATTGTTACAGAACAGACTGCCCAAGCTAGTGTCATGATAAAAGTTTAAATGTGCAATTAGTAGCTTTATTTCCGTTAGCATCCTGCTTGTGAGAACTTAAGATTCTTTGTTTCATGTTGCTGGGTTTATTTTTTTATTTAGTTTAGTGATTGAGTGACTTTTAATTTGGAGTAGCTGTATTAGAGTACATAGCCAAGACCCCTGAACAGTTAATGCTACCTTTTATCCTTTATCATTTTCTTTTATGAGCTAAGGGACTGTTCATTCAAATTCCTCTAATCCTCATAACATCTTGGCCATTATTGCAAATCCTAGCTCTTCAGATAGCGTCTAATTTCTTGTGAATCTCATGGGTAATGAAGGAATGTTGTTAAATGAAAATGAAGGCATCACTTTTTGCCTGCAATTTCATTTGTAATTCAGTACTTGAAGGACCAAACTATAGAGAAAATTAGCTGTAGATTCAGTCTGCCCACTCTAGTTACAGGCTTTTTATTTTTCCAGTTATGTGTCATAATACTAATGCCCATAACAAGACATGACAGGCAGCAGGATAATATTACTTGTTAAATAAATCTTCCTTTCTGGCAAAGATACTCATTAAATAATGAATTATATTGCAACACAGCAACTATTGTTATAATCAACCCTCTTTATTATGTCCTTTTATTCACAATATAGACTATTCAGTAATATTTTTTTAGCAATTTTATCTTAGCCATACCATTCCACTTTCCCCACTAATGCCATTAAGAGATCTCCTGACTACTGAAAAGGATCTACTGAAGGCACAACTCTTCATGACCACAGAACCATCCATAGGAGTTCTTCCTAACAATGAGGTGATTTATTTCACCTGTATCTTGGTTTTGCACTACAGAAAGTTAATGAAGGTGCTCTGAAATTAATTTTGTTTGCTTGTTTGTTTCGCTTTAATAGTAGTTGGGTATTTTTTTGTATGGGTAGGGACTGGTAAGGAGAGAAGTATGGTGCCATGACTAATGCATTAACATAAGCCACAAGTCACCCATATTTAATTTTCTGTTTTGAAGCTGCCTCTGTACTCCTATTGTCTCTGCTTAATGTTAGTGACTGCAAGACTTTCAGATTTTGTCTATACAGTCTTGGGAACTGAATCTCATGCCATTCCTTGTATAAAAACTAGGCACATCTGTGACTGCTCGTCTAAATTGAAGACACACAGTTAAATGGCCAGGTGAAAGTAAAGGACTGTAGTGTTTCAAACATCCTGATTTTACATCCATGTGAAGCAATCAGTGCTGTGGTCCTACACTCAGAGCTCCCCAGTGTATAAATGGCTATGCAAAAGAGCCCTTCTGTTTGAATTATTACAGACAGATTTTCCTGCTATAAAAGAGAAGACATATAGCCCCGACATCCATAATAGCACCACCACAGTCAGTCCTCAGGCACTATTTTTTGATGAAAAAGTAAAAGGGAAGCAGCAGGTGGATGTGCAGGAGTGCTGGTACCAGTGACTGGAAACCAAGTGATCTGGGAGAAAACAGAAAGCACCTCAATGATGGGAAGAAGGTGCTTTCACTCAGGTGATTTTCCTCCTAACCTGTAAATCTCTCCTCTCCTTCTAGTCATTTTCCATTTTCACATTACTAGTGGTCAGACTGAAATATCCAAATGCATCAGGATGAAATATCCAAATGCATCACTTGCCAGGGATCCAAATGGACAGCAAGCCAACATGACAATCAGTGTCACAGGTTGTCCAAAACGCAGATGTGAGTCTTGGAGAGCTGCTGGCAGTAAGTTAATGCACACGAGCATCACAGCATTATACAGAACTGCAGGAAAACAAGGGTTCATACACACCTGGAGTGAGGAAGGAGGGCTCCTATTTGGAGCACCTTCTCTGAGATGTTTTGCATTTTCAGCTAGGAGGTCTATTCTAGAAAAAAAATGTCCTTAAGATAAGGAAAGATTCAGAATAGCAGCATAAATATGGCCTGAGCGATAATATAAAAACATGGTAAGGTAAAGTAAAGTGAGGTAAAGTAAGGTAAGGTTAGGTAAAGGTATGGTAAGGTAAGGTAAAGGTATGGTAAGGTAAGGTAAGGGTACGGTAAGGCAAAGATAAGGTAAGGGTAAGGTAAGGTAAGGTAAAGATAAGGTAAGGGTAAGGTAAGGTAAGATAAAGGTAAGTTAAGGGTAAAGTAAAGGTAAGGTAATATAAGGGTAAGGTAAGGGTAAGGTAAAGGTAAGGTAAGGGTAAAGTAAAGGTAAGGAAAGTGTAAGGTAAGTTAAGGGTGAGGTAAGTTGAGGGTAAGGTAGGGTAAGGGTAGGGTAGGGTAAGGGTAAGGTAGGGTAAGGGTAAGGTAGGGTAACAGTAAGGTAAGAATAAGGTAAGTTAAGGGTAAGGTAAGGGTAAGGTAGGGTAAGGGTAGAGTAGGCTAAGGTAAGGGTAAGGTAAGGTAAGGTAAGGTAAGATAAGGGTAGGGTAAGTTAAGGGTAAGGTAAGGTAATGTAAGGGGAGGGTAAGGTAAGAGTAGGGTAATGTAAGGGGAGGGTAAGGTAAGAGTAGGGTAATGTAAGGGGAGGGTAAGGTAAGAGTAGGGTAAGGTAAGTGTAGGGTAAGGTAGGGTAGGGTAAGGTAAGGGGAGGGTAAGGTAAGGGTAGGGTAAGGTAAGTGTAGGGTAAGGTAAGGGTAAGGCAGGGTAGGGTAAGGTAAGTGTAGGGTAAGGTAAGGGTAAGGCAGGGTAGGGTAAGGTAAGGTAAGTGTAAGCTAAGGGTAGGGTAAGGTAAGGTAAGGGTACGGTAAGGTAAGGTAAGGGTAAGGTAAGTTAAGGGTAAGGTAAGGTAAGGGTAAGGTTAGGGTAAGGTAAGTTAAAGGTAAGGTAAGGTAAGAGTAAGGTAGGGTAAGGTAAGGTAAGGGCAAGGCAAGGGTAAGGTAAGTTAAGGGTAAGGTAAGGTTAAGGTAAGGTTAGGTAATGTAAGGTAAGGGTAAGGTAAGGTAAGGGTAAGGCAAGGTAAGGGTAAGGTAAGATTAAGGGAAGGTTAAGGTAAGGTTAAGTAAGGTAGAGTAAGGGTAAGGTAAGGGCAAAGTAAGGGTAAGGTAAGGGAAGAGTAAGGTAAAGTTAAGGTAATGTTAAAGTAATAAGGTAAGGTTAAGTAAGGTAAGGGTAAGGTAAGGTAAGGTAAAGTAAGGTAAGGGTAAGGTAAGGGTAAGGTAAGGGTAAGGTAAGGTTAAGGTAAGGTAAGGTACTGTAAGTTAAGGGTAAGGTAAGGTAAGGTAAAGTAAGGTAAGGGTAAGGTAAGGGTAAGGTAAGGGTAAGGTAAGGTTAAGGTAAGGTAAGGTACTGTAAGTTAAGGGTAAGGTAAGGGCAAGGTAGGGTAAGGTACGGTAAGATAAGTGTAAGGAATGGTAAAGTAAGGTAAGGGTAAGGTAAGGGTAAGGTAAGGGTAAGGTAAAGGTAAGGTAGGATAAGGTACGGTAAGGTATGGTAAGGTAAGGTAATCTAAGGTAAGGTACGGTACGGTAGGATAAGGTACAGTAAAGTAACTGTCTTCACATATCCTGCACAGTTGTCAGTGTGGGAAATAAAAGATGTTTTTTTTTTCTAGTTTATACATGAAAATAAAGCACCGGTGTTCCCATTTGAAATATGATAAACTTTTTTCAGGCTGTAGGCAAAAGCATTATATCTACTGTATCAGTGTATAAATAAATATTTATTGGTTAACATTTCTCTAGGTTCTGTAACTTAATTGTATGTCTCCTTTTTACAAAATGTGTTATTGAAATGATATCAACCTGATGAGAAAAATTGATGATTTCTTCACTTGAAGATCTAAAAGAATGTCTTGCCTTATATCTGACAAGTGGAGATAGCACGGCCTGTTTTACAAGAACAGACTAGAGAAACTTGCCATGCACAGGTAAAGCCCTCCTCCCCAGACCAAAACCACCCCAAACAAACAAAAATACCCCAGCAAAACCAAAACAAAGCACATTCATGAATCAGGAGAGGCATGAGAACAAATGAGCACAAGCGGGACATTAGTGATTTGGGCTGGGGTGCAGGCAAATATTTGCAGCCACTTGGACTGCAAGCTATCTAGAACAAACTTCAGCAGAAACAGTGAGAACTACACAGTATAACAATTTAAAATCAACCTTGGAATAAATTATAGGGACACTTACTTCACATGGGGTGAAACTTGGAAGGACCAAAACAGTCAATGGATCAATGTCCCGCTGGAGACCAGTAACAAGTGGTGTCCCTCAGGGATCTGTACTGAGACCTGTCTTGTTCAACATCTTTGTTGGTGACATGGACAGTGGGATTGAGTGCACCTTCAGCAAGTTTGCCGATGGCACCAAGCTGTGTGGTTCAGTTGATACACTGGAGGGAAGGAATGCCATCCAGAGGGACCTCAACACGCTTGTGAGGTGGGCTGATGCCAACCTCATGAAGTTCCACCAAGCCAAGTGCAAGGTCCTACACCTGGGTTGGAGCAATCCCAGGAACAGCTACAGGTTGGGCAGAGAAGAGATTCAGAGCAGCCCTGCGGACAAGTACTTGGGGATGCTGGTCGATGAGAAAATGAACTTGAGCAGGCAGTGTGTGCTTGCAGCCCAGAAAGCCAACCACATCCTGGGCTGCATCAAAAGGAGCGTGACCAGCAGGTCAAAGGAGGTGATTCTGCCCCTCCAGATAAGGACCATGAGTGTGATCAGGGGACTGGAGCACCTCTCCTATGAAGACAGGTTGAGAAAGTTGGGGCTGTTCAGCCTGGAGAAGAGAAAGCTGCATGGAGACCTCATAGCAGCCTTCCAGTATCTGAAGGGGGCCTATAGGGATGCTGGGGAGGGACTCTTCTTTAGGGACTGTAGTGATAGGACAAGGGGTAACGGGTTCAAACTTAAACAGGGGAAGTTTAAATTGGATATGAGGAGGAAATTCTTTCCTGTTAAGGTGGTGAGGCACTGGAATGGATTGCCCAGGGAGGTTGTGAATGTTCCATACCTAGCAGTGTTGAAGACCAGGTTGGACGAAGCGTTGGGTGGCATGGTTTAGTTTGAGGTGTCCTTGCCCATGGCAAGGGTGTTGGAACTAGATGATCTTAAGGTTGTTTCCAACCCTAACTATTCTATGATTCTATGATTCTATGATTCTATGATCTGTGTATGGTTTTATAAGTTATGATTCTGAGAAGTGCAATTAGGTAATTGTCGTGGTTTAAACGAGTCTACTGGATGGGATGGCATTTTAATAGTGGCTTTTTGGTGGGTAATATTAAATCCTAGATTAGTGGGGATTTTTCTTGTTTTTTTTTTTGTCTGAGAAGTTCTAAAATCTAAGTTTTATTCAGTTTCAGTTTATATTTTACTCAGACACTCTTAATAATAAATAAATTAATGAATTTTAAATTTTTTCAACCTTTGTATTTTCCTGCATTGAAAAAGTTTTGGAAGAGATAGTGTGAGGATTTTCTCCAGGAATTATCTGGAAAACAAGCTGCACTTCAGGCTCATTCGTACATGAAATTGTTAAGTCCGACACAATAGAATAATCTATATCTTTGAAGCACCTCTCCTACATAATGAATTATGTAACTTACCAAGAAAAATAAATTTATTTTAAGACATTCTCATACCATTTCAGAAAATAAACTCTCCAGAGAATTCTACTTCAGTCCACACAAAGCTACCCATATTTCAGTATGCATCAATCATCTTCACTGAATGCACATAGCCAGAACTGTATGTAATATTGACAGTGTAATATTTCTTTATTACAATGTTTATCTGATAATTCCCCTAAAGTTATGTTTAATTTCCACAGTGTATTATAACCATCCCATGAAAGGCTAATAACATGCAGGAGTTTTACCTCCTTTCTCATTTATGCTTGAGACACATTTACATTTACTCTTCATAAATGAGAATAGTTGAAAAGTTATTTTAGGCTGGAATAACATAACCTTAAACTGTAACCTAACCTTACAGAGTAAGTTATATTCCAGTCATAATATAAAGTAACCCAGTTCTTTGTACGTAATAATCCTATCCTCTGTTGTAGTTTTATTGACTAACAAAGTCATTACTTATGTTTTTACTTAGTGAACTTCTACATCTATTCATCGCTTTTAACATTAAATGCACCAAAGCTCCACCCTTGATAATTTCATCAAAAACATTCTTTCAATCTTATTGGTCTTTGGGTAGAGCAAAGCTTTATCTTCCCTCAAAATACTTTTTCACCTGCTTTGTTAGTCTTTATGTCTAGATTTGCATTATCTTCTCTTTTGTTTTTTCTTTTTTAATGCACTTCCCTTGTGTGATATGTCACATATTACATTGAAACAGAATTATCTCTGTTTAGTTATATTTTTCTTCCATCAAATAATTTATGTTATGAAAGAAATGAATGACTTTGCAGGATTCATTTTTGCATATGTTCCTTCAACTGCCCATTTGGTCACATGTTTTCTTATCACTTCAAAATTGTTCTAAAGCTTTCTGCATCTTAGTTACTCAGGTTTGTACAATTAGAAGATAGAAAATACAGAATCTACAGCTAAGAAAATGAGTGATTGCTACCTCTTCTGCTTTCATAGACTTTAAAATCCTTGCCAGTTTCCTGTGAATGCTGTCTCCCCATTTAGAAATGGAGATTACCTTTGCTTTCTCCACCTTTGTTGTCCTCACCTCCTGATCTGAGCATACTGATATCCTTTAGTTTTCCTTTTGTTATGTGTAATGATTCAATTTCTACAGACTATTTTAAATTATATCGATTCAGTTTTTAATTTTGCAGGCACGCTTTTGTGCCTATATCGAAATCCAGAATATACAGTTGCACAAATTGTAGCATGTAGATGTCTATTTACATAAGTTGCAGGCTTAATTGACTGACTGTATAAAACTGCATGTAAAATTATTCTTATAAAAATATAGATATTCATGACACCTGTGCAAGAGTAAAGAAATAAATCAATTATTTTATGAGAATAAAATGTGTCTTTTAACACATAGCAGTCATTTTTTTCTGTTGCCGTAACAGACAGGTGGTGTGTCAGTCAGATGATGTAGACCATCACAAGCAGAAACCCCTACATGTTCATCTATCAGAACTGTCAGTTACTCTCTGATATAACTTCAAGAGCAAAGTTTTTTTTATGTAAAATAATCCTACTTAAAGCTAGCTTAGTCATATTCCACTGGTCTTTTGATTATCTCTGCAACTTGTTTTCTGTTACCATAATAGAAATATCCCACATGTCTAGAAAGAATCTTCTAGAGACTAAAAAATAATACTAAATGTTTTAGAGCTTGTAGAGTTTTAATACTAAAGAAATTCTCTGTAAGAGTGGGAATTGTAGAAGAGAAGCTTTAGATCTTGCAAAGAATAAAAAAAAACCAAACAACACCCACTTTCTGCTGACAAAATTTGTGAACTAAAAAAAAATAATAACATCTCAACAAGGAGGAGGAGCCTTCACCAGAACAAAATTATGCCAACATTCCTTATTCTCAGAAATCCCCACATCTCAATTTGAGGGGGGGCTGGAGTTTGTGATGATGGTAATGTCTATAAAGGCAATATATCATAAGGGATATGTTACTCAGTGGTCACTGATTGTATAAGGATTTCTTTGACAGTTCTTTTATACCTGGTTTTATATAACCCTGTTTCTTCACCAAAAAAAAAAAAAGAAAAAAGAAAAAAAGAAAAGAAAAGTAGAAAATGCTTGCAGATCTTAAAATTAGTCCTTATAAAGTAAAACTAAAATGCCATGTTACATATCTGGGAAGTTGAGTTTTGCCCCACAGACAGTATCACCAACACAGAGAATACAATGGAGTAAAAAGCTGCTGGTGTTCACAGCTAGGTGATAATTTGCTTCATGTAGACACATTTCACCTGTTTGAAACCCTCTATATCAATGACTACCAATGATTTTGGAAAAAGTTTTCTCAAAATGCTTGCCAACTTTAAATAAAGTTCAGATTTAGTCTTGTCCCACACATGCAAATGCTGAGTGTGCTACACAAGAGAACATCAAATTTGAAGACTGAAGCCAAACTTTATATAAACCCTACCTAGGATTTTATTTGACAGCTTACTTTCTTTCTGTCACTCACTAAGCTCTTGAGTACTGACATGTACTTTTAAGCCAAGTGACAAAAAAACGAAAGATCTGCTACTCATACTTTCAGTGTGGACTTTAAAGACTTCACAACCATGTTAGCTTTCTCCCATCGGTCATTCTTCTAGCCAGTATCATGTCTACTTCATATATACCTTGTCTGAACACTGGTCATGGTATATGGGGCTTGCTTGTGTTGCCATTGTTTTTAGGCTAGAATAAAGAAAAATGGCAGATTCTTGACATTAATGTGTGTGTGTGTGGGTTAAATATCTTCAATACAAAAAAAACCCCAATATACTGTCATGGAGAACAGTCATCAACAGGCTGGAGATCTTGTCACCCTGTGAGGTAGTGTGAAATATGGTATCTGGTATATAAGTCTGTCACTAGACATGGGGGAAGTGATGCAGTTTTCTAGCGGCTTTCACAGCTGTCTTCTAAATAACAAAATAATGTTCCTGACAAATGGATTTGCTTCCCAAAATGCTTGGCATATAAACCAAAGTTTTACAATAAGGCATAGAGTACTCAATCTGAGACCACTGCAGTCTGATAAGCAAAATTACTAAGAAGCTTCATGGTGCAACTGAAGTCGATAGAAGAACTGCTGTGAACATATAAAGCACATATATTATAAAATATTTAATAATCTGATAAAATCAAGAAGCTTCAATCTGATTTAGAACAGTGAAAATGCGTACTTATCTAATGAAAACATTCAGTGTTGTGTCCTCCCTCTGCAGGACACAATAAAATCAGGTATTTAAAGTTCTATGGCTGTACTTACAACTAAGCATATGCACACAACTTTAAACAAATATGCTAAAAGGTCAATGGATTCAGTGAGCTGGGGACTGGATTTGAACTCTTTAGGCACAGTGTTATTCCCAAGTGCTTTTGTTTCTCTTCAACTTGAAAAGAATTCAAGTTGCAAGCTCTTTGTATATTCATTACTACATTTTGTTCTACTGTCATACAATTAACAAATTGGTAAAAAAACAAATTTTAATCACTCTATAAACCTCTGAAGAGACCAAGAGATGCTAGCAATAATGGGTGTTTGAGGTAAGGTGAGCAAACTTCACAAAAGTACTTATTACAAAAAGTATTCTTAGCTCCAGCAGAAACCTAAACCATATAGACTAAAACATTAGATTTCATGCAGAAACTTAGTGGGCTGTTGAATTTCAAAGCTGAATGCTCTTACCTGTTGGTATCCTAATGATAACAGCAGAAATTGGCTATTTGTCAGAATCAATTGCTTTTTACCCCCACAGTGAAGGGGAAGTTGAAAGCATTCTACAAGAAAGCAAGCAGTTTCAAGAGCTAGATAAAACAGTTGCACATTAGCCATTTCAGCATTAAACACCAGGTGGTATTCTGCAGACAAGTTATTTGACATAAATTATGTCACCGTGTCAAAGAAGGCTGTGTGGCACTCCCTTTTGCAGCTGTTGAACCACTCCTGAACTAGCTCAGAGATCGCTTTTCTACACTTTGGTCATCTAGTTCATGCAGGTAAACACACGAAACAGGAAGAGAAGCTTTTTAAAAGCCTGGGACAGAGTATGGGTGACTAATTTTTTTCTTCAATGGCAGCATACCTTAAGTTGTAAGCAAAATGTTTTACTTTTCATAAAATTGTTTTTTTTCATAAATTTTATCCTGTTTTCTTTCTTCTAGATATCTAATAATTTGAAGAATAGGTTACACGAAAGGTACAATATCTCAACACAGTTTGCCTGCATATTTCTGTTTCAGAATAAGATGCAGGAAAACATTTATTTAATGTATTCTAGGTACATCATGCTAGAAGTACACTTATGAGATAATGAGTATTCATGATACATTTCTACTCACAAATATTTCCTTTTTTTATATTGCTTAATATTATTAGACAGTAAAAACTATCCTTAAAATTATACTTTATATATGACGAATAAATAAAAGAAGTATCTTCTAATGGTAATGTAGTTTTTATATTAACAGTATCTGTTTTATTCATCTCTGCCATTCATTACTTATTCAGTAACTTAGAGAATACAGCTTTATCTGTAGCTACCAATCTTTTCTGTTGCGCTGGTTTGTGTTTTGTTTTTTTTTTTTCCTTCCTCATTTTATAAGAAGTGATGCAGTGACTGAATTTCAGAAGACATTTCTTTTTCTGAGATTCCATTTAAGCTTTTTTTACATTTGGTGTTGAAAGTTTATGAATAATCAAACAACATTTAGTGAGATGTCTTTGAGATGCTTTTGTTGTTTGTGATTTTAATTTCATAACACATCACACTTTCCACCTGCCTTCATTGCTCATCCAGATTTCTATAGACAGAATAATTCAGCGTGTAGACAAATAAATAAATACATGAATAAATAAATAAACAGTTAAGTAGGTAGATAAACAAATAAATAAATAAATAAATTATAAGATAAGATATACTTCCTTAGCAAAAAATATAGCTTCTTGGATCATTTTCGGTGCTATCTATTGTCACAATTATCCCATGCTCCTGCCCACTGCATGGCAAGAATGAGACACTTATTGCTTTGTGCTTGGACAAGGTTTTTCTTAATATTATTAACTACACAGAGTTCATATTTTATAACCAAAAGATTCTGACTTCTTTTTTTTTTTTCTTTTTGCATGAGTACATTATACATTATTGTCTTTTAAATATATCATGAACATTTTGATTCACAGAGATTGATTCTCCTGTACAATGGGATCATATTGCTTTAACAATGTGAAAGTATATTAGAGAAAAAGCATTTGATATTCACCCTTTATTTAAGATGCCAATGATAGAAATATAAATGAAGAAAAAATAATTCTAAAGCTATGGTTATAGAAGAAGCCCATAATAGTCTGTTGCAGTTATTCCTTTTCAACAATTGTAGAGAGAAAACAGGAAAGGAAACACAGCAGAAATGTGAAGGCTAATTCAGTAAAGAGACTTTCTATTTGAATAAAGGATTAAAAAAAACCCTCTTCTATTTCAGTTAGCAAGGAGCAAAAGAAATGAGATGACGAAGAGAATGACAGATTTTTGTTTACCTTTCAAAATCTGATAAATTTGATAGGTAAGCATGACACTGTCATATATGTGCATCATCTGCAGTTAGCATAAAATGCTAAGAGCTGAGTGAGATAACGTTATGCCCTGGGATATGGGTGATAAAAACTGAATCACATGAGGAAACATCCTTTCTAGCTACAGTTCTGACGGAGTAGGTTCGATGTGGTTATCATCATAAGCCACATTACATCAACTGCTGGACACCATTCCATACACCTACTATATAGAAAACTGACAAAAATTTTTTTTTCAAGAGTTAGAACTGTAAACTGTTTGATGAAACATATTAAACCTTTTTTTTGTTTTGTTTTGTTTTTTCTCTGCAGCTTTAACTCTACAGTTAAGGTACCAGAAAATTGAATGCCCTGGGTGCTGGTCTTTTACAAGCATTGAAAGAGAACAGGTCTGCTCTGAACTGACAGGAGACACAACACAACAGCAATAAGCGCTTCCCCGAACATTGCTTTGTTCTGGTCTTCCTAATCTGATATTACAAAAGAAGTAGCCACCAGATTGGAAAACATCCTCGTTAGATCTTAGATCTTAGCCCAGACCTCAGATCCCAGTCATTTTGTATGAGTATTCAAGGAACTGTCTTTAAAACCCTACTTAAGATATGTGTAAAACTCTGCTTTTGATATTTTCTTTCTCCCCTTCCCCATGAGGCACTGTGAAGAACAGTTACTGCATACCCAATGTCTCATTTTCCTTGCTGTCAAGGGAGGAGGCTCTGCTCCACAGGGGAAACCAGGCTGTAGCCATGAGCCAGGGCAAGGCATTGCCCCACCAAACAGGAGAAAGCCCCAGAGAACCTGAACAGAGCGAAGATGGGGATAATGCCAGGGTCTGGGTACCATCACAGAAGATGAGGTAAGGTCAGGTCCAGGGTCCTTTTGGAACATCCAGTCATTAAGCCAGGACTGCTGGAGACAGAGCTACCTAATACAGACCTAAGGTTCTATTTAAGCCCCTGGCCTTGAAGGCAGGGGCCACCTGTTGGGAAGCCCTGGGTGAGGCTGGTCGGCGAAATGGAGGTTTTTGGTATCTTCAGCGCCCTGAGGATTGGCTTCTTGGTCAAATAAATCAAGGGTCATAGGTCATACATAGGTTTGTTTTTGCTTATTTACTCTCAAGCAGCATTGAAATAATTAATTTTTATTTGGCTTAGATAAAGACAGTTTAGGGCTGCCCTTGACCAGCAGCAGTGCCTGAAAATGTGAGTTCTATGATTAAAATATATATACATATGCATGTACACATACAGATACACACAAACACACATTAAACTTATAAAAATATTTCTAAGGCCATTTTCTTTCCAAGAGAGAAGCTGCTGGGTTAGGTACTGTCGTGGTTTCAGCCCAGTCAGGTAACTTGTTCACTCACTCCCAGTGAGTGGTGCCGGGCTGACAACAATCGAGAACCCCCGCAACCGGAGCTCTCCCCTTCCCTGCTCCCGGAGGAACAGGGAGGAGGATTGAAAGGGTGCAACTCCTACGGATTGAGACAAGAACAGTCCAGCAACCAATGTACAACATAAATCACAACCACTACCACCAACTACAACAATGATAAGAGAAAATAACAAGGGAAGAGAATACAATACCACCGGCCAAGAAATGAGTCCCACCTGGAAGCCCGTGTCCTTCCAGGTAACTCCCAGTTACCCCCCACCCCGGCCATGACGTGCTGTGGTATCGGAATACCTCCTTGGCTAGCTGCGTCCCGTCTCTGCTTCCTCACAGCTTCCCCTCCTCCCTGGCAGAGCATGAGCCTCACAAAGTCCTTGGTCAGGGTAAACTGACTTAGCAGCAACCAAAAACATTGGTTTCACCAACATTGCTCCCAGGCTGGAAGTCAAAACACAGCACTGCACCAGCTACCACAAAGGAGAAACATGACTGCTACTGCTAAACCCAGGACATTATCCACCCCTCATTCCATACCATTCACGTCATGCTCAGATCCCACATTTTCAATACACCATCGCTCTCCCACATATATACATCCATATACATACAGACCAAGAGAAAAAGATCATTTTCTTAGTGCATGGACCAATCCCTATAATGCTGCCGAGTCCATTTGGTCCACGATGTCAGGTTCCATCTCTTGTAACAATCTTTCAGGGCAGGAAAGGCTGTGTGCAGTATTGGATCTTTGCCTGCTGATGCTGGTCGTTCCTTTACTGCAGAACTCATCCAGTTCTATCAAAGTTCATTCTCTGTTGGGATGATGGTTGGAGGGAAGTCAGGGCTAGTCGCCGGTGACCTGAAGACATCTAGTTGATGGGCTATAAAAGTATTACACAGCAGGCAACAGCATACAATTGAGTTCACTGGCTGTTTTCCCCTAAAATCAAATCCCCTTGAGGTATACATCGGACTTCCCCATCTTCCCGCATTACCCACCAAGTATATCCAGGTCCCTGAGCAAAAGCAATCCCACGAGTGGGTTTGCCTTTACCTGAAGCTGGAATAACCCAGACCGTCTTCCCCAGCAAATTCTTCATATGCTCCATGGGAACTTTGTCCTCCTCTACAATATGTAAAAGTTCTGACTGGGCTGGGCCAGCCCTGTTGGCAGATCCTCTGGTGTTGACCAACCAGGTGGCCTTTGGTAAGTGTGTATCCCAATGCTTGAAAGTTCCCCCACCCATTGCTCTCAGTGTAGTTTTTAACAGCCCATTGTACCGTTCGATTTTCCCAGAGGCTGGTGCGTGGTAGGGGATGTGATAGACCCACTCAATGCCATGCTCTTTGGCCCAAATATCTCTAAGGTTATTCCGGAAATGAGTCCCATTGTCTGACTCAATTCTCTCTGGGGTGCCGTGTCACCACAAAATCTGTTTCTCAAGGCCCAGGATAGTGCTCCGAGCAGTGGCATGGGGCACAGCGTATGTTTCCAGCCACCCGGTGGTTGCTTCCACCATGGTAAGCACATGGCGCTTGCCTTGGCGGGTTGGTGGCAGTGTGATATAGTCAATCTGTCAGGCCTCCCCATATTTATACTTCAACCATCGTCCTCCATACCAAAGAGGCTTTAACCGCTTGGCTTGTTTGTTGCAGTCAAAGTTTGAGCAGCTGCTGTACTTGCCACTGGGGTAGCTGCGCTGTTCATTGCAGCAAAGTTTGAGTAGCGACTATACTTGTTGCTGGGGGTGGTGAAGTTGCTGTGCCTGGAGCTGGAGTAGCTGCACTGACTGTTACTTTGCCCTCAGACCCACCGACATTCTTTTCCTTTTGAAGGTGCTGGATAGGGTTGAACAAGGCCCTGTAAGCATAGGCCAAGCCCCAGCACGTTGCCGTGATTTGCCCATCTCTGGTATGGCCAGAATGACCACACACCTCATTTAAGTGTTTTACTAATTCTTCTGGATTTTGCAGTTGTTCGGTAGTGAAATTCCAAAGTACTGGAGGGGCCCACTGACCTAGATACTTGCCCATACTATCCCACACACCCTGCCACTCATGGCTGTCCAGCCTCAGGGAAAATCTCTTGGTCCTCCTACATCGTCGTTTGACCCCAGACAAGACCCAAACCTGACTCTGCTTAGCTCTTGAAATCAGTTGTGGGCTAAACACACTCTGTATGCGTGTTAGCATGGTGATTCCCATCACCATCAGCAAACAAGTCTCAACAGCATTAAAATGCCATTCAAAAAATTCAAAACTCTCAAATGTAAATGGTCTGGGGGGAGGACTGGGAGGGTAAAAGGATGTCTCCTTCACAGGTTGAGCACCCGAGAAGGAGAAAAAAGATGTGTAATTGCTAAGCACCTCCATCATATACCTCCCAAAGTATAAAGGTGGTGACCAAACTGGGAACATAAGCCAGATCAGTTTCATGATCAACGATTCTTTTGTATTACAAGTCATTATCATAAAATACAATGAGACAAAAACCTTAGCCCAAGCCCCACACTTGAAAAACACTAATACAGCAAATACCGGATGGAAGTAAGATATGATATACTGAAACTGTGAGATCAAGAGGAACAACCTTGAGAGCCAATAAATCAGCATTGTGACGAGTGACTATTAATCCAGTCAGATCTGTTCTTATCTCAACCCCTCGTGCCCCACGTTGGGCGCCAAAAAGAACTGTTGTGGTTTAAACCCAGTCAGGTAACTTGTTCACTCACTCCCAGTGAGTGGTGCCGGGCTGACAACAATCGAGGACACCCCCCCCCCCCCCCCCCCCGGGTCTCTCCCCTTCCCTGCTCCCAGAGGAACGGGGAGGAGGATCGAAAGGGTGCAACTCCTACGGGTTGAGACAAGAACAGTCCAGCAACCAATGCACAACACAAATCACCACCGCTACTACCAACTACAACAAAGATAAAATAACAAGGGAAGAGAAAACAATACCACCTGCCAAGAAACGAGTCTCACCCGGAAGCCCGTGTCCTTCCAGGTAACTCCCAGTTACCCCCCACCCCCGGGCATGATGTGCTGTGGTATGGAATACCTCCCTGGCTAGCCCGGGTCAGGTGCCCCATCTCTGCTTCCTCACAGCTTCCCATCCTCCCTGGCAGAGCATGAGCCTCACAAAGTCCTTGGTCAGGGTAAACATCACTTAGCAACAACCGAAAACATCGGTATCACCAACATTGTTCCCAGGCTGGAAGTCAAAACACAGCCCTGCACCAGCTAGCACAAAGGAGAAAAATGACTGCTACTGCTGAACCCAGGACAGGTATGAAACTGTTTCAGCCTCATGGAATGATATGGAATGCAAAATAGGACACTTGCTCATTCTGTTTTCCTTTCACAAAAGCTAACAGCTAGCCATTGTTTACTTCAGTGAGACCAAAACTTATTAAAAAATCTTTTATTGTCAGGTTTCCAAGTAAAGTAACTACAAATGTGTCAGTGGGCCAGTACAGAGAACATCTAGTGTTTTTTCTGTCTATTGCAGGTTAAAAGACAGCAATCAGGAAGGTGTGCTTTGGTTAAAAATCTTTTAATTTGTTTTGATAACTAAACTGTATAGACATGATTTTGCTGTTAGTTTCATAATTGAGGTATTCTCTCGTGAATTTTGGCTGAGTGATTTCTCACTGTGCTTCTTTTACAACCACACAGTCTCCAGAGTTTGCAGAAATCAGATGTTCATGTTTCTGTTTCATCACGTGTTGCCTCTAATTAACTTTTATTGTTGAAACCAGTCAAACTCATGACCATTTTCTTGAACCAAAAGTTATATTTGACACCTGTAAACCAAAATTAATCCTTAAAGTGATTTGTATTAATCTGGCATAGGGCCAACCCCCAACAGGTTTACATCAACATTAAGCTGTGAACTTCAGTGAAGGAATGGTCATTTACATCATCCAAGAGTACAACCCAGATAGCCTGACAGCACTATTTTGAAAATACTTGACTGTTTTGAAGCTCAAGACTCTTATGAGCTCTAATTTTGTGACATACATGTTGCATACATTCTGTAATTAAATTCTATGTATGGTTTTATGGTTTGGGTTTGGTTTTTTTTTCATTAACTTTGAACATCTTAGACAAAAAGCAGACTTTGAATTCAGTCATGTGTGCTAAAGTGGAAGTCTGTAGATTTATGCCTTCTGGTGCTAGAAATTACTTATTTGTTAACTGCAGCCACTCACGTTTTAGTGCCTTGTTCAACTCCTCATTCATTGATCCCAAAGTAGCTGTTACACTTGAAAAGCCTAACTGGCCTGAGTGACAGGCTATTCACTGGGGATCTCTGTGGTGGAAAAAGAAAACTTCTCTAATCTGATGTACATCTGTGATCATGTCTACCTGTTGTTTTTTTGATACTGTGACTTTAAACTGTCTCGTTTATGTCCTAAAGAAAAGGAGCAGTAACTTTCCTCTCTTACGCTCTGATATCTGGTACAGAGGAGAGAGTGGTAACAAATTGACCCTTAATTATTTTTTTTGCTTTCCATATTAAAGTATTTGAAGGAAAAAGGTCTGCACCATCTGCCAAAAGTGTCTCCTACCCACTTTGACAGTACTAGCAAGTGTTTATGAAATTTACTTATTATAATAAACCTGTTCTAGTTCCCTTAAAATATTAGGTGTCAAAAAAATTTTTTTTTTTGAAAGGTGCATATAAATGTCTCTTTTAATTTAAATTGTATTTTTTTATTCCCAAAGAATAAGGACAATAGTGACATCAAAGTTCATAATATCTCTTCATCAAAATTAGCTGATCAACAGTTATAGAGTTGTCGCTGTTTTAGTCTGTGGTTGAAATCTCTCCTGCACTACCTGAGAGTGAAAAAAATTAGTCTTTAACTGATGATTCTAGGGCTACAAATAATAAATATCAGCTGTTATTGGAAGGTAGAAGAAAAGATCAATTAGAAAGAGTCAAACACAAAGGATATCACACATAGGTAAGATCTAGAAAAAAGGGCATGTTTCAAAGTGTTGTTTAATTCAGAAATTCCCTTCCCAATCTTGTATCTAAACTTGTATGCTGAGGGAATTCTCTTGATTTGACATTTCTGCTATTTGTTACTATTTGACAAGTACTCACAATAAGATTGAGGTTCTTAAAGAGAATGAAAAAACACCTTCCCTCTGATGAAAGAGCAAATGGTTAAGGGCATTGCAAGGTACACAATACTAAGAAACGGTTCTGCAGCGAACATTTATTGAGGAGTTCTTCTACAGCAGATGAACAGTGGTGCTGTGAAGCAAACTTTCCAAATGCTTACTGGCCTTCAGAAGAGCCAATGTGATATATTTTTAATATGAAATTTAAAAAATATTCTTTGAAGGGGAGTATGATTGTATCCTCCCAAAACCAGATTGAGAGAGACTTTTCACAAAATGTTGAATTGGTTTAAATGGCACAATTTTGCCTAGCAAAGGAAAATGGCTTACTTTTTTTTTATTATTAATTGATTTTTTTTGTACCGTACATTAGAATCCTGGTTGAAGAACAAAACATGTTGCAGACAGCAGTCCAAGCTCTTCATTCTAGCGAGGTCATTATTATAAATCAAACAGAGATCTCTTCAAAGTGCTCTCTGAAATTAATTATGCATATTTACTTTTTTTTTTTTAATCCAAGCATCTCTCCATAGTAGGCAATGACAGACTTTGAAAGCTTGTTCACCATAGGAATAAATCTGCTAATTAAGCACTTCACTGAGGCCCTGATGTTTCAAAATGCATTGGATTTCTGCAGGATAGACAATGATCATTTCAACAAGAAAAGATATAAATTGAAAAGTAACTTTTAAGACTGCTGGTGTTGTGGGAGATTTTTCTGTGTTTGGGGTTTTTGGTGTGGGTTGTTTTTTTTTTCCTGATTTATTTGCATTTTATTCCAGAATAATTTGTGAATACAGAGATTAATTTTTCAGTTTGTGCTGGTTTCTTTCCACACTAAAACATGACTTGCCAGCCACCATGTAAGTAAACATGCAGAAAAGAATGTATGTCTGTGTAAATAAGCATTGAAAACATGTCACATCTCACACAACATAGATGCATAGAATCATAGAATAGTTAGGGTTGGAAAGGACCTTAAGGTCGTCTAGTTCCAACCCCCCAGACATAGGCAGGGACACCTCTCATCATCATTTAGTATTTAGATTTCTAGAGAGATTGTTTTTCCACAGGAACCAGTCCACTCTGAAGCCTTCTGCACTTTTCTGCTTCTGTATTTTCTATGTCTACTTCTACACTTTTTTCCAGCTATATCACTGAAGAGTTAACTTATTCTGTGTCTTCCCCTTTCTCTGTATTTATCTCACAGGAGCAGCTGTGATAGTTGCAGTCACCCTACAAGTGAAATGGCAGGCAGAATCCTCTGAGATTTCATTACCGCTCTGTAAGCAGCTGCTAGGGGAGTGCAATGACACAGTGCACTCTATATATCTTTTCCCAGAGTCTCAAAGTATTTTCTGTATGATAGCCCCCTTTCTAGCTGGCTTGAGAACTGAAAGTCCCAAGGCAGCTCCAATACCCATGTTTGTATGCTGATAGACCTATTCACTGGATTATTAGCAGAAGCATTAATTTCTTTAACCAAGTGTTAGAAATTATAATAAATCTGACTGTGGCTGCATCTGACAGTGATTTGTGAAGCCTCTAAGCTGCATCTGATGAAATAAGGAGAAAGGAAAAGTATAATCATGTTTACTTAAAATATATTAATATTTCACTCTAAATGTCGTACTTCTAGACAAAAAGTGATGCAAAACACATATACACATGCTCGTATATAAAATTACATCTCACGAGAACTGATGATGACTTTGGTCTGACAGTTTTATTTTAAAAGACAATAATTGTGCATAATAGTGTTAAATAAGTAGTCTTCATTCTGGAAAGATAACTACTCAATTTCTACGTCTGAAGCAGAATACCAACTATGGACTCCAGGGGGGTGTTGTCTGCTTCCTTTCATCTTCAGCATATGAATCTTGCCTATGGTGCTTGATTCATGACTCAAGGGAATATAAAATGCTACTATAAAATAAAAGATATCTACAATGAAAATACAGTTATAGATTATTGCACAGAACTGTGATGCTCTTCAGAGAGCTTTATAGAATAGAATCTTCAAACTCCATCTTTTTTCTACAATGAAAAGCAAACTCATAAGAAGAATTTCAGTTGACTTATAAAAGAATCAATCATATTTTGAAAGTTTGTGTATGGGCTGTTTTGTCTTTTGTTCCTTTAACTTTATGCTTCTGAGAGCAGATCCTCAGATAGTTTTGAATAGTTTAGCTGTGAGTGGAAAGATATTAAGCAGGATTACAAGACCAGAAAACAATTTGATCAGATTTCAAATTCAGATCTAATTTCCTGTTCCAGAGGGGGTTAGCCAAGGATGTTTCAGAGGAAGACTAAAGAAACCTGTCAGAGACAGCATGAGATAACTTGTCTTTGCCTTCAGTCTCATCCCAGTGTTAAGCAGGAGATTTAAGCCTGATAATTAACAGTATACAGGAGATTTAAATAAGAGAATCTAGCAGTCCTTGCCAATTGATGCTGCCTATGTTACCATTAACTCTATAGACAATCCCTATTCTTACTATTACAAATTTCTACTTTTTAGTTTCTTTGCTTGGCTCACTTTCTCTTGCAATGATTTTTTTTTTTTTAAGTATATTTAATTAATTTCCTATTATATGGTTTTTAGGTCTATAATGTTGTCCCAATGCTCTTACATCATTACAAATGAGAGCAAAAAACTTTTCCAGCCTTTCACAGATTCAGATATTTTTGAACAATTTTCCTTTTCATTTATCACTTTCCTTGGCTATGTTACCTTAATCTTTTGTATTTTCATATTAGTGTTTTGTCAATTTCTAACTAACCTCTATTACTCACCTTTCTTAATACAGAACAATTAATCCTAAACCCCATATTACAGGTAAAATCTCATTATCATTTCATTTAGAGCTACTGCAGCCATTTTGCTGTTATTGACTACTGGTTTTCACATGCTTCTTTCGGCAGAGTAAGCACTAAGGTGTTCTTGTTTTTTTTCCCATCAGGCCCTGCTTTTTTATTTGGAGCAGATGAGTGAGTTAATATGCAATACTTCAAATTTATAAATATGATATTTATTTTACTTTGTAAGTTGTTCTGCTTTTGGTTTGAGATTTGAAGGAAGGCATGAAAGAGCATTGCTATAGTCTTGGTTAGTTCCAGGATCCCTTCTTCAGTCAACCTTACAACACAACGATACTGCAGGACTACAACTTACTGTAGGTTTTCTGTCTAGGGAGTCACCCTGAACAGCAGGCAGCATCCAAAGAGGCAAGGACTGATCAACACAAAGAAAGGACTGATAAATCTATGGAGTTTGTAGTAGCCCTAAAACAAGGTCTTTTTTTCTTATTTTAGCTCCTTATTTTTTTTCTTTAATGACTTTTCTTTAGCAAGAGAGACTGTTGCCAGCTAGAAATGTTGATAACATATCTCTGAATACTAATGACTTGCACTTGGTAAAAATTATCTTACTGTTGGGAGTTTTGGTAAAGTCATCCGTACTGCACAAAGTCAGACATGATGAGAGTATAATTTGCTCATAGAGTAAGAATATAATGGGGGCCTGCAAAATGTTCTTGCCGTGAGGTTGTCTCTGTGAATGAATCTTGTGACCCATCTTTGGAAAGATCCAGAAAACCAAGCACCCTTAAAACGTCATTTCTGCTTTGTTTTTCCCACAATCTGACCAAAACTTAATTGCTTTGTTTCTTATAGGTAAGGTCAGGAGGTACATCAATAAAGTGTTATACTTTAGGGTGATACATACAAATATATGCATCTTTCTCAGCACCTCTTGGTTATAGAGTGGGGGATTTTGCTTAGGCAGTGTTCTTCTTGTGCTTCAATTCCACAGTTCATTCCACAGAGCTAATTCATAACGTCCTTAACTTTACATATATCCAATAGCGTTTACAGGAAAAAAGACAGAGACCTTAACGTTTTTGAAGCAGAACATGCTTTGATTTCTGGTCCTGCATATTTTGACAGACACAAACTGAGTTGACACAATTTTTCATTTTATGAATAATAAAATGATAGCTATAAGTCCCTAGCAGAAGTTGGGTTTTGTTGAGTTTGATTTACTTTTTTTAAATAAAATCAACTGAGAAATCAGTCATGACATTAATTATCAGCATTAATAATACTTATTATTCTTGGAAAATGTTGAATATGAGAATGAGAGCAATTCTTTTTCCTAAAGTGATGCCTCTAAGTCAGGACATATAGACTTCTAACTAGAGACAAATGAATGATCAGGATTTTTACCCACCTCCCCCTTCATACTAATACAAGACAGTTTCTAAAGTCCAGTCAATCATAATGAAACATGTGATAACACTAGTAGCCATTATGACAACAGATCTGCATAATTGTTGACCTTTTAAACATAAACCTGCTTTTCTTGAGTATTATTCAGAGATTTATTTTGACAGACATTATTGAAGTGTTGGTCCCTTACAACAAAACGTAGCACACTAAGAGGAAGACCCTACAAAAACCCTCACATAACCACAGTTGTCAGGCTGTCACTGAGCAAATAAAAAATGCTTTTTAAAATACCTACCCCTGCAGCTCAGCTGCAGTCTATGGGTTTGGGAGCTTATTTAACATTAATTCTGCCAGTCAGCAGCACTGGTAAAGTTCAGTCACATATTCTTACAAAAAGCCCCATGTAGATGTTTTTCATATAAATGGTCTTTGATCCACATAAAATCAAGGCAATTGCAAATCTAATTCTAAGGCCACACCCCTATGTTCTTAACAAGTAAGACTTTGTCAAAAATATTGCTATCAGTTGGAGCTTTAGAATTGCTAGATGAATATTTCATACCCGGCTGAAAGCCTACTCAAAACTCACAGATTTTTTTGTAGTCACAAAATTGAGCAAAGATGCAAGTCCAAACATTTGTGGTCTTAGTAACAATATTACAGATTAAAAAGACTTTCTATAATGGATGTGAAATTGTAATTTTGTACTACTATAATGTTTTATAAATGCTAAGAAAATCATCATCACCTTTCCTCCACAGTCTTAAATGGTAAGTGACATGGTGATTCTCAGACCATCAAAAAGTTTAAATACTCTTTGAATTGAAAAAAATATTCAAGAACTACTGATCTACATTAAAATCTTGATCTTTTTTCCTTTACCAGAAAAAAGAAAAAATGATTTGGTTTTCAATATAGTTTACAGAGAAAAAGATATTGCCTCAATCAATGGTAGAGGATCAGGTGGCTGCATCTTTAGGTCAACATATGCCTATATGGCTGATGTTGCAGTCAGGGTTTTGACTTCTATGAAGTTTAACCATGCCGAGTGCAAGGTTCTGCACCTGGGTAGGAGAAGTCCCAGGCACAGCTACAGGTTGGGCAGAGAAGAGATTCAGAGCAGCCCTGTGAAGAACGGCTTGGGGGGGTTGGTCTATGAGAAAATGAACATGAGCTAGCTTCAGTGTGCGCTTGCAGCCCAGAAAGCCAACCATATCCTGGGCTGCATCAAAAGGATCTTGACCAGCAGGTGGAAGGAGGTGATCCTGCCCCTCTACTCTGCTCTTGTGAGACCTCGCCTGGAGTATTGTGTGCAGTTCTGGTGTCCTCAATATAAAAAAGCACATGAAACTGTTGGAACAAGTCCAGAGGAGGGCCACGAGGATGATTAGGGAGCTGGTGCACCTCCCGTATGAAGACAGGCTGAGAAAGTTGGGGCTGTTGAGCCTGGAGGAGAGAAGGCTGCGTGGAGACCTCATAGCAGCCTTCCAGTATCTGAAGGGGGCTCATAAGGATGCTGGGGAGGGACTCTTCATTAGGGACTGCAGTGATAGAACAAGGTGTAATGGGTTCAAACTTAAACAGGGGAAGTTTAGATTGGATATAAGGAAGAAGTTCTTTACTGTAAGGGTGGTGAGGCAGGGTTGCCCAGGAAGGTTGTGAATGCTCCATCCCTGGTGGCATCCAAGGCCAGGTTGGACAAAGCCTTGGGTGACATGGTTTAGTGTGAGATGTCCCTGCCCATGGCACCGTGTTGGAACTAGATGATCTTAAGGTCCTTTCCAACCCTAACTATTCTATTGTATTCTATGATTCTATAATTCTAAGAAATTAATATTACTGAGGAGATATTGAATCAAACTGGAAAAAAAGAGAGGTTCACAACAGGTTTGCTAAGCCAGTGTTAAAGGCATTTAATGAGGTTGCTGATAGGTGGAGACCAAAGCTTCAGAGAAGCTAAGGAACAGGAAGGATGAACTGCTCAGAGGACAACATGGTGCAGAAGGTTCTCACACTTGTTCTGGGAAAGTAGTATTACTGGGGACAGAGCTGTAGTTACTCCACAAAAAAGTCAAACTCACATACAACAGAAAAGAAAAAAAAAAACCCAACCAAACAGGAATTAAGATTTTATGCAGTCATAACGACACAATAATGAAAACATGATTATATGATGGGAACATGATATTACAGTAGGACATCCTGCATGGCTGGAGTGCTTGGATAGATAAAACATCTTTAAAAGGATAGTAGATATGAGGGTAGCTGTGAGCTGCTCACTTGGCCAGAACTTAGCTGTGAAATGGGTGAGGATCTGGTCAAGAATTTACAATCAGGATCAGAAGGAAGGAAAATGAGGGAAATGTAATGCTGGATGTCTCTTGAGACAGAATAGGGCATGAGTAGTAAGTAATAAGATGCTCTTTAATAAGCAGCTGGCTACCAATGGTGTTCCTTGAGGGCTGGTAGTGGAGTTTATAGAGTGCAACATGTTTACAAATGATTTGGATTGTGAGACAAAATATATCCACAATAAATTTGTGGGTCACAACAAATAGTGGGGGATTGTTGACATGCAGGGCTGGTCTGCCATTAAAATCAGTCTCAATAAGCTGAAGAAGTTATGTGAACCTCAGCGGTGAAGAAAACAAAGTCCTGTAACCAAAGGTTGAATAACCCCATGTGGCAATACAGGCTGGGTACTGCCTGGGTAAGCAGAAGTTGAGTAATAAAGGACAAGGGGGTCCTGGCAGACAACAAGTAAAACACAAGCCAGCTGTGTGCCCTTGCAGCAGTGAAGTTTAACTAATTACTGGGCTGCATTAGTACAAGTACACCCATCAGGCTGAGAGAAGGAATTAATAGCTTCTGTTTGGCATTTACAAGACCCCATCTGGAACTGCAAGTTCGGAGTTGCTACTCTCATCACCCAGTAGAAGGGAGAGAAACTGGAAAGAGATCAGTGCATGGCCACTGAGATATCCAGAGCTGGAGAAAATTACATACAAGGAGGGGGTGAGGTGAGCTGCATTTGCTGAGTTTGGAAAGAGGCAGGTTGAGGGAATTTACTGCTGTCTTCAACTGGCTAATGGGGAGCTACAGAGAAGACAAATACTTCATTTCTAAGATGCACTGTGAAAGGATAAGAGAAAACAGCAGCAAGGGAAATTCTGACCTAAGGAAAAAATTCTTCACCCATGAAGGTGGTCAAACACTGAACAGGTGCCCAGAGCAGCTCTGAAACCTCAATCATTAGGGATATTCAATACTCAGCTGGACAAGTCCCTGTAGCTAGCCCTGTTTCATGCAAGTGTTTTGACCACCTGGGTCCCCAAAGTCTTTTCCAATATAAATTATTCTACAAACCTATAAATAATAACAGCTAAACAAAAGATACATCCTGACAGATGGGAAAAGAGCCACTGTTTTTAAGTGGCACACTTTAAAGAAATGGCACAAAACCTCATTTCCTCCCCATAGGATTAAAACTACCTGTAAACAAACTCCCTGTCACTGGATTTTATTTAATCCACTCTCTTTATAGTTCTTATCTTGTCATAAGCAGCTCTTCAAATTTAATTAGTTCCTTGTTCTCGTCACGAAATCAAATTTCAGTCTTCACAAAAAAGTTCTTTTGTCGATCTAAACAATGTTTCCCTTTATTCTGAAGTTCTAATACATAAGCAGTTTCCATTGTAACAGGCCCTGGCAATAATTACACAAGAGTAAATTTTAAATCACCTGATTTTTTTTTAATCTTACCAGATAGCTTTTGGCATTTGATCCAAACAGTACTCTATTCATAGCCAAAGGACAAACCTTATAAATTAGGTTGGATTAAATACTCTCAGGGAATGCGTGTTCACTAATTGTTACAGAGGGACCATGAATGACTAGCTAATAAATATCAAATTTCTACACAGACAATGCTAAATGAATTGATTGAAATGTTTACTCTCTAATTATCTTAGTCACATAGTTGTAATCTTGAGGGCCTAAAGCAATACAAAACCAAGGTAAGAATATGTGTAGAGTCCTTCGATTGAGTGTTTAAGTTGGAAACTGTGAACCAACTGGCAACTAGTAGGTTGCACTAAGCATTTGTGTTTGCTAATTTGTTTTTTTTACTTTTGTATCTGTAAGGGCTGTATATAGCCCTGGCATGGAAGTGTTTGTATGGCCTTCTGTTGAACCCTGAAGTCTGTCAGAGAGACATATATGGTGTCAGTGATGGCTGCCTCATGTCACCAGCGTGGAAGCCCTTCCTCAGTCATCAGCTGGGCAGTACATGGGTGCTGCCACCCAGGATCTCTGGTAGCTGAAATGGTGGTGGCTGCACAGCGAAGGGTCAGTTAATGCGTGAAGGTGACTATGCGTGAAAACACTAGATACTGCTTTCATGCAACTAAAGAATTACTAATAAAATTAGTAATTACAATTGTAATTCTGTTTTTAAGTGGAAAAGGGATAGTAGAACTCAATACACTTTGTGTTTGATTCAAACACCACTTTCTGTGCAAATTGATCTTTTGGTTTCAGAGCTTTAATTGCCCTGTGACAACTAGGTATCAAGGGCAAGGAGCTTATCAGATGGTTTAATAAGTGCAGATAGCACTGTGCAGCTTAAGTCTCAAAAGCAGTATAAATGCATTACTTTGACACAATGCCAGAGGACAGTTTCAAACAGCTTCTCATACTGAAACTATTTAACCAGTTACAGGCCAACTAGCTAGCTCAATTACTGCCAAACTGGGACTCTACAGGATCGCTTTACTAACCTGCAGTGCAGAGACACTTCTACAATATTAAAAAACAAAAAAGCAAGCAAACAAAACCAACCAAATAATAAATAAATAAATAAATAAATAGATAAGCACCCATGTGCCTGAATATATTTTTTTTACTATTATTTTCAGGAGCGTTACTTTCTTCAAAACAGGAACAAAATTACACCTAATTGTTTCCATCCCTTGTTTTAGAACTTACTATCCTAACAAATTTTGCTGAGCAAGATGAGTTGCTGCCAAACCCTACCACTGTGATCACACTGAAGAACAAATTCCTCTGTGTAAAGCCAGCACAACAGACTTTAAGGTAGATGACAATGAAGGCATTGTAGAAATTTGTCTTAGATCCAGAGCAAATCATAATGACTGGATGGCCCCATTCTTTGTTGCGATTATATATTTACAGCTTTTTTTTTTTTTCCAGATTGCTCTTATTTGGTTTCTTTATGCAAATGACTCCTCTTATTTGTACCTGAGATTTTATTTCACTGGTTCAGTACACCACTAGCCAATATGGAAGCCAGGTCCACATAAGGCATTTGGTGAGGGAAGTTATCTAAGTTATCTAAGTGAACAGTAATATATCAAAACTTAGTGCATTGAGATGCTGTGATTACGGGCATTGTGCAAAATATACACATTATTACTATCATAAAGTATAGAACAAGAAAACATGAAAAAATATGCTTCAAGTATTTGCATATGTCTGACAAGAGGATCTAATGTTTTTTTGTCATTTCAAAATACAGATATTTTCACATATCAGTTTGGGAACTCATCTGGCAGTCCTGTGTATTGACATATTTGGTGTTGATGTGTTCAAGTTTTATATGTCTGTGAGCACACTAAAGAAAAGATATTTCTTGCTATGTGAGAGCAGAATATATTTATTGCATCTGACCCAATTTGTTAGTGAAAAGAGATGTTTTGCATGCTGTGTTCTCTAAACTCACTAGGACTAACAATGACAGAAGTGTGAATACACAATGAAGGCATAATACAAGTTAACATTTAAAATAGTAATTATTATAATAAAATATTAGAAATATAGTCTGGATAACAGTAAAAATGTCTTGTTATAGGATACTCACCTGCTAAAGTTTTGGAAACCATATTGCCTGGCAAATTCTAAAAAAGAGATAAAAGAAGAAAAGTCATCTTGGTAAATGTATTATTGCAGGAAAAAGTTGTTTTTAGGAAGAAACCATTAGGCCCTTTCCATTGCTGAATTTCACAGAAGGATCTATCAGGTTGTATTCTGCAAGTCATGGAAGCAATAATTTTCATTAAATTAATATTTTTCAGATGTATTTTTGACATGTGTTTTCCAAGCTGGTGAAAGAAACTGTGGGAGATGGACTGAAACGTAACAGTTGCAGTGCAACTGTCAAGATCTAACCAAAACCCACAGAATACAGAAGAATGGTTTTGAACTGCACTCCTCAGAGCATCTTCAGACAGTCTGTGCTGATAACAGAGCAGGTACCTCTTGGTGATGACACTATGTTTAACTGATTGAGCATCTACCACATGCAATAAGTTACCAACATCACCTGCAATAGTGGAATCAAAACATTTAGGCTGACATAGTCAGATTTGTATCCCTCCCCCCCTTTAATAAATAGCAGCCAAAAGAGCTATAAACAGCTGTCAACATGAATCTTATTCATCTGTCCAACAGCTAGCACTTTTCATGCCACTGAATATCTAAATGGGCAGCTTCTGCACCTATAAAGCATTTAAAAGAATTTAAAGAAGTTGTCATTCTGACACTTTAAATCAGAACATACCTATTATTTATACTATGTACACTAATGCTTGTGTATGTGTGTGTATTTTGCCCTAGGCATACATTTTACCTCACTCAGCTTTCCCTAAATTTCTTTTAACTGAATAGATTATTAAATGCTCCCTGGCTGACTTTATGGACCAGTTTCACTCCACAGGAAAAATTAATGACTAACTTACAAGAAACCCAAGAAAATTGAGATTTAAGGAAGAAATGTTTATTAACCAGTAACTAATACCTTTTGTCAGTAATACCTGCCTCAGTACTGAAGAACAGAAGAAAGGTGTTATAGCCCTATTTTAGTCATTCATATATTAAAGAAAAAGACAGCAGGAAGACAAAGGTCTCCAGTTATCTTTATCAAGGGACTAGTTTTGTTTCCACCAAAATTAATGTGAATAGAAGTAAAAAGATAGAAGAGCATGGGGACTCATTTAAGATGTGGAAAATTGTATAATTACTTTTGAAGTTTCTTTATTTTCTATCAAAGAGTTTATACATTCAGGAGCCACAGCATATCCAGTACTTGTTAATTAGTTAAGGATATCACATTTGCAACAGACCATGAAGATTTCAACAAATGGATTTTCACAATCTCTTTTATGCAGTGCAAGGAAGCCAATGTGCAACTCCTTCCTCTCGCTTTTCCCCAGCTGGTTGGTCTGAGAGTGAGGATGGGATCAGGCTGGCACTTACACAACTTTGAATGACCTCGTATTTAGAATCATAGAATAGTTGGGGTTGGAAAGAACCTTAAGATTATCTAGTTCCAACCCCCCTGCCATGGGGGGGGGGGGGGGAGTGGGGGGTGGGGGTGTCCCTCCTTCAGGTTTCCTCCTTCTGATCCCATGTGTCTTGTATATCTCTCTACATCTAGCTACTTACTTACTTACTACTTATGTTCAATGGGAAGTGTAGCAAACCTCTTGTTTCTTCTCTGAGGAGACTCTGATGATAGCACTCCCCTTTTTGTGGCACTTCTCTAGTGCTCCTGCTCTGTAGTCCATCTTCAATACTCAGGTGGACCACCGAGGAAACTAAGATATACCTTTTGAATAAAGATGCATAACTCACTGAGTTATTTAATGATAAACTCACTGAGATAATGAATTCAGTGAATTCATTATTAAATAACTTAGTGACTTTATTATTAAGTATGTGTTTGAACTGGACTCTTCATTCAAGCATGTGCTGATGTGTGCACAGGCAGCCTCAGCTGAGCAAACAGCTAAAGCAAGGATGTGATGCTAAAATTTGGGTAACGCCTTCAAATGCATTATGATGTTGGCAAGGAGGATCTTTTCTGCCTATGCCTATGTGCTGCAAAGATGTATAAAATGAAGGCTATGGGTGTAGGAGAAGATATTTTTGTTTCAAAGAATGGTTGGGAGGTTTGAAGGGTATGAAAAAATAGCCGAAAATTGTGCTTTAATGTTTCTGCAAAAGAATGGTGTATCTAATTACTGCCTTCAAAATCTCTGCACTTAAGTATTGTCCTGGGTTCAGCAGTAGCAGTCATGTTTTTTTTTTTTTTTTCCTTTGTGCTAGCTGGTGCAGTGCTGTGTTTTGACTTCCAGCCTGAGAACAGTGTTGGTGAAGTCGATGTTTTCAGTTGTTGCTAAGTGATGTTTACCCTGACCAAGGACTTTGTGAGGCTCATGCTCTGCCAGGGAGGAGGGGAAGCCGCGAGGAAGCAGAGATGAGGCGCCTGACTCGGGCTAGCCAGGGAGGTATTCCATACCACAGCACGTCATGGCCGGGGTGGGGGGTGACTGGGAGTTACCCGGAAGGACACGGGCTTCCGGGTGGAACTCGTTTTCTTGTCCGGTGGTATCGTATTCTCTTCCCTTGTTATTTTCCCTTATCATTGTTGTAGTTGATAGTAGCGGTGGTGATTTGTGTACATTGGTTGCTGGACTGTTCTTGTCTCAACCCGTGGGAGTTGCACTCTTTCGATCCTCCTCCCCGTTCCTCCGGGAGTGGGGGAGAACCCCGGGGGGTTGGGGACACGGACCTCGATTGTTGTCAGCTCGGCACCACTCACTGGGAGTGAGTGAACAAGTTACCTGACTGGGTTTAAACCATGACAGTATACATTGAAAATAGGAAAAAAAAATATAGTTTCAAAGAGGAAGGGTGAAACAAAACCAACAAAGCAGTGGTATATTCTTCAGGCAAGAATTTTTGCTAGTGCCTTGAGTATAACATCAGGCTTTGATGTGAACGTTCAGAATGCTTTTTAATGAAGCTACAGGAGTGTTGCCTTCCAAATTGTGCTACAACAGTGCAATTGTGTAACCTTGTCAACTCAGTGAGGTCCAGACAAATACAACCTTGAGAAAAAGGGTGACTGTGAAGCATAGGCTCTGTGCAAGGTTAATCAAACCTGTTTTAAAACATAATCCATTACAAATACTTAGAGGCAGGCAAGTGTTATTGATGGGTTATCTGATTCACATGGAGCATATACTGTTCCTGGAATTGTTGAATAACTGCAACAAAAATTAAATCACAATATTTGCCTGGTACCATAGCCAGAAAACAATATCCTTACATACAGTATTGTCAATACAGCTACATTTGTGTGTCTGTATGTTCCTAGCTAAATGATGTTATGCTTCTTTTTTATTTTTTTTTTTGCTTTGAAATGTGGAATATGGGATGTTCTTTCATATTGTACAAACACTTCATTACCAGGCATGGAACTGTATATTCTTTTCAATAAATTCAACTGATTTTTTTTTTTCCATAGCGGTGCTAAACTTTTAAAGAGAATTTTAAAATAAGCTATAGTCAGCCCTAGTTCAGCTGGTTATAGTGCTCAACTGATACTAGTGCGTCAGGGGCCAGCAGCTGAATGCTATACCCTGCATGGAGTTCTGTATAGAACCATGACATGAAGAATGACATGAAGAAAAGCTTGATGACTAAATGTCTCAAGGTTTTAGTTACAGTTGTTATTGTAGTGTAAAAAATGAGATTCAAATAAGTATTTAAGACTTTTTAGAGCGCGATTAGTCTTCGAGTCTAGTGCAGCTCATCATTTTCTTAAAGAAGAACACATGCCTAAAATGCTTTGATAGTAATTAATTAAAATTAATTCAAAGATTATTAGAAAAATAAATTTAACATAATTACTTATAAAAGCTTTGGTGGTGGTAAGAGAGAAACCAGTCATCTCTGTCCTGGTCCACCAAACAAGACTCAAGCAGCAAAATGTGTGCTGTGAATATGGGTAAGACTTAAATGGACAGTTAGTCATGAAGTGAACTCCACCTTACTCCTACAATATTTTTTCTTCTTTTCTCTATGGACACCCATATGGAGGACCAAGATTTTGAATACGGAGGAGTTCTAAAGACTCTCTATTGCTCTTGACAGAGATAATCAATAAGCCAACTGCTTATCTATCATGCTTATCTATTCATGCATATCATGCATGAAACCCAGGAGCAGAGAAGAGCATCTATTACTGTACTTGCTACTGTATACATATTTCTATCATAGACAAGAAACTGTAAGGGCATATATATGATACAGGTGTCAAAACAGTGTGACTAATGCTCAAGGCATAAGAGTTAACGGTTTTGAAGAGAGTGGAATAATCTGACTGTTCTAAAAACAGATGATGGTGTAAAGAGACATGAGATGTTTCCACTGGAAGTGAGAAAACATACTAGTTTTCAGTAAGGATGCTAGAACAGTGAGTGACATGTGGAAGGGTTTTCAAACAGAATAAAAATGTGAGCATGATGTAAATTAAAAAATAATATCAGAAACCCCTAAGAAATTGCAAAATGTTCTTACTATTCCAGATGACTGCTGCATGGGGTTTCTGCATCAAAGTTTTTTTAGCAGAGGGACTACAGGGATGCTTTCTGTTAGAAGCTGCCAGAAACTTCCCCTATGTCCAATAGAGCCAATGACATCTGGCTGCAAGACAGACCCACCACTGGCCAAGGCCAAGCCCATCAGTGATGGTGGTAGTGCCTCTGATGTAACTGATTTACAAAAGCAAAAGAAAGATATGTGAGAGAAGCAGCTCTGCAGACAGCAAGGTCAATGCAGAAGGAGGGGAAGGAGGTGTCAAGCACCTCCTGCAGAGGCAGAGATTCCCCTGCAGCCCAAGGTGAATACCACGGTAAGGCAGGCTGTGCTCCTGCAGCCCATGGAGGTCTGTGGTGGACCAGTCCCACGGAAAGAACTCACACAGCTTGTGAGGTACTGTAAATGCGAAAGAACTCATGTTGGAGAAGTTCATGGAGGACTGTCTCCTGTGGGAGGGACCCTATTCTGGAGCAGGGGATTAGTGAGACGAGTCCCTCCCTGAAGAGTAAGGAGCAGCAGAGACAATGTGTGATGAAATGACCACAAACACCATTCCCTGTTCCTCTGCACCACTCAGAGGGGAGGAGGTGAAGAAAATTGGAAATAAAGTTAAGCCTGGGAAGAAGGGACATGTGGGGCAAAGCTTTTTTAAAGATTTAGATTTAATTCTAACTTTCCTACTCTGACTTGATATTAAAATAATTTCCCCAAGTTGAGTCTGTTTTCCCCATGATAGTAGGTGGTGTATGATCTTTCTCTCTCCTTATCTTGACCCACGAGCCTTTCATTATATTTTCTCTCCCCTGTCCTGCTGAGGAGGGGAGTGACAGAGTGGCTTTGGTGGACACATGGTGTTCAGATAGGGTCAATACCTCCCAGCTATAAATGTAAGTATGTCATATTACTACATTTCCTTTAATTATGCCCCATTGAAAATTATTTTAAGTCTGAATAGAACACACAAGAGTTTAACATTTTCATAGAAGCTGTGAAATACATTTTCTACTAACCTCACAGTTATCTTCTGCCAGATGGATTTCTCACTGTTGTTGCACACATTGACAAGTGAGAATGCTGTCATTTTCAAAAACACTGATGTGAGCCCTACTACTTAGCCTGCAACCTTGGTGTGAAGTTGCTTTTTCTGCATCTTTCAAATCAATGCCTTGACTACCACAGTAGTGAAAAGACTGATATATGAAATGTACACTACAGTAGTGTTTAGTGTTGCTACGAAAATGTTCTCAATTTCCGTGTTTTCCCTAGTTTATATTAGAATGATACTGTGAACTGTCACTTCTTTTTAGAGAGAGAAAGCTCTGAGTCCTGGAATGGAAATTAAGCCACTTTGCAAGTCGGTATTGAGGGCATTCAGACAACGTGTGGGAATCCCCAGTTCAGTTTGTTTGTTCTGTGACCATCTGAATAAGACAGCACAGGGTACTAAGCATATACCCTCGATTTCCCAGGTACAATCCTAAAAATTTATACAGTGGAGCAATAAAAGAGATTCAAAAAGTGGCATATCTCCAATATAGATCATTAAGAGAGACTTTTTAAATTCTTGGAAACTAAAGAATGACCTGAACTAGGCAGAACAGTGACTTGTACCTTCAGCCTGTTGTCTCCCTTGCAAATCAGTCCATAATCTGAAATGTACTTCAAAAAGAAACGTATGTGATTAAAATGTTACTAACTCAATCCAGCATTTAGTAAGGACCACAGCTGTGTTTCAGCTATGTTTTTAAAAAACTAGTAACAATTATGTCAGTTACATTTCTGAGATGATTTCAGAGGTTTGGAGAGAAACTTTAAACATAGCATTGTATATCTACTATGCACTGCACAAGCTGGCACCAGAATACTTCTCAGTACAGTAAACCTGGGGAGAAAAATGTGCGTTGCTCTAATTCAGACTAACCCTTGATTTCTTCCATTTGTCAAGAAAATATCTATAATATAATTTGACAGATAATAATTCAGATGGCTTAGCAGTAGATGAATGAGCTTGTTGGCACAACATGTAGGATGTTTCTTGCCTTAAAATTTGATGTATAATATTTCACTGATATAGCACACTATGAGTAACAATCCCACTATAACTCAGTGAAAAAGTAAACAAAATTGTGTCTGAAACTTATCCATTTACAAAGGGCCAAATAAATGTGAATAAAAACAATCCAGATGGAAGAACAGATGTTCCGCTTTCCAGTCTTCAATCTCTCTCCCACATGCTGTGGTCAGTCACTTCTGCCTGCCTGCTCCAAATATCCCATTCCACTACAAGCCTCTGTCAGGTTGGTATCCATACTCCCATTCTCCTGTTTTTTCTGGTCTGCCCTTTTCCTTTCTTCTTGCTAGAGGACCATCTCCCATTGTTTCCATCTAAAACCCATAATTTTTTACACTAACTGTAATCAGAGCAAAACCACATTCACAACCACTCAGGTTAAAAACTTTTGGAGTGTACTCTTCAATACAAGACAAGCCATAAGGAAGTACAAAATTAAGATTCACAGAAAAAATACTTTGTGTAAACCTATTTCACCAATAATAGCAGTATACTAAAGTTTTTATGATTTTCTGGTTTTAAGTTCTGGTGAACTTAACCGACACTCTGTTCTAAAGTTCTGCATTTTCTTTATCATTGACATTGGAACTAATTACTGCGTTAGATCCAAGGAATACTATTTAAGATTTGGAAGACAAATTTCTTAAAAGTTGATTTTTATTTTGGGATACCTTTTTAATAAAAGGTAAAATAAAACATGAGAAGGCATGTCAGAATGTTGATGGTGTGGTGCACAAATGTCCATAACCAACTGTATTTTTATTTATATGAGTGAGATTAAATTACTGTATTTCTTTTTCTTTCAACACAACTCATCAGTACTTTCTGAATTCACTACTAAAAAAACCTAATAAGTGACTAGCTGAAACTGCATGTAGACCAAAAGTCATGTTTACCTTCTTTCTGATTCAATTGCACTGAATTTGAAACTATGTTAAATTCAAATTGACTGTTGTGATGTGAAAAGCTCCAGCTATTTTGGCATGATAGGTTAAGGATGATTTTATGCAGTTTGCACCTCATGTCTTGGGACAGTTACAGCCCCTGCAGATATGTGCTGTATTTCTAGTTTAGATCTGAGATTTTTTCTCCTTTGGATTTCTGCTTCTGTTTTAGATCACAGGCCTAAAATGTAGTAAAATCCATTTGTGAAACTCTCAAAAGTTTTATTAGCATCCTAATTTAAACATGTGGAGAGCTAAAGTTTATTTAACATTAAATGTGATTTACTTATGTCATAGTTTAACTTGCATCTCCTCTGTCCTTATCACCCAAGAGACACTGATCACCATATCCCAAGTGCAGAACAAGAGCTGACCAAGTTCTCCATGGCAAAGATCTCAGTGTAGCCTCTGCTATACTCTGCCAAGCAAAAATATCCTGTCTGGAGCTGCCCTGCAGCTGCTTCCTGCCTTGGGTTTAAATCTGACCCCTCCTATGGTGTCAAAAGAAACAAAAATAGGGCACAAGAAATGTTCCATATTTATATATTTCCCTCTTCGTTGTATGTCTTCCATGTTGCAAAGTCTCATATAGGTTCCCTGTGAGCAACTCTTCTGGTCAGGAGCACAAGATGCTCTGTGGTCTCCTGGCTGTTGATGAGTAGCTGTCATGCCACTGCAGAAGCTTGAGCTCTGTTTTTATGACAATATCAGGTATGATTATTCTCTTTTTAACCTAAACCTAGAGATAAGGATTTGTTGACCTCTCTGATGGCTATTGGTGTTTGTTATAAATCAATGCCATTTTAATACTCTTTTTTTTTCCTCAGAAATTGTCTTCAAAAAGCATTTAGACATCTGCTTGTAGCTTTGGTGGAATTCCAGCTTTCGAATCATGTGCTGAGACAGAAACAGTACTAGAGTTGAAATTGACAGGAGTGGGGTTCATTAGAAGAATCCCACTAGGAACCTGTCAGAACTGATAGGTTTCTAAAAAAAAGTTTAGATTCTCTGCCTTTCAAGGCTGATCTGAATCAGTACAGACTAAAGGAAATCAAGTAAGCACATTAATTCTAACAAGTTTTCATCAAGGATAGGATATTACCATCTATGAAATAGTTTGAGCACTCGACTACTGTCTCACAAACCTGCTTTGAGGATCTACAACACTCACAACAAACAAGTCATCAAAATGGCACTCCTCTATGTACAACATGCCACACTGACAGCACGTATTACATAAATGTGAAAAAATATTCTCAAAATTTAAAAGGAGAGCATTAATTAATTAAGGCAAAAAAAGATCTGCATATGAAGACTAATGGACCAGTAATGACCAGTTTGCATTCAATTGATAGGTTTACAGATTTCTTCTCAATTTGTAAGTTCTAATTTACATAATTAACTTTTTAGTAATGTAGGCTGTGATTTGCATTGCCTAATCATGAATGGATTTGTATCTCTCTGTGTGCTTGCAAGGCAACAAATACGTAAGTAGAAATTCTATTTAAGTACTGCAAAACCAAAGTGGATGAAATGCTTCTTATCTGGTTCTTATAAGCAGTTCTTTCTCTGCTTACCAGTTGCAAGGGGCAGAAACCTACAATGGAATCTGTGTTTGATTTTGGGTGAGAAGTGATCAATAACCACTCTGATGAACAGCAGTGTCAAAATCCAGAAAAAATGAAGCAACAAAGGCAGTCAAGACATTGCCTCTTTTGTGTGACAGCCTCGCCTCTTTAGAATGTACATTGAAAAGCTTCCTCCAACGGACAGATATTTTAAATGAACTAGAGATCTTAGGTCTGTTCAGCACTCAGTAAATCTCTGCAGAAAAGTTGTTGAGCTGTCAATTTAATAAACAACTTATCTTTGATTTGTCTTGACAAGTTTCATATTCATTATGAAATATGAAAATTCTGTAAACATTTCAAACTTGTTGTATTAGTCACACCTGTGCATGCAGGAATGCTGGCTAAAGCCGATAAGTGGCAACTGGAAGACAATCTGAAAAGACTCCTGCGATCATGAGACTCAGATGTTACAGAATTCCAGTGATTCCATTTATGGGTACATGAGTACCACTGAAATTATTTCTAATTAGTATCTTTTCCAAAGTTCCCTAACCAGAAACTAAATAATCTATAATTATTTACATTCTATGCACAATTTTTTATTTTTTTGTAACCCTGTGGCACTTTCATAGCAGCGACACATTTTCAAAAATATCTTCTACCTTTGTGCCTTTCATTTGATAGAACAGAAAGAGACAACAGTGGGAAAAACATTGTCTTGATACTGGCATTCCAAACCAAAACTATTTTTGAAAGCCAATACCACTTACACAAATTTGAAGAGTAAAGAACATGCATCCATGATTTATATTGCTTAAAGTAGGAGAGAAAGTAGAATTTGACCTTTAAATTAAAGCATTAAAAGCAAATAACAATGATTCATTTTTCAACTGTTATCTCTGCAAGGCTCAATTCTGAAGAGTTCTGCTTTTCATTTAAATTCATTCATGTCCTTGGACATATCCTGTAAACTTCCCTACAGAATAAAAGCTCCAAAGTTATTTATAATTACTTTTGAAATAATCACAAATATTTTCAAAATTTCTAAGGATTTTTACAATATAAATGCTTGTAGAAATAACAGGAGTTGTAGATTATGTTACTTTATAAAGTTAATATAGTTATAAATACTTATAGTTAATCCATTACAAAAAAGCACATATGCATAATGTTAGCATTTATATCAAATGAACTAAAAAAAAATATTTTAAATGTTTATGGTTGTATGGATTGTATTTAATTTTGCTATTTGTGTGTAGTTCCAATAGTATAAATACATATGTTAATATAGCGTAGTCTGAAAACATTTCTCCTCTTACAAAGTGGGATGTCATCACAAAAGTTTTGTAATTTTTCTCTGGAATTTATAAGCTTTATTTGAATTTTAATTTGAAGGCATTTATGCTACTTACTGGTGTTTTGGTAGTAAAAAAAATAGTTGATGCTGATACCATAATATATTCAATTTGATTTTAGATATTTTTGGATCATCTTTCATTAAAATGGTTTTATTATAACAGTAAGAAGGAACATTTTGAAAAAAATCATTTTAGCTAGTTCTAACTTGAAACTATTCTTACTGATTTTTTAATTTTTTGGGTTTTTTTTTTTTTTTTGTGTTTTTTTTGTTTTTTACAGGTCTCTTGGAGTAGGCACTCAATAAGAATAATGAAATAACTCAAAATGCAGACATAACATTATTCTTAATGAAAAAGTTCATTTTAGAACCCAGAAACTGAAATATTTTTCTGAAGAAAAAAAAATCTCTTTTATAGAAGCAACATTCTCACTTATTTTCTTTCTTAACTGTGGGGAAATAAAAACATAAATCATGACATTTCATTCTTAGTAGTACAGTAACAAAAAATCCCTGGTAAGACTGAAAATGAACTAGCCCACAAGAACAAATATGTTTCCATAATGCCCAGATTTAGCTAGTGTTATGGAAAATGCTGGAAAACCATAGCTGGAAGCACCAAGTGAAAGCATTCTTATACATACACAAATTGTAGCTCATGTAAACATTATGCATTAAAAAAAAACAACAAAATTGACATATATTAGTATGTTCTACTATCAGTAGATACATAAACAGTTCTATAAATAAGCAAAATCCCCCAGGATGCAATTACACTACATAAAAAGAGAAGAAAATGTGAGAAATTGAGCAGAAAACATAAGACTAGAAATTAAGGAATGGGGCACTTCTCATTTGCTGTATTGGGTTATTACATCAACTTGTTAAATCCTTTTAAAATCCTGACTAATAGTTTGGGTGGGTGGGTTAACTTTGTTTCACAAAGCAGTAGTTTTGTTTTGCTAATTGTGGAATTATGAACAAAAGGAAGAGCTTTTTTTTGTCTTTCAATTTACACTAAAGGTAATCAAAACCTGAATGCCATTTTCTGTAACTGTGGTTTTATTTGATGAAAATTTGCATGACAACATGCAAAATGTTTTTGTTAGAAACACAATGTAATTGAAGTATAGAGGATGATCAAAAGTGAAGGCCAAAACAAACAAAGAAAAAAAAATCAAGACAGCAATGCAATTTTATATGAACTTTTAACTGGAAAGTTTTCCTTCATCTGTACTGCATAACCTAGGTCATAGCAACCAGCTCCAAATTCTGTTTTTTTCAGTCCTTTGCCCTCCTGAATAATAAGGTTATAATGTTTTCTGACAACCGTAGAGTGGATTTATACAGAAAAGTACTTCAGAAATTCTTGAGTAAAAATTTAAAAACAACAAAAGATCAGGGACCACAAGGGCATTTAAACAGAATTTAATAGCTAGACTCATTCTGTTCTGTTTCAGTAGCTTAATCTCTTTTGTATAGTTCTACTGCAAAATATTTGGGTGCAGTTCAGAAATTATTTCTTTTAAACTGAAATAGGGCTCTCAACTACAGGAGCAATGGACTGAAACTTCACTTCTGATACTATTCCTGAGCCTGTAACAGTGTAAGTTCTGTCACTGAAGAACAGAGACAGCTACATAAATTCAAACCAAAATACCAATATTTCCATTATTTCTGGCTGTAAAGTTTTTAGTTGTGTATGTTGATGCTGATTGCTCTAAGCACAAACCCTTTATTGACCCACTGATATAACATAATGATATGAATCATTTCATTCCACACAAATCCAAATTCATCAAGTACATTAAACATTTTATTACAATACAACCACTTTTCTATGAGTTTCCTCAAGAGGGAAAAAAATTACTTATCATTTTAAAGATTAAGAATCACATAACATATTTTTGAGGATTAAGCAGTTTCACATAGCTTTTTAAATAGCAACTTGCTTTTCACTGGGTGTAAATGAACTCACTTCCACCCTAATGAGCTGCTTCCAGTGGAAAGTCAAGGAATGTTTTTCTAAGGACACCAGTGAGTCCATTACATTCTAAATAGTGAAAGTAATTGTAAACAAATCCATCTGACAAAGGAATGTAGTATTTATTCAGATGTCACAAGTTTCTAGCACACATTGTATTTTGTAACAGAAACATTTATCAAAGACATATTCCTTCCTCCATACTTATCCATGGGTGTGCCCTCTGCTTAATGCAAATAGATAATAGATAATATCACCTGAAAGTTTCATAAAGCTGACAAAACTTGCCATTTTACCACAGTATTGGCATGTACCGTGCGCCATATTCAGATGAGCAACAAATGGGATCTGTGGGAAATGTTACAAGAAATTACATTGTCTCTCCCTTTCTGGTTATCATGAGTGTGGTCCCCTTTGAAAGTATGGATGTGATCTTTGAGTTCTGCATGGTGGGCAGATTAGGGCTTTAACACCTTTTTCTGTACTCTGAGATCTGTGCCTCC
The DNA here is from genome assembly GCF_033815535.1 of Pezoporus flaviventris. Lineage (NCBI taxonomy): Eukaryota > Metazoa > Chordata > Aves > Psittaciformes > Psittacidae > Pezoporus > Pezoporus flaviventris. The sequence goes on from NW_026892555.1 coordinate 58,088,371, forward strand.
CTTTCCTTCAGAAACCCTTCCCCAAGCACTTCCTAACTTCACACACTGCCTTCTCTGCTTACACTCCTGGTACCTCTCTGCTAGTCATAGGGAGGGCCAGAAGAGGACAGGCAAACTTTAGTCACTTGCTGTCAACACTGCTAGTGTCTCCATGCCAGCTAGTCTCGGCACTGCTGCTCTGCAGGGATTAATTTAATAGCAGCATACAAACACTACAGGTAATGTAAATAGCTTTTGAAATGGGTACAGTAAATGAAACAGGTGCTGGCCTGATCCACACGGACAGGAGTTGTCCCAATCCACAGAAAACCACAAAGTTTGGGATTTGCAGTCCTGAAACACAACAGTTTGGTGCTGCACATGTGTGGGACATCAATACAGTGTGGTAGCAGTGGGCTGGTACTGCCAGCTTGCAAGCAAATATTGGCAAACAGTTAAAGCTGCTTCATTCAAACTAAATAATAAATTTACTTTGGCATTCTTTCTCAATGTCTTGATTTTCTTTGCATGCTTTATTTATGCATCAGTACTACAAAACTGCATGAGGTATTTAAACTTTAAAACATACTATGCTGCTCTTTCAAAAGGATTTAATTAATTTGCATACTGCAAATTAATAACTTCATATAGTTCGAAATACTTAAATGAAATGGTCTTTCAGAAAATGATGTGGTGTCCTGCAGAGTATCAGCAGTAGGAAATGTATTCTTATAGCATGTACATTAAATTTATAGTATTACAGCATTTGCTTTGAAAATTTAGCCTCTATGTCTATAAACCTTTTAACAAGATCAATGTAATCTCTAGAGATTATTGCATTTTGTCTTGGTGTAGAGAGACAAGAACAGTTCATATTTAGATTTCCAAAAGGATTTCAGTGAAGCTACGTTTCTTTTTCTTTTAAGGACTTCAGCACCAGTTGGTAAGCATCTATTCTGTGTGCCATTGTAAAACCTCCTTTATCCTAACATTTTACCATACAATTAATTGGTATTTCATTTAAAGTAATTTCTTGCAGAAAAGGGATATAAAATTTAACAAGCAATGATAACTTTCCTAGTTTCAGTTAACCAAGACATGAAATTTGAATTTAATACATGTTAGATAATTAATTGTCCTTGAAACTAGAGAAAGAAAGGGAAGACACAGGGAACAAGATTTAAGGTAGTATGACTTCATTTTATTTAATATCTGGGAAATATCAGGCAGTAAAACAGTCAATGTAAGCCATTCCTCCTTTATAGCTTTACCCAGCATAGGTCTCTGCTGTCAGCTAACATCCTTCATTCTCCATCTCAGGTGTAGCTGAGCACGTATTTCTCCTATACTGTAAAGCAAAGGACAAGTTATAGCTTTTTACTAAGTACTAATCATTTCTCCCACTTTTGGAAGATGCTTTCTCAGGCTCCTAAGAATTATGTTTTTATGTTACCTCACAATTGAGTTATTGTACTTCAACACTTCCTTCCAAGGCATTTTAGGAAATCAAGACATTTCAGGAGACCAGCTTGGCTAAATAGGAATGTCATGACTCAGCTCCAACCAAAAAACATTCTATTGGTGGTAAGAGCAGGGACAGGCTGCAGAAGAGGAATCTAAAAGCATTGCATAGATTATGCAGGGATGGTGTCAGGAAAGCCAAAGCTCAGCTGGCATAGGGACTTGCAAGGGACATTTGGGGAAAAAAGAAGACCTTGTAGCACTGCATTAGTTCAGAGGTCCAAGTAACGAAAATAGAGGCACGCTGCTCAGTGAGGATGGTGATTTAGTTACAGTGGACACAGAAAAGGCTGAGATACTCAGTGCCTTCCTTGATTGAGTTTTCGCCAGTAAGGTCTCACAGACATGTGTAATCGAGGGGTTGGAACTAGATGAACCATTCTATGATTCTATGATTCTAAGAGCCATGGATGAGAATTGAACCAGGGATTACTGGAGAGATTTCAACCCATGCAAGGCCTTCATGGTTGACACCAAGAAGGGTGGCTAATATCCTTACAAGGTCTCTATCATCTTTGAAAGGTTATGGAGACTGAAGAGGTCACTGACGAGGGGAGAAAGGCAAATGCTACATACATCTTCAAAAAGGAATAACAGCAACAAGAAGCTGGAGTGTGTATGTGCATGTGATTAGGAAATCCTTCAGACATCATTCTTGTCCTTCAGTGAGTAATGAAGTATCTTAGAGGAGTTGTATTTAAATGAACAATTTTAATAGCAGAAAAAAAAATAATAATAACTAATAGCTTTCCCACAGCCATTGGAATACTAAGGAGGAGACTCAAAGTTAAATTACTTAGTCATTTTACTTGTAAATATGAAAGATACTTCTGTTTTTTTTTGGTGCCACAAGTATCTTACTAGTCACCTGCTTCATTAAAGAGCAGCAGATGGAGTCACACACTGGGAGCTCCTTTGCTTTTAAAATAAACACAGAAACTTTTTGAGGAATTTTCACTTCAAATATTTCCAATAAAAGTTGTTAAAAATAACATTATTACTCAGTTACACAGATACATTAAAGCCATTCTTGTTAGTTTTTTTTTAACTCAAAGTAATACAAAGACTTTGTGATTATGCAAATAAATAAAATGATGGATTGCTCGGCTTTCCTAAAATGAATAAAACATTTTTTTTTCCCTTTCAGCTTACCTTGAGTTAAGTGCATAACAAATAGGAAAAATAAACTATGAAAGCCTGATTTAGTCAATTGAGTTTTTTCAAACTTTTTTTTTTTCTGTATGTTTGGTCTTATTCTTTGTATAAAAATATTATAAGTTCTTATTCTGCCAATATTCAAATTTTTGTAAGATCTCTGAATGACATTTTTTTAAATGCATCTCATGAATTTAAGTTTAACTCCCCCTAACTTTCTTTCAATTAACTATTACATTTTTTCTCTTTGGGTTAAAAATAACAGTAAAAAGGTTGAGGTCTTTTTCTAAATAGTTGAAAGAAAATAGAATCATAGAATCATAGAACAGTTAGGTTTGGAAAGGACCTTAAGACCATCAAGCTCTAACCCACCTGCCATGGGCAGGGACACCTCGCGCTAAATTATGTCACCCAAGTCTTTGTCTAACCTGGTCTTGAACACCACCAGAGAGGGAGCATTCACAACTTCCTTGGGCAACCCATTCCAGTGCCTCACAACCCTCACAATAAAGAATTTTCTCCTTATGTCCCATCTAAACTTCCCTGTTTTGTTACCGTTTGTCCTATCACTACAGTCCCTAATGAATGAAGGGTCCCCCCCAGCACCCTCATAGGCCCCCTTCAGATACTAGAAATCTGCTATGAGGTCTCCACAAAGCCTTCTCCAGGCTCAACAGCCCCAACTTTCTCAGACTATCTTCAGGTGGGAGGTGCTCCAGTCCCCTGATCATCCTCATGGCCCTCCTCTGGACTTGTTCCAACAGTTCTATGTCCTTTTTATGTTGAGGACACCAGAACTGCACACAATACTCCAAGTGAGGTCTCACAAGAGCAGAGTAAAGGGGCAGGATCACCTCCTTGGACCTGCTGGTCATGCTGCTTTTGATGCAGCCCAGGATACGCTTGGCTTTCTGGGCTGCAAGCGCACACTGCCTGCTCAAGTTCATTTTCTCATGAACCAACACCCCCAAGCCCTTGCCTGCAGGGTTGCTCTGAATCTCTTCCCTGCCCAGCCTGTAGCTGTGCCTGGGATTGCTCCAACCCAGGTGTAGGACCTTGCACTTGGCATGGTTAAACTTCATCAGGTTGGCATCAGCCCACCTCACAAGCGTGTCGAGGTCCCTCTGGATGGCATTCCTTCCCTCCAGCATAACAGCCGAACCACACAGCTTGGTGTCATCGGCAAACTTGCTGAGGGCACACTCAATCCCACTGTCCATGTCAGTGATGAGTATGTTGAACAAGACCGGTCCCAACACCGATCCCTGAGGGACACCACTCGTTACTGGTCTCCAGCTGGACATCAAGACATTGACCACAACTCTTTGTGTGCAGCCATCCAGCCAGTTCTTTATCCACTGAGTGTTCCACCTATCAAATAGATGTCTCTCCAATTTAGGGACACGGATGTTGTGTGGGACAGTGTCGAACACTTTGCACAAGTCCAGGTAGATGGCATCAAGTGCTCTACCCCTGTCCGTCAGTTCTGTAGCCCCATCACAGAAGGCCACCGATAAAAAAGTAAAATAAAGAAAGAACTGCTTACTTTAAAAAAGGAAAAAAGGTTGAAAAAATATGAAACATACATGCAACAAAGACTTTTTGAGCAGTTCTTGTTCTCTTCATTACATTCTTTGTACTTGATCAGTGTACCAAAACTAAACATTAATGTACCATGACAGTTAACTCCAGACCACTTTATTTTTTTCTCAGTTCACCTTACCTCAGTCCCTGGCTTCTGCCCTGTTGTTCAGAGATATGAGAAAATGTATCAGTGGATAACAGAATAAACAATGCTTTGTGAAGACACTCTTACAGCTACCACACTTGCAGCTTCGAATGACACTATTTTACTTACTCTATCTTTATTCCTCCTTGCTTCATTAATGACAGTGAGCAGTTGCCACATTCTCTGTAAAACAGCTTTCACATGGACAGAACAATAGAACTTCAACAACTGACAAATAACTGCTGAGATTAAACCAAGCTGCAAGTACTATATGCCCATTAAACAAGTTCATAGCACCAATATAATTCTATTTTGTGTAACAGTTATAGATCAGAGAATGACAGCATGAGAATAATTTTAAAACCATGCCAATTGCTGTAATAGGTTTTTTGGATGGGGGAAAATCATTTAGTGTTCTATAAGACAGTAACAGCATTTTAACACAGGTTTACAAGTACTTGATGTGCCCTGCATATTTTTCAAATTAATTGAATTCATAATGTCAGATTATAGCTATGAATTTAATATAAAAGTATTATGAGAACAGACACATTGCTAAGCACATGAGCAAGGTATTGACTGGACAGTTTAGCACTATGTCAGATTCTTAACAATGGGCTGACTGAGTCCTGAGAGTTCAGATATCTCTAATTCATCAGCAACAAAACCAAATGCGAAGACAGGTACTAGCTGCCTTCTAATCAGAGAGAAAAAATTGTTTCACTAGAAGAGCCGCAATAAGCAACTTGCTCTTCAGATTTGAGAGCTGTGACAAAGAAAAACTCTCCAAGAGTGAGTGTTCTCTGCTATTAACCTAGTAGGACTGGAACAAGGAGCAATTCAAACTATTCACCTACTAAAAATTCCAAGCCGCAGCAGTCAGGGGAGGCAAGTCAATCAGAGTGATAATGGAGAGATCATGTTTTGAATTATGCTACATTATTTCATTGCATGTCTCTGACTATGTGAGTTAAGTGGAAAAGAAAATAAGTGAAGGCTGAGTAGATCTGAGAAACATGGAGTAGACCTCTGAAGAGCACAACTAAATTGCCATCTTCCAGAGGGTATTAACATACTGGCTGATGCAGCTTCTAATCCACTAGTTATCACATTTCAAAAGTCATGGCAGTCTCATGAAGTCCCCATGAACTAGAGAAGGGGGAACATAACCCCTATTTTTAAAATAGAGATAAAGCAAGACTCAGGGAATTACAGGCCAGTCTCACTTGTGTGCCCAGCAAGATCATGGAGCAAATCCTCCTGGAAATTATGCTAAGGCACATGGAAAATAAAGAGGTGGTTGGTGGCAGCCAACATGGCTTCACTCAGCGTGAAGCACACCTGAAAAATCTGGTATCCTTCTATGACAGGGTTACAGAGTTACTGGATATGGGAAGAACAGCTGACATCATCTACCTGTACTTGTGCAAAGTATTGGACATTGTCCTGCATGATGTCCTTGTCTTCATATTGAAGAGGCATGGATTTGACAGATGGTCCATTTGGTGGATAACTGAATTGACACCTTGCTCAGGAGTCAGTATTGGGACTGGCACTGTTTAACATCTTTGCTGGTGACATGGACAATGTTATTGAGCACACCTCAGCAAGTTTGTCGAAGACACCAAGCTATTAGGTGCAGTTGATGTGCTGGAGGAAAAGGATGCCATCCAGAGGGACCTTGACAAGTGGGTCAGTGCAAACCTCATGAAGTTCAACAAAGACAATTGCAAGGTCCTGCACCTAGGGCAATCCCAAGCACAAATATAGGCTGGGCATAGAATGTATTGAGAGCAGCCCTGAGGAGAAGGACTTGGAGTTTCATCACAGGAAGCATGGCCAGCAGGTCAAGGAATGTGATTCTCTCCCTCTGCTATCATGAGACCCCGCATGGAGTACTGCATTCAGCTGTGGGGCCCCCAACATAAGAAAGACATGGACTTCTTGGAGCAAGACCAGAGGAGGGCCATGAAGATGATCAGATGGATGGAGCTCATCTCCTGTGAAGACAGGCTGAGAGAGTTGGGCTTGTTCAGCCTGGAGAAGAGACATCACAACGGAGGCATTATGGCATCCTTGAGTATCTAAAGGGGGCCCGCAAGAAATCTGGAGAGGGACTTTTTACAAGGGCATGTAGTGACAGCACAAAGGGGAATGGCTTTAAACTGCAAGAAGATAGATTTAGATTAGCTGTTAAGAAGTTATTTCCTGTGAGGGTGGTGAGACACTGGAACACGTTTCCAAGAGAGCTGTGGTTGCCCCATCCCTGGAAACGTTCAAGCCCAGGTTGGATGGGGCTTAGAGCAGCCTGGTCTAGTGAAAGGTGTCCCTTCCCATGGCTGGAGGGTTGGAACTAGATAATCTTTAAGGTCCCTTCCAACCCAAACCATTCTATGATTCTGCGATTCTATTTTTATTTGAATAGAAGAGTATGTTCTAAACTGAAAAAGGCTAAAGAAACCTTATAAATATATGAAACCTTAAAAAGCACACAAGCTATATGTTAAATACCAGGCCCTAGAGTCTCTATGACTGTTAGGACACTTAACTAATGGAACAAAATGTCATGGGAAGATATGAAATGATCTTTGCAGGGGATAATAAAAGGTATATGGCATCCACATACGCCAAATAATACTGAGATGTGCAAAATGAGCCTTTCCAAGATAAAAGATTGTACAGTGACCATGCAAAGTTTTTTAATACAAAACTACTCTGAGCACTTTATACAACTCTCTTCCTCACCCTTGAAATGGGCAACCACACAAATGAGCTATTTCATTTCCAACTTGAACCACACTTTTAAGTGCCTGTCTTCTCCAGAAGCTTTCATTATTAGTACTCCAGTACATACTTTGTGGCTTTTATCAGACAAGCTGGCAAAGTGAGAAGCAAAAAAGTGACCCTATTTTAACAAAATCAGGTCAACCAAAGCTTTTAATTAGAAACTAAAAAATGAAACAACAGAAACTATTTGAATATATCATAATTTTTAGAAGATAGGTAGCTCTGCTTCATGCATTTTAAAATATTTTTAATTAAGAACAAAACCAAAAAACTGTAGTCATGTTATTCTTAAAAGTAAGCTAACATACAAAATGAAAACAATTTTTCATCTTTAATGCTTTTTCATTGAGTACTCTGTAAGAATACTGAAAAAACTTGAGTCACCTTTGTGTATTATAAACAGCTGTGTTAGCTTTAATTTCATTTGCATTATTAAACATAATGAATAATATTTGTACAACAGTTTCCTTTAACCCTTTAATTTATTTGCTTTTATTTCCCTATTTTCATAAAAATCTCAGATTTTTTTTTTTTTTTGTAAGTCAGGTCTTCTATAAAAACATTGCTTACAAGTAAATACTATTGTCCTTCATCTTCAGAAATAGTGTTTATGAAACTGTTTTGTTTGGGGTTTTTGTTTGTTTACTTGTTTTTTGTTCTTTTCAAATGTCATCATTTCTTGGTAAGTGCAGCTCCTTAGTGGTAGGTGAGTTTTTTAGAGCAGCAATGTCTAATATTCCCTACCTCTCAGATAAGGTTGATGGTTAAACAGTCAGTGCAGTCTATGCAACCTGTTTCATAGTGCCCCAGTTTTGGTGACTTTCCTCACTTCCAAGGAGCACAATGGCTTTGTCAGCTTCTTCTACTGAAAATCAGAACAAGAGAAAATGTCTTAAAAGTGTACCAAATCACTGAAAAATGAATACTATGAAGATTTACTATAATTATTTTAAATGGAGTTCCTGAGACTTTATATTCAGATCTATCTTAACATGAGATGTATTTCTGTGTTCTTTCTTTTCTTCTAAAAAACGTCACTGCTTGTAATATTTTTTTTATATTACAGAATGAACAAGGGTTCTGTAGAGTACAAAAAAGCATTTGTTTGCATTCATTTTTTTCTTCACTCAATGGCATTTAACTATTTATTTTTCTCTTTTCTGAGGTTTTCTTTCTAAATTTATTCCCTTCGACCCACAGAGGAAAATGGATGTCTTCCCAGAGCACAATGACTTTCTTAATCTTTCTATTTTCCTGTCTTGTACTTTTGCTGTTGTCTCCTGTGCAATGATCGTCTGGTCGCTGTTTTGTTTTCTTTTAACTTTCTTTTTGTCAAAGGTGAACACCAAGCAGCAATTCAACCAGCTTCTGGATTTTTCCATTTTAAACATCCTGTTCCTTATACCTGTAGAGCCTTTCCAGATCTTACATTACAGAACCCCTTGGAAGCTGTATGTATTTGCATGCTCCTATTTTGGGGCAGAAACCAGAAACAAACATATTCATATGTGACTCTTTTAAATAAAAAAAATATATACAGTTAGACAATTATGTGCAGGGAAAATGTTTCTCTGTTAACAAACAGTGGAACTTGAAGACAGTAAAAGAGCTGTACAGAAATTGCATGAGTACTTTCATTTTTTAGTGCAGATTATACATTCCTTCATGAAGAATGAATGCCAATGTACTGAAATTGAGCAACCAATCTTTGGGAGATACAGTCAAAAAAGCAGCAAAGTTAAAATTCCTAGTGTAAGAAAGGATTAATCTTCTTTAATATTTCAGCCATGTAAGGCAGAGGAAGAAAAAAAGGATCTTCTTTCCCTCTATTATTTTTACTCATATTTTCAATTGACCAGTGAATTACCTCTTGGGAACTTAAAAGCTGCAGTTGATTACCACAGATAGCTATGTAAGTGAAGAAAAGGACCCGTCAATAAGCATGAAGTCACATAAAACCATAGAACGATAGAGATAGAAGTTTAAAAAATCCTTCATTTTGTACCATTATATTTAATTTTCAACTAAAGATACCAGTACTGGGGCCTTTCTTACTGAAAATTAAGTAGTTATGCTGCTTCTGCAGCCATTCAGCAACAGTACTGAAAGCAATGATACAAGTATTTGACTGAATTAACTGTACTATTTGACATGATTTGTCAAAATTTAATTTTCATTAAAAAATTTATTTCCATAAAACTGATCACTTGTATGTACCAATATCTGTAGAATGCTACAATTCAATATTTAAAGTTTCCTAGAGATAAAATCCCTCTGAAAATATTCCTGCATTATGGATCTTTTGGAGTGTGTGTGACATGAGCCATATTATTAAAGGTATTTCAGTGATTGAAGGTCCATATGAGTACTACAGCTGCGTAACAGTTCCTTTAATAATTTTTTTTTAATGGACAAGAATGCTACAAACAATATCTAATTTAATTTGAATTCAGTAAAATTTTCTTGTCCCTTGTCGCTGAGAAAACCAACTCAAAAGCAATTTTCAGGTTTTATGGTACTGTTTTTCAGAAAAAAGAATTGTTCAGGATTTTTTTTTTTAAAGTTAATTACAAATGTAAGACTAATAAAATCTTTAGACTTCTATCAAAATGGTTTAAAACCTCTAAATCTGAAACAAGTTATTTTATTTTGCTTTAAAGAACAACATGTTGACTGACCTAAGGTACTTTTGGTCTTTTCCAAAAATAAAAATCTTATCTGTATTTGTATCCATGCATACATGTCTTGATACATGTATCTGTGCATACATACATAATATCATATGCATGTGTATCAATTATACAACTGGTTTCCATCAACTCTCCTAGTTTAGCCACTGTTCACCTTAGAAGTTAATAACTTTATTAAATTATAAAAAATAATATCTTTGTAAATGTTGTTTTTATTACATAACGTTAAAAAGATAACTGAAGCATCCCAAATTGCTGATACAAATGAAGTCAGCAAATTTTAAGTGTCTGATCTGCCTAGGTCCACATCTGAACAACACATTCTAAGACTATATTTGTTTCCAGGCACATAGTTGTGTTTTAAATCTGATGCAAAAAGCAGAGCACAATGCACACCAACATGGTCAGACACAGCTAATGAACAGAAGAATATTATTATGAGCTGATATGCTCCAATAACATTGTCTTGAGATAGTAAAAGTATGGAAAAATAAAATTTGAAATTGCAGGGGGATAATAAGCAGACAAACAAGGAGATAAAAGCTCCTTTAAAAAAAGCTTGAGTAATACCATATGGGATATTTTTCAGCTGAGAAGTATGACAGTAAAACACTCTGATTTTCTCATTTTAGTACATGAGAAATACTAATACATAAACAGAAAATAAGCTTTAATATCTTCCTGTCTGTTCTAAGCTCTTCCCTTACTAAAAGCGCAATAGGAGTTTTGATCTGTTGACACAGTATGAATGGAAGCTATAAAGATCATAGCTATGTCTGTCATTTATTTTACCAGAAACAAAAGGAGCTGGATATAAAGAACACAGCTATGAAGAACAGATGGATTACTCAGGGGTAATAAATTAACATGCATATTATAAGTTGTAATGGCAAGGTGTTCCACCCTGGAAAAAAAAAAAAATCTGATTTTGTTTTTCTCAGCCTGCCAATTTAAAGGTTAAGTTGGTGTTTTTCACCTTTAAGAATTTTTCTTTTCAGTAGTTCAAACCCCCACAAGATACATGTATATCCAACTCAAATTTACCCTGAAAAGTCAAAACATTTTTAACTACTTATTTACACAAAAAAATGTTGTGGTTTTAGTTCACAAAGCAAAGCTACACAAATTTGTAAAAGCAAGAGCTTTATGAATAAAATTCCAGTCCTAAATAAATGGTTCTTTCTTTCAAATGTTCATAGTGCAATATTCCCCCAACCTGCTTTTCTTAGACCGTGCTATTTAATCTAAGCAAGATCTGTTCAAGAACATATGAAATTATTGAAAAATATCTTAGCTGCTAGCAGGTTCTGAAATCTGAGAGAACAAATAATTTATGTGACTTCATTATAAGGTTGTTTTGGTTTTCTAAAGAGCCATAGTTCAGTGGGGCAAAGTGAAGTTCTGCCTGTATCTGTTGATTTATAAGTTTAGTATTGGACTCTTACCATTTCCTTGTGAATCAAATACACTAAAGTGTCAATGACTTTGGCAGAATATATTTAAAATCACAAAATTATTTTTTTAACCACTGTCTCCACCAACACTGAAAATAAAGCATTAATAATCTTTGTAGCCTGAGAGCTGATAAATCAGATTATCAGATCATAATAGCCTTTATGGCTTTGAAGGTATAATAGAGATTTCCTTTTAGATTTCTGAAAGTAATGTGTTCCAGCTAAACCTGGCTGAAAAGTTTGTTTCAGCTTCAGTTTCAGGATTTTTAGTTAGGAATGATCCATTTTTTTTTAGGTCATAAAGGATAACCAAAGAGAAGTTCACATATATATATGCTGTGTTCTACCAAGATTTTCTGTTTATGTATCTTTGACTTTGAAAAAATGAAGGGCAATCTTTTTGTCTTGTGCACATGTAGCTCCTTAAAGCTATCACCATTCAGATGAAGAGCCTGAATAAACGATGCTGCCTATCTCCAGCAGACTGCGTTTTTCTTTACAGGACAATGTAGAATTAAAAACTCTATAGCGTGCTTATTCATTTCCTATGGAACTTGATATACATATTACAATTTTAGATGCTTATTTTCAACAACTAGATAATTAAAAGTGTTAAACATTTTCTCAATTAAGAAAACTATGAATGAGGACTTTCAATATAATGCTCTTGGGAATATTTTAATCACTTTTTTTTTGACTCTATGTAATAAAGTTTTTCAGATGGAGAGGTCAATTGGTTTCTTAAGGGAAGTAAATTTTCTTTAATAGTTTTCCTTTAAAAAAAAATGTTTAGCTTAAGCTAAATTAATGAATCAAAAATATGAATAAACCTAATACTGGCCCTCCTCCCCCAAACTGCCTTATAAATACTAAATTTGAGAGGAAAAAAATAAATATAGTTTAAAATGTTGAGATAGATACATGAATAGATAGATGATAGATAGGTAGGCAGGTAGATAGGTAGGTTCTAGGAGAGGATTTGGTTCAAGACCATCTTAAGAACCAGAACGTGCACAAGCCCATGGGACCTGAAGAAATCTTGGAGGATCTGGCAAATGAAGTTGCTAAGCCACTGTCCCTCACATTTGAAAAATCATGGCAGTCAGGGGAAGTTCCCAGCGACTGGAAAAAGGGAAATATAACCCTCATTTTTAAGAAGGGGAAAATGGATGACCCGGGGAATTGCAGACCAGTCAGTCTCACCTCTGTGCCTGGCAAAATCTTGGAGCAGATTCTCCTGGAAGGCATGCTAAGGCACATGAAAAACAACAAGGTGCTTGGTGACAGCCAGCATGGCTTCACTAAGGGGAAATCCTGCCTGACCAATTTGGTGGCCTTCTATGATGGGGCTACGGAACTGGTGGACAGGGGAAGAGAAGTTGAAGTCATCTACCTGGACTTGTGCAAAGTGTTTGACACTGTCCCGCATGACATCCTTGTCGCTAAATTGGAGAGGCATCAATTTGATGGATGGACCACTTGGTAGATAGAGAACTAGCTGGATGGCTTCACACAAAGAGTTGTGGTCAATGTCTTGATGTCCAGCTGGAGACCAGAAACAAGTGGTGTCCCTCAGGAGTCGGTGTTGGGACCGGTCTTATTCAACATCTTTGTCACTGACATGGACAGTGGGATTGAGTGCACCCTCAGCAAGTTTGCCGATGACACCAAGCTGTGTGGTTCGGTTGATACACTAGAGGGAAGGAATGCCATCCAGAGGGACCTTGACATGTTTGTGAGGTGGGCTGATGCCAACCTGATGAAGTTTAACCATGCCAAGTGCAAGGTCCTACACCTGGGTCGGAGCAATCCCAGGCACGGCAGCAGGTTGGGCAGAGAAGAGATTCAGAGTAGCCCTGCAGACAAGGACTTGGGGGTGTTGGTTGATGAGAAAATGAACATGAGCCAGCAGTGCACACTTGCAGCCCAGAAAGCCAACCCCTCTACTCTGCTCTTGTGAGACCTCACTTGGAGTATTGTGTGCGGTTCTGGTGTCCTCAACATAAAAAGGACATAGAACTGTTGGAACAAGTCCAGAGGAGGGCCACGAGGATGATCAGGGAATTGGAGCACGTCCTGTGTGAAGACAGGTTGAGAAAGTTGGGGCTGTTCAGCCTGGAGAAGAGAAGGCTGCATGGAGACCTCATAGCAGCCTTCCAGTATCTGAAGGGGGCCTATAGGGATGCTGGAGAGGGACTCTTCATTAGAGACTGTAGTGACAGAAAAAGGGATAACGGGTTAAAACTTAAACAGGAGAAGTTTGTATTGAATATAAGGAGTAAGTTCTTTACTGTAAGGGTGGTGAGGCACTGGAATGGGTTGCCCAGGGATGTTGTGAATGCTCCATCCCTGGCAGTGTCCAACGCCAGGTTGGACAGAGCCTTGGGTGACATGGTTTAGTGTAAGGTGTCCCTGCCCACATCAGGGGGGTTGGAACAAGATGATCTTAAGGTCCTTTCCAACCCTCACTATGATTCTATAGAAAGATCGAAAGATAGATAGATGATAGATAGATAGATAGATAGATAGATAGATAGATAGATAGATAGATAACTGACCTGCACATATTTTCAGTTGGTGCAATTTGATTATGTCCCTCTGAAAATCTGATCCATCTAAAATGAAACTGTGTCTATAATACATTGTGGTTTTCTTATTCCTCTTTAAGTGATAGCAATTTGAAAATATGTTGCTTAAGCTGATTGCTTTATGAAATGGAAGGGATTTTAAAAGTTTGTGTTTTAGATGCCAGTAGAAATTTTAGGGAACAGTAATAATTACAGCTATTCAGCTGAATTGCTGAATATGAGCAATGAACTCTTTTTCGAACAATGGTATTGAAACAGACTTTTTTTCAATATATTTTTCTAATATTAATCTTTCAAATTGGTTTGGAGCTGCAAATTTTCCATAGCTCTGAGATTTATCCAGATACAGGATAACACCTTTTGGGCAGTCAAAATTAATTTACAGGTTCTGAACTTCTAAGGTTGACCTTAATAACTGCTATTAATAACATTGGTAACACAGAATGGAAAGAAAAATCACTGTGCCATTATAAGCTGTGTTATGCATGAAACTAATCTAGATTTTTTCTTTGAGAGTGGTTTTATTGAAGGTGATAGGTTTTGTTGGAACAAATATATTTTAATATTTAATAATCATCACCTGCAGGCTTTATGGTTTTGCTCATGAAATTCTTTGGTTTTGATTCTACTTTAAAGAGTAGTAAAGAGAACTAGGGCATTATTGTTAATATTTTTGTATCCGTGTTACTGAAACTGACCAGGTGCAGGGGTTGGTTTCTTTTTCTTTTCTTTTTTTTTGGCTCTTGAATGGAAGACTGGACATGACTATTTACAAGCTAAAGGGACACACTGGTTAGAGATGGCAATATGAGCTCAAATTAAATTGACACCTTCAAGTACATGCATGATAAAGTGTCAGATGTTGCTAAATATTCCACGCCTTTTCTCAGTAAATAAAGCACAGTTGTGTGTAGAACATAAGAAGTGAGTTCAATCTTTTTTCTATAAAATCCATGGTAACAGAAATAAAAGTCATAATGCTGCAGCAAAGAAGGGTTATTGGCTTATTTACTCAACAACAACATGGTTTATCCAAATAACAATATGGTATTGCCATTAACCTACAAAGCAAGGTGTTTCCTTCAACTCTAATACTAATTAGCTACTCAAAATGAATTAAACAGGAATATTACTAGCATAAAAACCTGTTGCCACCACACCATAAATTACCCAACTGGAAACATTTTCTGTCGAAAAGCTATCCAAAAGTAAAACAAAGCAAGAAACAAAATTTAAGAAAATTAGAAGTAGGAACGTAAGATAGGAGACTGAAGATCTCTTTAAGTTAAATATATTAAATAGCAAGACTATTAACTAGTACAAGTCCTTGTATTGGCAATTCAGCTGCAAATCATCTCCAACAGTCTATTTCTGTGTATATAAAATTATGACAAACTGAAGCAATTTTGTACTTAATTTCTATCTGTGCATATTTCATCTTACAGGGACAAGAAATATGTTGAATTACAAACTAACAGCTTAACCTGACTTTTGGATTTCTACAGGGCACTAGGAATTGATAATTTCTTTCTTTTAATAGTTCGCATTCAGGGACATTGGAAAAACATTTCAAAAGATACAAGAACTTTGTGTTTGTCACAAGGTTTTGGTAGTGGGGGATCTACAGGGGTGGTTTCTGCTAGAAAATGCTAGAAGTTTCCCCCATGTCCAATAGAGCCAATGCCAGTCAGCTCCAAAATGGACCCACTACTGGCCAAGGCCGAGCCAATCAGCAATAGTCGAAGCACCTCCAGGATAACAGATTTAGGAAGGGGAAAAAAATGCTGAAAACAGCAGCTGGAGGAAAAGAGTGAGAATATGTGAGAGAAATGGACCACAGACACCAAGATCAGTGAGGAAGGAGGGGAGAAGGTGCTCCAGGCACTGGAGCAAGGATCCCCTGAAGCCCGTGGTGCAGACCATGGTGAGGCAGGCTGTGCCCTTGCAGCCCCATGGTGGACCCACATTGGAGCAGTTCATGAAGACATGCAGCCTGTGAGGAGACCCCTTGTTGGATTAGTTCATGGAGGACTGTCTCCCATGGGAGGGACCCCACTCTGTAGCAGGGAAAGAACATGAGGAAGAAGGATTGACAGAGAGAACATGTGATTAACTAAAACCCCCATTCTTCATCACATGGTGTTGCATGAAAGAAGTTAGAGAAAATTGTGAGTGAAGATGATGCCTGGATGGTGGAAAAGTGTTTTAGGATTTGCACTTTTTTGTCATTATCCTGCTCTGGCTTTTCACTGGCAAGAAATTAATTTCTCCAAGCTGTCTGTTTTGCCAATAACAATACTTGGTGGGTGATCTCTCCCTGTCCTTATCTTGGCCCACAAGCCTTTGATTATATCTTCTCTCCCTTGTCTAGTTGAGCAGGAGAAGTGATAGAGCAGCTTGTTGGGCACCTGGCATCCAACCAGGGTCAACCCACCACAGAGTCTCAGGTCTTTCTATAAGGAGACAAAACATGTGCTTAAACTCTGACATCCAAGTATGAAATTGTTTAAAGACAAGATATGTGATTGGCTCATCTTTCTTATACATAAATACAGAAGGGTATGTTGTACCTAATTGTAGCATAACCAATATTGCTCATGTTTGCAATTGCCATTTCCTTAACAACCACCTTAGTGCAGAAGTGCAAGATTTGTGTGAAAATAAGAGAAAAAGAAAGAGGGAGAGGAAGAGGAAAGAAAAATTCAAGTCAGCTTTGGTTTCATACAAAACCCTCCATACAAAAGACAATTGGAAGTGTTTCTAAAGTCAGGGCATAATTCTGCTCCTGCTTAATAAAAATTATTACATGGTTGCATCACAATGACTATGTATATCAGCCATGAAACAAGTAATTTTAATATCCATGGATATTAAAGTGTGTTTTCTTTGGGAAAGAAAGGCTTGGATATGAGAATAATCACCAGTCAGATTTTTACTACCAGAATAGGTCATTCTACCAGAGTACTTGTACAAGGGAAAAAAAAAAAATAAAAATAGAGAAGAGCCATGTTGTCATTGGCTTTTTTTTCCTCTAAAGACAACTTTGATTTGCCATTTCTTTTATCCCCCCTCTATCTCTGTCCTTCATATGTTATGCCTTACGTTACATCTGGGATTCATTGGGTCCTCTTCTCTTCTTAAACCACCTTCCAGCTTGTGCTATATCTATCCTTGCTATGGATTTCCTTTCTCCATGTGTTTCAACATCTTGCCTCTTCTCTTTCAGGTTTTTCTAAGAAGCCATCTGCAATTCAGTATAGTTTTTAGAGAAGCTAACTGCTTTTAACAAGCACAAAAGTCTTTGGGTAAGTTGTCACAAGTTATCCGGACTCCAGGGACTAGCTCTACCTGCTTTTGAACACTAACAAAATAAAATAAGCCTTAATGTTGCTTTTGTCAGGAATCAGTGATAAATCTAATTAAAAATGCAGTCTGCCTTCCTCAAATCACTCTGTAAGGTCTTTAGGGCAAAGTCACTTCTTGCACTTAAGCTCTGAGCAGCATAGCTACAGTCAGATAAACAAGCTTATGTCTATGGTTGATAACAGTCATATCAGACACATCACCTATGTTTTCATCAGCAACAAAACCATACAATTTTATTTTCAGTTAGATTAAATTATGTGCAGTCACACCATCTGAGATAGAGGTTAAATGTGAGCTCTGTCAGGACTACACCATGTTTCTAAATGGCTTAGGAAGGAACAGCCTCAGGATGGTTGAAAGGTACATGTATATGGGATAGTTATTTTTGCTTACCATTAACAATAGGATTTAATCCTTTGTAGAAACTGAGTTAGAGTAGCTTTTAAATACTTCAAAATATGAAGATTCAGAAACAGTAGTAGGCATGTCTGTATATATTCTTAAACATAGGAACAGAGAAGGCAACAAGTGGACTCATTATATATGTGAGCTATTGTCCTGGGTTCAGCAGTAGCAGTCATGTTTTTTTTTTCCTTTGTGCTAGCTGGTGCAGTGCTGTGTTTTGACTTCCAGCCTGAGAACAGTGTTGGTGAAGTCGATGTTTTCAGTTGTTGCTAAGTGATGTTTACCCTGACCAAGGACTTTGTGAGGCTCATGCTCTGCCAGGGAGGAGGGGAAGCCGCGAGGAAGCAGAGACGGGGCGCCTGACTCGGGCTAGCCAGGGAGGTATTCCATACCACAGCACGTCATGGCTGGGGTGGGGGGTGACTGGGAGTTACCCGGAAGGACACGGGCTTCCGGGTGGAACTCGTTTTCTTGTCCGGTGGTATCGTATTCTCTTCCCTTGTTATTTTCCCTTATCATTGTTGTAGTTGATAGTAGCGGTGGTGATTTGTGTACATTGGTTGCTGGACTGTTCTTGTCTCAACCCATGGGAGTTGCACTTTTTCCAATCCTCCTCCCCGTTCCTCCGGGAGTGGGGGAGAACCCCGGTGGGGGGGGACACACGGACCTCGATTGTTGTCAGCTCAGCACCACTCACTGGGAGTGAGTGAACAAGTTACCTGACTGGGTTTAAACCACGACAGCTATGAAGGCAGAAAAAGTTTATGGTTAAATTGAGTGCCAGAGCAGCTAAAGTAAAAGCTTTGCAGATTTTCGTTTTAGCTTTGATCAGAAGTAAAACTGAAACAATTCATAGCAAAGAAAAAATATCCACAAGTTCTATAAAAACGATCACATGAAATTCTGATTGTGCTTCAACTCTTGGTTTAGAGTAGCAGCAACTACTCTCATGGTTAAAAATATTATGGATCATACAGAAAGTATAAGTATAGTACATGCATATGTGTGAAGACAGACTTTTTTTTTTTTTTACTTTCTAAATGTCTGCAAAAAAACACTGAATTGTTTTTATGACTCTTTTATTCAAAAAACTGAACTGATGTTAGGTTTATTTGAAGTGGTCTGCACTTTCCTCTGGCATGCCAAAGAGAACTGAGGGGTATGTTCCACTCTACTAAATTAAGGTTGTTTTATTTCTGTTTTTTTTTTTATTTCCAGCTAGAAAAAGCCCCATCCGTTTCCAGCCATATCAGTGATGGCTACTGAGGCTCAGTCACACCAGGTGGTTGGGAACTTTCTCGTTATAATGTGAGTAAATAAGCATTAGATGTTCATATTGTGAATGTCTCTTACACTGTGGTTTCTCTATAAGTTTAGTAGATCCAATGGATATTTTGTGTTTTCACTCTACAAAGCACTATGTGTGGCACATGCAGATTGCTATCAGCTTTATTTCTGCCAGAAATGTCTGTGGTTCTCTGTTAACCATTAACTAAAGATCTATGGTTTTGAGTTTAATAACAGTTAGCAAAATTCATTTCTTGGAGAATATATAGTGAAACATTGCTGGTTCTTCATTAACCTTTTTATCTGTAGACCAGCAAGTCTCGTATATCTTAATTTGATGCTTGATTCAAGGTTGGAGCCTAAAGTTAACCTGTAAGCAGATGTTTAAATCTCTGTCACTGATGCTCAGAGGTATCAATAACATGTACCACCCAATCTACAGTTGCCAATGAACTCCTAAAAATAATGTTTAAAAGAGGTACATTTTAGAGTTTGTGTAGGTGTTTTCCTTCCTCACACATGCCCCACTAGTATTCTTGGCTTGTCAGGATTTTTGAATGACTAAAGCACTGAAGGCTTCTGAAGGCTTCTCCATGCATACATTCTTCTGTGCTTTTATACCAGATGTCATTTACTTTTTCATTTTTTTCTGATATGAGGAGAAGGAGGAAGAAGAGGGGGTGAGAGACCAAGAAAAGTGACCACACTTGTCTGTGTTTACTGTGGAGAAAACAGGCTAAAGGACAGCATTTTGTAATTCATGTTTTGTGGCAGACTTGCCGTCTAGCAACAACTGTTTCATAGTTTCAACCAGGCGCCCAAGAAAGCTTCATCTCACACAGTATGGATCTTACCTTTCTTGTTAGGAGATCCATACTGGCTGAGACTTGGTTACTGTGCACAATGGATGTATTTTGTTAGTTAAGCAGGGCTTAAGACTATTGAGCCCCTGGAACCTTGAAAGGCTTTGGGCTTCATGGAAAACTGCCTGCTGTACCTAAAATATATCACATTGCCACATACACATTATCTATTACTGAATTTGAGAAAACAAGCTGTGACATTTAAATATTGTTCACAAGTTGTCTTTACTCACCATGCTACTGCAGGATCAACCTTAAATTGGAGCAAACACACCTTTGGGATAGTCAGGGATTTAAATTTCTTTAATGCAAGTATTTCTTTAGAAGACATTACAGTCAAAGTCAAGGATATTTTCTTGTTGTTTAACCAGTCAATTTCTTTCACATTATTCCAGAGAAATATGTATTTTACTGTGTACATAAAATACTTTCAGGTTTCCAATCTACTGTTTGGATCATGTTGACCAGTTATTCAAAGAAAAGGCAGCTGAGATGGGGAGATGTTAAATAAATGATGAAAAATGCTTAAGCAAAGCAGTGAAATCAAGTTTTGGCTGAGAAATTATTGTGAACAGCAAGCACTGTTTTTCCTGGAATAGGGCTCTGAGGAATACCAACAGCCAGGTTTCAGTCTGGTTGGTGACTAAGTAATTCATTTGTTTACAAAGATTATCATTCCTCCTACTGCTGTTTGTCCTTTCTATAGTCTTTGTACCAAATAACCTAATATCTCACAGAGTTCTCCATGCAGTCAAATCTCAGTAGAGTGATTCTTTGTTTTGTCTTTCCTTTAGAAATTATTCTTCTGCAAGATGTATTTCCTTTATTTCATTACTCTTTTCTGTTTAGACTTGCCAATTCTTTGATATTTTCTCTATTATACTTCTTTTGCAGAATAACTTTATACTCTTGCCTTCCATGACCATTTTTTTGATTTTTTTAGGGTTTCTAAATAGGACAATATTCAGAAGCATGCAAAGACCAATTATAGGTCAAGAATGTATCCAGTACTATGTATTACTTCACCTGTTAGTATCTCTTAACTTTTGGAGGAAATATAATTAACATTCTTAATTTTAATTAATTTTTAATCGTGGGTCAGTTATCAGTTATTTTGATTAATCATCCTGTGGACTACTTAAATCCTAAAACCAGCTCACCCAAAACTCACCAGTGGAGCCATAATGACAGAAAAATTGGTTCTGTAATTAGCTTATCAACTGAAAGTGTTGTTGTTTAGTTGCTCTGGCAGTAGCTTTTCACCTTTGTGCCCAAATCCAATGTAATGCTGTCGTGGTTTAAACCCAGTCAGGTAACTTGTTCACTCACTCCCAGTGAGTGGTGCCGGGCTGACAACAATCGAGGGCCCCTCTCCTCCCACCGGGGCTCTCCCCTTCCCCGCTCCCGGAGGAACGGGGAGGAGGACCGAAAGACTGCAACTCCTACGGATTGAGACAAGAACAGTCCAGCAACCAATGTACAACACAAATCACCACCGCTACTACCAACTACAACGATAAGAGAAAATAACAAGGGAAAAGAATACGATACCACCGGCCAAGAAACAAGTCCCATCCAGAAGCCCGTGTCCTTCCGGGTAACTCCCAGTTGCCCCCCACCCCGGGCATGACGTGCTGTGGTATCGGAATACCTCCTTGGGTGAAAGTCTGCCAAATAAAAATTATTAAGTAGCATCATGTTTTGTGTTTGATACAAAGGGAAACTTAAATCAATAGACTATATAAATATTTTCTCTATATTTGTAGCTAAATCCGAATGGAGTCCAAATAAATTCCCAAATACTATCGTTTTCCTGAAACAAAATGTTGCTTTTATGTGCATTACATAGCTTCATGTAGCCTCTTCCAACTGACAAAAATCCAAATGGTAATTTGCCAAACATGGATGTTTGAGGACTAAAATAGAAATTAGAAGCATAAGTTCTTTTCCCTTTGTGGGCTCATCCTCTTTGTCTCCCAAGCAAACTGGAGATATGTAAAGATACCTTTGGTCTACTTGTTGTGACAGCTGGTCTGGTGTACAGGCTGTTTGAAGTATGTTTATGTTCAGCTACAAACATTGAGAGGAGGATGATGGAAATTTCTGCCTACAACAGAAACTGAATTAAACTGTTCTCAAGAGCATTTCAGCAGAGTCTGCTCTTAAACAGTCCTCTGGTGACAGAATTCATAAGAGAAAAAATTGTGAGGTCTGACACTACTCTAGCAATGTCATTATGGGCATGTTAGGGATTCATAGGCAGAACTGAGCTGAGAAGCTGACAGTAACTACAGCAAAACAGTTGAAGGGTTCAATGTCTCATCAAGTTCTCCATTGTATTGTGATATTGAAGAATAGCTCATAATAAGTCTGTCAGTAAAATTCAACTTCATCCACATTTTGGTTGTTAAAACTAACAAAAAAAAAAAAATCACAGTAATCTCAACATGGTTTTGCTTTCCTCTCCATACTTGTGTTTCCCATAAAGGGTATTTGTCCTGATAAACTGCTAGGGAAGGCAGCATTGAGGTATAATGGAAAAGAAGTAAAACACTTTAGTGTGTTTGGGCATCTATAATTACTATTTGACAGAAGCCATATTTTTCTCTGGTTTAGATGTCTTCTATATATTGGATTTATAAAATTTTAATTTTATATTTAAATTAAAATTTAAAAATATCAGGTTGTCCTGGACATTAGTCTTGACTCCTGTTGTTTGTGTTCAAGCAGAAAGAATTCAAATACTGTGAAAATTCAGTTAATATCTGAATTCTTCTAGTTGAAAAGCTTGCTCTCAAGAAGCAGGAGAATACCTGTTTTGACTATTCAGTTTCTTTTATACTTGCTGTTAATTACAAATGGTTTTGAACATTTCTTCATAGTGGTAAGAGTACTTCAAGAATACTTACACTCAGGCTAGAAAAACACATCAGAAAAATGTATCTGAGAATTTCTTTGCTACACTACTGTGTTTTTTACCTCTTAATGTCTCTCCGCTTCTGACAATTTGAAAGAAATTTAAATTTCCAGCATTGCATGAAGATTCCTGTGTTAAATTAGGGCACAGGTAAAATAGCCATTAGTGCATTTCTCCTAAATTTTAAAACTATGTGTTAATAGCAATCTATATTGATAACAATGTGTGAATGAAAATTTAGGCTACTTCAGATTTTTAACTCTTGCCCTACATGACTAAGTTCTGAAACAGCAACAATTTACTATATCATAAACTGGCAAATGAATAAAAAAAACCACACAAAAAAATGGCATAAAATTATTTCCCTCTTTCCATCAGATTACCTCATTATTTACTCTTTAAAAAAAAAGTCAGTAATTTTTGTTATATATTTAATTGGACTGGTTGAAGGAATTCAGAAACTAACTACAGTGTACTTTGAATAAAATCTAGAGTCCAAATAATGTTTTTGGACTTTCAGAAGTGTCAAGCTAGGCAGTACTTCAAAGAAATGTTTGTAAAAAGTAGGAAAGTGGCAGTAAGGTTCTCAGCATTTAGAAGACCCAGTTCCTTCTAGTTATTTTCTTTGACAATCTGTTGTACACATTGGTCAGTCCTTACTCTAGTTTTTCGGGGACATAACACATTGTAATCCCATTTCCAGCTTATGATTCTATGATTCTAAGGCAAATGTCTATATTCACCTACAATGTGATGACAAGTATGCTGTACTTTCTTCCAAAGCCAAGAACACAGCTCAGTATTTCCCAGAAGTCAACTCTGTATTTTATTCTAACCTTAATTTAGATTTATGTGTATCCCCCTATGAAGGAGGTAGAATGACTAAAGGAAGAAAAAAAAATCATTATTGTTTATAACATCAAAGTAATATCATGTAATATGTCCTCATTTGGCTCAGCTGCAGGAGAGCAATTCAATGTTGAAGGGTCATTGTTAATTCTGGATACTTTCTGACCTTTATATACCAAATATGCAACTTGCATGCATAATACTGGAATACAGAATCAAGTTTGTAATATATCCATGTAGACAAACTCAGAACACTCATTTAAAAATCTGGAAAGCTGAAAACCTTCTACAACTTCAGTGTTATTTTTGCAGACAAACCCGCTTCACAGATTACTATAACTCATATAGTTAAAGTGATGTTTATACTTTCTCCTATTCATGACAAATTTCAGTGTTGTGATTAATATTTCTATTAAAATAATTACTTTATGATTAGAACGTTGGCCTGTTATTAGTGTAATTAAACCAAAAATCTGACAATATTGGAATTCTGAAGGCTATAAAAGATTAGTATGTGTGGGTGCTGACACTGAAAAAGTTCTTGAAAGTAAATAATTAGAAACAGAAAAAAAAGAGAGGAATCATAATTCCGTAAATATCTGTAGGCTCCAGATTAAAAAGAAAATCAATAACTGTGGTCTTTGCTCCCTCCAAATCCTACTGTAAGACCTATTAAAAAAAAACCAAAAAACAAAAAACCCAAAAACCAGAATGATTTAGTGCACAAAATCTAAAGCTTCAGCCAATCGATGCTGATTAGATTTACAGTTTAACTGCAGTGTTTATAGTTTTCATCCAAGCATTTTCTCCTAGATTATGTTTCAGGACAGATCTATACAATAAGAAAGTCTTTAATCTCATTTACTGACAAGCTGACTACCACCATACAATGCAATTTAGCTCTCACAAAGCCCAATATTTCTTTTCTCACTCATTTATAGCAGAGCTTACTTGGTTTCAAGTGAATGACATTGTACAGCAATTCCCCATCAGCAGGTCTGAAGTTGTGAATTTTCTGATCAATTCCTATCTACAGGGATGATCATCTGCATCCTGTTAGATCTTTCAGGCTCCAGTGAACAATAAAGCTATAAAATGTAGGCTAACAATTGGTGTGTACATTCATTTTTGCTGAACCTTCCAGGAGCCGTGTTTGTGAAAATTATCACCTATCCAGAAAAAAAACAAACAAAAAACAAAAAAAAAACACAAAACAGCAGAAGCATTTCCCATTCTAGTACTGTACTTGTTACTCTTGTGGCATTATCTGATAAAAGGGCAGCTGATACATATGATTTATTGACATCTCACATCACTTACAAGTGAGGTTCTCAAACTCCTGTAATATGACAATCAGCTGCAATTCATAACCAGGTGAATCTTGCTGAAACGATCTAGTGCTTCTTCTTGAAGAGCAAACAGATTATTAACAAGACACCAAAATTCTGCTATCCCTGGCTTTGTAGCCGAGACAAAAAAAAACTTTGCTCTTTTACAGAATTTTCTCATCAGTATTGCATTTAAAAAAATAAAAATCATAGACTGTCTGCATCCAGAGTAATCTTTCTGGAGGGCTCTGAAATGGTGACGTATCTTTTAAAAATGCTATTAAATTGTGTCTCAGTAGTTTGTAAGGAAGATAGGATCTGAGTTTATTATAAAGATCTGTCAAACCATGCCCGAAAGATGAAAAAAATGGTGAAATACAGAAAGTCCTAGTGACTGAAAGAAAATCAGGTCTGAGAAGATATATGCTAAGAAATTACATTACTTAGTAGTATTCACTACATTTATGCACATGCAGTTAATGTATTGATTGCTTAAGATCAGCAAAATTTCCTGGCAGCAGCTAAGGTTTAATCTAGTCCTTTTCAACTGCTTAGAGCCATCTTGTGCCAAAACGGAACTCTTGAAGTAAGTGGCATATACCTTTAAACATGTGGTTAGTTACTACTAGCTATCATAATTACCTTATTTCTCCCCATTTAATTTTAACTTCAAATTAATAAAATGGAAGTCATAACCCTGAATGGTGGGGAGGCCAATAACTCCAGCACATGTCTTTCATTGCTGTTCCACCACGGTCTCAGCCTATACTTCTGGTCCTTGATACATTCATTGGTGAGCAGGCAACCCAGCCTTTCACAACAGCTCACTCATGTCCTTGTCATCACACAGTGCCTGCCCCTTAAGAGCTCTGCATGTGCTGAAGATATGCTGCCACATTAATGTGGGCTTCTGTCTGTGGTGGTGAATCCAGCACCTGACCTTGCCTCTCCTCCTGCAGAGAATTTCAGCCACAAAGAGGTAAACACTGTATACTAATGCATAATTTTTCCAGTGACTTCTAAGTTGCTCTTTATCTGCTATAAGGAACCCCTACACAGGGGGAGAAACTTAATTAAATTGATCAGAACCTTTTTATTATTGAAATTTGTAGGTTAAGGATCTAATATATTCTTCAAATTACATATAAATCTGAAGGACAGTTCAGGTACTTCCTTCTACATTCTTTTGGGAACTTATGTAGAATAAACTGTTCTAACAAAATCTATCATTACTAGTGTTTCTGCAACCTGACGCCTTAGGATTTAAATTGCACAATTGTTTACTGCTTGGAAATTTTTCTCCCACTTTTATTAATTCACTGTTGGATTTCCCAGTCCATATGAAATATGAGAATATAGAGATAATAGCAGAGATAAAATTGGTTACAAAAGCGAGCAAATAAAGAGAGACATTGTTTGAAAGGCGAATGATAATTTGAGATGTACTCATGTTCTCATTTACTGTTTATCTGTCTCCCAGTCTTAAGCTCCTTAAGGGAACACTGGGCTAAATCAATGCTGATTTCTTTATGTCCTTATTTTTGCCTCAGTTTTGCTGTCAGGAAAGAATAGGAAGGGCTATTAAGCAAACATCTTTTTATCATACCTTCTCCTAAGAAAGTCATAACCCAAATTTTCATAAATAAACCACTGTCTGGATTGTTTCTGTTCTTCTCCTGCCATGGATGCATAGTCCTTCAAATGATACAATTTTCTTTTAGGGCATTTCCAGGCTTTTACTGGGGGGGATGCTGGTATTTTAGCAAATGAGACAAATGTCCATCTCATTTTTTTGTGGGCCAGGCAAAATGGGAGAAAAGAGAGGGAGGGAGGGATGAAAGGGAGGACAAAAAGGGAGGGAGGGAGGGAGGGAGGAAGGAAGGAAGGAAAGAAGGGTGTTGTGACTTACCTCAGTCCTTACTGTTCGTGTATATTTTAAGAGCTCACTGAGGTCATTGGGAGTCTTTAAACAGGTAAAATGAGAGCTGCATCACGATGCGTGTACATAAATACATCTGCAAGTTATTGTGAATACTTAGATTAAAAACAATACAAATATTAATAAACAATCAATTCATTATGTTGCTATAGCACCTTTTTTGGATTTACATCCATGGTTCAATCGCTTCAATTAGAGTATCTAGAAACTCCCTAACTTATTGATGTAAACTATTGGGATGGCATAGCACTTCAAATTTTGGAATCAAACATGCTCATTTAATGTGTGTCTGTGCATGAGAGATGAGGATCAAATCCTCTATGTGTGAAACCACTGACCACAGATGGCTTAAGAGGCTGAACTCAGTCGGACTGGAATAATTCCCATCTCATAAGGAAATTTAGCAATAAAATCTGGAGTGCAATGATGATTTAAATTTTCTTCCAAAAACAATGCACATATAAGAGCTTACTGCTAAGTAATTTTATCAGACTTTTACAAAGAAAACTGAAGTTCAAGGACAGTGGAAATTACATCATTTTGTAGAGGCATTGCCAAAAGACAATGGACTAGTCTGGAAGGATCAACAATAAGATTAAGAAAATAAATTTATTATCCATGATTCTTTCGCCACTGAGTCTTTCATTAGGATTGCCAGTAAAATAAGGTGTCCTACAAAAAAAAAAAAAAAAGTGATATTACTTCTGCATGGAGAGCAGGAAGAACAATTTTATACTCTATGTCAGGAAAAACAAGTTGTATTTTGAATGGGTGGGACATACTTAAAATATTCTCCCTTTCATATTTCCAATCAAAATTCTCCGAGCATTTCACCTGTATCTAGAACACCTCAAAGCCACAGTTCTTCTGCTTATTTAGACCAGGTCCACCTGGAATATGTGCTCATGTTGCCTTTCCATGAAAATCATGATATGAAACATAAAGCAACAGGAGCTATTGAGTAGTCAAGACATTCACAAGAAATAGCTGTATTTGGGAAGGAAGAAGCAGATGTAGACCCTAATGAACATAATTTTGTCCTCATCTTATCTGTTAAATATCCACCAGTAAAGGAAACTGAAATGGAGAGGAAAAGAACAACTTGATCAGAGTTACAAAGAGAGTAAGAAGATGGTAGTAAAACCAATTCTCTTGAGTTTTAGTCTTGTTTTAGCTGCAAAATTCTCCCCTTTATTTTTTCTTTAATACTGCTACAGAATTCTAACGTTATTTAGGTTCTGATTTCTTTTATAACGTCAGTCACAGGAATAAAGCTGCAATCTGCCCTTTTTATTGATTATGTAGCAACAAATCAGAAATTAAATGTATGTGGTGATCCTCAAATAATTTAAAACACTGGAGTGCTATTTGGCACAACAGACTTATGTTGATTTAGGGCTATTTGGACATAGATGATATACTTTTAATTAAGGCAAGAGTTGTAATTATCAAATTCAGTTACTGAAGGTAACCAGGCAAAAAGCACCTGCATCAGAAAAAAAAGATTGTTTTCTTTCTTATTAAGAATATCCAATTACTTATTTCCCTGTGCCATTTCCCTATTCTTTCCTTTCCTTGCCAAGAAAGAGAAAATCACAGGTAGGATGGACTTGAGGTTTGGATTTTATTTGTTTGATTTCAGTCTTTAAATAATTTTCTCTGCACTCAGTAGCTGTACATCTTGTGGCTTAGTCCCTTGTCCTTATTCCTGGCTTTGGCCGGTTGTGGAGTGGAGGAAGAGCAAACCTGTCTGGTCAGCTGGAGCTGCTGCCTAGACATCTGCTGAATGTTGTCTTGGGATTGTATTTATCACCATCCCAAAGCAGAGCCATCTGGTCCTCATGTAACTGAAACTACGAGATGTCTGTAATTTCTAGAGGCATCAAAACTGCAAATATACGTTAATATCATACCTCTTATACCTATGAATGATTTATTTTGTGACACTGTCTCTCCACACAGCACATAGTATAGCAATAATGTGTGCTCTTTATAGCACAGACATCTTTAAAAGTGATTAATATAACAATAAAGATGTATTTATAGTGGTATGACAGCCAGATGACTATATCAGGCACCGACGTTTTTTGGTACCAAACAATTTATATAGATTTTAAGATGGCATGTCACAAATTAAGGAAATAATTTACTGTTAGGACATTTCATCCATTGGAAGTTGTAATAGAACTTCATAAGAACACATATGTCTGAATCATTGTACACTGGCCGTCAATCTGAAAGATGAGAATGAACTAAAAAATATGTGACATTTGATCAGGCCCCAGGATCTAAATGCAATATTGAACAATAGAGGTAATATTAAAATAAAATATAACTTAACCATTGGGGTGATAATAAGCTTTGTCCTTGGAAGCTTAAAATATCTCTTTGTACCAAGTTAAGCCATTTTGAAGTATTTGAAATAAAGATTCATTTTCCCTTGAAATATTTTTATGCTGATATAACTGATTATATGATGGGTATTTATCTTAAATTTTCACCAGCATGGTTACATTTATTGTCATAATACTGTGTATTAGAAATGACAGCTTTCAGTACCCTACTGATAAAAAAAACAACTTACAGTAAATTCAAAGACCTTTTAATGCTGGTAACTGTGAGCGTAGATTTACAAATTCATGGTATCTTACTGAACAAATTTACATTTAGATGTACAAATTAAGATTTAGATTTACAAATTCATGTTTTCTTACTGTTTTCTGTGAGTTACAAAGTACAAGTTTTCTACAAGTACAAAACTGAACAATATCTGACAGTTATAGGGATTTTAGAGACAATCTTATGCCCTGTTGTCTTTTGTGAATTTTTTGGACACTTGGCCAATCAGTTTCCTCTACCAGTTTTAATTTATCAATTGACACTTACTGGCTGTTGAAACATAGATGCTCAGTTACCCCGTAAGCTGAGATCTTTATTCTAAATGTCTGTACTCCTATTTATTACTAAGGAGTTCGCTCCAGCGCTAGAGAAAAAAAAAAAAGGAAAAACGAAAAGCATCCTTTATTTTATATTTTTATATGAACAATATGAACTCAGGATCTAAATACTCTAAAAAAAATTGGCGGGGGGGAGCAGGGGGAAGAAAAAACATTCAATACTTATGTTTCTTACGCTTATTTCTAAATAACATCTAAGAGCTTTTTGTTTCTGACAAAATAGAATATGTCATAGAAAATTTCATAGAATAGTTAGGGATCATCTAGTTCCAACCCCCTGCCATGGACAGGGACACCAAACACTAAATCATAGAGAAACATAGAATCATAGAATAGTTAGGGTCGGAAAGGACCTTAAGATCATCTAGTTCCAACCCCCCTGCCGTGGGCAGGGACACCTTATGCTAAATCATATTGCCCAAGGCCTCGTCCAACCTGGCCTTGAACACTGCCAGGGGATGGAGCATTCACAACTTCCCTGGGCAACCTATTCCAGTGCCTCAGCACCCACAGGAAAGAATTTCCTCCTTATATCCAATCTAAACTTCCCCTGTTGAAGTTTTAACCCATTACCCTGTCACTACAGTCTCTAAAGAAGAGTCCCTCCCCAGCATCCCTATAGGCCCCCTTCAGATACTGGAAGGCTGCTATGAGGTCTCCACGCAGCATTCTCTTCTCCAGGCTCAACAGCCCCAGCTTCCTCAGCCTGTCTTCATATGGGAGGTGCTCCAGCCCCCTCATCATCCTCATGGCCCTTCTCTGGACTTGTTCCAACAGGTCCATGTCCTTTTTATGTTGAGGACAGACACCAGAACTGCACACAATACTCCAGATGAGGTCTCACAAGAGCACAGTAGAGGGGCAAGATCACCTGCTTTGACCTGCTGGTCACGCTCCTTTTGATGCAGCCCAGCATAGGGTTGGCTTTCTGGGCTGCAAGTGCACACTGCCGGCTCATGTACATTTTCTCATTGACCAACACCCCCAAGTCCTTCTCTGCAGGGCTACTCTGAATCTTTTCTCTGCCCAGCCTGTAGCTGTGCCTGGGATTGCTCCAGCCCAGGTGTAGGACCTTGCACTTGGCATGGTTAAACTTCATAAGGTTGGCATCAGCCCACCTCACAAGTGTGTCAAGGTTCCTCTGGATGGCATTCCTTCCCTCCAGCGTATCAACCGAACCACAACAGCTTGGTGTCTTCGGCAAACTTGCTGAGGGCGCACTCAATCCCACTGTCCATGTCAGCGACGAATATGTTAAACAAGACCGGTCCCAACACCGATCCTTGAGGGATGCCACTCATTACTGGTCTCCAGCCGGACATTGAGCCATTGACCACAACTCTTTGCGTGTGGCCAGCCAGCCAGTTCTTTATCCACTGAGTGGTCCACCTATCAAATTGATGTCTCTCAAATTTAGCGACAAGGATGTCATGTGGGACAGTGTCGAATGCTTTGCACAAGTCCAGGTAGATGACATCACCTGCTCTACCCCTGTCCATCAGTTCTGTAGCCCCATCATAGAAGGCCACCAAATTGGTCAGGCAGGATTTCCCCTTAGTGAAGCCATGCTGGCTGTCACCAAGCACCTTGTTGATTTTCATGTGCCTTCGCATGCCATCCAGGAGAATCTGCTCAAGATTTTGCCAGGCACAGAGGTGAGACTGACTGCCCTGTAATTCCACAGGTCATCCATTTTCCGCTTTTTGAAAATGGGATTATATTTCCCCTTTTCCAGTCATCGGGAACTTCCCCTGACTGCCATGATTTCTCAAATATGATGGCCAGCGGCTTCGCAACTTCATTCGCCAGCTCCTTCAGGACTCGCGGATGGATCTCATCAGGACCCATGGACTTGTGCACGTTCAGATTTTTAAGACGGCCTCGAACCAGTTCCTTTCCTTCTTTAGGTTCCCCAGGCTACTACTATCTATGTCCCTAGCACCCACATGTATCACTAGGAGTGGGTAATAGTCCGTGGGACTTACTAGAGCAGGCAGCCTCTCTGCCACATCCCTGATCCGTGCCCCCGGTAGGCAACACAGCTCCCCTGAGACGGGGTCAGGCCAGCAGACAAGTGCTTCTGTCCCTTTCAGTGTAGAGTCCCCTACTACTATGACCCGCTGCTTTTTCCTAGCAGCACCAGTAGAGATCTTCTTTACCAGGGCAGCAGCCGGCTGTTTCTGGCTCGAGTACACTTCCTCATTAGCCCCCTGCAGGACAGCAAAGCGGTTCTGCGTGGGGACAGGGGATTTAGGGGGAAGTCCCTTGCTTTTGAGTGTCCTTTTCCTTCTTTTTTTTGTTGTTTTTTTTTTTTTGTCACTAATTCCCAGGTTCCCAGGTTAACAGCCTCCTTCTTTCCTTCATGAGGCAGAGGGGAAGCTCAAGGCCCCTGCACAGTTTGAGCCTTGAGCAAGCATTCCTGCTTCCTCTCAGCTTCCCTGACATCTCGCAGTCTATTATCAGCATCTCGCAGTCTATTATCAGCATCCCGCAGCTCAGCCACCTGCTGCAGGAGGACCTCCACCAGGGAGCACCGAGTGCAGCCCTTCCCATTGTGCACCCTCCCCTCACCAGACCAGTGCAGGCACTCTCTACACCCCGAGCTCTGCACTGCAGCCTCCCCTCTCATCGGCTCTGTCTGGGTGCCTCCGGGGCAGCCAGAGCAGAGCTCCCAGACTGGGCCCTGATCATACGACAGATGCTCACCATCCCGCTCGCCTGCCCACGTGAACTGCCGTGCAAGCTGCCTCGACCTGATCATCCAAGTCTCTGTCCAACCTGGCCTTGAACACCGCCAGGGAATAGCTGAACTGGGTAAAGAAAAAGGCAAATAAAAAATGCCAGAAAAAAAAAACTTAAATCCAGTGAAAAACGTTGCCCTGAGCAAGAGAAAATTTTGGTATGTGGTGGGTGGGTGCATGGAGCTGGAAAACAGAAATGATGAGCTGGTCATTACTACAGTGGAAGTTCACAAAATCAGCCTTGTTCTAACTGGACTAGTGGCAGTGTAATGCATTTCAGGGGGATACACTCAGTTACTCTAGAATTCCACACTCTGTAGGCTTCTGAGTGTTTTCTGCAATCTCTTACTTATCCCCTACAGTCTGGACTGAAGTGACCAAAAGGTCAGAGTAGCACTGATGCACTTGCTCATTCACTCCAGGACCCCTGAAATTTCTTAATCTGCCTAACTGTGATTTCACTCAGTGAGTAGAACTCCCTGACATTTCACCAATCACCAGGAGCACACACGCATATATATAAATATATATAGTATCTTAGTGTTTTTTTCTACTAGGTTGGCTTAGTTATATATTGTCATCACCTACCTAATTTGAGCTGGAATATGATGAACCCATTTATGATTCCATGTAAATAATAACAGGCAGTATTTCAAGACATCTGATTTTTTAATGGCTACTAAGACAAAATAATATAGAATGTTGATAAGGTTTATAACTAAAACAGATAAGGAGACAATCTAATAATACTCAAATAGCAACAGTGAATGAGAACATAGATTTTTTTAGTTTTTTTAACATAAAATAATTTTATCAGACACTATAAATTAAAATAATATGCTAAATTATTTCATGTAATATATCAATCCTATACTATTCCTTGTTTAGAGACTTTAGTATCTGTATTATAATTTTCAAGGCACTTAAGATAAAAATATTCTACCAGGTTAGTGTTTCTTTCTTAATATCCATAAGTGGTTTGGAAATCCAGGCACCTTTTCATATACATTGAAACTGGTTTCTGTACACACATTAAAAAAAGAATATTTGAAATTCAATCCACTAACAAGTCAATATTATTACTGTAGTTGTAGGTGCTTGGTGACCATCTCTTTATGTCACTGAGGAAGACAGATGATGTTCTGAATCACCATCATTACACCACATAATGATCCTGACCCAAAACCGCTATCAACTGGAGTCAGATCCAGGCCAACTAACCCAACATACCTAAATGAAACTGCAGGCAAAGACAATCCCAGTTAAGTAGTAGTAGTAGTAGTAGTAGTAGTAGTAGTAGTAGTAGTAGTAGTAGTAGAATTAACTTATTATTCTCTTGTCAACATGTACATTTTAATTTAAATAGGTTCCATTTTCCATTTTGGAACCTTTTATATATATATATATATACTTTTGGATACCAAGCCCTCCAAAAATATATATATATATATATATAAGCTTGGTAGGGAACTGAGAGATGTTATGTTTGGTAAATGATCTCTTTAAGATCTCAAATTTTCTTTAACCACATTGGCCATTTATTATAGTTTTATAGTAATGTTCTTAGTTTAATGATCTTTTTAATAGTAATTTTTTAATTTGGTCTCCACTAGATATGTTTATCCCTTTAGATTAACTACTAATTATTTCACTGATAGAATTCCAGTTGTAGTGTCTATGGACACACCATACAAATTAAACTACTTATTGCTTTTGAGTAAAAAAACCAACCCTAAGTTATTAATGTGCTCATTTCTGAGTCGTTGTTTATTTCCTTTCACTATAAATGATTTATATCATTCATTAGATTGTGGTAATTATCATTTTAGACTCATAACTTTGTTATTCATGCAAGCTTTGCTGGTGTTGATGAAGTACACCACTATTTACAAGTCAGGTTTGATAAGTAGTAAATGCAAGATAATGAAGCCAGCCAAATTATCTATAAAGGGCAGTAAAATGCATTGTAAATGCTCCATCCCTCACAGTGTTCAAGACCAGTCTGGACAGAGCCTTGAGTGACATGGTCTAGTGTGAAGCATCCCTGCTCATGACAGTGGATTGGAAATGGATGATCTTAAGGTCCTTTCTGCACCTAACCATTCTTTGATTCTATGATTCATAGATAAACCCTAGGTTGATATTACAAAGCAATTGCATTATCTCTTCAGAGGAAAGAGAGATGCTCTTGTGTCCACTGCTGTATTATTTCTAGATAGAAAAATATATTAAAAAAAAATGTGAATAGCTATATTACCACCACATCATCATTAGTAGGAAGAGATTGCCCAGTTTAGCATATTAGTACAGAAAGATATCACATGGTGCATTACTGAACTAAACAGTGACATGATCAGTATTCCACTTTTCCTTGACTGATTCAGCCCCTTTTCTCTCCCCTGCTTTCTGCTTAGCTGTGTAATTCTAGCCAAGACCACCAGTCCACCTTTGAGCCTACGGTTCAAACCAATTAGCCCACTCCTTCTAGATGATCTCCCTCCTCGATTTCCAAAGATTTCAGCAGCTCATTCTGAAACTGTTATTTCTATACAACTGTGCCTCTAACACCTCTTTTGATGGACAAAGTTGAATATTTCATTTTTTTTCCTCATCAGATAATTTAACTCTATCCTTTATTACCTTATCATGGGTTATGGTTTGAATTTTCTCCACTGTCCTGCCTCTGTTTGTCCCAAAGAACTAATTAATAATTTTATGCTAAGATGCACACAAAACATTGATCCATTTTTTTGTTTTAATTTGTTAATGACTAATTTAAAACACCAGACAAAATAAAATGACTAGCCAAGAAACAAATTTTATATTGCTCCATATAGTCAGAAAGGACTAACATTGTCTTGAAATAAAACAGTTTTAGAATCAGTAAAGAGGAACATTCTCTTCCTTTGTAAGCATAAGTTTTGTCTTGGGGAGAAAAAAACCTCCCTCTTAAAAAATACCTAAGATGTCAGAGGGGTATTTTTAATGAGATGATTATCAAGCAGAAACATTATTTCTATTGGGATTCCAGAATTATTTATTTATTTATGAAAGCTTCAAACTAAAATAAAATAACAACCACAATGGCTTCATGCTAGGAAAAGGTATATTTTTATAGCCTAGTAAGTGGAGATATTTTTTAAATTAATGTGAGTCAAACTAATCAGTAGGGAAGTTAAATTCTTGTAAAGGCAATTTGGCAAAGAGTTTACAGCTCTGGCAGTAGGCGAAAGAAAAAGCAATTTTTTTTCTTCCAGTTAATTGTCTTGAGTTACAGTCTGAATGCAGCTGACATTTATTGTTTTGCAGACTGGAAATGTGCAATATTTATCATTATTGTTTAGATTTAAACCTACAGCTGACACCAAGTATGCTACCTGAGACAGTATGGAAGCAAACAATATCATAAAACATTCAAAGAAGGTATTCATGTCAGAGCATGTCAGACATAATTATGAAAATATTTTTTAACGTGTCAGTGTAAAACAACCTCAAATTTAGCAGATTTAGTGCTTTGTACTATGAAAATATATTTTTGTGTCTTACTTCCTAAATTGCCCCCTAATTTTGTCTTGTCTATATAGAGGGCTTTAGATCTTTGAGCTAAGATGTACACTTCAGCTCCCATAATTACACAAGCCAAGCTGTGTCAGGTCAACAGCCTTATTTCCCATTTACCTGCTGGGCTTCTCAGCTTCATTTGCAGTGAATGAGATGTAAGCAAAATCAAACTAACTTGCACCCTTGGTGGTTGTAATCTCCTTATGTACATAAGACTTAAGAAATGTATCAGCATTACTTGGCTTAAAAGGTAAATGAGTGTTGCAAAATGAGGGGCTATGGAGAAAGGCAGTGACATCTCTGAGGCTGTATGGAGCCCCACGCATGGCAGGACAAGCCTCGCCCAGTGTGTTAAGTGGCTGTGACCCATTTGTCTATAGACCATTTATTTGGCCAAATGCTCCTGTGCTTTTCCTTACAACTCCCCTGGCTGTATACAGGGCAAGAGGTTAAGTGGCTGTCAGAGTCTGTGGCACAAACATTATTAGCGATTAACAAATGGATTAGAAAACTTCAGCAGATACCACCCCTACCTACAGGTGGTGGGTTCTAAACAAAGGGAAGAGACATTGTTCCCTGTTTGAGATGGGGGGTGCATCGATTGCTTTTATTTTATACTGAACAAAGGAGACAAGGAGGCAGTAGTAGATTGATAGCACACTGATTCTTGGATCAATGTACTCTGGAAATTAAAAAGTTAAATTTCTTTTTTCTGGTTTCAGTACCTTTTGAATAATGGAGATGTAAGTAACAGTTACAGTGGGGGACATTTCACAGGCTGGTATATTTGGAATTTATTTCTCTTCTCAACAAGAGTCAGTACATATTCCCCAAACTCTCCATATAAGCACTAATTTATGCTGCAAAGCACTGTCAACAAACAGGTTTCATTTTCCACACCTGTGTAATCAGAGTGTGGAAGCTTTGTGTACTGACTCTCGCTGGGACAGAGTTAAGTTTCTTCTTTGTAGCAGTCTGCGCAGCGGAGTGTTTTACATGGTGACCAAAATACTGTAGGAAACACACCAGTGTTTTAGCTGCTGTTGAGCAGTGCTTACATGGAGTAAAGGTCTTTTTTGCTCCTCACACCACCCTACCAGCATGTAAGCTGGGGGTGAGCAAGTGGCTGGGAGGGAACACAACCAGGACAGCTGAACCACAACTGATCAAAGGGATATCCCTAACCATATGAAACCATGTTCAGCAATAAAAGCTAAGAAAAGAAGGAAAAAGGGGGACTTTGTGGCTATAGCATCTGTCTTCTCAAGTAAGTGTTAGCATGGTGAAGCACTGCTTTTCTGGAAATGTCTAAACATCTGCCTGATGGTAGGAAGTTGCAAATTAACTCCTTATTTTTCTCTACTTGCACATTCAGATTGTCTTTTTTTTATAAAACAGTCTTGATCTTGACCCATACGTAACATTCTGCATTTGCTCTTTTGTTCCTTCATCCTTCTGGGGGGAGTGAGTGAGTGAGTGAGTGCTCCTGCTTAGCTACCTACTGGGGTTAACCCACAATCCCTACAAATACCAGCGTATACATAACTAAATGTATATTGATTAATTGAATACTAATTAATTTGATGGTGGTTCACGGACCACCTCTTTAGTCCTACTTGGCGACATGGGGGAAAAAAAAAGGAACAACAGAAAGACTTGTAAAGCAGGATTTGCGTAATTTAGATCTTCATTTTTTAAGCCTGAAACCAATCTTCCTGAGGTGAATAAGTAACAGATTGCTTGGTTTGAAGAAGCAAAGGGTGAGAGGTGAAAATTCCTTTTCATGTTTTATCAGTAACTGTAGCAGGTAAGGCAGGGATGTTTACATTTGATTAACTCTATTGTATTTGGTTATTATAAACTTTATTTTTAATTAAACATACTATAACCCTGTTGGGAAAGTTGAGCTGTAATCACATATGAAAGTCACTGAAATAAAGTTCAGGCTTTCTCTGTTGATGCGATAATATTAAAGTTTTCTGGCATTTGCATATTTTTACCATTGACCTCCCTGAAAATTACAGCAGAAACACAAGGAAAATCTATTAAGAATGATGCAAATAGGAGATGTTAAACAATTTCTACTTAAGGAAGACTTATTTAAAATTCCACAGGAGTTGTGTTAAAACCACACGTTTTGGCATTCTCTGTTGCTCTTATCTAAGGGGGAGAGGAGGGGTGAAGGCTCATGCATCTACAATGCACTTTCTTAATTTACTTGAGAAATGAAATTTTAGCTTTAATTCTGAGGTTCAAAGTTCAGGCTAATAAGTCTTAGAAAATGCATAGTCTTTCTAATATGTGATCTCATATGCTGTTCCATAGTTTTATATGAGACTTCGGGATATAATCTTTGTGAACAGTTATGTTTGTGTACATGCATGTGCACCAAGTGTAAATTTCACATTCTACCATAATTTTAGTATTTTTTTTGCTTAAAACAAAGATATTATTTGAACATATAAAATTATGAAGATCTGGTCCATGATAATAGTAAAAGGAACACCTTTTATTGCATATTTCTATAATAAATGGTTTCCTTCATTTTTTCACGTTTAACTTTTTTAAACTGTGAAAGATTTATACTTCAATAAAATCGTGTGCATTTCAACAGAAATAAGTCAGACATTAGGAACAATGCAAGACAGAATGCAAAGGATGTTATGCCTGACATATTTATGAAATATTAGTATACGGGGTTATAGTTTTGAATCCTCATTCCATGAATAAGAGACTAAAAGAGAACCTTTAAATTTTTACAGATCAGAAAAAAAACAACCAAAAAAACAACTGAATTTACAGAACTTTGAATAATATCAGTTACCACAAGTACAACAGAGATCCACTAGATTTTGGAAATAATATCTTCAAGGATCTCTGAAAACAGTGAAGCCTGAGCAACAAGGAATGGAAAGGAGACAACAGTGGTATCTACAAGTAGACTGATGTTTTTGCAGGTGCATAATGAGTCTTTCTGATACTCCAAGATCTGAAATAGATCTGCCTCTATTTTGAAGCACCTAGAAGCCACTTATCTGCATGGCAACAACCTGACAAATCAGCAGTGCTGAGGGGAAGGAATTATAAGCCCAGATTTATCACTGTACACTTTTATACTTCCACACTTCTGCACTGCTAGTCCATTGGCCTGGACTAGAGTTAGAATTTACTTGATTTCCTGGAACAAGCTTTATAAGCATAGTCTGCGAAATTCATTTTGAAAGATACCTTGTCATTTGCCTCTCATTCATAAAATCAAGACATATATTTGTGACAGTTTTGAAAGTTCTACAAAACCTGTTATTGCCCCATGGCCATTTGTCACTGTGACTGAAGCCTACATATGTCTGCTTCTGTGTACTAGTAGCTGAAACTACACTTAAAGCAGACAAAAGTACTGATTGATTTCACACTGATATGAATTAAAAGCCTATCATAAAAGTGATACATGTAACTCAGATGCAGACACACAAATATTGACAGATAGAAGGAATTCATCTGTGGGGACAGTAGCTTCTTCAATTTCTAGTTTTCCCCATGAAAATGCAGTTAGTTATACCATCATATCAAGTAGCTAAGGCCTTAGATACATCAATAGTACTGAAGTATCACATGATGCTATGTTTGCGTTTGTGTTATTTCTCAAAAATCTGCAAAAGAGTGATTTCTGACAAACTACTTTATTCATACGGTGAAGTCAAGAGCTTAAGTGAAAAAAAAGTTTCATAACCTGCATAGTCTTTAACTCCACAGTCACAGGCAAGAAAGTGTGGAGGAGCTGCACATACAGAACAGTCATAAAGATGGTATCTAGAAAAGTTGCAGCAGGTTCTAGCAAGTTCAAGCAATGCTATCTTTTCCCTAGAGGAACTAAGTCTCATTAAGTGCTCAAAAAAGGACTATTATTGTATAGCAAGGGCTATTGCTCCCTGTAGAATCTCCAGATAACTTTTTCAAAGACTGGAAGATATGCACCTGAGATGAGGAATTTTCATAGTTAAACCCATTAAATTCTGTTCTAGTAAACTGGCTCCTATATGAATTACAGAGTTTGTGGATGATTCTGTAGAATTTTAATGTATTTCATTCTTTGAGGGATGTAACAGATAAAGGGGGACAATCTACATTCCTTATCTCCTGACAGCAAATCTATTGAAAAATGAAGACTGCTGTTCTGTTACACTCCATTCTTGCAGTTTCATATTCATAAGGAGGGTAAAATTCTCATCCTGCATAAACATGTTCTGCATAGAAGTTAGTAACTTTGATGCACTATTACAGTAACAATATGCTATAGTAAACTCAAATCAAAATGTACAAAACCAAAACAAAGCAGCTTTGTAAAGGTAAAAATTAGGATTACCTCTTCAGCAAGGAGAGAAAAATGTGAAAATTAATATTCTATGATTATGTGAGCATGATCCCCAATAACGGATGCATCAAATGAATAAGGGTTCAGGCAGAAATCAAGTATTACACTACAACCAGGTACAAAGAATGCTTTTGCATTTTTTTTTATTATTTTTTTATGAGACCACCTACAGATAAATTATTTTGAAATACTAATGGGCACTAGCAAGAAAAAAAGATGCAAAATGCAGTAATTCATATTGCATCTATGAAAATATAATAGTACAGACATTTCAGACATATTCACACAGCTCTGAAATATTGCTAATCAGAAGAAATTAAGTATGGAATATTTCAGACCTGCTGAAGTTAAGTACATATGGTGACGTTAGGTACATATGAGAGAATGGTTACTTTGACTTTAAATGCAACAGATTGTCTGTGCCTCCTTGAAAATTGCAATTGCTTAGACAAACTGAGATGCTGATGTCTAATTTATAATCATGCCTGATTTTGTGACACTTGGAAGATTTCACCCTGGATATGATGGCATTTAACAGGGAGTTTGCTTTCTCTTTGAGTTTACTTTTTATTCTTACAAACTCCTTACTGGAAGTAATTTTGGAGCTAACCCTCAGTATCCATTATGAAATTTTAGCCTTCCTGGTTAACATACTTCTCATATGAACTATAACTTAGAAGCTTTTCACCTTCATTAAAAAAATCCTTAGGATAATCAGAAAATTTTCTTCAACATGGGAGGCTTAATAGGCTGAATTTCTATTTATTAATTGTCTGGATCCATTATGTGGAATATCTGTTCCTTTACTAGAATGAGTTATTTTTATGCTTCCCATTCTGAAAGTCAGCAAAATTTATTTTGCGTGAAATGGTTGTTAGGCACCTATACAACAACTCTACTTGTATTTTATTGATTTTACTTCTTTACTCTCTTTAGCTTTAGCAGTGTCCTGATTCATTTTATGACCTGCAGTCATACAGTATAAAATTGGTAAACTGAATTTAGTCTTTGACCTTGTGCTCTATCTTTCAGTACATTGTAGAACTGTTAACTGCATGAAAACCAATAAGACTTGTTTGTTTCCTTGTTTAATAACTTCAGCTATAAAAAAACCTGAGTAAATAATTTCTCTTTTTTTTTTTTCAGGCAAATTTTTCACTTGGTTCTACTCAAGAAAAGCAAACCAAAACAAAGCAAAGGAAATCAAAACAAAACAAACAAAACAAAAGAAAGAAACAAAGACTAAATGAAAAAAAAACAAACACAACAAAAAACAAAACCAAAACCAAAGAGATCTCAAATTCCTACATCCTGTGACTGCCAATGAGGGTCATCAATGCTTCAAAGTTTGTCATGGAGGTATGTGAAGACCTGAATGGACTTTCTATTTTCATCAATATATCACAGAAAAAAATGAAAGGATAAATTAGAGATCAGGAATAGAAAACCAGTCTCATGCTCTGTTGTTCATTAAATCCCTTTAAGAAGTACTCAAGGGAGCGAGAAGTTTCAAGAATGTATTCTGATATTAGAGACTGTTATTTAATAGTGATAAACTCAAATTAAGGTCCATCATTCTGTAAGAGCTTCTAACTCCCAAATGGATAAAATAAATGCTTCCTAGTAAATTTTTTTTTTAAATAACTTCACGTCAAAAGTGAAATTGTTCACAAGTGTTGTATCTCATAGTAGGAACTATAATAATTCTGGGCATCCCATTCAAGATAAAACCAAGCTTATTGACAAATATCTGGATACTTATTTTGTTTTCTATTATTTATGGGAACTTATTTTGGAAGTGCCACAGTTTTTCATTGCCACTTTTTCTCTCTCACTAAAACAAAAGAATTTGTAGAAGTACCCACTTTCAAAAACACACACACAGGGAACAAGTAGATATCAGTTTCCCCCATACCAAAGCCTGTTTAGGATAATTGAATTCAGCGTTACTGATCCTGCCTGTTTAGCAAACTATTTTTTTTTTTTTTCAATTCTAACTGTAAGAAATTGTAATTTTGTATACATCTACAGGCACAAGCATGCACATATACAAATATATAAATCCGTGCTTCAGACAAATAGTTCCTTATGATACGTTTATGGCAACTACATGAAATTACTTAATGTTTTTCCTGAGCTTTGCTTCACACTCAAACTCTTCATTTTTTTCTTCTTAATAAGGTGCATGACTTTTACCTTGTTGTAAAAATGAAAGACCCTGGGTAAAACCACATGACAAGCTGTAGTCCTTTTTTGATTACCCAGTATGAAGCCAGAAACACAGCTGTTTATCAAACTGTTTTGGGGTTTTTTAATGGTTTTTGCACTCTGAGTTTCTGAGTCAGAGGTTCTAAGATAATTTTATAAACTTGGGGGGCCATCCAGACTGCCTAACTCTCAGTAAATGGGGTAAATTTAGAAGTGAATTGTTCTGAGGGTCACTCCAAAAACATATATCCTAGTATTCTGTATTTAAAAGACTTGGGTAACAGTAAGAAATCTGTATCCAAAAGCCATCACACCTCTAGAACTTAAGCATCTGCATTAAGCAAAAGAAGGAAACAAACCAACAAATAAATCTTCATAAGAAGTGTGACTCTTAAATAAATGGACAGTTTAAAACAAGCCAACAAACAAACAAAACAAAACCAAAACACCCTTGATTGTTCTTTCTTTCAAAAAGAAAGTAAGCTGAATACCAGACCTTTATCCCACAAAATTCAGCATTTAATGTTCTCTTTCTTCATGTCCTCTTTCTCATTGAAACTGAAGAACACAGGGTTTTCTGAATGTTAGAATGTGAAGAGAAAAAGGCTTGTTTTCATATACATTCTTCAACAAGTACTCATTTTCATTTTTGATCCCAACTGAAAGTAGTTCTGAGTATACCTTATGTTATAAAATCTCACAATCAAAACTTGCATCATTGTACTTTCTGAACAGTTGAAGAAAGTTGAAAAGTCAGGAAACCTTATCTAACTCAGCAACTGGGGAAGTGTATCATAGTGAGAACAAATGGTGATACATATATTCACTTTCCCCTTGTACTTAAAAGCACTGAGAGTCAGTCACATTTCCTGTAGACATGAAATGCTGAACCTCAAACAGCCAGGCGTCTGCAGAATCAGTGAGCTCTCTATCAGGATAAATATCTCAGTTAGCAGTCAGTTCAGCTGTTTCTATGGTTACAGATTAATTCAATGGTTAGAAAGGAGACCTTCAGTATACATTTTCTTGAACCAGGAACATAAGACAAAGCTATTATCATGAGGGAAAGCTACATTTGGAAGGATGGATTGACTATCATGTAACAGGTTTTCTAAATTTATAGTTTCTTACGTGACGCTAATAAGCAGCTTTCTCATTGGAAAAACAAAACCCAAACAAAAAAGCAAAACCCAAGCCAAACGTAAATAATTTTTCAGATAATGTAACTTTTTAGGAAAAAAAATCCTGTAGAAGTGAACACCCCAACCCCTGCAGTTCAGGGGATAATTTTTAAACTAATTCTTGAAGCCTGAAGAAAACAGTTAAAGATAATGACAGGATTGTGGCTTCTACATGATGCATAACTATATAATGTGTGTTATTTGATAAAATCTCAAATGGATTAGAATTTCAGTAATATTCTTGATTAAAGTGTATTTCTGGGTAAGATCAAGCTCATTTTAAACTTTACTTTATGCATGACATAAAAGAAATTAAAGAAATCAAAGGTCTAAGTTCTTATAAATATGCTTACTGAAATGTGACTCGAAAAACAGAGATTTATACCATTCCTCCCCAAAATTTTAAATTAAAACCTCACGTAATTTATATGAATATGGAGCTGACTGTCAGGACTCTGCTGCAGAAATGCTAAAAATACATTACTATTTAATAGATAGTAAAAAGAAAACA
This sequence comes from Pezoporus flaviventris, assembly GCF_033815535.1. Lineage (NCBI taxonomy): Eukaryota > Metazoa > Chordata > Aves > Psittaciformes > Psittacidae > Pezoporus > Pezoporus flaviventris. The sequence goes on from NW_026892555.1 coordinate 58,132,759, forward strand.
CATATTATTGGAGTATTAATTAATTATAAGTTTTCCTTCACCTAAACAGCCTCTAGACAAGAACCATATACTGTTTACCAGTACTAAACATGCCAAGGCATATGCTAATATGACCTGCTGCAGGAATAATGTTCATGCCTTTCTGGATATGCTTTAGTAAGAATATATATGTAACTGTGAGAGACTGAACTAAAATCAGCAACGTGTGACATTGAGAACAGGGATACTACCCCAACACATAATAAAAGAGGAAAAAGGTGATTGCCGTGATGGCCACCCAGCTCCAATGAGCACTACAGACCCTGGGGGACACCCACCACTGAAGACAATGACTGTGGACCCTCAGGACGCTGCTGGATCCGCAATGGTGACTATCTTTCAGCACTCTAAATTCTTGCTTAATTTCTGTCTTTTTTTTTTCTGATTTCTCCCGTCATTATCTTATTTATAATAATCATCTTCTTATCTTTTAATAATAAACAAGCTGACCGATTGCAGTATTTGACCTCACTTGCACCTTTATTTCACTCTGGCGATCACAAACAAAATAAGTCTGACATCGAGTTTTATCCAGTCGGACCTTGACAATAACGCATTCTTATTTCAGCCTAGAGATAAAAATCTTCACATAGAGAGTGTTTTTAATGATTAACAGTTCTGTCAAGTGCTGATGTTACATCTGTTTGGTGGCAGATATTGATATGCTACCTGTAGAGTCTGAGGAAATACTGAAAAAAAATCATTCAGAAAAGAGCAGGACTAACAGCCAAAATGGATTCTGAGCAAATATACCTGCATATAAAAGGCATTGAATCAAATAGAGATAATGTCAACTTTTAATGTCATTTCGTTAAATGCGTAATTAAACTAATCTCTTTAAGGGCAAGATTATGTGGGTCTGGTAGAGTCGAGGGCTCTAGACCACAGGAAGCAGTCTAGGAAACTTGGGTCCTCCGCTTCTTCCTAACTGATGCAAAAAGTCTGGATTAGTACAACAGAAACTCCTCTCATTCACCCAGTTGTAAGTTAAAGGAGAACCAGAGAGACTATAAATTACTGGCTATGCTTAAAAAAAAAAAAAAGTATAAAAATTTTGATTAAGATATCATAATATTTTATAAAGTAAACCATTTAATTAAAAAGACATGTATGAACAATCATATATGTTTTTCAAATGTACACTTTATCCAGGTTTAATGCAAAATGTGATGCATGATAAAGATGGGATACTTTCTGCGGCTTTATAAAAGGTGTGTATCATAAGTTGAACTCGTCTTCATATCGTTCAAAGTAGATGAAAAGAAATATAGAATGATGAAAAGGTACTTATGAGTTACAGTATGATTGCAAAAGCACACTAACGTACTTTGGAGACAAAGAAGGATTTTGTAAGTGTGAAATAAATAGGTTGTCTCTCATCTCATAGAAGTGACAGCAATTAATATTTATCATAAAGAAACAGCATGATGCATGGCATCTTTCCCATGTAGTTTCCTATGGAAAATGTATGTGGCTTCATGAGCTTTCTTAGAGAGTAAGATCCAGTCTGCCCAAACCTTGCTTTACTTATATGCCTAACACTCTCCACATCCCTAATGATTAATCCAGACTGCTGATTTTCCAGGTTTTCTAGGCTGATTTAGTACAAGAAGTGACACAAGACAGATATACAATACATTGCATGACTGCATCAAAGTGCATACCATGAACTGAATTGATTTTAGAATTGTGTTAGACAGACACAAGTGGGGGGAAGAGGATACTGGAAAAGAGAGAGATGTGAAATGAGAAAGAACTTAGCAGCTATGGCATGATTGCTAAACTGCAATCCTGAAAAAATGGTTTAGAAAAAGAATTGTATTCCTGCTCATACAGCTGCTCATCCTGAAGAAGGAGGGGTGAGAAGCAGTAACATACCCAGAGCAGTCTTCTGAAATGTGTTTTAAATTGTAGCACAGCTGGAAACAGAGGAGCTAACATTTTGTGCATCCTTAATGGAAGAGAGACACTCACCTTAAGCAAGGTTGAATGAACTCCCTTCAAGCCTTCTGTGGCACTTATTCATCTCTATGGAGAAGAAAGAGTACTCATGTAGTCAGATGACTAAATTTCAGTACAGCAAAAAACTGAACTGCATATGGATGTTAGGCAATCAGGATTCTGCCATCCACTTATTTCAGCATAAAACTTATATGGATTTATTTTTGTGATAACATCATTTTCCTCCCTTTTTTTTTTCTTATCTAAATGCTGCAGCACACATAGGGACAGTAACACATGCTTATATTATCCAAAGTATTAAAAGATTAAAAAGACCATGGCTGTTGATTCTAACCAGTTGAAAGTAATCCCTTGGTGAGAAGTCATTGTAGCAAGAACTGGATTTCCTAAATCCAGAAACAAAACTCTAACACTGTAGCTAGGCTGTTGTTCAAGTCTTTAAAAATCATAGAGAAATCTGTTTCTGCCTTACAAAGATGATTGCACATTTATTCTGTTCTAGTCAGTATAGATCTTTGACTAGAATGATAACATAATGAACATGTTTTCACATGCAGAGACCCCAGTGAGAAGAACTAGCGTGGCAGAAGGAAATAGTATTAATTGCTCCAGTGACTATTGGTAGTTTGGTAGGCAATAAAGTCCATGAAAAATGTGCTTTCATTGAGAATGATTTGCAAAATGCAGTTAGGCAATTAGAAGAAATCTGTAACTGAAGGCACTTAGATTTAGAAGAAGAATGAAGTGTAAAAAAAAAAAAAAGAGGAAGGAAAAGACCCCAAAAATCCATTCTCCATTTTCACTTGTAAGTAGCTAAAATACACTTAGAGACATGAAAATAGTATCAGGGTTTTTTGTTTGGTTTTTTTTTTTAACTACACAAGTTCCATTAGAACTAAAACCAATGATCGTTAAGGTGAATGAGCTGCATGAAAGAGAAACGTTGTAAAATTCATTATTTTTACAAACAAATTTTGCTTTGCTGAATAATTTATCATAAAGAATAACAATGCTGTAAGCTCATATTAGGTTTTACACAAAATAACTACTCACCCAAAAAGTTTCACTTACTCCCATGAATGTGGTAATTACTAGGATTTCAAGAACTTGATTTTTTTTCCTGATAACATCATTTATTATTTCAGATATTTTAAAATATTTCTTATCTTCTGTTTGTCAGGAAGATTGCTGGTAAAAAACTGTCTCTTATTGCCAGTGAAGTTAAGTTCTGGAAAAAAATCTTTTCAGACAGATATGACTATCAAATGATACCTGAGCAAACTTTAAACTGACAGGTAAAGTAATTTCATTACAGGGTTAATGTTAAGATCTTTTGTGCTCTAGCTTTTCTATTTCCATCCCTAAAATAAAGGTTGCTATATGGAAGAAAATATTAATTAATCAAGAAAATATATTTCCATTTATAGATTTAAAAATAGTATTAAAAATAATTTTAAAATAACATATTCTGTCTCTCTTTAGCTTTACTATATATAGCTGAAGGGCATAGCTTAGTATTCTCCATATAGTATTTGGAATAGCTAGGCTACCAAATACTGGTACATTCATGTTCCCGTGATATTGAATCTACCCTCATCAGAGCCGGATACATTGACAAATGAACCACTTACAAACCATATGACACCTATGTTCTCGACAGAGGTTTAAAATGTATTCTCTTACATGTATTTTTTCCAAAATGAGTGCAATATGTTTGTGAGCAAGTGTTACAACACGAGCTGAAGAAGGATTACACTGTCTAACACTCAAGTTTCAATCGTCCCTTCCTCTTTACTTGTAGAGATTTCATGATATTATTCAGTGAAGTCCAGAGGAAGACTTGCATTGACTTAATAGGAGCACAGGATGTGACACTGAATCTAAGGGAAGCATGACAACTTTCTTGCCTCTGCCTTTCAAATAAAACCAAAACCAGCAAGTCAACCAACCAACCAAAAAAAAACCCACAAAACAGAACCAAAAAAAACCCCCCAAAAATATACCAAAAAATCCTAAACCAAAAGGAAAAAAAAAAACTGAACCAAACAAAAAGAGCCCCCACAAAACCCCAAGCCCAACAACTTCTGCTATTGTGCCACTATTTAAGTTGAGGCAGAGGAGATGGTTAAATTTAGTCTGACCATCTGTGGCAGATTTTAGCTGCTTTGTTTGGTGATAGCATGACAATCACACAGGATCTTCAGCCACACAGACTCTCCTGAAGTTCTTAGAACATTTCTTTCTAAACACAAAGTCTTGATATACCCTGTAGCTTGAGCCACTTATATTCCTTCATAGGTCAATAGAACAGAAGAGTGGGATGTTCAGATTCAGTAATTTTATAGACGAAATCTAATTCTTTCCCTTTGCATGGTGAAACCTCATTAATCCTTGAAGAATAACTTATTCCTGGTTTTCTCCTTCCAGATAAAGAGTATGAAGAAGAATGAACACAATTTTGGAATTAATTATGAGCTTTCTGTGCTTTGTGGTTGGATAGGATCCCTGTACATTTCAGAAACCAATGTTTATTTTATGTAAAATGTCATTTTTGGGGAAGTAGCAACCGCTTCATCAGACTAAAGGCAAATATTTCTTACCATCATAATTCATACACTACTAAGTCTCAAAGTTTACTTTATGGAAGTTCAGTGTTTACTTTACCACGACCTACATTCAATTGTGAAGCCCAATGATAATGAGGGAAAGAACAGTAGTAATAGGATACTCCGTGAAACTGAATTGATTCAGAATATGTCTGGCATCAGAGCTTTAGAAGCCTGAATAACTAGAATAAGAGTGCTCTAGGACTAAGGCTCCAAATAAAATTTCAGAGTCTCCTTATTGCTTTGTTAGGGCTTTGATGGAGTACTTCATACAATGTGCTGCACCTTGCAGACACTCTGGCAATAACATCAAGTTAAGGCCATCACCCATCTTTGTGCTGTCACTGTGAGAACTGTTGGAACCTGTCACTCTATTAATTTCCTAGAGGGACTCCTGAAGTTCATTTAGTTTATCTTGGCTTTGTTTATTATTGACTTTTATTCTTATCTGAGCTTATGGATAATGAATTTATTAGCGATACATTAATTTTACATTATCTTTCTGAAGAGATAAGCATGACAGTGAATTCAATTTGACAGTGAACAGCTAGCTAATCCATAAACCAGAGAAGTCTATTTTATAGATTGCTCAGATAGGCCAGAAATACCGATGAGCCCTCTTGTACACTTGTAATTGACTCTTTCTGAATTGTGCCATCTGTTCTTTCTTAGGTGAATGATTGATTAACTGAGCAACATATGATTAGTGGCTTGTCTTGCTACTGTAGTGTACAAGTTGTTCTGGAGTGTGCTCTTGACAGCCTCCATCTGTGTGCTAACAAATCAAACAGGGTGACATTCTGCTCTGTGCCCTCCATGTTACCTTTGGGGCTTCAGTCAGGCTACTGACCTCTTTCATCTATGGGGCTGCAGTTGAGCAAATCTAGGCAAGAGGGTTTTTTTTCTGTCTGATTTCATATTACTATTGTGACCTTCCTTATTCACTCTACATCCTCTCCTCTCCCTCATTCTCCCCATCCCTCCCTTTTTCCTTTTTACTCTCCCTTCCTTTTTCTCTCCCTCTCTCCTTTCTCCTGCCTTCTTTCCCTCCTTTCAGACCAATACATTTTTCTTTAACCTTGTTTGCTAAGATTCTGAGCTCTGTTCTTACTATTATTATTTGAATTTTATTTTAATATTGTTATTACTCAGAAGCAGATATGCCAACAGGGAAAAAATCACTTGATCCTTGAAATTTGAATAAAAAATGAAATTGTAATAGGAAATATTAGGAAACTTTGATAATAAGTTCAGAATCACAGAATGGTTGAGGAAGCACTTCCAGAAAAAGGGACCTCTGGGCTTCCCCTCGTCCAACCTCCCTGCTCTAACAGACACCTATATACAGTTGCCCAGGACCATGTCCAGATGCTTTTGAGTACCTCTACAACCTCCCTGGGCAACCAGTGCCAGTGCAAAGTCACTCTAACAGCAAAGCAGTGTTTCCTGATATACAGAGAGAACTTTCTGAATTTCAGTTTGTGCCCATTGTCTCTTGTCCTGTCAATGGGCACCACTGGAAAAAGCCTGCCTCCATCTTCACACTCCATTTCAGATATTTACAAACATTCATGAGATCCCCTGAGCTGTGGTTTCTCTAGCCTAAACAGTCCAGGCTCTCTTAGCTTTTCTTCGTGTGAAAGACGCCCTTAATCATAGAATCATAGAATCGTTGGGGTTGGAAAGGACCTTAAGATCATCTAGTTCCAACCCCCCTGCCGTGGGCAGGGACACCTTACACTAAATCATATCACCCAAGGCCTCGTCCAACCTGGTCTTGAACACTGCCAGAGATGAAGCATTCACAACCTCCCTGGGCAACCCATTCCAGTGCCTCACCACCCTAACAGGAAAGAATTTCCTCCTCATATCCAATCTAAACTTCCCCTGTTGAAGTTTTAACCCATTACCCCTTGTCTTCTCACTGCAGTCTCTAATGAAGAGTCCCTCCCTAGCATCCCTATAGGCTCCCTTCAGATACTGGAAGGCTCCTATGAGGTCTCCACGCAGCCTTCTCTTCTCCAGGCTCACCAGCCCCAACTTCCTCAGCCTGTCTTCATACGGGAGGTGCTCCAGTCCCCTGATCATCCTTGTGGCTCTGCTCTGGACTTGTTCCAACAGTTCCATGTCCTTTTTATGTTGAGGACACCAGAACTGCACACAATACTCCAGGTGAGGTCTCACGAGAGCAGAGTAGAGGGGCAGGATCACCTCCTTGGACCTGCTGTCACGCTCCTTTTGATGCAGCCCAGGATACGGTTGGCTTTCTGGGCTGCAAGCGCACACTGCAGCCGGCTCATATTCATTTTCTCATCGACCAGCACCACCAAGTCCTTCTCCGCAGGACTGCTCTGAATCTCTTCTCTGCCCAACCTGTAGCTGTGCCTGGGATTGCTCCGACCCAGGTGTAGGACCTTGCACTTGGCATGGTTAAACTTCATCAGGTTGGCATCAGCCCACCTCACAAGCATGTCAAGGTCCCTCTGGATGACATTCCTTCCCTCCAGCATATCAACCGAACCACACAGCTTGGTGTCATCGGCAAACTTGCTGAGGGCGCACTCAATCCTACTGTCCATGTCAACGACGAAGATGTTAAAAAAGACTGGTCCCAACACCGATCCCTGAGGGACACCACTCATTACTGGTCTCCAGACGGACATTGAGCCATTGACGACAACTCTTTGTTTGCAGCCATCCAGCCAGCTCCTTTTCCACCGAGTGCTTCAGCTATCAAATAGATGTCTCTCCAATTTAGAGACAAGGATGTCATGTGGAACAGTGTCGAACACTTTGCACAAGTCCAGGTAGATGACATCAACTGCTCTGGATAAGGAGATCCTGAGGAAAATTCAATTGAAAAAAGAAGCTTATAATAAGTGGAAGCAAGGACAGGTGGCATGGGAAGAGTACAAGGATGTTGTCCGAGAAACTAGGGACCAGGTTAGGAAAGCTAAAGCTCAGTTAGAATTAAACTTAGCTAGAGGTATTAAAGATAACAGGAAGGGATTCTACAGGTACATAGCAAATAAAAAACAGACTAGGGAGAATGTAGGCCCCCTCTGGAAGCTCTCAGGAGAACTGGCTACACCGGATTTGGAGAAGGCTGAGGTTCTGAATGACTTCTTTGCCTCAGTCTTCACTGGCAAAGGTTCTGACCAAACCACCCAAGTCGTGGAAGGCAGATGCAGGGACTGTGAGAATGAAGACCTTGCGCCCACTGTAGGAGAGGAACTGGTTCGAGACCATCTTAAAAATCTGAACATGCACAAGTCCCTGGGTCCTGATGAGATCCATCCGCGAGTCCTGAAGGAGCTGGCGAATGAAGTTGCGAAGCCGCTGGCCATCATATTTGAGAAATCATGGCAGTCAGGGGAAGTTCCCGATGACTGGAAAAGGGGAAATATAATCCCATTTTCAAAAAGCGGAAAATGGATGACCTGTGGAATTACAGGGCAGTCAGTCTCACCTCTGTGCCTGGCAAAATCTTGAGCAGATTCTCCTGGATGGCATGCGAAGGCACATGAAAATCAACAAGGTGCTTGGTGACAGTTGGCATAGCTTCACTAAGGGGAAATCCTGCCTGACCAATTTGGTGGCCTTCTATGATGGGGCTACAGAACTGATGGACAGGGGTAGAGCAGGTGATGTCATCTACCTGGACTTGTGCAAAGCATTCGACACTGTCCCACATGACATCCTTGTCTCTAAATTGGAGTGACATCGATTTGATGGATGGACCACTCGGTGGATAAAGAACTGGCTGGCTGGCCGCACGCAAAGAGTTGTGGTCAATGGCTCAATGTCCAGCTGGAGACCTGTAACGAGGGGTGTCCCTCAGGGATCAGTGTTGGGACCAGTCTTTTTTAACATCTTCGTCGCTGACATGGACAGTAGGATTGAGTACGCCCTCAGCAAGTTTGCCGATGACACCAAGCTGTGTGGTTTGGTTGAATACAATACAACTGCTCACCACCCACTGACCAATACCTAGCCCAACCTGAGCAGCGATCTGGCTGACTCACCCCAGTTTATATACTGGGCGTGATGTAATGTAGTATGGAACACTCCATTGTCTATTTTGGGTCAGGGGTCCTGTCTCTGGTCCCTCAAGGTTTATGTGCCCCTCCTCACTGGCAGAGCATGAGACTGAAAAGTCTTTGATCAGGGTAAGTGCTACTTAGCAACAACTAAAACATCAGTGTGTGTTATGCTCCTTAGCTGTTTGATTTTCAAGAAAACCTGTGACTATACATCAGAAGTTCTTAGTCTAAAAACTTTTAAGAATCATAGAATAGTTTTGGTCAGAAGGGACCTTAAAGATCATCCAGTTGCAACCCCCCTGCCATGGGCAGGAACACCTTCCGCTAGACTAGGTTGCTCAGAGCCCTGTCCAGCCTTGTCCTGAACCCTTCCAGGGATGGAGCATCCACAGCTTCTCTAGCAAACCTGTTCTATCGACTCATCATCCTCACTGGACAGAATTTCTACCTAATATTTAGTCTAAATCTCTCCTCTTTCAGCTTGAAGCCATTACCCCTTGTTCTGTCACTACATGTCGTTATAAAAAGTCCCTCTCCAGATTTCTTGTAGGTCCCTAAAGGGCAGCAATAAGGTCTTCGGAAAGCCTTCTCTTCTCCAGTCTGAAGAAGCTCAACTCTCTCATGCTGTCTTCATAGGAGAGGTGCTCCAGCACCAGTTTTAATGCTGAAACAGTGAAAAATATCTAAGTACAAATATACAAACAGTTGGATGAAAAAAAAAAAAAAAGAAGGTATGTAGAACCATAAAATCATAAAATGTTGTGAGTTGGAAGGTACACACAAGGATCATACAGTCTAACTCCTGACTTCACATAATGCAACCTAAAGATTAACTAGACTTATGTGCATTCAATTGCAGCAGCAAATACTGTACCAGTTCTAATTCTAATGGGAATTTATCACTCCCCCAGTCATGGTCTTCCATCCATCATTGGTGTTAAAAGCCAAGGAAGGCAATAAATGTCTGCTTTATCTTCATTCATTTTGTGAGATGATCAACCTCATCAAGTAACACATCAGTGTTTCTTTAGCCCTCTTTTTGTTGTCAACACACTTAAACCCTCCCTTTTTTTGTTATCCACCAACATACTGGCCAGCTTGAACTCCACCTGAGCTTTGGCTGTACAAATTATATTCCTAGAGTGGTGAACAGCATCTCTGTAGTCCTCCTGTATAGGCAGACCTTGATTCTGCAGTCCATACACTTTCTGTTTAAGTTCCATAGGAGATACCTGTTCAGCCAAGCCAGCTTGCTGCTTCCAAGATATTTGCATTGCCTATTCACGCGTTCTTAAAAGATGGCTCTTAAAAATGTGACTAACATTTGTGAACTCCATTACTCTCAAAAAGCAAATTCACAGGGAACCTTACTAACTGGTTCCTTGAGCAGTCTAAAATCTGTTCTCCCCAGATTCAGGGTAGTAGCTCTATAACTTTAATATATTTATTTATTTATTTTAAATTCTTTCTAAGTCAGTACATACTGAAGTCTAGAGGGATTCAGCCCACTGATTCCAAAATTACTGGAACAATTTCATATGAGCAAGCATTGTCAGTGTAATGTAGATATATTATTCTATCCCAGGACAGTGAGTATAAAGACATCAGCATGTTTTTTTCTTTAATATTTTCATTAACACTACCTTGCTTGTCTCTACCACAGGTGTTCACACATTAAGCCAATTGGGGATTGATGAAGTATTTCAGAAATACATCTGTGAAATTAATGTATGGTGTTTCTCCTCCTAGTCATTTGCTGACTTCTCAGCATGTCATACATAGCTCCCAAAGCATACCTGTGTTTTAGTAATTTTCCTGTGACAATTAGCAGTGTACATTTTCTGAAGCCAAGAAAAAACTGTTTTCTCAATTTAACATAGTTGTAGGGAAAGTACAGGTAGTTGCATGGTTCTACTGTTTACATTGCACATTAGAAATGATCTCTCCGAGGACTAACTTGAAAAGTCTGTAAAAATGGTAAGGACACAGAAACAGCAGGGGTGTATTTCAGAAACTGGCATATGCAGCTCTGGCAGTGTTTCCATTTAAAATGTCCTCACTTGAAGACTGACAACAGGAATATAAATTTATCACATTTCTGTATTTCAAAGTCAAGTTTTAGAGCGCAAAAGGATAACCAAAAGAAAGAGTAGTTGTGGACAGACAGAGAGGAATGTTAAGTAAAAAGAGTGGGTTTTTTGGTATATAAGTCAATCTGCTGATCAGCAACATTTTGAACTGATGCTGGAATGAGCAATGAATGTCCATGACAGCTGGTGAGAAGAATGTAAACAGTTACTGTTTATTTTGTTTATTTTTAAAACTGCTACTGAAAAGTATATATTGCCTTTCCAAGTAGAAAGGAAGGTTTTCAGCTGTGCTATAGAGGTTATAAACCCACCTTTATTAAAAAGATCCTCATTTGGTAACTTTTAAAAAATATTTCTATTTAATTATGCCCCCCCCCAAAGGGGTGGGTGAGAAGGGACACCCTAAATTGTTTTAGCAACAAGTGGCTTTTTAAAACTATGAAAAGAAATCTAAACCCTGGTCAGTTTTTAACTATCATAGATCAGAAAGTTAAGTTTTCAAATAATAGTTTTGGTGAGGGGGGTTTTAAATGATACAGTAAGTCATTGAAAGTTTCTTACTGTCGTAGTAATGATTTATTAAACTATAGCTTCCAATCTACCATCAATACACCATTAAACCTTGAAATGGAAAAATGAGATAGATAGAAATTATTCAGTGTTACTATAAACAAGATCACTTTCTGAATTACTCATTTCAATTCCTTAACAAATTCAAGAACTAAGTTAATTTTCAGTTAATTTTGAATTCAAGAGAATGAATAAAGCACATGGCCACTAATCTTGAGCAGTTAGGCAGTTAGACACAATTAAAGGCTGATTTAAGTTTGTTCTGCCCTATGTATCTTACTATCCAAGTTTTGTCAACATTTGGTTAATCTACATTTTACCTGCATTTTGCTATCAGTATAATGGCAAGATTAACAAGTACAAGTGTATTTCACTTGCAACAGAAGCTGCAATGCAGAAGAAATATGGTTACCACAGAGTACAAAACCCTACAAAGTTATTGGAGAAAAATACTTTGTGATGTAGGAAACTGATGCCACAAGAAACTTCCATGTTAGGATTATTATTTGTGAAGTGTTTCATACAATAAGGACTAACAATGAAAACCACAATCTGAATGTTATCACTGATAGTGAAAAAAATCACATGGTGTCAAGTTAAGAGGAAGGTGTCCCATATCTTCTATGGACTGTGGACCAAAGCCTAATAAATCAGGCCCACCACTGTCAACTATAGTACTCCTAGATGATGCATATGTTAAAAACATACTCCTAGATGATACATATGTTAAAAATTTTCAGTATTTGCCAAAACACACACAAAGGGGCGGTAAACCAGAAGAGATTTATTTCCTCTAGTTTGCTTAGGAGATTTCTCTATTCTATTGAACTAGAGAATGAGTCTTCAATTTTCTGGGGTTTTGTCACTGTATCTAAAATTAGAGACATATTTGAACCATCAGAAATTGCTGAGCATTAATTCTGATGCTAGTTTACTTGAAAACAAAGACTTCCTTTTCTTCAATCAAGGAAAAAAAATAAACACCTTTCTTAATAAATATGGATTGGACAAAATAACGTAATTACCATAAATGTAAAAGTCTCTCCTTAGTTGAAAGGACTATTTCACTGCTTCTTGTTACACAGAGTAATGCTGCAAAAATCACAGAAATCGTCACTTACATCAGCAGGGCCTCAAAAGTTATGTAAAATTTTCTGTGATACTAATAAGTCCAGCATAAGCCATTATTTTGAGTCCCATTTTCTTCTCCTGTTAACCTTGGGTTCAGACATTCGTTTTAAATGGTACTTTTCAGAACTCATCATAAAAAACATCCACAGAGCTAAACATGAAAAAAAAAGGTAATAAATTTTTAAAACTCTAAAAGACATTGTTGCTATACTTTCTGAAGGAAAACATTCTTCTACCATGTTTTTTGCCTAATTCTTCCTGTTTCCATAGATGTCTATAAATCTATTTCTATAGACTTACTATGTTTTGCATATGGAGAGTTCCACAGCACCTGCAGCATTGGATCCCCAGATATAATACTGCTTTGACTGTGCTGGTTTGAGGAAATTTCTAATTTTAACAGAAGAGAATTCAGAATATGAAAGCTCTTAATCCTTGCACTGTTGCTGGACTGTTCGGGTGATCTTTGACAAGCCACTGCAGAGTTTATGCCATAACTTTCCGATTTGAAGCAGAGAAATCACATTTGTTTGCATCACAAGTGTGTCACAGAATGCTTTTTCTATATGAATAAAACAAGTAAGATACCTAGATGGTGTTAATTTTAGCACATTCTAAGGGGAAGTCATTAACACGTTCTGGTAGACACTAGCTGAATTCTTAGAATAGATATATTTAGATAGGAACAGGTTTAATAGAAGGTAAATTGTTATGTCTTTGTACGATGCAAAGCATAAACCGGTGTGGATATTTCACTTTCCATGGTGCAGTGCAAGAAAATGCTTTCACCTTATCTGTAAGTGCTTTAGGTCAAGTCCTCCAATTATGATATTTGAGGAAGATAATAATATCCAATGAACAAATATCAACTCAGACTACATCTGTTAAGCAAAGTGATTGCATCTGTGGTGATAACAAAAAGTACAGAAAAAAGTCATTTTATCCTAACACTGGTTATAGTATCAGTCACTAAAAACCAGGAAAGGAGTAGATACGGAGTAGCTATCTGTCAGAAGATAGGAGGGGAGCATGACAAGGAATTATCGAGCAGTTGCTCTTAGTCTGTAACAAGACAGAGAATGGGAACTAAGCAATAAATATTCATTTTGAAGGTTAGAGACTATAGTAAGGAAGACTGAAAACCAGAAGATAATAATAATAATAATAATAATAAAAAATACAAACCTCTAACAAAATCCCTTTACCCCTTCTTTTGTGGAGTAGCTAGAATAGTCTTACAAGACAAGAGGCAGCAGAAGTGAAAATGCCACATAAAGCTGTTGACACTGCATCCTTCCACAGTAAAGTTAAAAACAACCCTCTATTCACATTCAGTCACTAAAGAAAATAGATGTATAATAGGTTAGAATATTTCTACAGAAGTACCTGGTGTAATTTTTATTCTAAGAGGGCCTTCAGCTCAACTCTTTGAAACATTTTTATTAGCAACCTGAATGACGGAATAAAGGCAGCACTTAGACCATTCACAGATGGTAAACAGGTAGAGTTGCAAGCACTCTTCAGGACAGGATGAAAATCGTTTTGGTAAAGTGGAGAAAGGTCTGAGATCAACAAGATAATATCCAATAAAAACAAGTGCAAAGTACTACACTTTAGAAGTGAACAAATACAAAATCAGTAATAACCTGCAGACACTGAAGGAAATGGATGTCACAGCCTAGAGCAGACTGAAGGCTTGACAGGAGTCAACAACTTGATATTTTACAAATGAGATTGTCAGATGGAAAACAGAGGATATAATAGTTCTACTAACTGTGATTATAGTTCAAGAAATAAGGAGAAAGTAGACAGAGTTTTAAACCATCTCAGTAGGAGTATTGCTTGGGCAAAAAGTTTTATCTAGAACAAAAAGAGTGGGGTACTTCTTACACTATGTAAAAAGAGATGTTATATAATTAGCAGTGATATATTATTTTCCTGTGTCTACCAAGGACAAGTACAAATAATAATCACTACTCTCCATTAAAATAAAACTTATGCTCAAAGTTGAGAAAAGCTTGCTGATGATGAGAATGGGAAATATTGCAGCAGCATGTCAAAGGAGATGTAGTATCTACTGGATTTCAAAGACTTTTTATAGGGTGCATATATAGCTTCAACCTTTAGCAAAAGTAGAGTAACTGATCTATTTTTCAAGCTCTGCTTTATTAAATATTTCTCTATTACTATATGCAACATTAAAAGAAAGAATAAATGTTACTCCACTTGTTTTCCTGGAATCAAAATACATATTCTTATGTTAAAGATGCAAAAGATCATGAGTTAATAATATATTATTTGGGCATATACTGAATTATACAACCCACAAACATACAGAAACATGTTTAAGCAAAAGGTTACAAAGGAAGTGCTGTGATTTTTGGCAATATATTTTTTTACAAAGTTTCATGCAGTACACAGTTGAAACAGCATTGTCATAATTGAATAGAGATTGTAATGACTGTAAACAGAGATTGCAAATGCAGATTTAAATTTACACTTCTCTTTTCCAAATTTTAACATACTGAATGTTGCTACTCATCAGGTTTTCTTAAGGAACCAGTATTAAATAGATCATTAATACATTGAAACTTACTTATTTGATGTTCACTGTCGTTTACTTTTACATGTAAGAAGGCATAGAGATGAAAAAATCGTTATATTTCACTAGAAACTGGATTTCAAATTGAGACAAATGACATGCAAATAAGTAATCAAAATTAAAACAAAGAGAGCAACTATTAACTTAGTAAAATAAAAAAAAAAGAAAAGAGGAAGGGGAAAAAAAAGGAGGTAAGAAATAGAAAAACAGCTCTTTGATGGATGGTAAAAATGGATTAGTCCTTTAAACCATAAAGCCTCTTGCAGAAACATTATTAGTTCTGTCTTTTAATATTAATAAATCAGGCTGTAATATCTACAAATACAATTTTTAGGAACAAGTTAATTTGCAATCAGCATTGACTGTGATTATAACTAGTAACTGCTATAACATGCCAAAGACATAATTTGATACTAGGAATGTTAATTACAGTTAGTAAAGTGAGGAGGAGGGGAAATCTCTAAGTGTATGTGTGATTAAAGAACAACCATGCAGATTAATTGTGTTAGATACAACAAGTTCTCTAAGTTCCACAGAAAAGTTGTGTATCTGCTTGTTCTTCCCTTGTATATATCCTCTATAATAAGAAGTATTAGAACACAAAGAAAATATTTTGAGCATCACAAGCTAGTTTGCCCATTCATAAACTTTTCACAAAGCCAGTGGTTGGTCTTTAGTATCCATGCATCCCTAGGAGCAGAAATAAAAGCCTGTCCAAGATCTACAGGAAATATGACTATGAAGCTTTTCCCATATCACTTCTTTCACACAAACTTTGCTGTTGGGAGGACCTGTACAAAAGGAAACATTCTTAGCAGAAGGAAAGGTCAAAAAGTCAGTTGCAAAGCACTTTTTGGAACAGTATTTCCATGAGTTTCTGTAAGTGGGAATATGGAAAGGAACACTTGATCACCCATATATGCATTTCTGCAAATTTTTATTATTATTTTTTTCTAATGTAGATTCCAGTGAACAGTTAATGCTACACTTTGGGCATAACCTAAAGTACACATATAACCAAAATGACATCTGGAAACCTATTGAGGGAAGGCTATTTCCTTTACCTGTAAAACCCCGTTAAAGTGAGAAAATCCTTTTGAGAAAAATAGAATAATCTAGTTACACTATGAATGTGAATCAGTAATTCACAACATATAAATCTATTGCAAGAGGACCTCATCCGTTAAAAAGACAAATGGCCCTTTGAGTTTAAACAGAATACTGAAATGAAGCTTGTGATGGTGGGGATAGTTTATTTCATTCAATGCCTAAAATTCTAATAGATTTTTAGGACAATGCAGAGTAATGTATAACAATGCTTTTCATATTTTTCTTCTAAGACTTTTTCTTATACTGTATGCAAACTCTCCTGCATCAGGATATTTAGTCAGTTAAACAAACTATACTTTTTATCATAAATAAGTAAATATCATTAGTATTTTTTATGAGTCACAAAGCAAAGGGGAACTTTAAATGTTTTTGTAGGAAAGAACAAAAGAAAAAAGATTAAATGACCCAAGCAAAGTGCTTAGTTTCAGTGCTCATAATTTCAATTGCTTTAAAATGTTTTAGTTTTCATTGTGATAAAATTATTGTATGAGTTATGGTCATATCAACTGGAGAAAAAGATTTTTTTAGAAGTGTAAGGGTGGGAAAAAAGAACACCTTTGGTTCTGAAAGACAAGAGGTAAGTGATGTTCACTCTGAGTAAGGACCTTATGCAGAAGTTGCAGGAATCCTCGTAATGTTAACAGAAATTTAAATTGTCTAAAATGCTGCAGATGTTAACAGTTCTACCTTAAATTTTAATCTTTTCATAAAAAGAATGCAATTATTCAATGTGTGCAAGTTATTGAAACTGTTTTGGTAAGATCTAAATCCATTTTGTTCAGTCAACACTTGTGAAAAGAACAAGTTTATTGCTGTAAAGTACATTACACACAGCTGTATAGTACTTTGCATATGATTATTTCTATCTATAAAAGAGTTTTATTTAATTGGTGAAATAATGTTTTACATTTACCTAGGCTCAGTTTTCTTCTGTTTGATCCTGAATAGTACAAAGCAATAAAGCTGGCAGTTGTTCATCTGCAATATATTGCAATTCATCAGAAAGCTTAATATCTGAGAATACAAAATATTCACAAGAGAGAAAAACTAAAGTATCAGTGGTTTGCATAGAAATTTGGACATTTGGACATATATAAATATATGTAAACACACAGAGCAGTTAGTTTGAGAGTTTTTTATTTAGATCTTCTCTGTTAACAAAAGACTAAACATTTGGTTCTAGACTACTATAAATATATATTTATGTCCATATTCAATATATGTCAATATTCTGGACATATACTGAATATGGATTATTCAATATATGACTATCACCATTTATTGGAATTGATTAAATTAATTTGGTAGTTAATATTCACTATTATTGACTGCAAACTTCATTACTGTTTTGGAGTAAAAAGTTCTAAGGAAATGATAAATTTATGTTATAAAATTACCACTACAAGACAGTAATACATTAACTTAAGTGGATTAGAACTGGTTTTATTCAAAAGAACCTACTGAAATATATTTGACAAAAATATCTCAAACTCAAGCAGAAGAACTAGTAAAGTCTAAATTTTAAGCAAGTATTGAGACTAATTCTGAGAATGAACATAGCATTTCTTTTGTAGAAAAAGTATGACAAACTCATTACATGCTTTAATGTGTTCTCCCATACATAACTGAAATATTGAGAGCATATCAACTGAACCCTGTTGCATCATGCCAGGCAAGGAGCCCCAGTGAAGCTGTTAGGTCTGAGTGTAGAGCATGACCTTCAGGTAGTATCCAGATCCTTGTTTTCCTTCTACACATTTGGAAACGAAATAAATTATAAATAAATAAACCTGCCATCTGTTGTCAATGATGAGATTTGCTGATAGAAAACAGTGTTTCATTACATCTCACAAACTCTTCCATTAACTGCTACTAACAAAGTTTAAGTAGTGACCTAGCCAAAGGTCAAGATGGGTCACTGAACAGAAATAGCCTGTGGAGAAACTGACTGCCAAAACATCTCGTTAGTAAACAGCTGCTTTTTCATACAAGAACTTAAATGACAGGTTCACAATTTTATCAAAGCTAGTTTGTTTTATACATAGACATAACTATAAAAAAAGCCCTCCTAGAATGAGTGGGGTCAAGTATCCATATGTGTAGACACCTAACATTAGACTGTAAGAGTGACCATGCTTTTTCCATATTTCCAGGGCTTTTCAGTGTTTTAAGGTTGACTGGATAATCATTTTCTGTGAACCACTCCCTATAAAAATGAGTGGAGTTAAGAATCCCAAATGAAAACTAAAGATAAAATAAAGGTTGCAAAAAGCACCCATTTCACCCACTAGTTATTTATATTTTAATGAATTCCTAAGATTTTACTGAAAGCCGGAGGCTGGACTGTTCAATAACATACTATTTTTACAGTAATGGAAGACTTTAAAGTCTGTTATAAGTTAAAAGGACTAAGAAATATAAAAGGATTTGGGGGTGGGGAGCAGGGGTTTTCTTTTTTTTTTTTTTCCCCCAACTTATATTAACTGTTTACAAAGTTTGAGCTGCTTCCTGCATGTGTTCCTATGGTTTTTGGCACTTTTGGGATGATTTGACAAGGAATTTCTTGTTCCCAGTAAAAAAAAAAAAAAGGGGTGTTAACATATTTCTTTTAAATAGTCATTAGAGATAATTACAGGGCAACAACTCCCCTGTTTAATCAAAGATAGTCAGGGTAAAAATGTATGCAAAACAATTTTAGAATGCTAAAATCCAAATCATTGTATTGACCTAGAATATTAGCACTTAAGGAGAAAATTCCCCTTCCTTCAGCAGGTGTTATCACACAAAATAATATTAATTTTATTATTAGAGAAAGAGAAAAAAAAACAACAAAACAAAGCAATCTATTTTAGCACATCATGATGATTCAGAAATAAAGATTTGGAAACAGCTATTTGACCCAAGGACAAATCTGAAAAGAAGTGATTTAATGAGTTTTGCTGTTACTTTATGGAAGCTGAGCTTTGGAAACAAAACTTATGCCATTTGGAAACCTTCTTAGTACATAGGATTCCTTCTTAATATTTCCCTAGAGGTCTTTAAATCTTTTTAAAAATACCATCTTCCACATACAATCCGATTTTGAAGCAAAGCATTATAAAGCATATGTTACGTTTCAAAAGTTAAACAGATAGACCACTGGGACACTAAGAGTCATCATCTTCTGTACACCTAGAACAGCTGCAGATACACCATCAGTCATGGCTGACTAATAAGCATACTGTAACACTGGTCCTAATCCGCTGCCTAAGGAAGAAGCTGTGCACTACTGAAAGGCCCAGAAGCTGAGATGATTCACCTTCCTTTGCATCAGTATAATTTAATAAAAGCAGTGCGGCATTGACCCTTAACAAGATGTCCTGGGTTCAGCAGTAGCAATCATTTTTTCTCCTTCTTGGTAGCTGGTGCAGCGCTGTGTTTTTGACTTCTGGCCTGGGAATGGTGCTGATAGCACCGATGGTTTTAAGTTAGTGCTCAAACGTTTGCCCTGACCAAGGACTTTCTGAGCTTCATGCTCTGCCAAGGAGGAGGGAAAGCCAGGAGGAAGCAGAAACAGGACACCTGACCCAAACTGACCAAAGAAGTATTCCATACCACAGCATGTCATGCCCAGGAGGTAACTGAGAGTTACCTGAAAGGGCTGTGACACTATGGGTTTAGACTAGGAATCGGTTGGTGCTTGGTCGGGCTGGGGGGGGGAGGTTGCATTACCGGTCGGTGGGTGGTGAGGTGTTGTATTCTCTCCCCTTGTTATTTCCTTTATCATTATTATTATTTTATTGGTGGTAGCAGTAGTGATTTGTGTTATACCTTAGTTACTAAACTGCTCTTATCTCAGCCCGTGGGAGTTGCATTCTTTTGATTCTCCCTCCCATCCCTCTGGGAGCAGGGGGTGGGCAAAAAATGGGGGAGTGAGAGAGCGACTGCATGATTTATGGCTAACTATGTTTAAACCACACCACAAGACTAAGTCAAAAGAGATAAGTCAAAGAAAATAAATTCTCACTTAAAACACATGAATTCATTAAATGAAAACAAAGCTGCACTTCCATGTCTCCACAAGTTAATGCCATGTGAGTCTAAGAATCTGAAAGCCTGTTATTAAAAAAGGGCTTACAAGGGCAGTTAGGTGAATTAAAACCTTGCATCATGGAGACTTCTTAGTGAAGCAGTATTAGAAGCACAGAACAAATCTATATTAGTCATAAAAGCCCTGAGAAAAGAAGCAAGTATGGTTAAAAGGCAGGGGCAAAGTGAGTTATCAAAAAAAAGCTGTCTTCAAAGAACTGGGATCATGTCCAAATGAAGAAAATAGAAGAAAAGTACTATCTGGAAAGTTAAAAAACTCCATAAAGCTGGATGAAAGAAGAGCTTGAGGTACAACTTACAAAATACATAAAAATTAATAAATCTTTCATCAAACACATCAGGAGCAAGAAGTCTGAAAGACTTCAAATCCCACATATTATCAGGATATAAGCGGAGCCTTCAGGAAAAATCAGTCACAGCAGAAAGCTGAACAGACACTTTGTGGCTGTGTTCACAGTGGAAGAACTTATAAAGATTTTCCCACCAGAACTCCCCACTTATTTTTAAGCAGAAAAGGCTTTCAGAAGAATTTTGCTTCAACTTGAAGCTCCCCTAGGAGAAGTTACAGACAAAATAGACAGTAATGAGAGGACAGGAGCAGGTAATTTTCATCCAAGGCCTTAGAGATCTAATGGCAAAATGGATGAACCAGATGATGTGACGTATAATCTCCCTCTCAAAACATATAAGGTACCTGACAAGTGGAAGGGAAGTGCAGGAAGTTATTTAGCCACAAATGTTTGAAGGCTGACAGGTGACTTACCCAAAAGAGATATTATTAATGTTTTCCTTATGATTATTATCTTTGTTAGGCACCTGCATTTGAAGATAAAACCAGATGAGAAGGACATTTAATTCATTTCAGTACTTCTTCTCTTCTGTTCTTGGGTAATGATAGTTTAAGTATTACCAAAACACGTGAAAAGCATGTTCAACATGCTAAGCTAACCATTACACTACCCACAACAGCAAATAAAATGTAGTTCAGCATCATACCTATTCATGAAAATGTAATTCAAACACTGGGTTTTGTTAGGCAGTTTCATAGAATCATAGAATATCACATTGGAAAGGGACCTCAAGGATCATCCGGTCCAAATTTTCTTGGCAAACCCACAATCTAGATAAGGACCAGAATCCTGTCCATCTCAGTCTCAAAAATGCCCAACACTGGGGAATCCACCACTTCCCTGGGGAGCCAATGGCTGATTGTTCTCATTGATAAAAATTTCCTCTTGTGTCCAGAGTCTTTTGGGAATAATTTGTACCTACTGCTCCTTGTCTTTACAAGTGACTCCTTGTAAAAAGGAAGTCTCCACATTCTTCAGAGATGCCCTTCAAATACTGGAATGTAAAGTGTCCCCTAAGTCTTCTTTTCTCGAGACAGAACAATACCAGTTCTTTCAGCCTCTCCTCATCTGGCAGGCTTTGCAATCCCTTGATCATCTCTGTGGCCCTTCCTGGACCCTCTCCAGCCTGTGAACATCTTTTTTGTATAGCAGGGACAAAACTGAACACAGTATTCCAGGCGTGGCCTGGCAAGCACTCAGTAGAGTGGGATAATGGCTTCTGCTTCTTCTTGTTGTTTATATACCTGAAGAACCCTTTTTTGTGGTTTTCAGCACCTCTATCCATTTTCCATTTGAGCTGAGCTTTTTCTAACTGTGTCTGCATGCTCAGGCAATGCCCTTGTAGTTCTTAATGGTATTTGTCTGCTTTTCCAACTCTGGTATGCTTCTCTTTTGGTTTTGATCAGATTCAGAAGCTTGCAGTTAAGCCAAGGGGGTCTCTTGCTCTGCCTATTTCCCTTACCTTCAAAGGGGATGAACTCTTTTGTGCTTCCAATGGAGTGTTCTTGAAAAACCCCCAGCACCTGCTAGCTCCTTTATCCTCCATGTAAGTTTCCTACAGAATCCCTCACAGCTAAAGGAAGTTTGCTCTTCTAAAATCTAAACTCTTTGCCAGAGAACTAACCTTCAGCATGCTCAGCAAGATCCCAGATACCAAAATATTGAGATAACTGCAGCCAAGGCTATCACTAACTGAGATATTACAAAACAGGTTTTCTTAGCCTGTGAGTGTTGTGGTTTAAACCCTAGCCAGACAGCTTGTTCACTCACTCCCAGTGAGTGGTGCCGGGCTGAGAGCAATAGAGGCCTGCCCCCCCCCCCACCCCCGCAGGGCTCTCCCCTTCCCCGCTCCCAGAGGAAAGGGGAGGAGGATCAAAAGGTTGCAACTCCCACGGGTTGAGACAAGAACAGCCCAGCAACCAATGTACAACACAAATCACCACCGCTACCACCACCACCAACAATGATAAGAGAAAATAACAAGGGAAGAGAATACAATACCACCAGCCAAGAAACGAGTCCCACCCAGAAGCCCGTGTCCTTCCGGGTAACTCCCAGTTACCCCCCACCCCCAGCATGACGTGCTGTGGTATGGAATACCTCCTTGGCTAGCCCGGGTCAGGCGCCCCATCTCTGCTTCCTCACGGCTTCCCCTCCTCCCTGGCAGAGCATGAGCCTCACAAAGTCCTTGGTCAGGGTAAACATCACTTTGCAACAACCAAAAACGTCCATATCACCAACACTGTTCCCAGGCTGGAAGTCAAAACACAGCGCTGCACCAGCTACCATGAAGGAGAAAAATGACTGCTACTGCTGAACCCAGGACACCTGTCTAAGTCATGTACAAAGTTCACATCTACTAACGATGCTTTCTATCAAGCTACAGTCCTTACATGTAAATTAACCCTCCGAAGACATGCAAATATATTATCTTAGAGAATCTCTAGCTTCTATTAGTCAAGTAATGTTGACACGGGAGTCACGGACAACGCAGAGATAATCAATGTGATCAAGCGGTTGCCAAATTTATTACAAAGCCTTAACTCCTTATATACTATTTCTTACATGCACTTACAGTGATTTGGCATATTATGATTGGATACACGTCTTGAAGACCCTTAGTGACTAACATATAATTGATTAAGCACAGGTGTGAGAACTTGACCTCAAAAGCTTGCCAACAGTCCACAGTTCTCATTAACTCAGTGAATTCCAGCTTCTTATCTCGCTTGCTTAAGCTTCTTCGGGCCTCTCATGGCCTTGCTGTATCTTTCAGGATTATTCAGAGTTTATGTACCAATTATCCATTCTCCTGTGAGAACACTGTCTCCACATCTCCCCCTTTTTGTTTTATATATGTTTTGGGTGACTGTGGAGACAGTGTTCTCACAGTCAGCATATATTGGAGATATGATCTTGGCCAAAACCCCTGCTCAAGTAGAGTCACCCAAAACATATATAAAACAGGAAGGGGGAGATGTGGAGACAGTGTTCTCACAGGAGAATGGATAATTGGTACATAAACTCTGAAAATCCTGAAAGATACAGCAAGGCCATGAGAGGACCAAGGAAGCTTAAGCAAGCAAGATAAGAAGAAGATGGAATTCACTGAGGTAATGAGAACTGTGGACTGTTGGCAAGCTTTCGAGGTCAAGTTCCCACACCTGTGCTTAACCAATTATATGCTAGTTGCAAAGGGTCTTCAAGACATGTATTATGCTAAAAGACAACCTTTAATCTGCAAACGTAAATTGTTAATGTTCCTTGAGAACAATTCTGAGAATCAGTCTTAGCCAAGAATTTATTTCAATATAGTCTCAAAGATCTTTTTTCTAAAATGAGAGCTGTCTCCATGCTTCTAGAAGGAGATGCAGAGAGCTTGTGAAGTCTTCATCCTTGAAGACATTCAAAAGCCATCTGGACTTGGCCCTGGACAACTGGCTCTAGGTCCCCCTGTTTGAGCAGGGAGGTTGGACCAGCTGACCTGAAGAGGTCCCCTCCAGCCTCAGCCATCTCATAATTTTGTGATTGTCAACTTTGCTGGAAGTTTTACACTCTGATTCTGACTTGCTCAATGACTTTTATGAAAAACTGAGGCCATCTAAATTGTAGTGGTATTAACTTTTAATTTTGCATTGCTGTATGGTAACAGCACAGGTAACATCAAGAAATCAATACACCCAATTATTTAATAAACTAGTGGAAACTGGATTTATTTTTCTTTTTTCCCTTACACAGCTACTAATGGAAATTAAACATGATATGAACCACACACACAAAGCTCAGAGGAGGTATGCTATATAATAATAGAAATTGCCTTCGAGAATCTTCTTAGTCTTCATTTATGTATCAAACTTTGTGCTGCAGAGAGATTCCAGTCAGAATTACACTGCTAATGTTATTAGAAATTGTAATATGTCATGCTTCATGATTACTCTTCAGTTTCATTATTAAAAAGAAACAGATAATCATAATGAAGTTTTTATTCAGTTAGAGTAGGCCAGTATCAGAGCTACACAAAGAGGAAGGAAGGACAAGATCTCATTACAAGTCCCTCTGAGGTTGGAATATGTCCCCAACTCTGGATCATAAGTGGATCAGTATTAATCCATCTGACCTGTATATTGGATAAATTAAGAGTTGCAGGCACTAGGAGCAAAGCAGGGTGTAGCACTGTGCACTAATCTTCTTTTGCTGGAACCCCTCTCCAGGAATAATAAATGCCTTAAAGACAGAAAGTGGTTTTATCCACTTAACAAAGATTTCAGGTGTTAATGTGGCACAAGAGGTTCAAATCTCCACTATGGAAATGTAAAACAAGGAATTCAGAAGGAATGTCCTGATCACATAAACTCTCAGAGTAGAGGCTTGGGGTAAAAAAAATATGCCTTCTTGCTGCAATACACAGCTCCTTATTATTTAAGCCTCTTCTGAGCATTCTCCACTTCTCTGAATCCCTGATGAATGCAACAGTGAGAGTATCAGATGAAAGTAATTTCTCTGACAGAGACAGCTTGTATATAAAAATATTTTTCTTCTTGAGTATGATTAAGTGACAGAATGAACAAAGGGATAACTTGAAAATTGTTTATCGATATTTCTCTAACAGAGACAGCTTGTATTTATAAATATTTAGCATCTTAGTTGAAATATAAGCATGAATCAAAACCAACAGTTGAACATGCAGTGTCTGGCAATAAGCTAATAATCAACTATACAACTGAAATACTCTGAGTTTCCAGTAGAACATTAGCTAAACAAGTTTTGTTAATGAATTTGTTAATAGAAAGCATTTATTTTATTATTTTCATCTGGACAAATATAACAGTAGCTTTTTTTTTTCCACTGTGATTCCCTCAAATCTTGAAATGTTTCAGTTCCTTTCTAAATGTAGACATATGAATACTTAGATGAAAAGAATTCTAAGGAAGTTAACTGGGAATTCACAGAGTTAATATAAAGCAAACTAAAACATGTTTCTAGGACTGTGAGCTCTTTCCTCCAGATGCCAAAATCTGCATGATCTTTGCAACCATTTTGTGCATATGAACTTTAATGCATACCTAATTAGGCTGCCATCCCAATGAGGAAAAGTGGTTATGCTTCCAGTCATGACGATTCCAGTAAGACACTTGGCCAAAAAGAAAGCAGCAAATTCCAGAACAGAGGCTTCTGGAAGGCAGGTTTCATGCAGATAAAGGGAAGTGTCGTAAACTTTGGAACTGCTGGGTTTCCACTCCTAGGAAACAACTGTTGTAAGCAGTCTGCTATTAAACATGTCAATGTATAGCACAGATTCATTGGAACAAAACATCTGCTGTCCTCAGAAAGGGATTTGGGGTATTTAAAATTTTTAATTAATTAAAAAATATATAATAGGCAATGGTTATGTATGTAAACAGAAAATTTATATACACCAGATGTTTGGGAACCTTGCTTGACATTCTGTGGCTGAGCTTACAATGAATGGTCATTACTAGTTTCAAACAAATCATCCAATGATCAGAACAGCAACAACACTCTACAACAAGTGCACCTAAAACTTTCAGTTGTGTTCAGCAAAATGCATGGATGAAGAGCTGATGCAAGTAACTAAGAGAGCTCATACAGCACAGTTCCATGAAGACACATGAGTTAAGATGTAGATGCACTACAAACAGCAAGGCTTTTTTGGCACTGGATCCAAGAATACTGCTTTCAAACGCACACTGACTTCTCACCTTCATTATCTGTTTGGCTTTCAGAGGGTTCAGGAGAGCTGAGACACTAACAGGATGTCACTTGGATATCAAATCATTTGGGTTTCAGACTTTCATAAACTATGACTGAGACACTAAAGTGAGACACTGCAGCTAGTCCATCATCTCCATGGATTTCAGAATAACCTATGAAGGGCTCTGTGTGTAGTGGTACACAGACACAACTTCAAAATAGAATTTACAAAATCAGATTAAGTACCCAAATTCTGTCCCAGGGTGGATAAAAAGAGTAAAGGGCCCACCATCAAAATTTAATTTTCTGATTGGATAAATTATAGCAGATGGGATTTTTATGTATTACCTGTATCTACAGTGCTTGCTCAGGTTAAAGCCAAATGCTTGTGTGAGCATGTAAAACAGAGTACAAAACTTCCTCCTATGATAAAAAGCTGCCTCTTTTCTTCTGAGCACAGATGGCTGCTCTTCCTCAGTGTAATTCAAAGAATCTCTTTTGTATGAAATCACTCAGCTCCAACTGCAAGGAAAGAAGAATGCATCACCCCTGTATAACCCAGAGCCAGGTACATAGGGCACTCTTGGAAATGAATGTTGGGATGGAGGTGGGTAGTAGGGGGAGTGAATTTATACAGGAATCTCACAGAAGTTCTTGAGTGAATGAAATACCTCCTCCTTTTGTCCTCTGAATTTCAGTGAAAGCTTCTGTTCAACACAGAAAAAAAAGGAAACAAAAGGCTTGCTGAAAGCATTTGTCAAAATAGTAGAAAACTGGATTCAACTCTTACCTTTTCTTCAATCACAGGATATACCATGCCTAAGTCAACAGGGAAGAGACTAATTTGCAGAGAAAATGTAGTCCCAAAACTCCTGTTGTATACTCTCAGACAGAGGGTGTCCTATTATTTTAAGGCATTGACTACTTAAAACACTGATTATTTAAATATTAATTGATCCTAAAAGAGAGCAGATCTTGTAGTACAGCCCACAGCTGGAAGTCAATAATTCTAGGATTCAAAGCTGATGTCAATAAATACTTAACATATAATACCAACATATGCAGTACAAGAGCTGGAGTCTATTCCATCTATATATGAAGTGTGCTGACTCATTGTATTGGGTTTGCATAGGTTTTGGCAGCAGAGGTGCTACAGCCATTCTCAATACTCTTTTTCTATTACATTTCATACAGAGTAAATCAGATTCCAATGAAGGACTGAAGATTTACGTAGTTAGCATTTGGACTATTGACCTGGAATATGGGAGATACATATTCTGTCTTAAGCTATCTTGTTTGATTAGACCAAACTAAAATATATGAGTACGCCAGGTATATTTCCATCTCTTTTTTCTGTTTTACCCCCAAGGTTTTTGCTGGGGCTGATCTAGCAGGTAAGGTCTGAGACCACAATCAAGCAATACAAACAATACTTCTTTTAAGAAGTCTGATGAGATAAATGCCTAGCTTCATAATTCTTAGAGAATTTAGAGAATTTCTTGTGTTCAGGAAGAGTGCTTCAGGCAGCAAGAAAAAAAAAAAGTAATAAATAGATAGATTTGAAACAACTTCAGATGGAAGCTGAATTTAGAAAGTAAATTTCTAAATTTGAGAGAAAAGTAGTTATTGTGAGGTATGACAATCCCCATATTATTCTGTGGATCTAGTCTTGCATCCCAGGCAAAAACTTTAAATGAAGCCAGCTATGTTCTTCACACAATTCATTTTGAAGCAATGTAGATCTGATGGGAAGCTGAGTTTCCATCACCTAATTAAGAACTTGACAAACAAACACATCAGCTAATTTGTGAACTAGGACTTCAATGTCATCTCCACGTGTACAGTGTAACATTCTGTGAGTAAGGACGCAGTGATTCAACTCAGTATTGCAGGAGACACGTTTGATGGGGCTGAAGTGAATCTTTACATGTCTCACTGCTGGGAGTTGTTATGGAGTGTTACAACAAAGTTTGAATAAGGGTACAATTTAAAGAATAATGCACCATTTCTTATTTATACGACATATTAAGTGATCAACTATGAACTATCAAAATTCGATCCTTCATGTTACAGCTGAGTCAAAATTAGGTGCTTAGACATCTATTATTGAAATGAAAGTAGGGACAACAGGGAGAAAATCAGAACCCAGATATTCTCCATGACATGACATTGCATTGAAGTAGAAAATAGAATTTAGCCTAACTACTTAATTGCTATTTTAGGACTCTATACAGTATCTAACTAGTGTTTATAAAGATTTTTTTTTTTCTCTTGTATACTTATCAGCTGCAGAAATTCTGACCTTACCCATTGTATGCCTGTCGTGGTTTAAACCCAGTCAGGCAACTTGTTCACTCACTCCCAGTGAGTGGTGCTGGGCTGACAGCAATAGACGCCCCCCCCCCCACCAGGGCTCTCCCCTTCCCCGCTCCCAGAGGAACGGGGAGGAGGATCGAAAGGGTGCAACTCCCACGGGTTGAGACAAGAACAGTCCAGCAAACAATGTACAACACAAATCACCACCGCTACCACCACCACCAACAATGATAAGAGAAAATAACAAGGGAAGAGAATACAATACCACCAGCCAAGAAACAAGTCCCACCCGGAAGCCCGTGTCCTTCCGGGTAACTCCCAGTCACCCCCCACCCCGGGCATGACATGCTGTGGTATGGAATACCTCCCTGGCTAGCCTGGGTCAGGCGCCCCATCTCTGCTTCCTCATGGCTTCCCCTCCTCCCTGGCAGAGCATGAGCCTCACAAAGTCCTTGGTCAGGGTAAACATCACTTAGCAACAACCAAAAACATCCATATCACCAGCACTGTTCCCAGGCTGGAAGTCAAAACACAGCTCTGCACCAGCTACCACGAAGGAGAAAAATGACTGCTACTGCTGAACCCAGGACATTATCCACCCCTTATTCCATACCATTCACGTCATGCTCAGATCCCACATTTTCAATACACCATCGCTCTCCCACATATATACATCCATATACATACAGACCTAGAGAAAGAGATCATTTCCTTAGTGCATGGACCAATCCCTATAATGCTGCCGAGTCCATTCGGTCCCTGATGTCAGGTTCCATCTCTTGTAACAATCTTTCAGGGCAGGAAAGGCTGTGTGCAGTATTGGATCTTTGCCTGCTGCTGCTGGTCGTTCCTTTACTGCAGAACTCATCCAGTTCTATCAAAGTTCACTCTCTGTTGGGATGATGGTTGGAGGGAAGTCAGGGCTAGTCGCCGGTGACCTGGAGACATCTAGTTGATGGGCTATAAAAGCATTACACAGCAGGCAACAGCATACAGTTGAGTTCACTGGCTGTTTTCCCCTAAAATCAAATCCCCTTGAGGTATACATCGGACTTCCCCATCTTCCCGCATTACCCACCAAGTATATCCAGGTCCCTGAGCAAAAGCAATCCCACGAGTGGGTTTGCCTTTACCTGAAGCAGGAATAACCCAGACTGTCTTCCCCAGCAAATTCTTCATATGCTCGACGGGAACTTTGTCCCCCTCTACAATATGTAAAAGTTCTGACTGGGCTGGGCCGGCCCTGTTGGCAGATCCTCTGGTGTTGACCAACCAGGTGGCCTTGGGTAAGTGAGTATCCCAATGCTTGAAAGTTCCCCCACCCACTGCTCTTAGTGTAGTTTTTAACAGCCCATTGTACCGTTCGATTTTCCCAGAGGCTGGTGCGTGGTAGGGGATGTGATATACCCACACAATGCCATGATCTTTGGCCCAAATATCTATAAGGTTATTCCGGAAATGAGTCCCATTGTCTGACTCAATTCTCTCTGGGGTGCCGTGTCACCACAAAATCTGTTTCTCAAGGCCCAGGATAGTGCTCCGGGCAGTGGCATGGGGCACAGCGTATGTTTCCAGCCACCCGGTGGTTGCTTCCACCATGGTAAGCACATGGCGCGTGCCTTGGCGGGCTGTCGGCAGTGTGATATAGTCAATCTGCCAGGCCTCCTTCCATACTACCAGATGGAAGTAAGATATGATATACTGAAACTGTGAGATCAAGAGGAATAACCTTGAGAGCCAATAAATCAGCATTGTGACGAGTGACTATTAATACAGTTAGATCTGTCATTATCTCAACCCCTCGTGCCCCACGTTGGGCGCCAAAAAGAACTGTCGTGGTTTAAACCCTAGCCAGATGGCTTGTTCACTCACTCCCAGTGAGTGTTGCCAGGCTGACAGCAATCGAGACCCCCCCCACCCCTGCAGGGCTCTCTCCTTCCCCGCTCCCAGAGGAACGGGGAGGAGGATCGAAAAAGTGCAACTCCCACAAGTTGAGACAAGAACAGTCCAGTAAACAATGTACAACACAAATCACCACCGCTACCACCACCACCAACAATGATAAGAGAAAATAACAAGGGAAGAGAATACAATACCACCCGCCGAAAAAGCATCTGACCCAGAAGCCCCTGTCCTTCCGGGTAACTCCCAGTTACCCCCCACCCCAGGCATGACATGCTGTGGTATGGAATACCTCCTTGGCTAGCCTGGGTCAGGCACCCCGTTTCTGCTTCCTCACAGATTTCCCTCCTCCCTGGCAGAGCATGAGCCTCACAAAGTCCTTGGTCAGGGTAAACATCACTTTGCAACAACCGAAAACATCCATATCACCAACACTGTTCCCAGGCTGGAAGTCAAAACACAGCACTGCACCAGCTACTACAAAGAAGTAACATGACTGCTACTGCTGAACCCAGGACAATGCCTCTGTTCTCCTCACTGTTTTAAATAGTTAACACTTTAAAACTCATCTCTAAGAAAGGCAAATACTCAGGAAATTCTGAACACCAGCAGGTAAGACAAAAGGTAGGCTACAAGCTCAACAATTAGCGATAATAATGATCACTGTTAGGTCATCTCTCTAAGATGAAAAGTTCCATGTTGAAACATTTGGCATCATGCATTCTTCCACTTTCTTCACATTTGATTTTTCTCTCTCCTTGCAGTAGTTTTTCAGTGAAATAGTTGCAGACCCAGTGTGCCCTGTCACATTACTACCACACTTAAGCAAAAGATCTTCTACCTCAGCAGTCAAGGTTTGGTCTGGCAGGAAAAATGGGCTGAATCACAGTAGGAACCGTGATTAAGAAATTTATGGTATATGGGGTAAAAATAGACCTAGATAGCAGATACAACAGCTAGTATTACAAAGTGATTGAATTCTAGCGAACATTTCTAATCATCTTTCTTAGCTGATATAGTGCCACTTCATTAAAGGAATTTGCTTTTCTTTTGCAATTGTGTTTGAAAAGAACCTGGTCTAGAACATCCCTCAGAATTCATCCTAGAAAAACAATAAATGCCTCTTTCAAAGTAAAATTTGATAGTGTTTACATTCCTATTTTCCATTTTAGATGTCAGCTGATGCAAAGTGATTCAACACCATGTCCAGCAGGGACACACTGACTTCCATCATTAAAGACATATTAGGTCTTTTTTTTAAAATATTTTTCCCCTCTCAGTAAAGTATTAGAAGATCACCTGTTATGGGTTATTACTGCTATGCAAAAAAAACTGTTTGAGAAAAGGAAAAAAGAGGAGGATTTATGAATACTTTTTTCCTAGGATACCTGCAGACTTCCTTATACCATTTATTTTTGATCCTTCCTGCACTGTATATTTGTCCCACAGTGCAGCTGTACATAGTATTATCTACTTTACCAGTCATTTTGCTATGTTGAAACTCTGAATATAGAAGTTTTACATCATTTTGAAAGAGAATAATTGTGACTTCAAACAACAAAGGGGTTACTACAGAGACAACCCTCACACAATTTTTTTCTTCTGATGAAGAATGTTCCCATTTATTAAATCTCTGGAAATATCATTGTTCTTTTATTTAAACAGAGCCAAAATACATTTTTTACAACTAAAGAAAACTAAGATTAAGGTCAAGATCCAATGTATTCAGTCCAGAGTACAATAAGCAAGTGCTGCAGTGTTTTTCTTCATGGACAGAGGTCACAAGAATTTCATCTTTCCCTTTATTCTGTCACAATTCTCTTCTGTAATTCCAGGGGCTACCTGCCCTTCATACAGCTCGTTACACAGATACTGGCTCCATGCCAGCCATTAGCAGGCCAAGGAAGGCTGTTGCAGAAGGCGGCTTTGGAGGTGGTGAGCATGGATGCTTTGACTCTCTCTACTGGCTTTCATCTAAAGATGTTAAAATGTTCTGGGAATATTTAAAAAAAAAAAATAAAAAAAAATCAGCCCTCCAAGTTGCCCAGAATTGTGTGTGAGAGAGAAAATGCTCTACCACCTTCCAAAGAGGAAATTAAGCAAAAAGCTCTTTAATAGTCATTATCCTACAGACAGTCATATACATGCATGGCCCCAGTGAATTAATTAATTTCAACTGGACTACTTGTGAGTGTAAAATTACACATTGACAGGACTGAAAGAGCTGCTACTGCCAGTCCTGTGTTACACTTGTCCAAACTCTGGATGACATGGAAATGGGTAAAACAGAAGCTCAACGAGAACAAAACACGTGCACAAAAAAAAAAAACAACCAAACCACCCTGAAAAAAACAAACAAAACCTACAAAAAAAACAAAACAACAAAACAAACAAACAAAATACCCCAAACAACCCCATATCCAAACAAAAACCCCTACTGCATTTCTCTCCAGTACTGTAGTGGCAGCTAGGAATACCTAAAACACACCCCAACTGATAATATATTGCAGAAAAGATTTATTTAACAAGATTTAATTAAACAAAATGCAATTAAAGCTGAAAATGCTGATTCAGAGAGTCTGAAATGTTTAATTTAATATACGTTAAGATCGATGAACTGCTGACAGTCCTGGATAGGACTTGGTGCAGACAGAGAGCCCTGAGTTCCTGCCTCTCAGGCAAACACTTCGACTAGTCACCTTCAGAGCAAGCAGCCAAGTGTTTACCTCCAAATGCCCAGGACCCTTTGCCTGACAAGCCCAATTTGGAGCCAAACTGTCCCAGCTCTTTTCAAAGCTGCAACTCCGAAAGATGGGGCACAAAGTGCTCCACAGAAGGGAACACCAAAATCCTAATGCCACAAACACTGGCTGCAATCTGGACTGCAATAGCTTCTGACTGCACAGAATCTGTGTCTGTTGTACTTAGAAAGCCGGACAAACTAAGTCACAGCTCTGCTGTCTGCCTGTCCCACTCCACTGCCAGCATGTTCCCTGGCATGGTTTTTCACCAAAGCAATACCTGACAACAGGAATAGCACATACCACAGACTGCTCACAACACACTAGGGAATGAAACTACCCGACAATATATATGTGTGTGTCCACATATGCTTGTATATATTATTATTCCAGTACTTAAACAGGACCTACAAGAAATCTGGAAAGGGACTTTTTAAAAGGGCATGTAGGGCTAGAACAAGTGGGAACAGCTTTTAACTGAAAGATGGCAGATTTAGATTAGACATTAGGGAAAAAATCTTTAGAGTAAGGGTGGTGAGACACTGGAACAGGTTACTCACAGAAACTGTTGATACCCCATCAGTGGCAGTGTTCAAGGTCAGGTTGGCTAAGGCTTTGAGCAGTGTTGTTTAGTGGAAGTTGTCTCTACCCATGGCAGGGGGGTTGGAACTGGATGATATTTAAGATACCTTCCAACCCTAACTACTCCATTATTTTATGACCCTATTATATGACTATTAAAACCAAATTGCCTAATAAAGACCCTGGAACATGTTCCAAGTAGTTAGGAAGGTCAGTATCACACCATGTGGCCCCAGGACCAGAGAACAAACCTTGGTCCTGTTTTATTTACAAGTACAGGTTCAGCCTCAAAGACAGTTCTGCAGTTCAGATGCATCTATCACAGCAGGGCTACCTGCGTTCTCCTGGAACTGATAAATTTAATAATCCATATAGATTTTACTGATTATATCTATCAGCTGTTGTGAAACAGAAGGAAAATCCAATACAGTCAACAGATACTTTATATGTGAGATATTTTGTTCAGAAAAACATCAGTTAACCCCAAGATGTCATTCATTGAGAAGGGAAGCTTCAGACTGGTCCTGAGTGGGTCTGTGCCTAACAGAAAAGTACTCCCAGAAATTTCTGATAAAAGGAAATTGATGTTCTGAAATTTGTTTGTTCTATTATTTTTCTATTGTTCTGAAAACTGTTCTGAATTTATTCTGAAGACACACACTGGACACCAGAAGGCAAAGGTACAGAGAGTACTTATCATGATTCCAGATGAGAGTAGTATTTTTTCTCTACAGTACTTCTAAGAAAAAAAAATTTAAACAGATGAAATGGAAGGAGAAAACCTCCAGTGGGAGATGTGAGTCACAGAGAGGAAACGTTAGCATTTCAAAGAACCAGGCAGTGTAGTCTTTCAGAACTGTGGGCTAAAAAAGGCAGACACCAGCTAGTCCTGTTTTTCAGTGATGATCCTGAGTTCAGTGATGGAGTAATACAAAAACAGAGTCACCACCTCTGCAAGGTTACCTAGGTCCCCAGAAACTACATTCAGACTGAAGCACACGAGACCATCCAAGAAACCAGTTTAGGAGTAGTGATGGCACAAATTACCTTTTAGTTTCTCCAACAGGCTTTCTGTTCCAAGTCATCTACTACCTATATTCATAGAATCATAGAACAGGGTTGGAAAGGAGCTTGAGATCATCTAGTTCCAACACCCCTGCTGTGGGCAGGGACACCTCACACTAAACCATCTCAACCAACGCTGTGTCCAACCTGGCCTTGAACACCATCAGGCATGGAGCATTCACAGCCTCCCAGGGCAACCCATTCCAATACCTCACCACAATAACGCGAAAGAACTTCTTCCTTATATCCAAACTAAACTTCCCCTGTTGAAGTTTTAACCCATTACCCGTTGTCCTATCACTACAGTCCCTAAAGAAGAGTCCCTCCCCAATATCCTTACAGGCCCCCTTCAGATACTGGAAGGCTGCTATGGGGCCCCCATGCAGCCTTCTCTCCTCCAGGCTCAAAAGCCCCAACTTTCACAGCCTATCTTCATACAGGAGGTGCTGCAGTCCCCTGATCATCCTCATGGCCCTTCTCTGGACTTGTTCCAACACTTCCATGTCCTTTTTATGTTGAGGACACCAGAACTGTACACAATACTCCAAAATAGGTCTCACGAGAGCAGAGTAGAGGGGCAGGATCACCTCCTTCGACCTGCTGGTCACAGTCCTTTTGATGCAGCCCAGGATACGCTTGGCTTTCTGGGCTGCGAGCGCACGCTGAAGCTGGCTCATGTTCATTTTCTCATTGACCAGCACCCCCAAGCCCTTGTCTGCAGGACTGCTCTGAATCTCTTCTCTGCCCAACCTGTAGCTGTGCCTGGGATTGCTCCAACCCAGGTGTAGGACCTTGCACTTGGCATGGTTAAACTTCATGAGGTTGGCATCAGCCCACCTCACAAGCGTGCCGAGGTCCCTCTGGATGGCATTCCTTCCCTCCAGCATATCAACAGAACCACACAGCTTGGTGTCATTGGCAAACCTGCTGAGGGCGCACTCAATCCCACTGTCCATGTCAGTGATGAATATGTTGAACAAGACCAGTCCCAACACTGATCTCTGAGGGACACCACCTGTTACTAGTCTCCAGCTGGACATTGAGCCATTGACCACAACTCTTTGTGTGAGGTGCCATCCAGCCATTTATTTATCCACTGAGTGCTCCATTCATCAAATTGATGTCTCTCCAATTTAGAGACAGGGATGTTGTGCAGGACAGTGGCGAGTGCTTTACACAAGTCCAGGTAGATGACATCACCTGCTCTACCCCTGTCCATCAGTTCTGTAGCCCCATCATAGAAGGCCACCAAATTGGTCAGGCAGGATTTCCCCTTCGTGAAGCCATGCTGGCTGTCACCAAACACCTTGTTCATTTCCATGTGCCTTAGCATGCCTTCCAGGAGAATCTGCTCCAAGAATTTGCCAGGCACAGAGGTGAGACTGACTGGTCTGTAATTCCCCAGGTCATCCATTTTCCCTTCTTGAAAATGGGTGTTATATTTTCCTTTTTCCAGTCGTCGGGAACTTCACCTGACTGCCATGATTTTTCAAATGTGATGGCCAGTGGCTTAGCAACTTCATTTGCCAGATCTTCAGGACCCGCGAATGGATTTCATCAAGTCCCATGGACTTGTGCACATTCAGGTTCTTAAGATGGCCTTGAACCAGATCCTCTCCTACAGTGGGCGCAAGGTCTTCATTCTCACAGTCCCTGCGTCTGCCTTGTAAGACTTGAGTGGTGTGGTCAGAGCATTTGTCAGTGAAGACTGAGGCAAAGGAGTCATTATAAACCTCAGCCTTCTCCACATCCAGGGTAGCCACTTCTGATAGGTTCAGGAGAGGGGCCACATTATCCCTAGTCTGTCTTTTATTCGCTACGTACCTATAGAACCCCTTTCTATTATCCTTAACATCCCTAGCCAAGTTTAATTCTAACTGGCCTTAGCTTTCCTAACCTGGTCCCTAGCTTCCCAGACAACATCCCTGTATTCTTCCCAGGCCGCCTGTCTTTGCTTCCACCTTTTATAAGCCTCTTTTTTCCTTTGAATTTTCCTCAGCAGCTCCTTATCCACCCAAGGAGGTCTCCTGGCCCTCCTGCTGCACTTCCTTCTAGTTGGCATGCAACACTCCTGAGCTTGTAGCAGGTGATCCTTGAATATCAACCAAGAGTCTTGGGCCTCCCTGTCCTCTAGGGCTATATCCCATGGAACCTTACTAAGGAGGTTCCTGAAGATGCCAAATTCTGCTTTCTTGAAGCCCAGGGCAGTGAGCTTGCTGCACGCTCTTCTCACTGTCCTGAGGATCTCGAACTCAACCATGTCAAGGCTGCCCTGGAGTGTCACATTTCCAACCGGCCCTTCCCTGTTGGTGAACACGAGGTCAAGCATGGCACCTCTCCTTGTCAGCTCCTCATTCACTACCTTCCATTTTCATAAGTTCAATGTTTTCTTTATTCAACTGTTCAGCCTGTTCAGGATTACTGAATCAGCATGAAACTAGGAAACAAAAGGTATACTTGATCCATCAAGGTCCAGGTGAAAGCAAAACAAAGGTCCCAATCAGCTCAGCAAGTCTTGCCTTCTGGACAGTCTTAGAGGGATCCAGTAACAGGGAGTAAGTCTTGCCAGACTTCAAAGGGTCAGAAAAGAAATTAAAATAAATACTTTCCAGCAAAACTCCTTAATTCCCTAAAGAAGACATTTCTTACTTTCAAATGAATAATAATAATTTTCCCACAGAAAAGATGATTTTCCTCAAAATTTAAGTTCAGTGAGACTGAAAACTGATGGTTATGGTTCATTTCAAACCAAACCAAATTTGTAGTTAAAAAAATAAGAATAAATAAAAAAAACCCTGACAAATCCAAATCCCCACTTTTAGTTAGCTACAACTGAAACAGCAGCACAGAACCACAGAAATGTAGAAACTGGGAAACAGCATTGTGCTCCAACAGTTTCTGAATATATGAGTAACACGGGGTACCTAAGAACTCTTCAGACAATATTTTCCATTTCTGTACATGATTTTACATTAATCTGTTCATCCAAAGATATTATGGTAGAAGAGACTGCATCATGTAATCACCCTCTGCAGTAACTTTGCTTTTTTTCTTTTCTCTAGATGACTGTTTCCCTAGTCATTGATAATAAAAATATAATTAAGCCTTTCTTAAAAGTTAATTTTCATGTAAGGAAAAGAGCATGAACATCTCATTATTATAAATGCAGAAAGTTCACAAACAGAATATTAGGCCCCATGTTGAAAAAAATGGAAAATTTCAGTTTTTGAGAAAAAAAAAACCAAGCAAACCAAAACCCAAAACAAACTCTCATCAAGGTATCTACAAGAGATGAAGTACTGCAATTAACTCTATTTGTTTCAATAAATGGAGATTATACAGTGACCTTTACTTCAGCTGCCTTGGTTTCTCCATTTTTAATCATTATGCAAGATTTGGTAGGATTTGTTGCTGACACTCTGCTCCTCAGGGGGCAATTAGCAGAGAAGAGAATTCACTAGAAAGTCAGCAGATCTTTTCAATTTACTACCTAAAATGACAGGAAAGAGCCCAACTTTGTTGGACTGTCATAATATTCATCTATAGGTGGATCTGACAGAATCCAGACAATCCAATGCACCACAGAATTACATAAATCTGTCTGAATTAACACTGGAGATAAGGAATGCTAAAGGTATAAAATATGTTCTGCAGCACTGCAATTAAAAGTTTCACTGCACAATAAAGTAATAACTTTACTCTTTTAATTCTGAAGGATTAACCCAGTAGTGATTTCTCTTCACGTTGCCCTGAGATTTAGCATAATTTCCTTGCTTGAAGTACTACTAGTACTGAAAGTTTGCACTTTTACTACCCATCTAGTATGCATTCTAATGTAACTAAAGGGCTATTCATGTTCTGTAACATGAGCAGTTTTTATATTAATACTAGTATACACAGAAATAGTCACCAGTGAGGACCCATTTTTTCCATTTAATGATCAAACTAGAATAACAACATAGCTACTAAATGTTGCATCATAGCGCATTCCTAAGTAAACAGTTGCAAATCCAGAAGTCACAAATATCTTAGTCTGACTGTAATATAAGCAAAATAGGTACAATTGCTAAGGAGTTGCCAGTCATATAGTAAGAAATTCTTGTTCTGACCACTGCTACCTTAACCTCAGCTGTAGGTTGCATTGTAACATAAATTAGGTGAATATACGAAACTTTCAAATACAGCAGTAATGATGTCTGACAGCAGGTAATCTCTATGGTGAAATGAATGGATATCTAACACCAACTCTTCCTGATGCCATTCTTCTTCCTGGAACACATCAGCTGTAAAGTCCAGTTTAAGAAAGGTGCATGCTGCATCTTATTTATAGTAGAAGATGTTTTATTGGATTTTTAATTTTTTTTTTCTATAAAACTCAAACAAGTTATTTTAATTGACAGCTTATAAATTTTCAGAGAGGTAAAGGGGAATTTATGTAGAAGTTAGCATCCAACTGTAAAGAGGCATCATATAACTCCCTTTTCAAATTTGTTAGCAGGTGTTTCAAGAAGTAAGACATCTCTGGTAAAAGATATATATTCATTGCACTGTGTTGTTGAGAAGTATTTTAACTCAATAAAATTATATAACAAAGTAACATCTCAAGGCCTGTTTTTCTCCCCATTGGTCCTGTTTGGCCTCACTGATGGAATACTGATGTTATCACGTAGACTAAAAAGTAGGGCAGAAAGTAGTTTGAGCAGTGTTTGAGCTCCAAAGTATTAAAGGAGGGAAAGATGATTATAACTATTAATACTGAGCATCAACATTGTTGTTTTTTTTTTTGAAGAATAACTAATCATTTGCCTCCCTGTATCATATATTTAAGATTCCAGTACAGTTAAGTACAGGCCTTTATTATGTGATCAGCAATTAGTTATTGTTTTCCCTACACAGTTACAAAGCCCCAAGATACATTCTTCTACTGCCCACTGCTGACAAAATTCACATGTCTGATTTGTTTATGTTTTTAATTATACATTAAAATGGTAATCATGCTTTCCATCCTCATCATGGTTGCATCTCGGTGAGTAACAAGTCTATTGCTCTGTAAATTAGTCAGAAGAAATCAGTCATATTAGCACTTCATTTCACCACTGATAATAATACCACTGATTTCTTCCACTGCCTACTTATCAGGTCAAGTTCAGTTCAAAGAGAAGTAAATTATATACAGTGAAAACATCAACCAATAATTTTAATAATAAAAAATATTGTCTGGAACAAAGAACTCAATAGGTTAATTAAGGTCCTAATGTAAAAAAAGATGGTATGCAAAGTTAATGTTCAGGGTTGTATTACGAAACAGTCTTCAAAATGCTGTCTAAACATCAAAGTTTAAAGCTTTCCATCAACCTCCCATCTTGATACTATCTACATTTACAAATAATTGAAGTTCTACATTGATCAATTTAATTAAACCACTTTATGTCAATGTTAATTTATAATTTTGGTGATCATGATTTTTTTTTCTTGTAAATCACAATAAATTAAAACAGTTTTTAGTATTTTAGTAAATGTTTCACACTGGACCTTGTAAAATAAAACAGGGAATTTAGAAACCATTGAGAGAGTGTTAGCTTATAGTGAATTTACAGGGAAATATATTAAATACTTTGGCTTTGAAATTAGCAAGTACATGTCCTGTGATGTATAATTGCATAATTTAGAAAATATCTGTGTTTAAACAATGACACAATTTGCTTTTATTTTACTGTATAATCATAGAGTCACCTAGGTTGGAAAAGACCTTTAAGATCATCAAGTCCAACAATTACCCCAGCACTGCCAAGTCCACCATTAAACCATGTCACTAAGGGCCTAATCTACATGGGCTTTGAACACTTCCAGGAATGGAACCCTGGGAAACCTGTTCCAGATCATCCCCTCAGTGATTTTTCTTAATATCCAGTCTAAACCTCCCCTGGTGCAGCTTGATGCTGTTACCTCTTGTCCTATCACTTATTACCTAGGAAAACAGATCACCCATCATTTCGCTCCATCCTCTTTTCAGGTAGTTGTAGACAGTGATAAAGTCCCCCCATGACCCTTCTCCTGTAGACAAAACAGCTCTGGCTCCCTGAGGTTCTTCATAAGACTTGTGCTCTAGGCTGTTCTGTTACTTCACTAGTCCTGCTGGCCACACTCAGTCCCACACTAACCTTCATGATTGTTTTACGCTAGAAAATTTTAGTGTGTGGGTTCAAGTTATATATCTTTATCATGGTTAAATTAAATAATGAGATGAATCTTTTTGCATTGCATGTATCTTTCAGCTAACATATTTACTTGAAATCAGCACAGTAGGAAAAACTAGGGTGAACTATAGCTAGACATCTATAATATGCAATTGATCTCAGTAATTGTCTTACACAACTGTGAATTATGCTCCAAATTATTTTCCTGGAGCAGGAAAGAATCATAACTTATATTTCACTGATGTATGAAATTTCTGAGGAAGTGCAATATGTCTGGAAAATTTCCACACTAAAATAAATAGTTCTCTCCCACTCCCTCACCCTCCCTTTCTTTTTTTTTTTTTTTTAATGCTCTTCCTTTTTTATGACTTATTGCAGTCTGCATCCTTGACAGAGAACTGCCTGGTGCCAGTCTTTTTGCAGGCTAGAGGCATTTCACCTAACAGTAAGCATTCAAAGAATCTTAGAATGGTTTGGGTACTGGACTCCATGCCAGAAAAAAAGATGACGTGTAGGAAGAAACAAATTATTTCTCTCCTTTTTTCTGAAATCTTTCAATGTAAAGTAGCCTATACTATTGAAAGCAGAGGAAAATAACAAAGACAAAATTTCCTCAGTTGTCTTTTTATGTGCTACGCCTCTCCTTACTCAAACACATTCTAATTCAAAATTCCATTTCTACTCTGAATTGAATGAGTGCAGAAGCAGAACTCAACCAGCCCTCACAGCTTTAGTCCCAAGGTCATTCCTGCTTAGTCCCCAGTAACCTTTTGTGGTCATCTGCAAAAACAGACTACTTTGCAGGAGCAGAGACCCATTCTGACACAATGGGCTATGTAAAGTCAGTCATTCAAGGCAGACCAGAGTTGAAATCATTACTGGCCAATGAAAAAGAGTTAGAGGAAATTGGAAGAAATTGAGGTTTCTAGACACTGTAAAATCTTTCAATTTCAATCTTAATACTGCTTCACTGCATTATCACTTTAAGTCAGTGCTTCTGCCTATGGGTGCATACTACAACATGAGAAAAACAGCCTGCTCAATGCCTTTTTGAGTGTGTACATGGTAAAGAGAATAGCTGAGTTTATTTGAAATTTGACTTCATATTGCAATCTACTACCTAGAGTTTAACATCTGCTTACATTGAAAAACTATCACATTTGGAAACTTATTCTAGGTAATGGCATATTTTTTTCACCTTATAAGGGATTAAAATGAATTCTAAAGGTCTACATTCCAGATTTGGTGATAGTTTACTGTTTAGCAGCTCCTCATTGAATGTCCTATATCTGTATCAGAATAAATAATTCTTTATCATATTAATCAGCTAACATTTTACCTTTCTAATGAAAACCAGCTTTAATTTCTAGCTCATGTTCAGCTATAGTCCCTGTTATATCAAAAGATATGGACAAGCCAAAGAGAGTTCAGAAAAAGGTTACAAAGATGATCAAAGGACTGGGAAGCTTGACATATGAAGGAAAAGTTGAAAAAAAACCCCAGGTTTGTTCTGCCTGGAGAAAAGAAGTCTTAGGGAAGACCTTACCACCATGCTCCATTATTTAAAGGATGAACCCAAACAAGATGGAGACTCCCTTTTTACAAGGAGTCAGATAAAGAAGACTAACAGTAATGGGTACAGGTTACTCCCAGGGAGAGTCTGGTTGGATGCAAAAGGAAAATGAAAACAATCAGCCATTGAAATAATCTCCCCAAGGAAGCGGTGGACTCACCAGTGCTGGACATTTTAAAGATTCAGCTGGACAGGGTGCTGGGCCACCTTGTCTAGACTATGTTTTTGCTAAAAAAAGATTGGACCAAATGATTCTTGAGGTCCTTTCCAACCTGGTATCCTATGATCAAATCTTAAATTTTGCAAATTTATCTGAAAGTAGTTTTATCTCATTTTTAGTGTAGATGTACAAATGCTATGCACACCTAAATGGCTACAAATCCATTTGCTCCCCAATTTCTTAAAAATCAGTGCTTGAAAACATCCCTGAATTACCAATATTGTTTCCAGCACAAATCCAAAACATGGCCCCTGTCGTGGTTTAAAACCAGAGAGACAGCTTGTTCACTCACTTCCCCCCCTTCTTGCTCTCCCCCTACTCCCAGAAGGACAGACAGGAGAATCAAAAAGAATGCAACTCCCACAGGCTGAGATAAGAGCAGTTTAGTAACTAAGGTATAACATAAATCACTACTGCTACCACCAATGATAATAATGATAAAGGAAATAACAAGGGAAGAGAATACAACACCTCACAACCAGCCAACCGATAACTTGCCCCCCCCCCCCCCCCCCCCCACCCGACCGATACCTCCTCCAACCCTGCAGTCCCAGCCCTTCCGGCTAACTCCCAGTTACATCCCGGGCATGACGTGCTGTAGTATGGAATACCTCTTTGGTCAGTTTGGGTCAGGTGTCCTGTCTCTGTTTCCTCCTGCCTTCCCCTCCTCCCTGGCAGAGCATGAGGCTCACAAAGTCCTTGGCCAAACCAAAACATAATTGTTATCAGCTCTGTTCCCAGGCCAAAAGTCAAAACACTGCACTGCACCAGCTACCAAGAAGGAGAAAAATGGCTGCTACTGCTGAACCCAGGACAGCCCCATACTAGCTACAATGAAGAAAATTAACTCTACCCAAGCCAAATCCAGCACATTGAAAAAAATCAGATCCATTGAGCTAATAGCAATGAAGGCACATTTATAATGGGCTAAATATACCACTCATCAGTAGGGTGTCATGAACTGTCTATTTTGATCATTTTGCAAAAGAGGCTATAGAAAAGAAGATAAAATGTTAACAACATTACTTCTGAAATACTCTACAGATACATTAGCTGAATGTTACTTACTACATCATGAAGGTCAACAAAGTGAAGTGCAAGGTCCTACACCTGGGTCGGAGCAATCCCAGGCACAGCTACAGGTTGGGCAGAGAAGAGATTCAGAGCAGTCCTGCAGACAAGGGCTTGGGGGTGCTGGTCAATGAGAAAATGAACATGAGCCAGCTTCAGCGTGCGCTCGCAGCCCAGAAAGCCAAGCGTATCCTGGGCTGCATCAAAAGGACTGTGACCAGCAGGTCGAAGGAGGTGATCCTGCCCCTCTACTCTGCCCTCGTGAGACCTCATTTGGAGTATTGTGTGCAGTTCTGGTGTCCTCAACATAAAAAGGACATGGAACTGTTGGAACAAGTCCAGAGGAGGGCCATGAGGATGATCAGGGGATTGGAGCACCTCCCGTATAAAGACAGTCTGAGAAAGTTGGGGCTTTTGAGCCTGGAGAAGAGAAGGCTGCATGGAGACCTCATAGCAGCCTTCCAGTATCGAAAGGGGGACTATAAGGATGCTGGAGAGGGATTCTTCATTGGGGACTGTAGCAACAGGATAAGGGGAATGCATTTAAACTTAAATAAGGGAAGTTCAGGTTAGATATAAGAAAGAAGTCTTTTACTGTGAGGTTGGTGAGGCACTGGAATGGGGTGCCCAAAGAAGTGGTCAATGTTCCATCCTTGGCAGTATTCAAGGCT
Organism: Pezoporus flaviventris; assembly: GCF_033815535.1. Lineage (NCBI taxonomy): Eukaryota > Metazoa > Chordata > Aves > Psittaciformes > Psittacidae > Pezoporus > Pezoporus flaviventris. The sequence goes on from NW_026892555.1 coordinate 58,177,401, forward strand.
ATGTTGGATAGGCTTGAGCAACATGGTCTAGGTGAGGTGTCCCTGTCCATGGCAGGCGGGTTTGGAACTAGACAATCTTAAGGTCCTTTCCAACCCAAACCATTTTACAATTCTATGATCTTACAATTCTATTAAGATACCTGATGCACAGCTATACCCTTGGAGTGCAAGGTGAGTAAAAGAACAGGTATGGAAGAAGGAGCTTACAAGGCAACTTGCAACAGATCTTCTTACTCGTTAGGTAGAATTCTGGTTATGGGAAAATTGTACTTTGATAGTCTAAAGATCTGGAAAACCAGTTACATGATTCAAGTTTGGCTCAGTCCTCCCTATTAATTATATGACCTAACCTGAAGAGGACTCAAAACAGGCAAAACAGGGACTCTGGAATTTCAAAGTGCGATAATAAGTACAAAGAATAAGGAAGAGTAATAAAAAAAGAGAAAAAAGCAACTGTGCCAGGCTTTAATTGCTCTTATACAACAGCAGCCTTATGCAGCTGCTGTAATGTGAAAACAGAGAATTTATATATCTGTCCTTATTGTTTGGAAGAAAACCCCACTTCCAAGTGAACACAGATGTGCTGCTTGTGTAAAGAAGCAGAGTTGACTTGGAGAACACTGCCTGCACAGGTTGACCTAGGAAAGCGATAAAGATAGCTCTAACAAGAGGTTGATGCATAAGAGTCTCACAGAGACTGAGAGATGTGTCCCATCACCTTCCTAGGTAATGCCATTTCATGACCTCTCTAAACAACATAAATAGAACCAAATATATCCTTTTTTTTTTTTCCTACCATTGAAACTAATGATCTCTTGATGGATAATGATCCATTAATTTTCACATATCAAGCGAATCCTGAGAGACACTGGGCTCCTGTAATTCCTTTCACCTTACTGAGATTGCCTGATTTTCCTACCATTCATGGTGGAGTTTATCAACACAGAATCTATGTTCTATTCTGATAGCACATAAACAGAGTGATTGTGCAAAAGTCTTCAATTTTTCTTTTATTCTCTTTAATAACAGCTATGAATCAATTCCTTTGAAACTTCAATGGCTCTATAGAAGTCCCTTGGTCCCAAGACCAATTATTCATTATCTGTTTCTTTTTGAAAGTAGCAGGAAAAATTGCTCATTTGTGAGCAACCAGTGCTCATCATTAGCCAGATACAGGAAGAAAAACAATAGATTCAAATCTCTGTTTTAGGTGGCAGACATTCTGTTTCATTTATATATCTTTAAATGGAGATTTCTTCCTTTGACAACTGCTTGGCTTTACTTCTAAATGATTAATTATATTGTTCAGTGTCACATTAAATGACATTAATATACAAAGTCATTACATGATATGAAGTCAGAATAGAGCTTCCAGTGGTTTTCCAATATTTTGCATGCAAATAAACCTAAAATGTTAATTCATTAATCCTTCCTCACACACAACCTGCAGATTTTCCCTCACCCCGAAAAACTTCCTTAATTTCACAGCCAAATCTGAGCTCCTTTCTTAGGATTATTTTATTTATTTTAGCAATTAAGTTGATATTTATGAAGGCAAACCCTTTCACTATTCATAGTTGTTAACAATAGGTTATCCACTAATTTCTCTGTGAAACTCTTTAATATGAAATAAGCAAATGCCTGTAACTTTAGTGATACCATGAACAGAAGCTGATAGAATAAGCAATAATAGTTAAAATATAAAAGCATCTCCTCACAGAGGCCTAGAAAGTAGATAGAAAGCAGATGGGCCCAAACAGAGCAGTGTGTAGCAAAACTGCCATTATTCATACTTGTGACACAGACTTGTGCTTGCAGAAGCAAATGCTGAAAATTACTATATACCTGATAAAAACATGTTGGTTTCTGCATAAACTGAACTCTTCTCTTCAAATAATTATTAAAGACCTACTGATTTCAATGAAACTTTGCAATATATATTGCAATTCCCTGCAGCATTTTCTATTTACATATTTTTCCTTCTCACAAAATTAATGTGGTAGATTTGGCTCAAGGTGGTTATATTGGGTTTGTGCTGCAAGATTTTGGAAGTAAAGGAGCTACAGTGCTGGCTTCTATGAACACCTGCTAGAAGCCTTCCCTAAGAGATTGCAAAGAGAGAGAGGAGTGAGAATATGTGAGAGCAACAGCTCTTCAGACACCAAGATGAGTGCAGAAGGAGGGGAGCAGGTGATCCAGGCACTGGAACAGAGATACCCCTGCAGCCTGTGGTGCAGAACATGGTGAGGCAGGCTCTCCCACTGGAGAGAGGATCCCACACTGGAGCAGGTTTGCTGGCAGGACTTGTGACCCTGCAGGGACCCATGATTAAACAGTCTGTTCCTGAAGGGCTGCACCCATGGAAGAGACCCATGATGGACGAGTCTGTTCCTGAAGAACTGCACCGCATGGAAAGGACCCCATGGAAGGTATTTTTCAGGTTTGGTTTTATTTCTCATTATCCTACCCTGATTTTATTGATAATAAACTAAATTAATTTCCCCAGATCAAGTCTGTTTTGACTGTGACAGTCTGTGACTGTAATTGGTGAATGGTGAATCCCTGCACTTATCTCAACCCACAACCATTTTGTTATATTTCCTCTACCCATCCAGCTGAAAGCAGGAGTGATAAAGCAGCTTTGCTGGGCACCTGGAATCCAGCCAGGGTTAATTCTCCACACCAGCAAATTCTTACAGAAATTAGGTTCAATGTATCACCCTAGAATGAAAAGTATTCTGGACAGAGAATCAATTCACCTGTGTTCAGGAGTTTGGTTTTTTTTCCCCTCATTATTCTGCCACTCATTCATTACATTACCTTGAATGAATGGCTTACTGCTCTTTTTCTTTAATATCTTGTGTCTGAAACAGAGACAATATCATCTCAAACACTGTAGTTTAGATCAGAGATTGAACATGTTAACATAATTAAACTAGAAATAAAATTTAAGGACAGAATATTTTAAAAAGACTCAGAGTTCACATCAATGGTCTAAAAAGTTTAAATTTCTGTGTTGCTATATTCTATTGGCATACAAATTGTAACAATGAAAATAACTTTAAAAAGATATCATTTTATCAGTATAGGCAGGCTGAATAATATCTCAACAGTGCATTTGCTTTATATGGCCCTTAACACAGGCAATCTCTTTTGTTGCTATTTTATTAAAGGATTTCTTTTGGGGACATTGCCATTCAGCTACCATTCTCTTTTTCTCTTAGTCTGATTCAGACATCCTCTGGGGCCTTTAATTCTTATAGGACCATACATTGCTATAGCGATTTAAAGTTTATAGCCCATTCTGAAATATTCTTCTTTAGTGTCAAGGAGCTCAATGAGCCAATTAAAAGAATTACAATTTTAAAATCAACTGACATCCCAAAGAAGTCAAGCAACACTGTTAAATATTTAGTTGAAGCACAGGCAGAAAATTGGAGGGAGAAAGACTTAACTTTTTAATTTTAGCACTGTCTCACCCGAATTTGTTCATTTAGTCCTAATCTTTCTCTGAAAAGCCACCTCTTGCGTATGTAACTGTGAAAGGTACCAACAACTGCATGGCAAAACTGCAGAACCTGTTCCATTAAAACAGTTACAATATGGAGCACACAGCATGTCAGAGAGGCTGGCTGACAATAATTTAGTAAGTTGACACAAAGACTAAAGGTTCTGCAGCTATTGCTTTCTGTCTGATGATCAACAGTGCACCATATTCCTTAACACTGGCTGCCTGAAAGACTGCATTATGGATGCTCTGCCTTCAGAAAGCAAGGATGACAAACATTCAATAGTGGAACATACTAGGGCTATACAGGCAGCATTTTGTCTTATACTAGTTTGATTTTTTTCCTTCATTAAAACAACTTGCAGCATAACAACACTACTGAGCTACAACTACGCACACTGTTTTGCCAGAAAACACAGTATTTCAACAAGTCATACCAGGGAGAGGAAGAGAACAAACCAGAGAAAGTTATTTGGTAAATTAGAAACAGAGGCACTAATAATGTAAGTATCTTCATTACAGGAACAAAGGTGAATGTAAAGATCATCAGTGAGCTCAGTAAGATCAAAGCAGCCAGTTCCAGAGGCTGCAACTGCACAGGATTAGACCTAATCCAAATGGTTTTAGAACTCCTTATTGATCATACCTTTTTAACTCACATTGTCATAGCACCAGAAAAAATGGCAATTAGTATTTAAAAAAATACCCTGAAACATAGGTCAAAGCACAGACAAATGTGATTATTTTAATGATTACTTATGATTTACTCATGTTCTTTGTGATGAGAAAAATCACCTAGGAGCTGTGTCACAGCTTCCTAAGCACAGGGCACACTCCACACAGTTTAATCTACAAGCTAAAAGTTTTGTCTGCAACATACTTATCCAGAAATTACTTCCTTGACAATAATAACAATACAGTATCAGAATGCTAGACAGTCATCTTCTGATTATTACAGAAAACTTCCAACTCTACTTGGCACAGGGAGAAAACTCCATTAAGTATCTCTATTTTGACATTTAACTACCTCAGACCACTTTGGATGAGCATTCTTCTGTTTTCATTCTTCATTTACTTTAAGGAAAGGAAATCCTTCCAGCTATAGAAAGGTTAAATAAATGCTAGGAATAAAAAGCATTACATGATTAAACCTATCAAGAGTAAATTGAATTAAAATAATACTAGAATAAACTTTGTGAAGTTTGATTAAACTTTCTGACAACTCATTTGAAATCTTTGATGAGCTACCTTCTGTTCAGGAAATACTGCTGTAAACTTTTCTGTCCTTCTTCAGATGATATCAACAAAGCAACTGAAAATGTCTTTAACTGGAACACACTTCTGACTGTTTTCCTCTTGCTAAAAGTATTGACAAAGTGTGAACACGTAATATTGCCCTTCTTGGGATCTGAGCCATTTTCTGAATGAGGAGTTATTAATGTCTCAAATGTATGAGCAAGTTCCTACCTTGTTTATGCTCAAATGTAATTTTCATGCTTTTCTCTGTCTTCAAGAAAAAATGATAGTGTCAAATAAATACAAAACACAAACATCCCATCATTACATGGATGACTAGTGAGACTCTCTTACTTTACACCATAGAATTTCATTCCACTAATACTGATTTTGTCTTAATTGTGCTGAGATATTATTTGAAGAGAATGCAGTGCCACAAACAGGACAGCATCAGCATTTTCTGTCAAATTTTCCATGGTCCCCAAAGCCAATGAACACTAAACCAGAAAATACTAGCTGCAAATAAGGTACGATATGCTGAAACTCTGAGAGCAAGTGTAACAAATCTGAGAGCAAATAAATCAACATTGTGACGAGTTACGATTAATCTGAAACACTGAATGCTTACCACATATACGATTAGACACACTTTGGTCAGATCTGTCATTATCTCAACCCTTCGAGCCCCATGTTGAGTGCCAAAATCACCTGTAAGCTTTTCAGAGCAGTTACTTTGTGCTACAGAGATCACAGCAAACAGAATAGTTGTCCCTTCTTCAGTCTAAAATTTCCAGGTTTATTTTCAGGTTTAAGCTCTCAGCTCTGTTATAATCTAAACAGGAAGGATATAATGTTCAGTGTTGAGTGTTTCAGAAGAACAGTAAGTACTATTATGAATGATGGTCAAAAGAGAAATGTAAAAACCCCAAGCACCTGTCCCAAAGGGTAAAAAATAAAACAACAACCCAAACACTGCAAGATGCGAAGAGTAAGCATCTCTAGACCAGATCTGAATTACCCTGGCCAAAGACAGAAGAGTGCTGTACATGTCTGGTAACTAAAACCTAAGGGGCATGCCACCCAGAAGAGCAAGAAATAAAACTAAGAAGTGAGGAATGAAATGTAATGGGAAAATGGCAGTAAAAATGCAATCATGTAATCCATTAAAATGACTTTGACTAAGCAATGGCTAAAGAAAATATTTCTGATCTCCTGAGTTCTGAAAAATAAGATTAAGTAGTAAAAAAAACTCCACGAATTCTTATATTTTACAATCTTTACATGAATTGCAAATTTGTCCAGCTTTAACCTTAACATCATCTAATTTCTGAGGTCTCCAGCAGCACTGACAAACTTCAATGATTTTCAAGAAGCCATAAAAATATGAAAATTGGTCTTAAGGGACCATCTTTGCCACAGAATATTTTCATTATTATATGATACAGCATCTTATATTAGCAGAATTTTGCAGTCCTCAAGATCACTTCCAGTCCTAGGCAGAGCTGGGCAAGTGAGGAATTTCTTGGGTCACTAGAAACTCTAGTTATAGCCTTTTACTTCAGCAGTTTTGAGGTCTTTTACTTATACAGTTCAGAGACATTTGCACTGCAGATTGCAAATTTCAAAAACACGTCCTCTATGGTATTTGTAATAGGCTCAGAGAGAGAACAAGTAGGAGAAACGGGGTTTTTATAACCAATGCTCTTACAAAGTAAATATACTGATGGCTGTTCTGCATCCCAGAGCATGCACTACTAGAATTAAAACTAGAATTGGTCCCTGAAGAAAGGCAGTCACAGATGCCAGATTATCTCAGCCTAAGGAAGGAAATAATATATACCCTTGAATATATTTACCGTTCATGTTTTGTTTCAGTTCATACCTCACAGGATCAGATTTATCTCCTCCATCCAATAAACACTACTTTTCCTACCATATCTAACACACATTAATTTTTAATACTGGCTTTCAAGGCTCAGTCTACAATCAGGTCAAGAACAACAAAATCAGTGAGAGTTAACCCTTCCCCTATCCCCCAAAATAACAATAAGAAAACCCCCCATCCTTTTAGAGTTCAATGTCAAAGCACCAGAGCAGTACTTAATAGCACTGATTCACCTGAATGGCTGATGATTGACTAAAAGGAAGGAAATAGTTTAGCTCTCTTGCAGCCAGGGACTAAGAGGCTTTTCACAGTGAGCAATCCCAACTCAAGAGCAAAGGGAAAGAGAAGAGAAACAGTCAAAGGAAACTATTCTAGCATCTAAAAATCTAATGTAATATATCCTCCATCTGGAGTCTTGCCATTTGCTGGAAAATGGCTGTAAAAAAAACCCTCCAGGTAAGAAAAACAGTGTGAAGAGTCTATCTATTGTTTTTTTTTGTTTGTTTTTTTTTTACACAGTGATGCACTAAAGACCGCTTTAAAATGTTCAGTTATTTATAATTTAATAGAGAGCACAAGTTCAGTGGCACATTTGTTTGATCCTACATGAAAACCAATAAAGTAATGTCCACATGCAGAAGATGCAATATATGAAAACATACAATAACTTCATGGTAGGAAACACAGTCTTGTATGATAGAAAGAGAAGATTGGAGAATATAACACATGAACAGCCATCATAGTAGAATCTGTGTAATGCCTAAGAGCAGGTTGAACTCAGGATGGTGGCATCAAAGGTTTGAGCAAGAGGAAAACATGAATTCTATTATTTATTTTTATTTAATTTACTGAAAATTTCAAATGTTGACAAAATTGATGCAATGTCTTTTCTTCCAGAACCAGCTAGTATTGAAACAAGACTGTACATTAGACAGCATTAGTAATTTCTTTAACTCACCATTATGTAACTCAGAACATATGATATCATAAGGGCTGTTTAATGAATGTTTATCTTATGATTGTGCAATAAACACCTCAAAACTGTAAGGATTTACCAATTAAACAAAACAAAATGAAAACAAAAAACAAAAAAAAAAACAAACAGCCATGAAGATAGAGACACAAACAATAGTAACAATGCTGCAAAGACTTCAGTAACCATTCTCTAATCTTGTATCACTATTATGTGTTTCATTATATTATGACACATCTTGTCTGTGCTACCAGATAAGGTCTCAAGATAAACAAGGGCCTTTAAAGATAAGACTGTTAGCCTTTCATTCCCAGCATTTCCATAGTTTCCACAGGGTCATGTTAGATCTCTCCTACAACAGCTAAATAGAAAATAATTATCTTCCTTTACCCAAAGATATTAGGTAACTGTAATGTTGAAATACTGGCCTTAGCCTTTTTTTCCTGTGGGTTAGTTATTTACTTATAATACTTCAGGCATGATCATATTTCTAGATTACTCTTAGGAATTCTGTGCAAGGTAGAGAGTAAAAATATGAGTATCGCCTATTTTTAATGTCTACCATTGAAATGCTCCAAAATGCAGTTCTTCTATTGTGCATAAGAATTTCCATGTCCACACACAAAGATGCAGAACTAATGGTACAGAAAGTTTTGAATAGTTTTCAGTAGTTTAAGGTAAGTATCACTGGTTAAACTCTGCTTAAAGAAGTACAACCACTTTCATGACAAAAACTAACAGGAGGCAAACGATAAAAAGAAACACTGAAAGCTTCTGCATATGATGGGGGAGTGGATGGCTACAAAAATAAGAAAATATTCCTTACAAACCTAATATCCAACAGACTTTAAAAGAAAGCTTTGATGCTGCTCAGACAATATTAATATTCATAAATGCATGTATTAAACACCTGCATCAAGAAACTTTCTACTATATAACAAGCCTTGCCCTAAAATATTTATAATTTTAATTTAAACAATAAGATCCAAGTTTAAAAGTTAAGATACCATTACATTTAAAAATATCTAACACGCTGAACATATTTATTTTATTTTGAAGTTATTGAGAAACACTCATTGGTCTACAAAAGCAGATTTCAGCAGCTGAATGGTGTTTCTTGACCACACACTCTCAGGCATTTGAAGCCTGTTTGTACAACAGAACATAATTTGAATTCCCAGGTCGAGTTTTCCCATACTTTTTAAAAACCTACAGTGATTTTCCAAGGCAGGCTACTCTCCCCCAAAACCCTTCCTACATTGTTACAATGACTCAGGAATCTCCCTTACTTTGCTGCTAAGCTTTGAAGTTAATTCAAAGCTCTTTGAAATTCCTTTTCTCATGATCATTTCTACTACTCAATATGCTTTCAGTTAATAAATGTTTACAACACCACCAATAAAAAGCAGAGAAATAGTGATTAAAAATGCTCATTTTGTAAAGGCCAAGAGATGAAAACCAATTCAGAAAAACTAAAGCAACCTTGAACAAGATAACAAGCTTTGAGACTGCTCAGTAGAGGCATCTTAGTCCTTTGGTCCTATTTGTTACAAGTTTTCTCAGAAAATTTTATCTATGTGTATTTATGCTGACCTTCTGCTAACTATTTAGAGTACTAGATACAAAAAGCATGAAGCCAAATTTTTTTCATATAATGGAATTTATGTGGAGAGAAGACTTGAGGGCATTCCCTGACAAAATAACGAGGAACAGAAGGAAAGAGGTGCTTTTCCTGATGGAGGCTGGGAAATGGGTCACTGTTGATTTGAAGTATTAAAAAGAAGAGCCATAATATCATGAACTTTTTGAATTCTAATGAATTTTATGAACATTGTGAAATTGTGATTTCTAATGGGCCTAGAAGAGGAACAGTGTCATCTTGTAAAAGGGAAACCATGTTCCCACCTGACCATCCTAATGGCTAAACATCATTGCCTTTCACTGATCAGGGCCCAGCCACTCCCTCTCACACTAGATATCATTGGGACTAACCACCATCAGAGTAATACTCTACCACAAACATGTGAGATCCTGATCTTAAAGCTATTTCACTTAGAAATGATTTAAAGAATTATAAGTATCTTTAAATTCTGCCCCTGTATGAGCCTGTGATAACTGCCCCTTCCTGCTTGGCAGGTGTATGAGGAACTGATCTTTTACCACACTCTGGGTGGTTCATGGCAGAAACCACAGTTCCTCCAGAAGTTGAAAATGAAACAACCCTTAATTTTATTTAAGCTTCCCTATAACTGTGTCAGGGAACAAAAGCATGGGCAAGTTCTTATTCTTTTAAAAAATACTAAGTAGAAAGGAAAGAAAACAGAGAAACAGGATCATCACAACCTGGATCCAGTGACATCTTCTCAGCTAGCAAGTAGAAATTCTTTCAGTTTTAGTCCTTTCAAGTGTAGTCCTTGAAGTCTTTGTGATCCTTGTAGCAAATGATCCCACTGGGATCACAGGTGAAGAGGCACACACTACACAGCTGCAAGACAGCTCCTTTTTATAGGGTCAGGTTCTCTTGGACCCCTCCCACAGGTGGAGACTCATTTGCATGCCTTCACATTCATCATGAACTATTCTGGAATGTTCTAGATGGTGGAAGGTGATTCTCACAGGCTCCAGTCCTGGTTTATTTGTTCTCTGATGGGTGCCACAATGTCTGTGTCGCTGTGTCTGGACAGTTTGTTGCTGTCTCTGGGGAGCTGATCTTCATGGCCTCAGGGCAGACAGCACAGAAAAACCCTCTGCCTTCCTAGAGCAAAATCCCTGCTCTGCCCCCCTGCCCCCATTTGCCCAAGTGATAAAGGAGCTGTCAGTTCCTTCTATCTTTTGAGTTGTTTTAAGGCAAACACAGAAAGGGTCCATCGCAATAAGTTTGACACAGTAAGTTTGACCATCACAATGTTTGACATTTTTAGCAAGGAATGTTACATAAAAGAAATGTTACAGTGTGCTTTCATGGGTTTCACAGTCCCTATGTTGAAACTAATCTTGATTCTGTCAGTCGACATGTACTCAAATTGTTGGGGTCTTAGAAGTGAAAAGAAGTGGAAAAGGTGGTATTAAGGCTTCAGGAAAAGAAATATATCAAAGGGCTGTTTTGAACTAATCAGGTTTTAAAATCCAGTTATTTTTAATCAAGCTAAGAGGAAAACTGAACTTTGCTCGAGCAACTAGAGCTTTGCAACTGCATCATGAATTACCCGGCAGAGCACTCTGAAAGTCCCACTGGCTTGGAGAATCACAAGACTAAGCAGAAAAAAAATCAAAATAAGATAAATTGTTCAGGTTTGCATCTGAAATACAGCTCAGTTTCTCGTGCAAATTCTGGGAAATGGTGAGGACTGAAAGGGGACGTTGTTTCCAGAGCTCTAATGTTTCTGCATATCCACTACTTCTTGGAAATTCTAAGGATAAACCATTTGCATTGAGAAAGATCTTCTTTTTGTTTTTTTTTTTTTGTGTTAATTCATAGCTACTTTCTGGAGAAAAAAAAATACAAACAAAAAAAAAAGGGAGGCAAACCAAACAGTAAGGAAGTGCACCTAAAGCAAAGTCCATTGTAATGTTTTCAGTTGAGACAGAATTACTTTTCTTCATAGTAGCTTATATGGGCTATGTTTTGGATTTGTGATGAAAATGGTGTTGATAACACAAGGATGATTTAGTTACTGAAAAACAGTGCTTAGACAGTGTCACAGCCTTTTCTGCTCCTCACACTGCCCTGCCAGTGAATAGACGGGGTGTGCACAAGAAGCTGGGAGGTGACACAACCAGGACAGCTCACCCCAACTGACCAAAGGGATTTCCCATATGATACAATATGTTGTCACACTCAGCAATAAAACAGAGGGGATTGGGGGTTGGTTTTGTCCAGGGCTGCCACTACTGGGGACTAGCTGTATGATGCTTATCTTCCTACCAGGGTTAAACCACAACAATTGGAAATAGTATGTGTTCATAACAATACCTACATGGCTCAGTCTGGGGGTGTTATCACTAAGATCTGTATTTGGGAACGTTCTTGACAGTTAATTTTTCAGTGATTACCATTTCAGTAGGGGACCTTTGTGGCTTTCAATAAATAATAAATAAAAGTATGTACAAATAAATAAGTTGGAATTCATCTGCAAGCAATAAAGAGCGTGCTATGGCAGTAACAAATCCTGCCTGTTATGAAGTTCTATTAGATGTGAAGTTTCACTGTGCCACAGGTAGTTAATCCAAGTATCATCAAATTTGCTTGCCAAGTGCTATTCCCTTTTTCTGAGTTTGAGTATGCCCCAGATCCTTGGAAAAGTTTTCTGTCATTATATTTAATATTGTGCATATCTCTTGTGAAAGCTCTAACACACCTCTTCAGGTCTTTTAAAAACAGCCAGTGCACCTATGCATAAAAAAAACCTCGTTGATTCCTACACCCTGAACACGAGACCTCAGTGGAAGAAGAGCAGATGCAGCTCCACAGCCCTGTAGGGTCTTGTATGAATCAGAAATTCTGCACACAACACAGCTAAGGGGAAGAAAAAACCATATAGGAAAGTGATTTGCCTTCCACCAAATAATAAAATCTGCAGCTCATAATTGCATAAAGGTCAGGTCAATACACAGCCCCTATCAAGAAGTTAATATTCCTGCTGTAAACACAAATGTGCATTTCCAGCATGACTTTCTTATAGGAAGATTCTTTGTTGTTGCATAAAAAAAAAAAAATAAAAGAAGAATCTTTTTCTTTTAACAGCTACATTAAATTTGCTAAACTTCTGCTAGTTCTCCAAATAACTTTAAGTGGATGCCTGTCTTCTCTCTTCAGCAAAATGTTTAGGCAGATGTTGGTCCTCAAATCAATCTTGTGATAAGAAATCTTTGAGAAATAAAGTAGACACATTAATGAAGAAAGACCATGCAGTAGCACAGATTTCACTCATGTACATTTGTTTCAAAGAAGTAATTACTTTAGAAATGCTACAAAAACCCTGTAACACTAAAGCTCTATCTTCAATTATAATTAGACCTCTAGCAAACAAACCAAACTCACAAATAGATCTAGCCTTGGTTTACCTGTCTTTGTCAGTCCTAATGTCTGGTAATTGGTTACTTAGGCTCTTAACTGTTAGCTATTCAAAAGCCGTTATTCTGAGCAAGGTTTCTTACTCAGGAAAGGAATGGTAGGGCAAAAAGTAGCAAAAATATAATTTCTAATGCATTATTACAGAGATACTCTCAACAAAGATGAACATTAAACATTAATCTAGACTCAACCACCGAAATACTTTTTAATGTCTTGCTGATTAGGGTCTACACAGGATTCAGTAAAAAATACAGATACATATAAAATATATCAAATATGACATGCAAACATTTCAATCACAAGTGAATCATAAGTACAAGTGATTAAGGGAAAGGTGAAAAATCATTTTCCCCTTTCCCTGAACTTACTTGAACTGAAAATACTTTGACTCATAAATCTATGAAAATAGATCTTAAGATAAGTACATTATAATTTTCTGGTGAAGTGTTGAAGACAGAATTGTGACTATCCAGCATACTAGGTATTATGAAATTTTAATTTTCTAACTAGACATCTGCTTTTCTCCTTATGCCATAAAAGTTTGTTTACCACAGGCCATTTTCTCAGGCGCATAATTATTTTGACTTTAAATATAGTAGCAGTCATTTATTATGAGGCATAGAAGATGTTTAGAGATGTGACAGCTGTGGCATCATATTACATTTTTCTAAATCACTTAAGTCTGCTGTTATACAACAAGGTATTTTACCTTTACTGCAAATATAAATTATCTTCAAAATGGAGGTATCTCTCTATAAACCTGAAAAATTCTGCATACAAGTACAATGTGTGTAAGCATGAGAATCTAATTGCCACTAACACATCTCTCAAAAAAAGGTACTCAGGAATTAAAAAAAAATAAAAATAAAAAAATCAAGGACAAGGGCATAAAGGAGATTTTACTTACATCCAACTACAGGTTCCGCTCACACAGTTGAAAACTACTGTGTTAAGAATAATTTAGTGCTGCAAAATAAAAATAAGCCCATTGGATCTCTGTTAAAAACAGAAAAAAAAAAAAAAAGCACAATCCTGTACAAATTTTACACTGCTGAGCATACCAGCAAGTAATTTTTCAACAACTGAAATGTTACAGGCTACCTCATCTTGTGTTAAAGGTAGAAATAGGGCAGGTTTCTGACTTTTTTTAAGTTTATTCATAGAATAATACCTGTCTTCAGAGCATAAAATGACTAAAATTTTCTTTTCCCTGTACCAGTTGCAGGGGTACCAGATATAATAGCAATGCATTCCATAGCAAACAAAACTACTTTGCTTTGTTTCAAGGAGGACTTTCATTCAAACAGAGTAAACCAGACTATTAGCATTTGCTGAGGAGTAGTGATGACTACAGGAAATTAATCCCTTTCTAAAAAAAAATAATTCCAAATTGTATTACTATCCCAAGTTACAAACTTGTTTATCTAATTTTAATGAACGGGTGATTATGATTTCTGTAACAGCTATAAAATAGGCATACAAGCTAAGAAATTACAGTCTTGAAATCTTAGGACAAAAATGCAATAAGCAGAAGAATCTTTGGAGAAATATTTAAACTTTGGTGGCATCTCCCTGGGAAAGGGTTGGTGTTGAGTAAGACTACTTTTTTAAACAAATCCCCAAGTTACAAGTGCTCTAGATTACTTCATCAGGATGGAGATCACCTTCCTCCATGCTTGGTCCTTTGCTTTTAGTGGCATTTATGGTAGAGAAAACACATGTTTAAAGAAGTCTGTTTAACCTGGAACCAGGACAACAGTCTATGTGGCTGTTCATACCTTTACTTGGATTTTAACAAGTCAACTAACCTAAAAGCATGGTTTCAATACTTTCATTGGGAAACTTTTCAGGTTACAGAATTGCAAGTCAATTTTTCTATTACACAAAAAAATGCATTCTCAAATTATCTTCTTTGTGCCAGGCTTCTGTGACTATTGAGAAATATTATATGTATGATGCACTGACACTGACCATTAAGGATACAGAAGGGAGATTTCATAAGACTGATAGGGAGCTAATAACTTAATTGTCTTAGAATGATTATTAAAAAACACAAAAAAAAAAAAAGCCCCCTCACCTAGAAAGAATCATAAGTGCTCACTCTGCTGTTTTGCCCAGAGGTAGAATCATCCATCATTTTTCACCTATTTTTATTACAGACTATATTACAATGAGGCCTCCAACTGCATCAGTATGGGCTTTCTGACACTCATGCACAAGAACAGTTTTACAGAGGAATAAACTAGGTATATTTTTCCAGAAAAACTAGTTTCCAAGAAAGCCCTTTAACAATGTGAAGGCTTCATCATTTGTCAGCAACAAATTCATATTGTTAAAATTGGCAGAACCGTTTAATTCTTCTGCTCTTTTATTGCAAAGGTGGAAAGTTACAGAGACATCAAATATTTTCCAAGAAAACAGGCTCAAGAAGCTGCTGCAGTGCACAATTGCATCATACAAATTAGAAGCATATATTCAGGTGGTTTTGAAAGGAATATTCTGGATGCTGGAACAGAGTGAACAGAACCAGAAACCTCCAAAGTTTACAGCATTAGATGGCTGCAACCTGAGCAACAAAAAGAGTCAAAGCTGTGGACTGAGGGCATATTCTTTGCAGAACCTCATAGATAAGCCATAAAAAGCACGTGTTCTTTTCATGAATAGCACAAAGGTATGTATTTTTGATAAACAAATATATTTTTAGTTCTCATGGAGGGACAGGCAGAATATTTATAAACTGGAAGTTTCTTCTATTTTCTTACTAATAATCCTTCTGAATATATGCACAATTCAGCATATAATTTCAAGTTTCCTTTTCTCTTAGATGCCTCCTAGCATTATCGTCCAAGTGAAAATTTCACTAGCGTTTGTCTCTCTGTTTACAAGCATTTCTACTTGTTAACACATTATTGTATAAGCTGAAGCATTTTTCCTTTTACTTGGTCTTCATAGCATGTCTGAGAGTGGATTCATTTAGCTTCTCTTGAAAGCATGAATCCATAGAGCAACAAATGGAAAACTTATTTAAAAGCTTTAAGAGTTTAATGACTTAAAATTTTCCTATGAGGTAGGATAGTTTGCTGATTTTAATAAGTTCCATGATAGGACTTTCAATTCATTTTGAAGATATTTAAACTAAAGAAATCAGGGTTTTCTTAAAGCATTTTTGTAGACATTACTATGTAGATATAAGGCCAACAGAGATCATTAAATCTGAAACACAAAGAAAAAGCAGGAAGCCATTCTTGTTTGGTGCTCAGAGATATGTTTGTTTTCTTATTTTCATTATAAATATAATTTTCTCAAGCACATATACAATGGCAGTTAAATAAATATATAAATATATAAATGAATTGATCAATAAATAAAAAAAAAAAGATTATTTAATTAATAAATAAATTCCCCTGGCGCACAAAGCATCAAGTCATCAAACTGCTTTTCCTTGGAACAGACAAGTAGACTCTAAAGCATTGGCCTCCCCATGGAAAAGCCAGAAATTCACAAATTTTGACAGTACAAAGATACATTGCAAGCTTATCTACCCCATTAGATTTTAGTGTTTAATATAAAGCTGAAAAGGCAAGTAATGTCAGGACATGTCTACAGAAGAAATGTTTACAAGTATTAAATTATCGATCAGTGAAGCTAAACCAATATGCAATAGCTCTGTGTATGCATTGCTATTCTTGAAACAGAATTACTTTCCCATGTCATGTAAACCTTTTCAAAACAGACAAACCTGGAAAATCAGTATTTTTGAAAAGATAACACTGGACTCAAACAGTATATGCATAATTTTCCCTACTTTTTTTTCTCCAGAATTGGCTTTCTAGTTCTAGGGTGACAAGCATGTTCATTACTGTGATTTTAAACAATACTATATTAAAAGCATACTTGAGTTTTTAATAAGATTTATTAACACATAACAAGCTAAAAAGATGTACAGTGTGTATTCAGGTGACCCTGTGCCATCGAGCAGAAACAACGCTGCAGTTAAATGTAAGAAGAGGAAGAAAAGCAGCAATATTCCATGGGGGGAACTTTAAAGCAGGGGGGTTGTTCTGTTGGGGCTTTTTGACAAAGGGGTTAAAAATCAATTGAATGCAAAATGTAGTTAGGGTCACAGAATCACATCTCAGATTCATGTCAAAGTATTTGGAAACAACATTTTAAAACATATTTGTTAAAAGACTTTCCTGGATATCTTCCCCTCTGTTCCAGGAGGCTTACTGACATCAAGCCACAGGGCTTAACCTACTTGCTTCAATCAGACAACCACTTGATTAAACCATTTATCTCCAGAAAGTCATGGGTGAATGGAGCAGTAACTTCAAAAAATATTGGAGTTGCTGGCAACATCAAGAATTAACTGTTCAAGACTTCACTGTTCAAGACTTCAATGTGTCCTGTGTATTTAAAGCTTTTTAAAGTCTGTCTTAGCTAATTGTCCTTTACCTAATTTTTGTTACCTAGCTAACAATTAGAAACTTAAATCTAAACTGGAGGCATTGTGAAAAAAGAGAAACTATTCAATGAGAAGTGTTCTCTAAAATTTGAATTCGGTACTTCACATTGACCTATGAAACAGTCCTTCTATTTATGTTCTGGAGTAAGTTCTTCCTAAAACAAGGAAATTATACAGGAGAAGTTCAATGGTGGGAGGAAGAGAGGTGCTTTCAATTAGAATGAGTAAAAAAAAGAAAAGCCTTGCTTTTAAAATTATTTAATGTTTATCTTTCTATTTTTTCAGTCTCTTGATCAGAGCTTTATAAAGCAGATATTCAAGTAGTGCAATGCTATTTAATTGCACATGGATAATAGAAATTTTAAACAGGCAGTAGGAAATTTCATTTTAATTACCTTTCTTTATTGAATTTTCATGCCCAGAGTTATAACAATTGAAGTGTTCTCTACTCCTGTGTTCATTAGCAGTTTCTTTACAGGATGGTAAAGAAACTCAGAATAGGAGACTCAACACTGAAGAATAATGGAAAATAGCCATAAAGCCATTTGTACAAGACATAAAATTTCCTCAAGAGATGAACAAAAACTGTATGGCAATCAAAGATGACCATCACTTCCAACTTCAAAATGCATATATTAGACCTTACTTTCCCTATAATATATATACAGTATTTTGCAGATCTCTTTAAATAAGAGAAGTAACAGTATGAATACAGCATATTCCAATGCAAAATTTCTGGAGCTGAGAGACAGAGAAACAAAGAACAGTATGAGAAAACTGTTAGCCATGTCACCTTATGTACCACAAGACAGTGTCTGAATGATACAGTAAAAAGTGTATTTTAAAAATACTTTGCAACTGACTGAGGAAAAGGACTTAGGGTGGGGATCAGCAGTTTCTATCCTTAGAATGTCTCCCTTCGCTGTGCTACTATGAGACATGTTACCATATCTACTCTTCAGTTTTCCTTTTTTTTTCAAAATTTCATAAACCATACTATTCATCCTCAAAACAACTCCATGGTGTTTAATTACTTCATATTTGTAAATGGGAGTTGAATATACACTTTTTAGAACAGAGCTGGAAAAAATAATAACCATTTGGCTTCAAAGTCTACAAACCCATATATTGATTGCCTGTACAGGAAAATCCTTCATTTATTTTCAATTGAAACTTAAACTTTCTTTATCTAGAAACCCCAACATTAAATCCTACCAAGAGTTAACACAAAATCGTGAGCTAATCCACAGTTATTCAGATCACTAAAACTGTGCATTTAGGCAAATAAGATATGGTCTTAACATAGGACTGTGAATTCTCTGGGATACAAAAATGCTCTAGGAATATATTGGCATTTAAAAGGTAAGGAAAATGTGGAGACAATGGAGATTTTTACTAATCATTAAGAAAGGAGGCCCCTGACAGCTGCTCTTAATGCAATGGGAAAGATTAAGTGATTAAAAATTCTGCAGGAAATCTCATCAGACCTACCAATAGCTGGCTAGAAAATTTAACTGTGTGGTACCAACTACCACGGCAATCCTTTAGGACCTATCAAGAGTAGCAAAGACCTTTTTAATGCTTCATTTCTAACTGTTCATTGTCCTTGAGGCTACATCACCTTTTCCCAGCACTGATGACACAGATGAAATTGTTAGTTCTAGACCTCCTGCCTAGAGCAGATAACAGTTGCAGGGCTCACCGTATCAATATAACATACGCACCTCATCAGTGCAGATCAGGTGACCTCACTATATGCTATCATACTCTTTTTCTAGCTTCCACTTTTATCACAAGCAAACAGGAGGTGGGGGTAAAGAAGGGAAAAATTCACTGCTAAAGTTGTGTGTTTTAGATGTCTGTGAAATAATCAGTTGCATCTTAGCACAGCGTGAAATATATGTTCTTGTAGCACAGTGACAGGATTTGAATTGCTCTGAAATTTGCTCTGTAGTACTTTACATAATAAGCAAATGAAACAAACATTGTCCAGGTATTCCCTGTTCCTCAGAAAAATCGAGTGAAAAACTGAAGCCATACTTTCCTCAACTAAAACAAAAGAGCCAGAGAGTGCAAATATAACCTCATTAAGTAAGACAGCAAGTCTAAGTGGCTTACAAGGCTATTAAACAAACTATATTGGTCCATAATAATAAGAAACATATTTCACATCTGTTGAACAGTTCAGAGCTTTTAACAAGTAATAGGCATACTACCTTGGAAAATAGTTGCTATTCTCCGTCAGTATATCATTGTCAATGGCTATGCTGTCTCAAAAGAAGCACTTATCTCATACACTTTATAGCTTGATAGCCTGCTGATTGCTTTTACAAAGTAATAAATTGATGGCCTGATTCAGCAGTGACATTAGGTTATGTTCATTTTCTGTGATTGATGCTTTGAATTAGAACTTGTAGATTCTCCTCTGTTTGGAAATATGAAATTCCAAAGAGGCAAACCTGATGTCACAAATAAAATGACACAAAGGATGTCAGATGAGTGAGATTTATACATTTAAATATCTAACTAGCTTTTCTCTTTATTAAAGTTTTCATAATTTATTGTTGAAGGGATTGTCTTTCAAAGAATCCATCTAAATAAGGAGAAAGGAAAAAAAAAAAAAGATGAGAGTAGAATTTCCTTGTTATAAATTGCTGCAGTAATAGCACTGTATGTAAAGGTGAACAACAAGAACATATTAATTATTTAACTCTCAATTAAATAAATTGAATTATTTAAACATTTTCCTGCAATTTTTAAGGTAAAAAGGAATTACATTATTTTTCACTGACATCATTTTTAAATGATACATAAGAAGTAAGGCAAAAAAAAAAAAACAGAAAAGGTGACGGAAGGGTAACTGCTAAATGTCTTTCACAATTTCTTCATAATAAATAAGTTAAATAAGAAGCTGTGTGTTAAACTAATTTTAAAGATGAGAATAAAATTCACAGAGAAG